>NC_089589.1:3361044-3961044 GCF_019320115.1 Miscanthus floridulus
AATCAGGAGGGTTTCCAACTTGGATTTAGTCTCTGCCGATATTGTTCCCAGTGCAAGGGAAGAACTTGTCTCCTCTCCATCGTCGTCAGAAATGTCAATGGCAAAGGAAAATAGGCTGTTCGGGGAATCTTGTTCCTGAGAGAGAGAAAAGGAGATCAGTTAGGGGTAAGTATGAGTATTGTAAATCAGCTAGATTGATCGGTTTACCTGTTTCAAGGCAATTTCCTGTGCTTGACTGGAGGAAGCAACCTGGAGTATGTCGTGTGGGGGATCGGCTGAGCTTGCCGATGGGATATCCTCTGTGACTTCATCGGTGGTGGGCTCTTGAGGTATGATGACCAATGACATTGGGGCAGATGTAGGGATCGGCATAGACCTTTGTCGTTTTGGCTGTGCTTCAGTATCTATTAAAGCTTTGCGCTTTGCTTGGGCATCGGCAACGATTGGCTGGGGGGCATCGACACTTGTTGGTTGTGAAGCTTGGACATCTGGTACGTTTGCCGATGTACCCAATTGTTGCTGCAAAACAAGTGTAAGATATGATATTTAACAGATAAAATGTAAAGTCAAGAAGCTACCTCTGAAGGTTCATCGAAAGAAGTGGTGCTTGATATCGGCGGAATTGCCGATGACGATCCAGTAGCAGCTCTTACCCCCTGATGATTAAGGTTAATACGGTTTGTGATCGGCATAAGTAAAAATAAACAAGGTTGTTACCTTAAATGCTTTGACCAAGGTTGTAGCAGCAGCCGATGGAGTAGCCCTGGATGTAGCCAATTTGGACTTGGAAGTGATGGTCTTGGTACGAATCTTCTGGTGGGTCAAAGCGGCTAAGGTGGGAGCGTTGTAGCCGATCGGCGATGTTGGGGAAACAGGCCGGAGATTGAAGGGTTTCCCACTTTTGCTCACCGATGGTGCTGGGTTGTTAACCTGTTACAAGAGAATCAGTTACTGATATATGAAGGGAAAAGCAGAAGGGAGTTAAAGGAAACTTACCGCGTCGTCAGGGATGGCATATTCAGGGTCGATCATGTGCCGATATGTGTGAGCAGAAGTTGCGAACAGTTGTTCTTTCCACTCTCGCCACCATTGCTTATATGACTCGGTGATGAAAGATATTGGTGTCCAGGTGGATATATCAGCATCTGTAGTATCGGCGTCGGGGGAGAGTTGTACTACCTTGTTCCAGTCTATTTCGCAGGTGATTGTTTCCCTGGGTTTGATCACATCGGCAAAGCAGAGTTTGATCGGCAGTTGCCCAAAAGCCAATTGGCGGGATACTGCCGATGGGTTGTAAAATTCATACGTAATGTTGGTGTTTTTCCCGCTGCCGAATGTGTTTACTGGAATTGCCCTGGGAGTGATGATAGCCATCATGAGCTCATTATCTTGATTCAGAGTGTCATCGGCAAAGTTGAAAAGAAGGGGGAATCTGTTTTCTTCGTCAATATAAGGCACCCAGGCCCTATGATCACGAGAAAGACCATTGTAGAAGCTTTGAAAGAATCTGCCGATTTGGTCTTCGTTGGCTTCTGTTCCAGGAAGGACAATTATGGCTTCACCAAAATTGAGGGGTGAGCATGTTGCCGATTCATCATCCCCAAGCACATAGTCTTCAGCAATTTCTCGTGGGAATTGTTGAGCAAAAAAGTCCCATTGCAAACGTTTGTGCATATGGGCATTCAGCCACATGTTGATAAACCACCACGGGCCTCCCAGGTTGCCGATGGGTTCGCCAAGCAAAAGTTTCTGAGACACTTGATGAAGAAGATGATAAGTGGAGCTCAGAAGGTATCGGCCAAGAGGAAACCTTACGCCATTAGCCAAAAGTTCAGCTGCAGGGAGGAAGGCGTTGGTTGGTCCTACTGATCGACCACAGAAGATATATTTTTCTAACCACATATTCAGGAATGTGGCATGTTCCCTCTGGTTAAGTGTCCCGGTCTTCTGGTATTCTTGAATGTATCCTGTCCAACCGCCGATGTTGCGGGTATTCACCCTATATTCAGACTTTCTACCATAGATGGAGCCTTCATCGGCAGTTGAGATGTCCAAGCCAGTAAGCATGTGGATATCGGCAAGGGTAGGAGTGGCTGGGCCATGTCCAAACATAAAAGTGTTGGTCGTGTCTGACCAGAAATAAGCAGCTGCAATTATCATTGATTCATTTTTCTGCATATCGGCAATAGATAGCCTAATGCATTGGTCTAACCTTCGTTCTGCCCAGTATACTTGCATCGATCTATTAACCCTCAAGTACCAATCTTTCCACCCTTTGGTGGTTTTGGGCCAAGATCGGAATGTGTCTTTCCACAAATTCAGGGAGAAATTTTGGGCTCTAAAGGGGATTCTGTTAACCTCTGCATTGATCAGATCGGTTGGATCTGGGTTGCCCATTGGTCCAAGGCATTGGACGTGCGGCTGATCGGTTGGGATAACTAATTTGTTGCGCAGTTCCTAAGGTTATAGAATCCAGAGAATAGAAGAAAGGGAAAATCACCAACTGAATGAATTTGCGAAAAGATCAAAGTAAAGGGTAATGGAAGTGGAGCGAACCACGGGGACGTCGAAGTTGATGGCCATTGTCTTGAGGAAGGTGGAGGTACGAGCCGGAAACTTGAAGTTAGCGCCGGAGAAGGGTTCTTGTTGGTTGGGGTCGCGCGGTTGTTCGTCGGAGTCGCCGCCGGAGAGAGAGAATGCCAAGGATTGGGGGCTGAAGGTAGAAAATGAGGGTTCCGGAGAAATCTATTTGTAAGCCGCCCGGAATAAAGGTATTTTGGACTTATCTCTATGTCGCGCGCATATAGGTCAAGGCGGTTCAGAGGGATATGGTAACTGTTCGCGCGATAATCAGGGGATTGTACAGATGAGTTGATGACAAGTAATCATGACTTGGAAGGGATATCGATACAGGATATTTTAATTCTGAAAATGGCAGCATTATCATGTTAAGATCTTGCCGATGGGTTATTGTTTCGGTATCTTAACCATAATCGAGGCAAGAGTGGTTGGCGATTGTGCGATATTTACTGAAGTGCGTGAATCAAGATTAGATTTGATTGGATTTGATAACAAATCAAGTTTTGGCTTGGAGAATGAGTTACGGTAATCGGGCAAAGGCAAGCGTTATCTGGAGTAAATTTCGGAGCATTAATGGTTTTATACTCCGAAATTGGGGGGCATGTGTTGACACCGTTTTTTGTACGTGATAATGTTCGGAGTGGACTAATCGGCGAGGTGAAGGTTACTATGTACTTTGATAGCCGATGAAAACCAGCTTGTAAAGATGGTTGCCGATAGCTGGTGATGGTCGATGGAAAGGTTGGTTTAGACTCGGGCGTTGCCGATGAGGTTGGAGGTGTTATTGTCGATGCCGATGAAGGAAGGTTTGAAGACTACTGCCGATGCAACAGTGAGTATGACGATGAAGGAAGGCTTGAAGGTTACTGCCGATGCAGCAGTGAGTATGCCGATGAAGGAAGACTTGAAGACTACTGCCGATGAAACAGGGGATATGCCGATGGGAAGGAAGATGGCGAGATTTTCATCGTAATTAAGGCGGACAAGGAAATAGATAGGAGTTGGTTTCCTTTTCTATATTTGTTAGAGTATGATTCATGTAAGAGTCACGTGTTTCCTTAGATATGGGCTTGGTGTCCTAGTTGTGTTCGGTTGTGTCTCTTTAGATCAGGGTATAAATATGGAGTGAGGGGCAATGTAAGATCAATCAATCAATATCAAAACCAACTTTTACTCCTATTTGCGTCTACTTACTTTTCGGCGACTTCGTCAATTTGCATATTTTTTCTTTTTTTTTACGAGTTCTCTTTGATTCGGCGAACTGCATCGCTTCAGTGCGACCTTCGGCGATTCTCGAGTTCCGCGTGAGCACCTCTTGGCTGTGACTTCCGGGCGTATCGCTGTTGTCAGGACCAAAGTGTTCGTATCTTCATCCTTGTCGATTAGCAGGTCAAATCGACTGGCACGCTTTGGATATCGATTCGGGTATTAGCCCTTTGTGTTTGCAGATCCACTTTTGCATCAACAGTCGCTGTTATGCCCTTGGGCCACTCGCGTCGCGTCGTTGCCAGCCCTGCTCCACCGGCCACCGTCGCGTCATGCTGCGCTACGCTCCGACCGCCGCTACAGCGTGGTCACTATTTCTATTGGCACTTTGCAGCTGCATGCGCATGGTTTGCCCACCTACCTTGCCACCACATCAGCGCTAGTCGTGATGCCATGTTGCTGCCTTTTCCCTAGCTGGCGCCGTCCACTTTGACACAATGTACCAAGCCGCCATTGGCTTGCGTGTTATGGCATTGCAGCCAATCATCTTATGCATGTCTCGCTGTCCCCCTTCACCCGTGCGTGCTTGGGCTTTGAGTTGATAGCCATGTCCCACCACGACAGCGTCGAGCCAAACCTTGCCTACCTTCCCTGTTCCTCGGTCACCATGTCGTTGGACCCGCTCCTCTGAATTTGCCGTAATGGAGCCACCTCAGTCCAATTAACTCCATCCTCGGCTCCGCTGAGTAGCCAGCCAGCCACCCAACCCCACCTTGCAGTGAGCCTCGTCGTGCCATGCTCCAATTTGGAGTTTTCCTCTCACCGGGTCGTTAAGATCGTCGCGGCGTGCGTCGACGGCAAGCCCCCTCGCCAGAGCTGCTCTCGTCCAATTAGTTGCACCACCAACTTCGCCTCCACCTGCTCATCACCCTGCGCACCTTTGCCTAATCATTACAACTACCTAGCCACCCCTGATGTAGCCTTGCCACCGTCGTGTGCCGCCGTACCATCCGTGCGCACATGGCTAGCTTGGCTCGGGTCGCCTCCGGTCAATCCACCACGTTTGGTAGGTTCCGGGCGAGTTGTTGATGCCCATTCTAGAGCTCGTTTACATTGTCTGTGCCTTGGGTCATGGGAACATGGTCGCCGCCGTAGGGAGGAGTCCGCCATCGTGGAGGGAGCTCGAGATAGCGTCATAGTAAGAACTGAAAGATGAAAGGTGATGAAATGGAACTGATGGCTCAACTCTTGCTTGAAATTAGAATAAGTGCTTACATAGAGTGGATAGATAATGAATTAATATGGTTGTTAATAATAACATAAATAAGGACTCACTATTAGTATTGCTTTCTGCAAAAAGGAAACCCAGCAAACCATAAAGCTTATCATATCCCTTGGAGTCGGGAAATTATTTCCACTAGTCGGATAAGTCTTGTGAGTACATTGTGTACTCAGGATTTATTTACCCCTATTGCAGGTAATGCTTAAGGAGTACCATTGTGTGAAGGGTTCTTCTGGTGGGCATAGACGGATCCTTGTTCTTTACCGATAGATGTTTATTATCATTCCGCTGTTTAATAGTCCGCACTCTGACATTTGGTATTGTAATAATAATTTCTAAGAACTCTGGATGTATGAAATGGATGAAGTATTGTTACTCATTCTCATTATTAGGTCCTTGGGAAAAAATGTGGATCTTTTAGGCTCTCCCTTGGGGTGTGCCCGACGGATACCGCCCGCTGTAGCCTGCTTACGGGGTGCTTAGTGTCTGGTGGAAGACGAGTGCCTCCGTAAGTGCATTATTTCGGGTGGTTCTGCCATAGACATGCACTATGAGGTGTGCATCCAGGCCATGATCCAATACCATGTAGAAATTCTTAGAGTGAGGGTCCCTAAAAGTGTGCAAGAACCATGAGGCTGACCCTGGAACAATACCTGAAGGTAAATATAGAACATTAATACTTATTTTTCTGAGATTAATTAAGCTTAATTTCATCTTCTTATATGTCATATACTTGATGACGTAGGTGCCTCCATGGTGGTGCGCCTACGATCTGTAGTGCTGGGCTCGGATGGTGGACAGGTGGTGGGACCTCACGTGGGAGGAGAATCACAATGCTTGTCGGGAGCGATGTTTGCTGATGCCGGGTGCACCACACCATCAAGGCAACTCAACCTCAGAATATGCGGCTAGATGGGTACGCGAATTCATTTCTTTATTCTAACGCTCAATTCTGCATAATTTCTAATCATATTGTTTTTTTGCAGTCGGCGGCACATGGTGGCGAGCCTTGCTCCCAGTTCATGGAATATGCTTTGGCCCACAAGGGCAAGGCGACGGCCGATGTTGCCTACAACCCGGAGGACCCATCCTCGGCGTACAGCAACGAGTCCGTCCACAGCCTCCTCGATGGATACACATCGATGGCAAGGACGGTCCATGGCCCAGAGTACGATCTGAGCACCCATGACCTTGATCGAGAAGTGGTCATGAGGGCGGGAGGAGGCAAGAACATAGTTGGTTCTGGATTGGCGACAGCACAATCGACAAGGCCAGTACTCCCACTCTCTCCTAGATTTGAGCATGGAGCACGAGTTCCAGCCCAACAATACGCCCATGGCCAGACTCTACACGGTTCCAGATGAACACACTCTAGGTTTTTTTGTTTTATTCATTGTTCATTGATTTTTACATACTTTTGCATTGCATTGTAACATTGGGATGAAATATTGTAGGCTCAGCTGAAACAAGAAACAAGGCGCTGAGAGGAGCTAGAGGCGAAGATGGAGGCAGAGCGGTAGAGGATGGAGGCAAAACGTCTACGGATGTTTGAATATATGTGGGGTGTTTACGCTGCAATCGGTCAACCTCCGCCACCGATGCCAGTCCCTCCTTCTCAACCCGCTCTAAATACTATTTCAGGCACTGTGAGTCACTTCACAACCTTATAATCACCGTTTCTAGTTTATGCAGAATCAATCTTTTCTCCTTTGTGATGTGCGTATGTTTATAGTTTCTAATTTCTAGTTTATTTCTAGTTTGTAGTTAACCTTGTAATCACTGTTTCGTTCTCAATCACTGTAACTTAGCTACTTTTAGTTTCCGCAGAATTAATCACTTTTCTAGTTGCTAGTTTATTTCTAATACTTGTATGTTTCATTCCCGATCACTGTTAATGATTTATCTCTTCTCCTTTGTGCAGAATCAATCTACGGCATCAAATGAGCCTTATGAGTCACAGTGGTCACCGTGGTCATAGTTTATTTGCATTCTTGATGAGCCTGGAGAGTGACTATGTCCTTGTGATTCTGAAGTTTATTTGCATTTGTGATTGTGAAGTTCATTTGCATCTGTGATGTGGTCGATAAAGCTATATGAACTGCCTGTGATGCCTATTGTAAACTATCTATGATATGTGATGTTTATTTGAATGTGGTACGTGGCTGTGACCGAACCAAATAAACTGGCTATATGTGGCAGCTTTGCCGTGTGTTACACTCGGCAAAAGTTCTATTTGCCGAGTGCCATGAAAAATACACTCGGCAAAGCGGACACGTGACAAAAAAATCTATGCAATCTGGAGCTAAAATGGCTTCTTTGCCGAGTGTCTGCGCTGTGACACTCGACAAAGAAGGCATGTTTGCCGAGTGTTAGTGCCTGGACACTCGGCAAAGAGACCAAAAGATGGATCTGGAATGGCCAGTCTTTGCCGAGTGTCCGGGATATGACACTCGGCAAACATGGATTATTTGCCCAGTGTCTGGGCCGGGACACTCGGCAAACATGCATTATTTGCCGAGTGTCAGGGCTGGGGCACTCGGCAAACAAGGTCATGTTTGCCGAGTGCCGAGGCCATTAGACATTCGGCAAACACGCCGTGACCGTCTCTGCGCCGTCATGTTACTTTTTTTTTGCCGAGCCTTGGTTTCAGCACTCGGCAACGTCTTTGCCGAGTGCCGGATAAAAAACACCCGGCAAATAAACTTTTAATGTCACTATGTGCGACGTGTGTTGTTTGCCGAGTGTAACACTTGGCAAAGCCTTTGCTGAGTGTTTTTTGGGCTTCGCCGTGTGCCTTGGACACACGGCAAAGATCCTGTTTCCAGTTGTCTGTACGAAAATGACCGAAATGTGCTGCAGTGGCCGTTGATTAGACTGCCTCATCATTCAGAGTAATACATACAACGAGATCGTTGAATTTCGCGGCGCATCTTTGCGCCCAGCATGCCTCAGCTACATTAGAGAGTTCTTCTTGGCTTTCTTCCCCTACCTTCTGGTAGAGACGTCTGCAATCTGATTGTAATGAATCCTTTTGAGTAATGAAGCTTTCAGTCTTTTTTTTTTTTTTGCTAAAACATAAGTTTCATCGACAAAATAACTTCTGCTAGTAAGGGTAAATGGAGTGAGTCTACTATCTTTACCCAACGAGTTCGATTGGCAGATAATTTGATTATTAATTTACCAAGAGACTTAAGTGCAGTAAGTCTACCCAAAGATGACTGTCGCTAAAAGCGTGCCATGGTCTAGCAGAGAAAATCCAATGGACTGCAATTCAAAAATTTAAGTAAGTTCCTCTTGCCAAAAACAAACCGGACTATAGATAGTGCCTGTAGGCCAAAAACAAAATTTAAGCGCGCCTCGATGGCTCGATCACTGGATCACTAATAAGCATGCCATAGTGATAAGGCCGTGGACAGTGTCCGTGGGTGCACTAGAGAAGTAAGCTTGCATTATGTCTCGAGACTGCATGCTGAAATCAAATAAAACGCTTCCATTTTGGTCACTACATGCCAAAAGCTCAAAATACACTACTACAGAATGGACTTGTTGTCACAGGCAGTAACGGCCTTTAGTCCCGGTTACCGCGCCGGGACAACGATCCCGGGACTAAAGGTATAACCTTCAGTCCCAGGTCATCGAACCGGGACTAAAGAGGGATCTTTAGTCCCGGTTGGTGTTACCAACCGGGACTAAAGGCCCTTCAGCCGAGCAAACCTGGCGCACCCTTTAGTCCCGGTTGGTAACCCTAACCGGGACTAAAGGTTCATCCTTTAGTCCCGGTTGGTAACCCCAACCGGGACTAAAGGTTCCATTTCTTTTTCTTTTTTTTGTTTAATTTGTTTTCAGTTTAGTTACACATATTTGTTTAATATATAATATGTTTTTATGTACGTATTCTACGCTGCTAATATAAATACACGCACGCATATAATTACATCTAATTCTCATCTCGAGCATTATTATATTCGAATAAAGTATGAAACTATATATATTATAGATATATATGTATATATACAACACTTTCATAATCTTATTCTCGAAAATAATGATATCAATAAACATTTAATTTACATCATTAGTTCCTTAGATCAAAGTAGAACTCGCCGTTGGGATTTAGCACTTTTTCTAGAAGATATCCTGCTATTGACTCTTGAACTGCTTTCAGATGGTCTTTTTGCATGACCCTTCATTTCAACCATTCAGTCTTGCATTTGAAATAAAAGGAAAAGTATTAATACATATATATATATATATATTCATTTAAAAATAAATAAAAAATTGATATATACGTAATCTGAGGACATCTTCAGGAGTTCTTCTTATGTATGCAGTGATAAATTCACAAACGTAGTATCCACACAAGTTATTACCTGGTTCCTGCCGCAAACACTACTGTATGAGAAGAAGATTATTCTCATCATCTTACACGTAAATTGAAGTACGATATAGTAATAAACACGTGGGGAAGTATATATAGTACTACTTACTGGTATTTCAACTACATTAAGTGGCGCCTTGCAATTCTTGCGGTGTTACCGAATAAACTCTTTCCAAACCTTGTGCGACCAATAATGTACGATTGTTAATAAATTATGACAAAGTCTATTCAATAATAGTTGTGCGCGAGAGATCGAAATTACCCCTGGATAATGTCTATCATATCTAGGTATAGTGCTCGCTCTTTTCTCAATGAGTCCAAGATTACTAACTGACTTGAGTTTAACTCAATGACAATGAGTATCCAGTGAAACCTGCATTGGTTTATACACACACGTACATGCATATAAGTTGTATTGATATTACATAAAATGTGTAGACTACATTATTATTAACACTTACTCAAAGTTGTACGGAAAAAGTATTGTTATCTTGTCGTGCTGCTTCACGAAGAACTTCATGATATTCGTCTATGCTTCAGATACCCAGTGGTCCTTGACAATAATATCGGTTTTGAATACGATATAAGGATCAATGAAGCCAACACTGGTGTCTTGTATTCTTTGGAGCTCTGACATCTGGAATCTGTATATAAATATAAGTTACATGTGAGGATAATTATATACACGTATGCATGGAAGTGAGTTTATTAAATAAAAGTAAGAATCATTTACAAACAAAAGGAGCTAATGATTGATTTGTCCAGAGCGTCCAAGTGGAATAGTTGATGCAATTCTTCGAAACTAATATGTAAGATGTCATCTCCACGGAAGTAATGATGGTCTCTAAATCTGACAAAGATCCACTGCTCACCCCTGCCACATGCCTGCATGTACCACTTGTTGAGCAAGTACATTTGTGTACCCAATTCATTTAGAGCCAAAGGGTTGTACAAACTTTTGCCAAATTTATAAGTCTTCCAGGTATCAACTTCCAGGTTCTGGATTGGAGCTTTGCCCGTCACTTGATCCAAGGTTAAACCAGTTTGTTCAAAAAAATCATTAAGGTCTTGAACCGACACTTCTCCAGAGTTGTCTGGTCGATAGACTTCTATGTTGGAACCATATTGATTAGCAACAACAAGATTTTGCATTGGTTGCTTCTGTTGTCCGAGCTGTGGGACATCCTTCCCTGATGCTCTTTTCCTTTTCTTATGTGCATCATGTGACTTCACGAGGGAGCGGTCATAGTCTGATAGTGGCGGTGGCTTACGAACTTCAAGCATCTTTTTCTTGTGAGCTTCGACCTTCTGCCTCAGCTGATCTCGTGGTATGTAAAAGTACGACTTCTCCTTAAGCTTTGCTTGTCTCTGCTTTTGGATATCTATAAAAAAATATTTCACTTTTTTGCCTTCTTCAGCTGCTATTTGCTCATCAGTCTTTTAGGAAGTATTTCTTGAGAAATAACCCTTTTTTTGGGTCTTCTTTACCGCTGGGACCTTAGACGTCTTTGTAGTGCATCGCTGTGGAGGTGGTGGGGGCGGTGTTGGAGACCGGCATGGAGGTGATGAGGCCGGTGTTGGAGTCCGGCGTGGAGGCATTGGAGATCGTTGTGGAGGCGATGGGGCCGGTGTAGGAGTTGGAGATCGTTATGGAGGCGATGGGGCCGGTGTAGGAGTTGGAGATCACCGTGGGGATGAAGTCGTCTTGCCCCCCGCGACGCTGTGATGAGATGGGGAATGAATGATTGGGCTAGGCTGGGGGGAGACCCTGCTACAAAAACAAGTTGTGGTCAATTATTTTTAAAGACAATATAAAATTAATGGAAAAATAATATTCCATTCACTATCATTTGTACCTAGGGTGAGGTAGGGGAAGCGATGGCGCCCCAGGAATGATGATGAAGCGTTTGCGCCATTGAATAAATGTCTTCTCTGCTTCTCCTAGTGTCTTCTCCCCATCACCGCCTTCAATGTCAAGAGGAACATTGCTGTAACCTTTGAGCACTCTATCGACCGAGACGCTAGCATATCTAGGTTGAATAACTGACCCATGGATTCTTGGTGTCTTCGTTCGGTCTATTGGAGATACAACCCCGATAGCCACCATGATTGATGCATTATTACCTATCTGGAATGTGCAGCTCACATGTTGTTAGAGGCTCGGTAATGTCATCAATAGGGAAGCGCAACCCAGCATCACCTTGAATAACTGGCAGCTCCGTGGAAGCACAACTGCTTTTCATCTGACCAACGGGGCTAATGGTGACTCCCGGCGTCGATTGTATTTGACTCATTGCTAGCTGCACTTGCCTCTTGATCTCCTCCTGCATTCTTGCCTCAAGAGATTTTTCTCGTTCACGTGATTCAAGCAATGCTTGTCGTGACTCATTAACAAATTGCTCCAATACATGGATTCGGTCTGCCTCCTCATCCTTCTTTCTCTGGCGGCTTCTGTAGGTATCCCTGTCTGCTGGGAATGCTTGTAGCCACGGAACCACCCCATAGCCTCTTGTTCGACCACCGTGTTCGGGATTCTCTAGGGCATATGTCAATTCATCCTTTTCTCTGTTGGGCTTGAAAACACCACTATCAGCTTCTTCCCTAGCATGAGCTAGTCTCTGTGTTGCTCTCTCAATTTTTTGGCCAAAAATTAGCTTGCCAGTGTCTGGGTCTAGGCTTCCCCCATGAGCGTAGAACCAATTCTTCGCGCGTTGAGGCCAGTTCTTCTCTATTGTTTCAGGTATGATTCCCTTGGTAGTAATCTCTGCTTCTAGGTTCTGCCACTTGGGAATAGCACTCCTATAACCACCTGATCCCATGCGATGATGGTATTGCTTCTATCGGGCATTCTGCTGATTCCTCATCACACGTTCCTCACTCTCTTGAGATGTCTTGTATTGTACGAAGTCATCCCAATGGGACTCCAACTTGACAAACGCCTTAGCATTGAAATTCAGCAGTTTCATTCTTCAAGATAAACTTTTTATACAATGTCTTCTTCCAACTCTGGAACAATGTTGCCATCTTCTTCATTGTCCAATCCCTCACTAGCTCCTTCAAAGCATCATCTGCTTGTAATGTGAAATGCTGAGTGATATCTCTCCAAGCTAGGTTCTTGTCACGATCAGATACAAAACTAACATTAGGAGCGGATATCTTCTGCTTCCATTCACGAGCACTAACTGGGATCCTATCCCTTACAATGAACCCACATTGATTGACATATGTCTGAGCATGTGGTCCCAATGGTTTGCCGGTGTCGGTGTCGAATTCTGATATTATGAAACGGCCCTCTAATGGCTTTTTTGGCCCTCGGACTTTCCTACTCTTGCCGGTGGTTGATGTAGATCCAGAGACCGGCTACATGAGTAGAAACACAACGATTAACAACAAATATACGTACGCATGCATCTATAAGAGATGATAGATAATCGAATATACCTCGCCAGTATTTTCTTGCGCGACAATTTGTTGATCTTCAACCACCGGCATATTCAGGATATCATCATAATCAGCAAAGTACTGACTCGTGTCATCCACATTGGTGCCGGCGTTGATAATATTCGCCATTATGTCATCATTCAAGTTATCATCCGGAGCAGCCATTTGTATCTTCAAGATAACACATAGATAGAATTACTATGGCACATAACATAAGTACATGTGAAAACACATATAGAATTACTAAATCCAATTAAATATAATAACACATAATATTTCATAAGGATAAACAATAATAAGGTATAGGCTTTGGAATCGAATAAAAAACACTTTCGATCCAAAAAACATGGAAATAAGTACATGTATATATACATATAGAATGATACAATTTTCTCTCTCTCTCTCAACACATAGAATAAGTGCATATGTATATATCTCTAGATATGCATGTGATAACACATAGAATGTCTCTCTAGATACAATTTAATTCTCTCTCTCTCAACACATGGAAATAATTAAGTACATGTATATATACACATAGAAATAATTAAGTACATATATATATGTATACATATAGAATCTCTAGATAGAATTAATTACTAAATCTAATTAAACCTAACATATATACATAGATAGAATTTTACTAAATCAAAATTAAATCTAACACATATAGAGAGAGATAGAATAATAATTACTAAATATATCAAAAACTATAATAAAAACTATCTAAAAAACTATCTAAATAAAGTATTAATTAAATTTTAATACATTTAAATCTAATTAACATATATCAAAAACTATCTAAAAACTAAGAATAAACTACTAATTAAATTTTAATACATTTAAATCTAACATATATATCAAACACTACCTAAAAAACTATCTAAAAAACTATCTAAAAAGTATCTAAAAAACTATCTAAAACAGACTATGGATGCATGGCCATGCATGCATGCATGGCGGCTGGACGTGCTGGCCGGCCACACGGGGCCGAGCAGAGCCGCGCGAGGACGACGTACGGCGGAGACTCGACGGCCGCCGGGCGGGGCTCGACGACGACGGCGGCGCGGGCGCGGCAGAGACGACGATCGAGGCCGGGCGGGGGTAGACGACGACTACGGCGCGCGCGGGTGCGGCAGAGACGACGAGATCGATTGTAGATCGAAAAGTAGAAGATGAACCGGTCGATATATATAGGCCGGGACCCTTTAGTCCTGGCTGGTAACACCAACCGGGACTAAAGATCCTTTAGTCCCGGCTGGTAAGCCGAACCGGGACTAAAGGTCCAACCCTTTAGTCCCGGCTCGGCTTACCAGCCGGGACTAAAGGATCTTTAGTCCCGGTTGGTGTTACCAGCCGGGACTAAAGGTATTTTTAGGCGGGCAACTCCGCCCACCGTTTAGTCCCGATTCCTGGCCTGGGCCGGGACTGAAGGCCTGAAATTTTTGCAGCCCGCCAAAGTGTTGTTTTTTCATTAAGGATTGTAGATCTTGATGAGCTGCTCAAATGAGACACTAAATGACCTCAGATGAAAAATCTCTGAATACCAAGTTTGATCATCTCAGCAAGATCTACAATTGTTACATAGCTCATTTTTCCATTTGAGAAAGTTTTATCAAACACTAGTCACAAATTCTTGAATCTCATATAGACTTTCTAAAACTATGTCACACACTTGTGAAATTTGAACTACATTTTGTTCAAACTTTCTCAAATGAAAAAATGGCCCTATATAAGGATTGTATATCTTGATGAGCTGAACAAACTTGGTATTCAAAACTTTTCAATTGGAGACAATCTAGGGTTCCGAAAACTAGTTTGTAGGCGTCGAAATTTAAAAATCACAAATTTGAACCATCCAAACTATCTCAAATGGAAAGTTGACCAAAACAACAATTGTAGATCTTGATGATTTTAACAAACTTGGTACTCAAAACTTTTCAATTTGAAGTCATTTAGAGTTCAGAATACTAGAGTCAAAGTGTTGTTTTTTCATCTGACCAAATTTGACTTGGTCAAACTTGCTCAAATGAGACACTAAATGACCTCAGATGAAAAATCTCTGAATACCAAGTTTGATCATCTCAGCAAGATCTACAATTGTTACATAGCTCATTTTCCCATTTAAGAAAGTTTTATCAAACACTAGTCACAAATTCTTGATTCTCATATAGACTTTCTAAAACTATGTCACACACTTGTGAAATTTGAACTACATTTTGTTCAAACTTTCTCAAATGAAAAATGGCCTATATAAGGATTGTATATCTTGATGAGCTGAACAAACTTGGTATTCAAAACTTTTCAATTGGAGACAATCTAGGATTTGCATCGTTGTATCATGCGGGCACAACAGTGAATTTTTTCTTGACGTATGACCCTTGGTTATGATCTTGTCGTAACCATGGAGTGTCTTCATCATTTAACATGATGCTTGGATCTTTCTTCACTATGAAGGGTGGAATTCGGACATTTCTTTCATAATCTTCTGACATGTCTGACTTGTCTTCAATTCCCACTATATTTATTTTCCAGAAAGAACTATGTGGCGCTTTGGCTCATTGATCATTGAGTTGATGTCTTCGTTTTTTCCTCTCTTTGATTTTGTAGACATGTCTTTCACATAGAACATCTGACTCACATCGGCAGCAAGGACGAATGGTTCATCTTTGTACCCAATATTGTTGAGGTCCACTGTTGTCATTCCATACTCTTTGTCGACTGTTACCCCTCCTCCGGTCAGCTTCACCCATTGGCACCAGAACAAAGGGACTTTAAAATTAGGTGCGTAGTCTAGTTCTCATATATCTTCTATGCGGCCATAATATGTTTGTATATTCCCATTTGGATCTGTGCCATCTATGCGAACACCACTATTTTGATTGGTGCTCCTTTTATCTTGGGCAACTGTGTAAAATATATTCCCATTTATCTCATACCCTTGGTACGTGAGGATATGCCATGATGGTTGCCTAGCCAACAAATACAGTTGCTCATCAATATTGTCATCGCCTTGACATTCTTTTCGCAACCGACCACTGAAACTTTCCATGTGCTGACGCCTAATCCAAGCTTCAGTCTTCCTTGGAAACTTGGATCGTAAGAACTCCTTATGTATCTCGATGTACGGATGCACCAATGATGAGTTCTGAAGAACTGTGTAGTGTGCTTTATTGAAATAATCGTCATTCCATGCCAATATATGTTTTCTTCCCTAAAGTTCCTTTACCACTGAGTCTCCCCTCGTGTCGTGATTCGGGAACGCCAATCGGGGCTAGGTCAGGAATAAAGTCAACACAGAACTCAATGACCTCCTCTGTTCCATAGCCCTGGGCGATGCTTCCTTAGGCTTAGAACGGACTTTCACATATTTCTTCAAGACTCCCATAAACCTCTCGAAGGGGAACATGTTATGTAAGAACATAGGTCCAAGAATACTAATCTCCTTCACCAAATGAACTAGGAGGTGTGTCATGATATTAAAGAAGGATGGAGGGAACACCAACTCAAAGCTGACAAGACATTGAACCACATCATTCTGTAGAGTAGCTAGTTCCTACTGGATTGATTGCCTTCTGAGAAATTGCATTGAGGAATGCACATAGCTTCACGGTGGCTAGACGTACATGTGGAGGTAGAATTCCTCTTAAAGCAACTGGAAGCAATTGCGTCATAAGCACGTGGCAGTCGTGGGACTTTAAGTTTAGGAATTTCTTCTCTGGCACATTTATTATACCCTTTATATTGGAGGAGAATCCCGATGGGACCTTGATGCTGCTTAGACATTCGAACATGCTGTCCCTCTCTTCTTTGCTAAGCGTGTAGCTAGCAGGACTTAAGTAATGACGTCCATCATCTGTCTTCTCTGGATGAAGGTTGTCTCGTTCTTTCATGCCCTGCAAGTCCTGGCGTGCTTCAAGTGAATCCTTTGGCTTCCCGTACACACCCATGAATCCTAACAGGTTCACACAAAGATTCTTTGTCAGGTGCATCATGTCGATTGCGTTGCGGACCTCTAGGACTTGGCAATAGGGTAGCTCCCAAAAGATGGACTTCTTCTTCCACATGGGTGCGTGTCCCTTAGCATCTTTGGGAACAGATTCGCTGCCTTGTCCCTTTCCAAATACTACTTTCACATCCTTGACCATTGCGAGTACATCTTCTCTGGTTCGGTTATGAGGCTTCTTCCGGTGGTCTGGCTTACCTTTAAAATGCTTACCTTTCTTTCTTACTTGGTGATTCAAAGGAAGGAATCGACGATGGCCAAGGTACACGACCTTTCGACATCTTTTCAAATATATACTGTCAAGGTCATCAAAACAATGTGTGCATGCATTATATCCTTTGTTTGTCTGACCTGAAAGATTACTTAAAGCAGGTCCAATCATTGATTGTTACGAACAACATTGCTCGTAGGTCAAAGTGTTCTTGTTTGTACTCATCCCAGACATGTACACCTAGGTTTGTTCCATAAAACTAGAAGTTCTTCAACTAATGGCTTCAGATAGACATCAATGTCGTTGCCAGGTTGCCTCGGACCTTAGGATGAGGATCGGCATCATAATGAACTTCCACTTCATGCATAACCATGGAGGAAGGTTGTAGATACATAGAGTAACTGGCCAAGTGCTATGACTAGTGCTCTACTCCCCAAAAGGATTCATACCATCTGTACTTAAGGTGAACCTTAAGTTTCTAGCCTCATTTGTAAACTCTGGAAATTCCCTGTCTATCGCTCTCCACTGGGACCCATTAGCTGGGTGTCTCAGCATATTGTCTACCTTATGGTCTTCTTTATGCCACCGCAACAACTTTGCATGGTCTTTATTTCTGAACAAATGTTTTAAGCGTGGTATTATAGGAGCATACCACATAACCTTGGTAGGGATTTTCTTTCTAGGACGTTGTTCACCCTCGACGTCACCAGGATCATCGCGTCTGATCTTATACCGCGCTGCTTTACATACCGGGCATTCATCCAAATTCTCGTATTCATTGCCATGGTAGAGGATGCAGTCATTAGGACATGCATGTATCTTCTGGATTTTTAATCCCAAAGGGCAGACAACCTTTTTTGCTTCGTACGTAGTGGTGGGCAATTCATTTGGCTTCGGAAGCATCTTCTTTATGATGTTCAATAAATTCCTAAATGCCTTGTCGGATATACCATTCTTTGCCTTCCACTGTAGCAATTCCAGTGTTGTACCCAGTTTTTTTTGCCCCTCTTCGGCCGTCGGGTATAGCAACTTCCTATGATCCTTAAGCATGCGCTCGAACTTAACTTTCTCTTTTTCACTTTCGCATTCTTGTTGTGCATCACGAATGGCATCGCCAAGAGCATCACCAAGATCATCTTCTGCCGCTACCTCTTCTTCAGTCTCTCCCCATTGTAGTATCATCAAAGGCAGCATACTGAGCAATAATGTCATCAATGTCTAAATCTTCTCCTTCACCTTCTTCCATCATGACCCCGCTTTCTCCATGCTTAGTCCAACATATATAGTTTGACATGAAACCTGACTTAAGCAAATGTGAATGAAGACTCATTGAGCTTGAATATTCCTTTAAATTCTTACATATGGCACATGGACAAGCACATGAAACCATCCCGCTTATTTGCCTCGGCCACACCTAAGAAATAGTGCACAGCCCTCAATAAAGTCTTGGGAGCGGCGATCGACATTATACATCCAATGGCGTGACATAATCTGCATTACACGACAAATTATGAAAACCTTAAACATAATTAAGTATTTTATTATACAACATAGATGACACACACACGGTTGATTAATTAACTAAGCCTAGCTACAACGTAAGCAATTCCAACTATCACTAAACAAACTAAAACTACAATGCACTTCAGTAACATAATTATTTCGTGATCGTACGCAACTAAAACAGACAAATCATTCTTCTGTTGAATATCAATAAGCTTCTCCTGCTGGCTCACTGCCTCATCATCAGCAGCCGCTACCTCAAGCGCACCCAAATTCTGCACAGTATGTAGCATAATCTTCCTCCCAGTACCAACCATCGCATCCATTGCCCTCCCACTGAAATTAAAGCCAAAAAATATTTAGTCAAAAATATTCAAGAAAAGCAGGTCAATTAGCCATAATTATAAAATGCGTAAGAAACTCACATCGTGATCCGGGCACTTGTAGAAAACATGACCCTTGTTGGGTCCCTGTCTCTTGACTCGGTACTCCATCACAATCTTCTGCTTACACTTGCCGCAGATAATGAGAGGGAGTTCTGGCCTCAGTCGTTTCGCAACCGAACGAGAGGCCGAGGATCCGGTACCAGTTGTCATCTACTTTCTATACTTATTTTTGCAAACTAGTGTAAATTTCATATTTTCTAAAATGATATATTTAAACAAAACTAGTACGGATTTCACATGTTTCAATAAATAACCATCCGTACTAGTTGACCTTGCTTACGTGATCATGTCGGCGAGTATTTCTCCACCAGACGGCAGCGTACTTGGCCAAGGAAGAGCTCCGATTCTACGAGAAAGGGAACACGGTCTTCCACGACCATTGCCGCTCTCCCTCATAGAATCAAAGCTCCTCCTTGACGTCCGTTATCGCTCGACAGAGAACATGTTGGCCGAGCTGAACACGGTCCGCAAGTTCAACTAGTACGGATTTTCTATAATTTTCTAACTATTTACTAAGTTTTTCATTTCATGGAAAATTTAATTCTAAAAAATAAAAAGCATGATTTCTAAGTAGTTCATTTCATGAAAAAAATAATTCTAAGTGACCTGCTCGATATCGGCGAGCTCGCGGGCGTTTAGGTTGCCGAGGATAGTAACATTTATAGATGACATTTTTAGGTCTGAAGTTATCAAATATCCATCAAATTATAGCTCAAAAACATGTTTCAATAAATAACCATCCGTACTAGTTGACCTTGCTTACGTGATCATCTCGGCGAGCATTTCTCCACCGGACGGCACCGTACTTGGCCAAGGAAGAGCTCCGATTCTACGAGAAAGGGAACACGGTCTTCCACGACCGTTGCCGCTCTCCCTCGTAGAATCAAAGCTCCTCCTTGACGTCCGTTACCGCTCGGCAGAGAACATGCTCGTCGAGCTGAACACGGTCCGCAAGTTCAACTAGTACGGATTTTCTACAATTTTCTAACTATTTTCTAAGTTTTTCATTTCATGGAAAATTTAATTCTAAAAAATAAAAGGCATAATTTCTAAGTAGTTCATTTCATGGAAAAAATAATTCTAAGTGACCTGCTCGATATCGACGAGCTCGCGGGCGTTTAGGTTGCCGAGGATAGTAACATTTGTAGATGACATTTGTAGGTCTGAAGTTATCAAATATCCATCAAATTATAGCTCAAAAACATGTTTCAATAAATAACCATCCGTACTAGTTGACCTTGCTTACGTGATCATCTCGGCGAGCATTTCTCCACCGGACGGCACCGTACTTGGCCAAGGAAGAGCTCCGATTCTACGAGAAAGGGAACACAGTCTTCCACGACCATTGCTGCTCTCCCTCATAGAATCAAAGCTCCTCCTTGACGTCCGTTACCGCTCAGCAGAGAACATGCTCGCCGAGATGAACACGATCCGCAAGTTCAACTAGTACGGATTTTCTACAATTTTCTAACAATTTTTAAAGTTTTTCATTTCATGGAAAAATTAATTCTAAGATCACTTAAGCCACCGGGGACGAGGATGGCGCGTGCTCCAGCGAGGACGAGCGAGGCGTGATTTTGATGAACTAATTTAACTTTTGTTTATCCAAACATATATGCAAATCATCATGTGATTTTGAGCTAAAAATGACATATAAAATCATAATAAAGTCCAACATATAAAGTTACACATGCATCTACATCGCAAAATGAGATAAGCTAGTGATAAAACATAAGAGGATTAAGTTTGTTACCTCCAAAATCGAAGAGCAACACCAATGGAGGGGGAGAGAGCAAGAACAACAGTAAGCTGAAGAACAGAGGCAGTGAGTTTGAATGGAATGGCTCGGGCTCGGGGAGGAAGAAACGAGCTGGATTATATGCCGGGATAATTAGTCCCGGTTAGGGGGCCAAACCGGGACTAAAGATTAATCTTTATTCCCGGAGTATTACCCAAATCAGGACTAAAAGCTTTAGTCCCGGCTGGTATTACCAACCGGGACTAAAGGTAAACCACCTTTAGTCCCGGTTGGTAATACTAGCCGGGACTAAAGATCCCTGTCCCGCGGACGACCGTTGGGCAGGGACCTTTAGTCCCGGTTGGGGAGTAAAAAATACCGAGGCTAATGTCAAATTGGGACATCGTTATAAAGTCTGTTCTCTAGTAGTGATAGGTCTTTTAGGTCTTCTCCTAGCTAGCTATCAAGTGTCACTCCCACGGTCCATTTCGCTGCCCCTTCTTTATTAGTAGCTGCTATCACTCAGACTAAGGTTTTCAGAGCCGATCAATGAAATGAAATCCAGGTGAGGGACACTCTCCCCTCCCGTCGACTTAGCAAAAAAAAAAGTAGCTGCTATTAAACAGCATATGGATCAGACAAGACGTACATACCGTCTCCTCCTCAAAACGACGAAGCATGGAAAGGGCCAGAAAGAGAAATGACTCAGCATACCATACAAGTTGCCAAATAATAATGCAAGAAAAGAATCTCCAAGGTTCCTTGATTGTTGAGGCCTTGCGTTAGGATCCAAAGCACACGCTGTTGCCTGAGAACGATGGAATTGTACCGCTGTGGGTGGCAGCAAATTAGGTAGGTCACGGATGCATAGTTCATGCATGGGCTCCAGAGAAGATTAGATGCATATTATGAGATATAACAATCAACCAAAGGGAGGTGAAAGAGAGTGTTAAAGAAGACGTACATGGGCTGATGTCCCTTTACTTCCTCTGATAGAAAATATATGTTCATTTAGATTTGTCCTTGTTGCTATTTTTTTTAGATCTGATTATCAATATCTATAAATAAAGCGGACTAATAACATGACATACAATACCTACGTACTCAGTAAAACAGATGTACAATACAGGCATGGCACATATTTTAGATAAAGAATGTTTTTATTCTGGCCTCTGCGTAAGCTGTGCACTTAGCTTAACCATCCATTATTAGAATTTACAACCACCAACTGCCAGAAAAGATGATAACAAATGGCAAACAACTCTTTAAACAAAAAACAAAGTGGATGACATTGAGAACATAGCCTATTATGTCAGCATCCACCCATGGCAGGCGAAGATTTACATGACTGTTATTTCCAAAGTGTATATATACTGATATCATTTTTATATCAAGTTGATAAACAAAATCAGCCGAGCACATGCGTACAATATATATTATATATTGGTGCCATCGATTAATCAGCTATCCATTAATATATGTATCTTCCTTTAAACCAGCACTATCTATCACTGTACGAAAATGACGGAAATGTTCTGCAGTGGCCGTTGATTAGACTGCCTCAGCATACTATGTGGCCCAATGAATAGTACATTGGAACGACAATTAATTAAAGAACCTATAGTTATTGATTAATGAAATGAGGTGCCCTTGTGTCACGTGACTCCTGTTATGTGGCTGCTAGGATTGAGAGGAGAGAGTCGAGGGGAGCGACGGCGGCTGACGTGATACAGTACACGTGGCGCTACAGTACCACGGGTACTGTTCACGGGCGGCGGCTAGGGCTGCAAGGGCGCTGGGGGAGGCCGGCCGCGGGGCTTCGCCCACGGCCGGCAAGAGAGAAGGGATTTCCTTCTAATCTTTTGCTTGATTCTAGATTGATACATCTCCTCTCATTATATAGAGAGGTCTGACTTGGCCCCTAAGCAAGTGACTAATTAACCCTAATGGGCTAAGGCCCAATAGGCCCTTGACTCCTCTAACACTACACCCCACTTGGACATGCAGCTCGTCCTCGAGCTGCAATCTAACGATGACACTAAAGATGCCTCCACTAGACACAAACCTAACACCTAAAAATAAGCCTTTTACATCTCGGCTTATTTTATTGACCTGAATAAGACTACGACTCTTTATTTTTGACTCCTGAAGATACGGCGGGCACCCTCCGCTTGCTGGACCAGCACGTGTGTAGCCACCTAGATTCTATGGAGACCATCGGAACGAGAGGGGTGCACGGGTATGGCCACCTAGAATTGGTGGCAACAGCAACCAACGGAGACGTGCTCGTGGCGGACGGTGGCAGAATGCAATGGCGCTAGGCAGTGCGTCCCCGCCGGTGACAAGGAGGGAAGCTGCTCCCATATCGCCGGTGCCGCAGAATTGGAGTTCGCCGCCCACGGAAAAAACACCATGCTAGCGCCTGAAGACAACAGCAGGTTGGCGCGGTTGCTGGTGGCCGTCCGACCAGGCGAGGTCGACCGACCATGCTAGGTCGCGCTCCCCTATGCTGAGGTCGACCGCCGCCAAGGTCGCCTCGTGCATAGGTGAGCGCATCTTCTGCAGCCGCCGGCGCGCTAGGAGGCCACGCACCGCAGCCTGCAGCCGCACCGCCGCAAACACCTTGCAGGCACTTGCCCACGCAATCGCCTTCCTCTCCGTGAGCTGCAAGGCTACTGCTGTAGGGACGACTGGACGCCGCCGCTTGAAGATGGGGTGTTGTCGTCCCTGCCAGCGCGCTAGGAGGCAATGCGCCACCGCCTGCAGCTGCGCCGCCGATGCCTGGATGCCATCCACGCCCCCGTAAAAGATGCCATCGCTCTCCTGCTGTGGCGGCACGGGGCTGGGGGTGGTGAACGACGGGATCAGTGAAGGAGAGGTGGAAAGCAGCGCAGGACTGCTGCTCGGCACCGACGCCGGTTGTGCTTCAATGTTATGGACGAGGGTCGCGAGGGCGTCCATCTGGCGCTGCAGGTGGTCGAAGGTCGCCATCCACTCACTGAAGGCACATGTAGAAGGTGCAGGCTGCTGCACAGGCAAGGGCACCACAGTGGCTGTGGCGGTGGTGAACACGGGCGGAGCTGCGGAGGACAGGGCTGGCGGTGCTGCGGAGAACAGGGCCAGCGTAGCCCAAGGATGTGTGCCGAGCGGCGTGGAGATGGCATGGCGGCGTAGGATCCGGCCGGCGGCGCTGCGGAGAACAGGGCTGGCGTAGCCCAGGGATGTGCGTCGAGCGGTGTGGAGAAGGGCACGGCGGCGTAGGATCCGGCCGGCGGCGCTGCGGAGAACAGGGCTGGCGCAGCCTAGGGATGTGCGCCGAGCGGTGTGGAGAAGGGCACGGCGGCGTAGGATCCGGCCATGGTCTCTGATACCAGATGTTATGTGGCTGCTAGGATTGAGAGGAGAGAGTCGAGGGGAGCGACGGCGGCTGACGTGCTATAGTACACGTGGTGCTACAGTAGCGTGGGTACTGTTTATGGGGCGGCGGCTAGGGCTGCAAGGGCGCTGGGGGAGGCCGGCCGCGGGGCTTCGCCCACGGCCGGCAAGAGAGAAGGGATTTCCTTCTAATCGATCTCTTGCTTGATTCTAGATTGATACATCTCCTCTCGTTATATAGAGAGGTCTGACTTGGCCCCTAAGCAAGCGACTAATTAACCCTAATGGGCTAAGGCCCAATAGGCCCTTGACTCCTCTAACAACTCCACGTGGCTAACAAAAAGGGGAAAGATAGTCCAGTAATTCTCATTGAAATTTAAAACATCGTCTGACCTTTAATCTCTTTTTTTATGTAAAGCTGAATCACTACTACAGATTTGTTATTACTGACGCTTTGTGAGCCCCCATCATAGCCCTGATGGTTTTGAGGAGCGATGGTGAAAGGTTGACAGTGGAAATAATGATTTTCACCATCGGTTTGCAAACTGTCGGTGAAAATGATTTTCACCGTCGGTTTGTGCCTTGAATGGTGGGATAAAATAATTTCAAAAATCCGCATAAAAAACAAATGATAGGAAAAAATATACTCAAACTATGAACAATGTATAAACTAATTTTCTTGAAATATGTTGAATTTTTTATGAGAAGTTTATACACCTATAAAATGACACCATGCCAATTTTCATAATTATCGGATGCAGTCCTTTTATATTAACCGTTTTTCTAACAAATATGTTGAACCTTCTTGAATTTCTAGAGGCCAGACCATAAGTCCGATGGGACTGAAATTTATAATGACCGCCCCTTACATGCTACTAGTTCAAGAAAAATATCATAAAAATAGAAGAAATATAAAAAATTTGTGTGTAAACGGGCGGTGAAAATGAGATTATCCCCTGCGGTTCGTGTTACAAACGGGCGGCCACGAACCGTCGATCAAAATCATTTCACCGCCAGCTCACTGTGGAGAAAATGCGCCCTAAGTGTTTTGGCGCTCGTCCCGCCATCACACATAGCTAGGCCAATAAGCGAGATGATGGACAAAGAGAGTCGAGCACATGAATGGATAAAGATGGAGAGACCTGTTTCCTTCAATCATTGTGCTCAATCATTGGGTTATATATACATCTTCTCTAGGTGAATAAAATGTAACTGTGTGAATAAGGTGTCTGTAGATATTTTATGTAGTTGTAGCATGTTCATTTGAATTTCGGTTGATGTAGAATTCTGCCATCAACATAGGGCGCTTTTCCAAGATTATCTGCTTTTCAGGGAAGGTTGGGCTTCCCATTCTGGGGCCCGCAACAACCATTGGCGCAAGCTCTGGAAATGCAAATAAGTTCCACCAAAAGTGAGGGTGTTCTGGTGGCGAGTGTCCCATGATTTTATACCATGTCGAGCAAACCTTCACCGAAGACATATTGAGCCGGTGGGAACCTGCGGCCTCTGTGGCAAAGAAGATGCGTCTACTTATTGAGCCGGTGGGAACCTGCGGTCTCTTTTTGGGACACACTTAAGTCCTTAACAGGTATCAAACTCCCCCAGCTGCACCTAGCGAAATGGACAAGTGATCTGCTGGATCAGTCCCACTGTCCGGAAGATGCTCGGGGTGTTATATTATGTGGCATGTGGTCTTTGTGGAGCAGCAGAAATAATCGCCGGCATGGGAAGGCACTGATCGACATAGGAGTGGCGATAGACTGGGCTTTGGAAGCCTGCCTTCACCTCTCCGCTGTCGACCAAATCAAAAGAGAGTGGCAATAACAATGCCTCGGCAGTAAGATGGAAACCTCCGGATCAAGGGGCTCTGAAGATCAATACTGATGGTGCCTTTGATAGTGATTCATGTACAGGTGCTACAGGGGCTGTTCTCCGCTGCAGCAATGGTAGCTGCCTTGCTGCATCCGCTCGCTGGCTGGCTCCATTGGCTCGGCTCTGCTTGCAGAAGCGGAGGCATTGCGTGATGGCCTACGCCTAATACCAGCAGGTTCCTAAGAGCACTTTATTTTGGAGACTGATGCCCATGATCTGGTTTTGTTATGGCAAGCGAGAGCAAAGCAACATTCTGAAGTTGCGACTATCCTGGATGACATTGAGACGATAGCGACGGCCTTCACATCTTTCAGAGTAATACACAAAAGGAGATCGTTGAATTTCCGCATCTTTGTGCCCAGCATGCCTCAGCTACATTTGAGAGTTCTTGGCTTTCTCCCCCTAGCTTCTTGCAGAGACGTCTGCAATCTGATGGTAATGAATCCTTTTGAGTAATGAAGCTTTCATTCTTTTCTTTTTTTTTTTTTTTTGCCAAAACATAAGTTTCATCGACAAAATAACTTCTGCTAGTGAGTAAGGGTAAATGGAGTGAGTCTACTACTGTATTTAGCCAACGAGTTCGATTGGCAGTTAATTTGATCATTAATTTACCAAGAGACATAAGTGCAGTAAGTCTACCCAAAGATGACTGTCGCTAAAAGCGTGCCATGGTCTAGTAGAGAAAATCCAATGGACTGCAATTCAAAAATTTAAGTTCCTCTTGCCAAAAACAAACCGGCCTATAGATAGTGCCGGTAGGACAAAAACAAAATTTAAGCGCGCCTCGATGGCTCGATCACTTGATGACTAATAAGCATGCCATAGAGATAAGGCCGTGGTCAGTGTCCGTGGGTGCACTAGAGAAGTAATTAAGCTTGCATTATGTCTCGAGACTGCATGCTGAAATCAAACAAAACGCTTCCATGTTCGTCACTACATGCCAAAAGCTGAAAATAGGTGATTTAGGTATTCTCCTAGCTAGCTAGCTAGTGTCACTCCCACGGTCTATTTCGCTGCCCCTTCTTTATTAGTAGCTGCTGTCAATCAGACTAAGGTTTTCAGAGCCGATCAATGAAATGAAATCCAGGTGAGGGACTCTCTCCCCTCCCGTCGACTTAGCAAAAAAAAAGTAGCTGCTATTAAACAGCATATGGATCAGACAAGACGTACATACCGTCTCCTCCTCAAAGCGACGAAGCATGGAAAGGGCCAGAAAGGAGAGATGACTCAGCATATATCATGCAAGTTGCCAAGTAATAATGCAAGAAAATTAAAGAATCTCCAAGGTTCCTTGATTGTTGAGGCTTTGCGTTAGGATCCAAAACACACGCTGTTGCCTGAGAACGATGGAATTGTACCGCTGTGGGTGGCAGCAAATTAGGTAGGTCACGGATGCATAGTTCATGCATGGGCTCCAGAGAAGATTAGATGCATATTATGAGGTATAACAATCAACCAAAGGGAGGTGAAAGAGAGTGTTAAAGAAGACGTACATGGGCTGATATGATGTCCCTTTACTTCCTCTGATAGAAAATATATGTTCATTTAGATTTGTCCTTGTTGCTATTTTTTTGAGATCTGATTATCAATATCTATAAATAAAGCGGACTAACATGACATACAATACCTACGTACTCAGTAAAACAGATGTACAATACAGGCATGGCACATATTTTAGATAAAGAATGTTTTTATTCTGGCCTCTGCGTAAGCTGTGCACTTAGCTTAACCATCCATTATTAGAATTTACAACCACCAACTGCCAGCAAAGATGATAACAAATAGCAAACAACTCTTTAAACAAAAAAACAAAGTGGATGGCATTGAGAACATAGCCTATTATGTCAGCATCCACCCATGGCAGGCGAAGATTTACATGGCTGTTATTTCCAAAGTGTATATACTGATATCATTTTTATATCAAGTTGATAAACAAAATCAGCCGAGCACATGCGTACAATATATATTATATATTGGTGCCATCGATTAATCAGCTATCCATTAATATATGTATCTTCTTTTAAACCAGCACTATCTATCACTGTATGAAAATGACGGAAATGTTCTGCAGTGGCCGTTGATTAGACTGCCTCAGCATACTATGTGGCCCAATGAATAGTACATTGGAACGACAATTAATTAAAGAACCTATAGTGATTGATTAATGAAATGAGGTGCCCTTCTGTCACGTGACTCAACGTGGCTAACAAAAAGGGGAAAGATAGTCCAGTAATTCTCATTGAAATTTAAAACATCGTCTGACCTTAAATCTCTTTTTTTATGTAAAGCTGAATCACTACTACACATTTGTCATTACTGACGCTTTGTGAGCCCCCATCATAGCCCTGACGGTTTTGAGGAGCGATGGTGAAAGGTTGACAGTGGAAATAATGATTTTCACCATCGGTTTGCAAACTGTCGGTGAAAATGATTTTCACCGCCTTTTGTGCCTTGAATGGTGGGTGAAAATAATTTCAAAAATCCGCATAAAAAACAAATGATAGGAAAAAATATACTCAAACTATGAACAATGTATAAACTAATTTTCTTGAAATATGTTGAATTTTTTATGAGCAGTTTATACACCTATAAAATGACTCCTTGCCAATTTTCGTAATTATCGGATGCAGTCCTTTTATATTAACCTTTTTTCTTACAAATATGTTGAACCTTCTTGAATTTCTAGAGGCCAGACCATAAGTCCGATGGGACTGAAATTTATAATGACCGCCCCTTACATGCTACTAGTTCAAGAAAAATATCATAAAAATAGAAGAAATATAAAAAATTGGTGTGTAAACCGGCGGTGAAAATGAGATTATCCCCTGCGGTTCGTGTTACAAACGGGCGGCCACGAACCGTCGATCAAAATCATTTCACCACCAGCTCACTGTGGAGAAAATGCGCCCTAAGTGTTTTGGCGCTCGTCCCGCCATCACACATAGCTAGGCCAATAAGCGAGATGATGGAGAAAGAGAGTCGAGCAAATGAATGGATAAAGATGGAGAGACCTGTTTCCTTCAATCATTGTGCTCAATCATTGGGTTATATATACATCTTCTCTAGGTGAATAAAATGTAACTGTGTGAATAAGGTATCTGTAGATATTTTATGTAGTTGTAGCATGTTCATTTGAATTTCGGTTGATGTAGAATTCTGCCATCAACACTAGTAGAGAACAGACCTTTGATCCTCGGCCAAAATGGGCTCTAGTCCCGGAATTTTTTGCGCCCAGGACTAGAGATACCTTTAGTCCCGGTTGGTGGCTCCAACCGGGACTAAAGGTCCCTGCCCAACGGCTACTGCGCCAGACAGAGGTGGCAGGGACCTTTAGTCCCGGTTGGAGCCACCAACAGGGACTAAAGGTATACTTTTACTCCCGGTTGGTGGCTCCAACCGGGAGTAAAGGTCTACTCCCGGGCCGTGGCTGCGTCCGGGGTTGGAAAGTTACCTTTAGTCCCGGTTGGATCCATCAACCGGGACTAAATGTTCTCCCTTTATAAATCGGCCGCCTCCTCCTTCCTCCCCGAGCCCGAGCTCAGCACATTTTGAAGCTCACTGCAGTAGTGTTCTTGCTTCCTCCCTCCCTCCATTGTTCCTCCATCCATTCTTCGATTCCTCCGTCGATTTCTTCGATTCCTCCGTCGATTCTTCAGTTGTAAAGGTTACCAATCTCATACTCTCATTTTTTACCATTTTCTTATGCCATTTTGTTCACTATATATATTTATGGTTCTTTATTGTGGTTTTTTTCATTTGTAAGCAATTTGAGCTCAAAATCACTTCAAGCTTGCATATTTACATGAAAGAAGGTTAAAGTATATATAAATATAAAGTTAGAAAATAGTTAGAAAATTATAGCAAATCCTTACTAGTTGAACTTGCGGACCGTGTTCAGGTCGGCGAGGATGTTCTCTGCCGAGCGGTAACGGACGTCAAGGAGGAGCTTTGATTCTACGAGGGAGAGCGACAACGGTCGTGGAAGACCGTGTTCCCTTCCTCGTAGAATCGGAGCTCTTCCTTGACCAAGTACGGTGCCGTCCGGTGGAGAAATGCTCGCCGAGCTGATCACGTAAGCAAGGTCAACTAGTACGGATGGTTATTTATTCACATGTCCCGATATCGTCGCAGTAGTCTGTCAATCACCGTACCTAAACGTAGTATATATAAATAAAAACTTAGAAAATAGTTAGAAAATTATAGAAAATCCGTACTAGTTGAACTTGCGGACCGTGTTCAGCTCGGCAAGCATGTTCTCTGTCGAGCGGTAACGGACATCAAGGAGGAGCTTTGATTCTACGAGGGAGAGCGACAACGGTCGTGGGAGACCGTGTTCCCTTCCTCGTAGAATCGGAGCTCTTCCTTGACCAAGTATGGTGCCGTCCGGTGGAGAAATGCTCACCGAGATGATCACGTAAGCAAGTTCAACTAGTACGGATGGTTATTTATTCACATGTCCCGATATCGTCGCAGTAGTCTGTCAATCACCGTACTTTTTATTTTAACTTTTTATGAAATAAAAAACTTAGAAAATAGTTAGAAAATTATAGAAAATCCGTACTAGTTGAACTAGTGGACCGTGTTCATTTCAGGCGAGCATGTTCTCTGCCGAGCGGTAACGGACGTCAAGGAGGAGCTAGATAATTTTATAGTTTGTTAATTTTATTTGTTTATAAAAGGAGAAATTTATAGTGTATTGAAAAATGAGTATAGAGAGTAGATGGCAACTGCTTCCGGGTCCTCGGCCTCTCATGGGTTTCCAAAGCGACTTAGGTCGGGCCTTCCTCTCATTCCATGCGGCAAGTGTCGTGATGAGACGAAGATTGTGATGGAGTACCGAGTGAAGAAGGAGGGTCCCAACAAGGATCGTATCTTCTACAAGTGTCCAGGATCGCAATGTGAGTTATTTTATCGTATTTAATGATTATGGTTAGTTTATACCTATTTTCATGATGGTTGTGATTAAAGTTCTAATTTTTTGTTTTAATTTCAGTGGGATGGCAGTGGACGATGTTCAGGCTTCTACTGGGAGGAAGAGTATGTTGAACTCGTACAAAAATATCTTGCACAACAGGCAGATACGGCGGCTAATGAGGCAGTGATCCAGCCGAAGAAGCCCAAAGATGTTGCACAATCGGGGGATCTGTCTGTTTTAGTTGAGATTGGTCGCGAAATCCTTGTGCTCCTGAAATGTATTTTAGCTTTAGTTCTTTTAGTGGTAGTTGGGATTGTCTACATTGTAGCGATGCTTTCATAAATTTGTATCTTTTGTGGTGGCACGCATGTTGTATAAATAATTAATTATGATCTAGGTTTTAATATGATATTTATGTCATGTAATGCAGATGAGCCGTCATTGGATGTATAATGCTGATCGCCGCTCCCAAGAGTTCATTGACGGCGTGCATTCTTTGTTACGTGCGGCCGAGGCAAACAAACGCGACGGTTTCATGTGCTGCCCATGTGCCATATGTAAGAATACGGTGGAATATCCTTGCTCAAGGACTCTTCATTCACACTTGTTCAAGTCGGGTTTCATGCCAAACTATATTTGTTGGACAAAGCACGGAGAAACCGGTGTTGTAATGGAAGAAGGTGAAGAAGAACAATGGGACGACAATGATATTATTCCTGATGGTGCGTGCTTCAATGATACTGCAATGGGAGAAGCTGAAGAAGAGGTAGCCGCAGAAGATGAGCCGGCTGATGATCTTTGTCAGGTCATTCATGATGCACAAAGAGAATGTGAAAGTGAAAAGGAGAAGATCAAGTTCGAGCGGATGCTAGAAGATCACAAGAAATTGTTGTACCCAACTTGTGATGCAGGGCAGAAAAAGTTGGGAACCACACTAGAATTGCTGCAATGGAAGGCAAAGAATGGTGTATCTGACAAGGGATTTGGAGAGTTACTAAAAATCCAAAAAAAGATGCTTCCGAAGTACAATGAATTGCCCGCCACTACCTACGAAGCAAAACAAGTTGTCTGTCCTATGGGGCTAGAAATAGAGAAGATACATGCATGTCCTAATGACTGCATCCTATACCTTGGCAAAGAGTACGAGAAATTGGATGCATGCCCGGTATGCCATGCGTCGCGGTATAAGATCAGGCGAGATGACCCTGGTGATGTTGAGGGCGAACTGTCCGCGTAAGAAAATCCCTGCCAAGGTTATGTGGTATGCTCCTATAATACCACGCTTGAAACGTCTGTTCAGAAACAAAGAACATGCAAAATTGTTACGATGGCACAAAGAAGACCGTAAGGTAGACAATATGTTGAGACACCCTGCTGATGGGTCCCAGTGGAGAGCAATCGACAGAGAATTCCCGGAGTTTGCAAATGACGCAAGAAACTTAAGGTTTGCTTTAAGTACAGATGGTATCAATCCTTTTGGAGAGCAGAACAGTAGTCATAGCACTTGGCCTGTTACTCTAAGTATCTACAACATTCCTCCTTGGTTATGCATGAAGCGGAAGTTCATTATGATGCCTGTGCTCATCCAAGGCCCGAAGCAACCTGGCAATGACATCGATGTGTACCTGAGACCACTTATTGACGAACTTCTCATTTTGTGGAATAAAGAAGGTGTACGTGTGTGGGATGAGTACAAACAGGAACACTTTGATCTGCGAGCATTGTTGTTCGTAACAATCAATGATTGGCCTGCTCTAAGTAATCTTTCAGGACAGTCAAACAAGGGATATAATGCATGCACACACTGCTTCGGTGATATTAGAGGTGTATTCTTGAAAAAATGTCGAAAGGTCGTGTACCTTGGCCATCGTCGATTTCTTCCTGCAAATCACCCCGTAAGAAAGAAAGGCAAGCATTTTAAAGGGAAGGCAGACCACCTGACCAAGCCTCGCAACCGAACCGGTGAGGATGTACTCGATATGGTCAATGATGTGAAAGTCGTCTTTGGAAAAGGACATGGAAGCCAACCTATTCCGAAAGACGCTAACGGTCACGCACCCATGTGGAAGAAAAAGTCCATATTTTGGGACCTACCCTATTGGCAAGTCCTGGAGGTCCATAGCTCGATCGACGTGATGCACCTGACGAAGAATCTTTGTGTGAACCTGCTAGGCTTTATGGGTGTGTATGGAAAGCCTAAGGACACATTTGAAGCACGACAGGACCTGCGTTGTTTGAGAGAAAGAGACAACGTGCATCCAGAGAAGACAGATGATGGACGCCATTACTTACGTCCTGCTAGCTACACTCTAAGCAAAGAGGAGAAGGAAATCATGTTTGAATGCTTAAACAACATCAAGGTACCATCTGGATTCTCCTCGAATATAAAGGGTATTATAAATGTGCCAGAGAAGAAATTCTGTAACTTAAAGTCCCATGACTGTCACGTTCTCATGACGCAATTACTTCCAGTTGCATTAAGAGGAATTCTACCTCCAAATGTATGTCTAGCCACCGTGAAGCTATGTGCATTCCTCAATGCAATTTCTCAGAAGGCAATTGATCCAACTGATCTAGCTAAACTACAGAATGATGTGGTTCAATGTCTCGTCAGCTTTGAGTTGGTGTTCCCTCCTTCCTTCTTTGATATTATGACACACCTCCTAGTTCACCTAGTCAAGGAGATTTTCACTCTCGGTCCTGTGTTCCTACACAACATGTTCCCCTTAGAGAGATTCATGGGAGTCCTGAAGAAATATGTTCACAACCGTGCTCGCCCAGAAGGAAGCATCGCCAAGGGCTATGGAACAGAAGAGGTCATTGAGTTATGTGTTGACTTTATTCCCGACCTTGACTCGATTGGTGTTCCTGAATCGAGACATGAGGGGAGACTAAGCGGAAAGGGGACACTAGGGAGGAAAACATATATTGGTACGGATGATGATTATTTCAATAAAGCGCACTACACAGTTCTACAGAACTCCTCTTTGGTAGATCCGTATATTGAGACACACAAGGATCTCTTACGATCCGAGTTTCTAGGGAAGACTGAAGCTTGGATTACGCATAAGCACATGGAAACTTTCGGCGGTTGGTTGCGAAAAAAATGTCAAGGTGATGAGAGCATCCATGAGCAACTGTATTTATTGGCTATGCAACCATCATGGCATATCGTCACATACAAAGGGTACGAGATAAATGGGAACATATTCTACACAGTAGCCCAAGATAAAAGGAGTACCAACCAAAACAGTGGTGTCCGCATAGATGCCACAGACCCGAATGGGAATAAGCAGACATATTATGGACGCATAGATGAAATATGGGATCTAGAATATGCACCTACTTTGAAGATCCCATTGTTCAAGTGCCAATGGGTCAAGGTGACCGGAGGCGGGGTAACAGTAGACAACGAGTATGGAATGACAACATTAGACCTTAGTAATATTGGGTACAAAGACGAACCATTCGTCCTTGCCAAGGATGTGAATCAGGTGTTCTATGTCAATGATATGTCTACCAAGCCAAAAAGAGGGAAAAACGATAATGACTCAACCAAAGAGCCAAAGCGCCACATAGTTCTTTCAGGGAAAAGAGTCATCGTGGGAATTGAGGATAAGTCGGACATGTCAGAAGAATATAAAAGGATGACCGAATTCCGCCCTTCAAAGTGAACAAAGACCCTAGCATCTTGGTAAATGATGAGGACACTCCATGGTTACGAAGCGATCATAACCAAGGGACATACGTAAAGAAGAAGTTCACTGCTGTGCCTACTTGATGATATAGTGATTTAATATAGTGTGTGTTTGAGATATTATGTAATAATTGTGAATTCAGATGTTTATTATGTCATGTTTCAAATTAAATCAATGTTTGATTTGGTGGGATTTCTCTCTCAAAAAGGTAAATTAGGATACTGAGTGATGAAAAATTAAAATATTAACGTTAAAATGATGTGAAAACAAATTTCCTGTCCAAAACCAATAGTTTTAATAATTTTAATTAAACACTACATTTTTGCATTAACGAAATAATAAATATTAGTTACATTATGTTTTATAATTCTAACAAAAAATAAAAAAAGTTAGGTTATAGATTTTTCCTATGTGCAATAAACAAAAAGAAAATTCATATTTTTAACAAAATAATTTTATGCCTTTTATTTAATTTACTATGTATTTAACAAAAACTATTGCATTTCTATTGTATTTAACAAGACTATTGCTTAAAACAGGCGGGAAACGAAACTGCAGGCCACCTTTACTCCCGGGTGGGAAGCCCACCCGGGAGTAAAGGTGGGCTGCAGTTTCGTGGCCCGCCAAAAAAAACCCTTTACTCCCGGTGCGTGTTACCAACCGGGAGTAAAGGTATACCTTTACTCCCGGTTGGTAACACGCACCGGGAGTAAAGGTACCTTTACTCCCGGTTGGTAATACGCACCGGGAGTAAAGGGTTTTTACTCCCGGTTGGTGGCTGGCACCGGGAGTAATTCTCTCTGGTATATAACCTCTAGCGCCTGGCGCAGATCGATCCGCTCGTCTTCTTCCTCGTCGAACACCGCCGCCCTCTTCTTCCTCGCGCCGCGTCCGTTCGCCTTCCGTGATACCGGCGCCGCCCTCTTCTTCCTCGTGCGGCCTCCACCGCGCGCGCCCGTGCCCCTCCTCCGCGCGCGCCCGTGGCCCTCCACCGCGCCCTCCTCCGCGCCCGAGGCCGGCCTCCACCGCGCGTTGCCCCACCGCGCCCGAGGCCCTCCACACTGCCGAGCTCGATCGAGGTGATATATTCGTCGATCTCTTTGTACATTCGTCCGAGCCCTCCACTGCCGAGTTATAGATCACGTCGAAAACTACAACTTTGGTGTAAGCCATGTCAACGCTCGAGGTCGATTGAAAATTCCAAATTTTGAATCACAAAATCTAGGAACTAAAAATGAATATTTGGAACTCTAAATGATTTTAAATAAAAAACATATCTTAACGCAAGTTTTGAATATTTGGATATTATATGGATAAATTAGCAAGTTTAATTAGAGTGTCAAAAACTGCATTTTATGGTACAAAAATACATTTTAAGATCACTAGGACCTGAACTCATGACAAGTTTAATTAAGGACCACCAATGAAATTACTTTAGAAATTAATTAGATCGATGTAAATCCATGGCTTGTATAATAAACACGCTATATATTATTTGGAAACAACGCTACGAACCATCCGCTAATGAACTTTCGTTACAAACTCCTCAGGATGGCAACCATTGTCGTTGTCACTAAAGCTGAAAATGATCCAGCCCATCAACCGCCATATATTCATCACTATATGATATGCCATTATTCCAAGATGCAGTTTCAATAGAAGAATTTTTTCTATCTTCATAGATCAATGTTTGTTAACGAAATTTTATCCAAATATATTCATGTAGGGTCTTTTTTTTGAAGGATTTGTTGTAGGATATATAATGGTCAAATAGGAACTCAATTTTGATACCCAGTTTGTAAACTAAGCGTTTTTTAGTTTATCAAAAATATCACATGTGATGATGTTAGCAGTTTTGGTTGGACTTGCATGCATGGCTACAGACAATCACGCACCGACACCGCCCCGGCCCGCCTCACGTCGTCGTCGTCGTCAGCACGCCAGCCCGCCTCACGTCATCGTCGTCAGCACACCGGCCACCGCGCCGACACGTATATATACGTCATTTGTATTCATATGCATTTCGTCCAAGCGTTTCTATGTATACGGCGGAGCACCGCCGTCCTCGTTCACCCATGTGTACAGACATATATACGGCGGAGTGGAGCACCGCCACTCTTGTCACACCGCCCTTTCTCGTGGCCTAGTTGATCAACATTCGTATTATCGTTATCGTTAATGCTAAACAATCACACCAGGGCGAACCGCGCTGTTGATGTCACCGACGTGGTTCGCCCTAGTCACCGACGCAATTTGCCCTCGGCCGTTTATGTATAGCCCTAATTCGCCCTAGTACCGACGTAGTTCATCCTAGTGTGGCGAATTGCGTCCGTGACCGAGGGGCAAGATTTAATAATGCATATTGTTCGTAGATTTTACGCATGTAATAAGCAAAGATTTGACGTACTATATATTGGTTTTGTTTTTTGAAGCTAGATGGCCGACCCGAGAAATATGGATGAGGAGGAGTTGATGATGAATTTGATCAACACTGGCACTCAAGTTGCCGGCGATGATGGTGCTAAAAATAACGTGCAAGAGGATGCAGATGACGGGAGTCAGTACTTAGCTCTTGAACAAAATGAGCAACAACATATTGGCCAAGTATATATTTTTTATTATTAGCTATATATATTATCATATGTCTTATGTGTGCTCATGACATTAAAAATAATGTTTATGTTTTGTAGCCCTCTGGATCGACATCAACAACTACAACGAAGAGTAAAAATGTTTGAGGTCCCAAAAAGCCATTGGAGGGTCACTTCATCATCTCGGAGTTCAATGTGGATACAGGAGAACCGGGGGGGCCGAATAAAATGAAATTTGTGCACCACTGTGGTTACCTTGTACGGGACCGGCTCCCGATTAGTACCCATGAATGGAAGAAGAAGACCAATGCTCCTCATATCAGTTTTGTCTCCGATCGTGACAAGGCGTTAATTTGGAATGATGTCTTGGTACATTTCACGCTCCAAACAGATGGTTATGATGATATAATAGATGGTGATGAATTGAAGGAGCGAGTTAGGGATTGGGCAATGAAGAAGATGGCCACCCAGTTTCAGACTTGGAAGAAACACCTATACACGACGTATGTCAAGAAGAACATAGCACCAGATTTTACTGTCACAGGCCTGATCTCAAAGCAGAGGCCCTATTAGGATGAGTTTGTACAGTACAAGACTTCGGAAGATGGTGTGAGTTGGGTGATAAAGAACCAACGTAATGCCCAACAGAAGACATACCACCATACCTTGGGATCAGGTGGCTACCCGACTGCCATTAAGAAGTGGAACAAAATGGAAGCAGACCTTCTTGCCAAGGGTATCAGACCAGAATCACTCGAGTGGGGAGAACGTGCAAAGAATTGGTTTTTCGCTCATGGGGGAACACTAGACCAGGAGACAGGGAAGTGTGTTTATGGCGCAAGACTGCAAGAAGCAGCAGAAAGATTGTTTTATGCTCAGAGAGCTACTGGTAGTGGTGCGTTCAGGCCCAACAGAGAGAAGGATGAGCTGACATACGCCATCGGGACTATTGAACATGGTGGCCGAACTAGAGGCAAAGGAAGTGTCTCGTGGGAGCATGGATTCCCTCAGGACAGACCTTCCTACAGAAGTCGCCAGAGAAAGAAGGAAGAAGAGGCACAGCGGCTCCAGAGGTTGGAGGAAGCGGTGCGTGAAGCACAGGAGCGGGAAAAAAACCTTAAAGCGAGAATGCAGGAGGAAATCAGAAGGCAAGTGCAAATAGCAGTGAGTGCAAGCAAGAAGGCATCAGAGCCAGGAATCAACATTAGCCAATCTGTTCAGTTGAAAAGCAGCTGCGCTTCCACGGAGATACCAAATCAAGGGGACACAGGACTACGCTTCCCTGTGGATGACGTCACTGAACCTTGTACAACGTGTGAGCTACACATTCCGAAGGAGAATTCCACAATCAAGGTGGCTATCGGTCTTGTTAATCCTATCGATCGAACCAAGACACCAAGGATTCATGGGAATATAATCCAAGAAGGATATGCTACCATCTCGATAGATAAAGCTGAAAAAGGTTTTAGTGATTTGCCTCTTGACATTCCTGGAGGTGATGGCGAGAAGACTCTAGGAGAAGCGGAGAAGACATTCATTCTATGGCGCAAGCGCTACATCATCATTCCAGGGATGTCGGCTCCACCTCCTCCTGAACTACCTCACCATAGGTACGTGCAGATGAAAACACTACATCATTAATTTGTATTGGCTTAAATAATTAACAATCTGCTCATAATAATATGTCATTCCTTTTTTTGTAGCAGATCCTCCCCCAACCTAAATCCAATTGTTCAATCGCCAGATCATCATAGTGCTTTGTACGATGACATTGTGTTGGAAGACAAGGCTGCATCCACACCATCTCCAAGGAGGTCTCCAACGCCGCAGCCGCCACCTCCAAGGAGGTCTCCAACGCCGCTGCCAACACCTCCAAGGAGGTCTCCAACGCCTCCCCCGCCCCCGCCTACCAAGAAGCCTAGCAAAAGGCCAGCCCCTCAAACGAAGAACCAGTCCCCGCCTGCAAAGAAAGCCACCGTGAAACCAAGGGCTATTCCCAAAATAATATCTGAAGAGAAGGAAGAAGGAACTGATGCATATAAAAAAGACATGTCTAGATTCTATGACAAACTTAAAATGAATCAAGAAGCAAGGAGAAACCCGAAGAAACCGTACTTCTTCATAGCTCCAGATATTCTAAGAAAAAAGGTGACTTCTTACCAACAACAACAGCGGGAATCTCGTAAGCCGTCCAAATCAACGTTATCAGACTATGACCGCACTCTCACCAAGTCAATTGAGGCGGCACAGAAAAAGAAGCGGGCAGGGAAAGGAGTTGCCCAACTCGGACAACAAGCGCACCAATCAATCCCCCCGCTAGTTGTTGGTAATGAATATGGTTCGAATTTAGGATTAATGCATCAGGCAAACATACCTTCGGATGTCGATTTGGATCACCTTGGTGAATTTCTTGATGAGACTGGTCTCGACCTTTACCAGATGTTTGGTGATGGAAACATTGAGAGTGCGGCGGAGGTTGATATTTGGAAGAAAAATTTTGTACTAGGCCAGAGTCTATACAACCCTCAAGCCTTATCTGATCTGGGGACGCAAATGTACCTGCTAAACAAGTGGTACATGCAGGCATCTACCAGTGGAGACTTCTGCGTTGGTGTCAGAATTAGAGACGAACATTGGTTCCGTGGCGATGATATTATGTATGTTGACTTTGCAGAATTTCATCAACTATGCCACCTGACCTCTCTGGACAAAGTTATCATTAGCTGCTATTGCCTGTAAGTAATAATTCTTTCGATCTATTATTAAACTCATCATATGTGTGTATATGCATATAAATTATCCTAACAAGTACTATATATATGCAGATTTACAATGACAGAGCTCAGAAAGGAAGGCTGCAATGAAATTGGTTTTGTTGATCCCCATATAGTATTCAAAGACCCAATTACTCCAAAGACTAATTGGAAGTCTGAGTCAGAGAGTAACATCATGAACTTCTTAGTGAACCAACGCCACAAGAAGGATATACTCTTTCCCTATAACTTCAAGTGAGTGTTAATCATGTCGATCATAGCCTTAATGGCTCATATGTTGATTCTAGTTAATTAATGAGTGTTATGCGTTATATCCTATAAACACATGCAGCAATCACTGGATATTGATGGACATCGATCTGGTGAAAAGTCACTTGATAATCTATGACTCGATGAGAAAACCACAACAAGACTACCAAGATATGATAGATATTATTCAGAGGTAATTTCGGGATCTCTAGCAACTATATATACACACAAACATGATGATTAACTATATCTGATGACGTGGCAAATTTTTTATTGGGCAGTGTTTGGAAAACCTTTATTGAGAAGCAACACATGGAAAAATGCAAAGCGCCACTGAATGTAATCCCTTTGAAAGTAAGTCCCCTGAATCGCATCATCTTTATTAATTAAACATATAGCTTTCACCGTATCACCAGATTGGATGACAAATCTTTTTCTCGTAAAGTGGTGTCTGAGGCAGGAACAGGGGAACAACTACTGTGGTTACTATGTTTGCAAGTTTATCAAGGTGCTCTCCCAAAGAACTCCTACAAAGAGACTCAAAGTACATTAAAAATACACTATATATTCATTTAATTATTATTATTGATTGTGTTACTATGTCTTTATATATATATATATATATACATATATTAATTTATTTTCCTTTAATTCAAACCTGTAGATTCGATGGTTGGAGGAAAAGGTCATACGGCAAGACCAAATCAAAGCAATTCAAGAGTCTATAGCCGGATTTTTTAATGAGCAGGTCATCGATTCCAAGGGCGAGTTCTACTTCGACCCAACACTGCCATTGAAGCCAAGCTAGAGGATGAGAGGAAACTTGTTATGTCACAACAACTATAATGCAATCTTTTGTAATATATGCACATGAAATAATATAATGTAAAATACACATATGCATGCATGCATGTAAATATATATATGATGCATGCATGCATATATATATATATATATATATATATATATATATATATATATATATATATATATATATATATATATATATATATATATATATATATATATATATATATTTCTATGCTTGAATTGTGTGATTTAATACGTTCATTGTGCTTGAACCGAAACATACTATATGCGCGTATAAATGTATAATTAGCAGCGTACAATACGACTTCGAAAACCTATTTTGAAAAGAAAACAAAAAAATAAAAAGAAAAGAAAAAAGAAAAAAACGTTTAGTCCCGGTTCGTATTACCAACCGGGACTAAAGGTGCCGGCCCTCGTGGCATGTCAGGAGGCACCTTTAGTTCCGGTTGGTGTTACCCACCGGGACTAAAGGTCCTCCTTTAGTCCCGGTTCCTGAACCGGGACTAAAGGACCCTCCCTTTAGTCCCGGATGCTTGCTCCCGGGTGGGGAACCGGGACTAGAGGGGGTTCCCCACCGGGAGTAAAGCTCGGTTCTCTACCAGTGCAACATAGGGCGCTTTTCCAAGATTATCTGCTTTTCGGGGAAGGTCGGGCTACCCATTCTGGGGCCCGCAACAACCATTGGCGCAAGCTCTGGAAATGCAAATAAGTTCCACCAAAAGTGAGAGTGTTCTGGTGGCGAGTGTCCCATGATTTTATACCATGTCGAGCAAACCTTCACCGAAGACATATTGAGCCGGTGGGAACCTGCGGCCTCTGTGGCAAAGAAGATGAGTCTACTTATTGAGCCGGTGGGAACCTGCGGTCTCTTTTTGGGACAGACTCAAGTCCTTAACAGGTATCAAACTCCCCCAGCTGCACCTAGCGAAATGGACAAGTGATCTGCTGGATCAGTCCCACTGTCCGGATGATGCTCGGGGTTTTATATTATGTGGCATGTGGTCTTTGTGGAGCAGCAGAAATAATCGCCGGCATGGGAAGGCACTGATCGACATAGGAGTGGCGATAGACTGGGCTTTGGAAGCCTGCCTTCACCTCTCCGCTGTCGACCAATCAAAAGAGAGTGGCAATAACAATGCCTCGGCAGTAAGATGGAAACCTCCGGATCAAGGGGCTCTGATGATCAATACTGATGGTGCCTTTGATAGTGATTCATGTACAGGTGCTACAGGGGCTGTTCTCCGCTGCAGCAATGGTAGCTGCCTTGCTGCATCCGCTCGCTGGCTGGGCTCCATTGGCTCGGCTCTGCTTGCAGAAGCGGAGGCATTGCGTGATGGCCTACGCCTAATACCAGCAGGTTCCTAAGAGCACTTTATTTTGGAGACTGATGCCCATGATCTGGTTTTGTTATGGCAAGCGAGAGCAAAGCAACATTCTGAAGTTGCGACTATCCTGGATGACATTGAGACGATAGCGACGGCCTTCACATCTTTCAGAGTAATACACAAAAGGAGATCGTTGAATTTCCGCATCTTTGTGCCCAGCATGCCTCAGCTACATTTGAGAGTTCTTGGCTTTCTCCCCCTAGCTTCTTGCAGAGACGTCTGCAATCTGATGGTAATGAATCCTTTTGAGTAATGAAGCTTTCATTCTTTTTTTTTTTTTTTTGCTAAAACATAAGTTTCGTCGACAAAATAACTTCTGCTAGTGAGTAAGGGTAAATGGAGTGAATCTACTATCTTTAGCCAACGAGTTCAATTGGCAGATAATTTCATCATTGATTTATCAAGAGACTTAAGTGCAGTAAGTCTACCCAAAGATGACTGTCGCTAAAAGCGTGCCATGGTCTAGTAGAGAAAATCCAATGGACTGCAATTCAAAAATTTAAGTAAGTTCCTCTTGCCAAAAACAAAATTTAAGCGCTCCTCGATGGCTCGATCACTTGATCACTAATACGCATGCCATAGAGATAAGGCCGTGGACAGTGTCCGTGGGTGCACTAGAGAAGTAAGCTTCCATTATGTCTCGAGACTGCATGCTGAAATCAAACAAAACGCTTCCATGTTCGTCACTACATGCCAAAAGCTGAAAATAGATCATTTAGGTCTTCTCCTAGCTAGCTATCCATTTTGCTGCCCCTTCTTTATTAGTAGCTGCTATCAATCAGACTAAGGTTTTCAGAGCCGATCAATGAAATGAAATCCAGGTGAGGGACTCTCTCCCCTCCTGTCGACTTACAAAAAAAAAGTAGCTGCTATTAAACAGCATATGGATCAGACAAGGCGGAGTGGGACGTCATGAGCCGCTGACAACACCATGGCAAGGCATCATCGGCGGACAGGCGCCCGGCGTGGAGCCATCCTTATCAGCACCTGCAGTGTCGGCGAGACCCGCACAAAGAAAAAGAAAGGCCCGGCGACCATGAAGGACTTCTTCTCCCTCTTGTTCTCCTCTCTTCATCCGGTGTAACCCGTGCTATCCCTTAGTCTATAAAAGGGAAAGCAGGGCACCCCACTAAAGGTCATCGCATCGAAACCACTAGCATCGCAACGCATCAGACTTGAATCTGATCAACCCATCGAACCTCGAACACATAGCTGAGCAGCAACCGAGCTCTCGGCACCCGTTCACTCCTCTCACTAGAGACTTGAGACATGTCCCTCTCTTGACTGTTTATAACCCCTACTATGAAGTTTCAGTGCTAGTAACACGAGCAGCAGCAACGAACTGGACGTAGAGACATTCTACCCGAACCAGTATAAACCTCGTGTCCTCTTAGCACACCATCCGAGCCAGATGCGCAATATTAGAAATTTACTCGTTGGTGTTTACTCGAAACACCGACAGTTGGCGCGCCAGGTAGGGGCTTTTTGCGCGTCTCGACATCAACACCAGGCCTCGAATGGCTAGTCACAACGTCAACTAGGTCCCGGGTGCACAGGTGCATTTCGGGGACCTGGACTTCATCATCACAACGGAGGGGGAGCTGGCGATGGCTCCCGCCGCCGTCCAACCTCCCCACTCAACCGGCCATGACGCAATCGGCGAGGCGCTCGAGGAGCTGCAGCTGCATGCACCGGAGGCCTACGCCCCTGGGAGCGGCCAGCTCCTCGGCTTTGACTACAGGAGGTAGAGCGTCAGCTCGGTGCCTTCCTGGGACCCCGACCGTCCCAGGAGGACCTGCTCCACCTCACCTTCTCGTTCACCAAAGTCATGGCGTAGCTTGCTGGGGGAGAGCCCCTCTCCCCAGAATAACCCATCTAGAGCGCCCCGACGGTGCTCCCGTTCAGTCTCCGCAACGCCGCAGAGACCGTTGGCCACCTTGTGGCGCAACGCATGCCTTCCTCCCCAAAAACAACGAGTTCATAGGGGTGACCAAATACGTCACGGAGTCTTTCCACAACCTCCTCGTAGAGGAGTTGAGTCGCCCTCTAGCTCTAACTCTAGCAGCGGGAGACCTCACCCCTCTCGTGAATGCTTCATCGCAGGTACCCCCGAGGGACACGTCGAAAGCATCCACGAGGAGGAGGCTACCTCGATGAACGACCTCAACGACAAGGTTGAGGGGGAGACAGGAGCCCCACCCCACCTACGGGTGGAGCAACTGAAGGCCCAGCACCTTGAGCTCAAGGAAGCATGACTCTAGCTCGAGCAGGAACACGAGGAGCTCGATCGTGAGATCGAGCGCTGCGGAGATGGTGGGCGCGCGAGCCATGGCCCGTGACATGACTGGAGGATAATCAAGGACGATGAAGCCCTCCCACACTTCGCCCGGGTGAGCTAGAACATCGCTGCTGCGGCGGTCGTACCCCATGGGCTTTCGGGGGCCGCAACACCCGATGAGCGTCGGGCCCATCGCGAGATTCGCACGCTACTTGAGCGTGTGGCTGCGCAGCAGGCCGAGAGCTTGCTGTCTCGGCAATGCGAGCTCGACGCCAGCCAGCGCACACCATCAGAGTGACCCACTAAGGACACATCAGTCCACCAGCCTTCGCAAGGCGGCAGGCCATGCATCACGGTTTTGGTGCATGAGCGTCTCGGCCGCAACTATGACGCACGCAACACCCTTGATGCCCATAGGCATACTCACGGTGATGCGGGGGAGGGGGACAGCCGCATCTACCACCCTTGATGGGGCGGATGCTACGACAGCGATGAGGACCATAGCCCGAGCCCTGGCTTGCTGGGACCTCAGGCCTTTGGCCAAGGTACCGACCACAAACCAACATCTTAAAATACTCTAGGGAAATGAACCCCAGACTGTGGCTCGAGGATTATAGGCTTGCCTGCCAAGCCGGTGGAGCGGATAATGATGATTTCATTATCCGCAACCTTCCACTGTTCTTGGCCGATTCGGCACGAACATGGTTGGAACACCTTCCGTCCAACACAATCCAAAGTTGGGCAAACCTAAAAGAGATCTTCGTGGGGAACTTCTAGGGCATGTACAAGCATCTTGGGAACCCCTAGGATCTCAAAAACTACTGATAGAAGGCCAAAGAAACCCTCCGTGGGTACATCCGGCGCTCCTCCTGGCAGTGCAACGAGCTGTCTAACATCGCTGGCACCGACGTTATAGGAGCTTTCCTTTCTGGGACCACCTATGAGTCCCTGGTTCACAAGCTCAGACGTAAGGTCCCGCGAACCACCAAGGAGCTCCTTGACATCGCCACCAGCCATGCCTCGGGCGAGGAGGCGGTCGGAGTGATCTTCGACCGCCTCAAGGGCAAGGCGAAATAGGATGAGGACATCGACGAAGGTGCCTCCAACCATCCCATCAAGAAGAAGAACAAGCAGCGGTGCGAGGGCTCGCTCATGGCCGCTGCCGACCGTAGGGGCGGTCGAAAGCCCGCAGAGGGCACCCTGAACCACTTAAAAAAGCTACTCGAGAGGCCATGCCCAAACCAGTCCTTCCCCTTCAAGCATCTATACAAGGACTGTGGCCTCATGAAGTGGTTCTTGTCTGGAGGCTCCAACAAGGGAGAACACAGGAAGGGCCCCGACCCGGCCGCAGACAACACCAAAGGGAATGACGGTGGCTTTCCAACGCCAGACAGGTGCCTCATGATCTTCGAAGGGTCGGTGGCCTATGACTCCACGCATCATCAAAAGCTCGCATGCCACGAGGTCTATACGGCCGAGCCGACCGCATCTATCTACCTTCGGTGGTCGAAGTCTGCAATAACCTTTGATCAGACTGACCACCCAGAGAGCGTCCCATAATCGGGGAGATATCCACTCATGGTTGACTCGATCATCGACACGAAGCGGCTCTTCAAGGTACTGATGGATAGAGGTAGCGGCCTCAACATCATGTACGTCGAGACGCTCGACGCCATGGACATCGATCAAGCATGCATCCGACCGATCGGAGCGCCTTTCCATGGCATCGTGCCTAGAAAGCAGGCCATGCCACTTGGGTAGATCGATCTGTCCATCACTTTTGGGGATCCGTCCAACTATAGGACGGAGACCCTCACCTTCGAGGTGGTGGGGTTCCATGGAACCTACCACACCATCTTGGGATGACCATGTTACGCGAAGTTCATGGCCATCCCCAACTACACCTACCTAAAGCTGAAGATGTCAGGCCGTGTAGGGTCATTACCATCGGCACCTCCTTCTAGCGCGCCTATGAGTGCGAGGTCAAATGTTGCGATCATGCCACGGCAATCGTCGCCTCTAAGGAGCTTGTGGCCATCAGGAAGGAGGTCACTAAAGAAGCACCCGACCCCAAGCGATTGGCCGGATCTTTCGACCCAGTGGAGGGCGCCAAGGAGGTCCTCATAGACCCTAGCGGCTCCAACAGCAAAGTGGTGCATATTGGCACCGCGCTTTCCTCCGAATAGGAAAGCGCGCTCATCGACTTCCTCCGCGCCAACAGAGACATCTTTGCGTGGAAACCCTTAGACATGCTAGGCATTTCGAGAGAAGTCACCAAGCATGCCTTGAAGATCAGGCCAGGCTCCAAGCTGATGAAGCAATGCCTGCATCGCTTCAACGAAGGGAAACGCAGGGCCATCGGTGAGGAGATCGCAAAGCTTTTGGCGGTCGGGTTCATCAAGGAAGTGTACCACCTAGAGCGGTTAGCCAATCTTGTTCTTGTATGAAAAAAGAGTGGGAAATGGAGAATGTGTGTTGACTACATGGGTCTCAACAAAGCATGTCCAAAGGATCCATTTCCTTTGCCACGCATAGACCAAGTAGTTGACTCTACTTCGGGGTGTGTCAACAGAATATCATCGGCAGTCCTCCGAGGGGTATCCCACGAAGGTAGATTGATCGACAAAGATGTGTGTAATCGAGAACAAGAAGGCAACAGAGACACATAAGTTAGACAGGTTTAGCCCGTCAGTATGACGTAATACCCTAATCCTATGGTCTATTGGATTGTATTGGCTATCGTATGATATTGCGTGTGTTTGGAGGGGGTCCCTGCCCGCCTTATATAGTTTGGGGGGTAGGGTTACAAGTTGGTTAGATCTAATAGATAACTGGAAAGTAATAATAGATTACAAGAATCATGGGATCATACGTATCCTAACAGATCTCATAGTATCTTCAGAATATCTTCTTGGTGTCTTGCAGGAGGCACCGAGCAGCGTCGTGCCCCACAAGGCTTCGTCTTGTGGGCTAGGCTGCCCCTGGGGGCACAGCCCATGTGGTCTGCCATGGGTATCTAGGGTTGTACCCCCCATAGCTAGTCCCCAAGCATCTTGCATCCGTTGTGTGACACCGTTGAGCTTGTCTGAGCAGGTGCAAACAAAGCCGAGCAGTCAAACTCATGGTCCAACCACCGTGATGAGTTGTCAAGCAGTTGAGAACCATAGTCGAGCAGTGTGAACCATCGTTGAGCGGCATGAACCGTCACCGAGTAGCGTGAACCGTCGCCAAGTAGCGTATCCCAAGTTAGGCTTGCCATAAGGATGTAAGGAGCTCAAGTTCAAAATCGAAAATTTTTCCATAGTGGACCAAGTGTGCCCACTTAGAGTTCGACCATGAGAAAGGGATATAGTCTTCTTCAACTTCAGGAGGCGCGAAGTCTTCTAGATTAAAGCAAACACACTCACCACAAGGTGAAGTGTGCCCACTTAGTCCCCGAGCCTGATAGTAGGTGACATGGTCATGTGGTGCTAGGGTCCAAAAGTAGTAGAAGACCAACCAAGTAGGCAGCTAGTCCCTGGGTGTATCCCTAAGATGAGAAAAGCACATTCACCACAAGGTGAAGTATGCCCACTTAGTCCCCGAGCCTGACAGTAGGTGATGTGGTCATGTGGTGCCAGGGTCAGAAAAAGCAGTCAACAAAAAAAGTCCCTAGTGCAGTGAGGAACCAAGTTGTATTGCTGACACAGTCCCCGAGCCACAAGTGGAAATCTTGGAGAAAACAAATCATGGAGAAAAAACTAGAGTAATGGTTGTACAGTAGTAATAACTGAGCCATAACGAATGGCGGAGAAGTCAGCGAATATTCGGTGAGCAGTAACAAATTGTGGTGATGAATGGGTGATACAGGCTGTAGTTCCATGAAAGCCTAGGTAACGGCCCACCACGCTGTTGCGGAGAATTCAGAGAGGCACAAATCGTGGAGCGGTTTCCCAAAAACCCTCGAATGCGAAAGGTGGGGGGAATGCTTTATAGCTACGTCGCTGCACCCCCGCTCCCATCTTTGCCACTTTGTTGTTTCATCTTCCTCCTCAGCCCCCGCACTTCTAGATCACGTGTTTCTGCCGCCAACCCCAAACTAGATCTAAGAGATGGCGCCGAAGAAGGGAGCTGGTAACCCGAAGAAGGCGAGTGCCGAAGTCAGCCATGACAAAGAGTGGGTGCCGTCGTGCATGGGGGAGGTGGAACTCAACAGGATGGTGGAGGCGAGCGTTCTCCCAGATTGTGTCACCGCCAGATGGTGGCCAACCATCGGTGAGCCCTTCCCAATGCCCTATACCGATGAAGCCATAGTTTTTGAGGATTATTTCTAGCGCGGGTTAGGTTTTCCCGTTCATCTTTTCTTGAGGGATATGCTAGAGTTCTGGGTCATTAGTCTGTGCAACCTCCACCCAAACACCATCTTGCACATCTCCATATTCATCCATTTCTATGAAGTATATCTCAGAGTTCTTCCCCACTTCAACCTCTTCCGTCATCTATTCTGGCTAAAGAAGATGGGTGGCGGCAGTTCGAAGGTGGTCGGCCGCGTGTATCTTCAACTCCGTGATGGAATGGTAGGCGAGTACATCACTATACCATTGAACACCTTGCTGAAGGGGTGGAATGCAAGAAGGTTCTACATGAAGGAGAGCCATCCCACCATCCGCTGCGACGTCGACCACATTTCGGAGAACCAAAAGAGCTGGTTGGAGAAACCAAGCAGTGCTGACATGGAGCAGGTGAGGGAGCTCCTTGACCTAATAAAGGGTGTGTAGATGAATGGTGGACTAGTGGTAGCAAGCTTCATAGTACACCGCATCCAGCCCTACAAGGAGAGGGCCCACGTGGGCTTTCACTTCAAGAGGGACAACGACGGCACTCGAGAGAGCACGGGGAGGCTGACGAAGGATGAAGTACTAGAGCAGGCCACGGAGCTATTCACTCCAAATGCTTCATTCAGCGTGTCAAGGTAGACAAGGGCCTTCAACTGTACAAATCCGCCTCCTTAGGTGAACATCCCAATTGTTTTGTTCCTGATGCTTTTCATCCTTTACCATTGCTGAGCAGTGAACTGATGCACTTATGGAAAGATCTATTCACAGGAAAGAGCAGTGTACTTCTCAGGTGTGCCGAGGGGCGACTGACCGCAAGCAATAGGCGCTCAGCCACCAGCTCAGCCTAAGGAGAGTGCCATCAGTGCATCATCGGAATCTGGAGGTGTCGATGCTTGTCAGATGGAGAGTATCCCCCGATGTTGGGAAAGTCCGGGGGAAGAGGGCAACGACAGATGAGCTGGCCCAGAAGAAGAGGAAGATGGCGGGTGCCATTCCCCGCAAGCCGGGCGGCATCTTGCTTGGTGGTGACCAGACCACTCGAAAGCGGAGTGTGGTGATGTTCGAGTGGTCAGATGACGACGAGGCTCTAGTAGCACCTTCTCCGAGCACGAAAGCGCCTCCTCACAACACGCGCATGGAGGAGCGATCAAAGGGAGGGGAGGGAATCCCCGAGCAGCCAGCAAAGGGAGTCATCGAGCAGCCAGCGAAGGGAGTCCCTGAGTAGCAGGTGAGGGAAGTCCTAGAGCGGCAGGCAGAGGAGAGGCCGATGGTGAAGACTGTGAGACCTCCACCCTAGGGCATGGGAGTCGACCTCAGGGCCATGCCTAGGGGCTCAGGTAGGCACCACTGGTTTAGGAAAGTGTACCGGTAGGCCGACACATAAGTATCCTTGCCTCAGAGTTATTTTGCTATCATATCCTTATCTCTTTTGGTGATTGACGAGCTAAACTGATGCAGAGCGAGGCATACAGGGGATCTGGCCTTGCTCGTCCAGACTGACGAGCAGCCGGGGGCTGGTCCTAGGGTGAAGGCAATGCCGACATACCCCATCTCAGAGTCCCAGGGTGCTCGGCAGCCTATGGAGGAGTCGACTACCGCTGCTGATGTATTTGGCAATGGCGAACGGTTGGCGCTGATAGCAGACGGGTCGGCAGCGATGCCTGGGGCAACGGCAAAAGCCACCGGGTCTTCGAAGGCGGATGCTGGAGTTACCGATGCCGCGCCGGAGTCTAGGGTGGGAAAACTGGTGTGGCTAGAAGAGTAGGCAACTCTCCTGGAGACATTAGAGGGCATGGTCAGCCATGCTGTGCGGCCACTGAGCACCCAGGTGGCGCCTCTAGCTACAGAGGAAGAGGACGAGGTGGAAGAAATTGAGTGTGAGGAATCACGACCTCAAGCCATTCGAATCCTCCACAAGCGAGGCGATGAAGTGGTGGTCGTTGAGGAGAAGGACACCACCAGGGAGCTCAGGAGGCTAGAGTCCACCCTTTCTGGAGTGACGAAATAGATCAAGGCCAGTACTTTGTCTGCAATGCTTGTCTTTGATGTTGGAGATCGGAGTTCTTCATAGTCTTGGTGCATTTGCAGGGGATAGCTCGGACTACCGAGCAACGGCGCCAGTTGATCAAGAGGATGGAGCCCCTTGCCAAAGAAAACACAAAGCTAAAGGAGGCGATGAAACCCATGGAGAAAAACATACAAAGGGCCCAACGCGAGCGGGATCTTGCTGAATCCAATGCGTGGGATCTGGAATACTAGAAGGGCATCCTATCTGAGCAACTGGCGACCGCATCCGAGTAGCTACGAGGCAAGTTCGAGCAGCTGGAACACAGCTCCGAGTAGGTGATGAGTCTTTCCACGTTGCTGGAGCACAAATCCAAGCTGCTCAGAAATGTCTCCGAGCAGAGAAAAGGTATGGCGTATCAACGATTCTGTTTTGCATTGTTGAATAGTCATATGGTTGTTGACCACTGTTATGCTTGTAGAAGAAGACGTAGAGCTTGGCCAGCTGCGCCAAACCATCGGGCAGCTAAAGGAAGAGGAGAAGAAGGCGACTAGGTGAGCGGAGAAGCTGGCCGAGGAGCTGAAAGGTGAGTACTTCATGGTCGGAGTTACTGGTGGAGTAATTTATTTGCTTGATGGACCCTTGTAATGCCTACAGACTACCGTCGGAGGGCCAAGCCATAGTTTGATGTGCTGGAGCAGGAGGCCAGAACCCAGCGGAGCAAGCTCGACACCATAGTTGCCAAAGTCAAGCTAGTGCTCGACTGCGTCGATCTAGAGGTGGCTCCATAGCCCAACAATAGGCCACCGCGTCCAGACAAAATCATCGAGAGATGCAAGGCGGCGTGGGAGAACTTCAAAAGCTTCAACCACAATGCCACCATCACCACCATTACACATGCCCTAGCAGTGGTTTGGTCCCACTACCCTGCTATTGACCTTCAAGCGATAGGGGCCAGATTCGCTAGAGGGACAGGCGCAATGGAGCATCAGTAGCTAGAAGATGAGGTGGAAGATGCGGCGAAGAAGCTGGCCGGTGACGTCGACCTATTCGGCGAGATGGACGGCGATGGCGAAGCCCGATGATCTGCTCAGAGAAAATTCTATAATAACTAGAGAGGGTAGTTAAAATGCGCAAGGGCGCAGACAATCATTTATATATATGTATAAATGTTGTAAAGTGACATGCGCATGTTTATGCAGTTTGCTACTATTGCGGTGAAAAAATCATTGTATTGTTAACCCTAACGCAATTATGCATAGTATAAGTAGCGTCTAAGCAGTTAGTTCATTACTGAACTCCTGACCTTGGCTAGCCCATAGTCCATAACGTCGAGCGCGGAGCCCGTGCACGTGTAGGAGGAACAAGCGTGACTAAGGAACCACAGTCGATCACCCATAACATAGAGCGTAGAGCCCGTAGCACGTATAGGAAGAGATCAGAGACTGGGTCTTCTCTAGAGAACATAGAGCGGAACGTGCTGCTTGGCAGTTGGCGAAAAATCTAAGACATATTTGTAGTATAAGTAGCGTCCGAGCAGTTGGTTTTTTACTAGACTCTTGGCCTTGGCTAGCCCATAGTCCATAACGTCGAGCACGGAGCCCGTGCACCTGTAGGAGGAATAGGCGTGACCAAGGAACCGTAGCCGACCACCTAAAACATAGAGCGTGGAGCCCATAGCATGTGTTGGGAAAGATTGGAGACTAGGTCTTCTTCATAGAGCACGGAACAGAACGTGTGCTGCTCGACAGTTGGCAAAATATCTCGGAGATGTGGAGAAAAGTGGTGGAGTGTTTATGGAGATCTCATATTGGAGTTTATTAAGGAGTAGCTTAGAGCTTGGCGACCATAACTGGAGAATAAACCGTAATGGAGAAATAATGGAGATGAGTTATGGTGACCAAAACTTTATTCATCATGGAGTGGAGAATACAAATCTAGAGCGTTTCAAGGATAGAAACATATAAGGTGCTCGATGTGCCATGAATTGGGGACATCGAGTCCTTCCAAGTCGCATAGCCGGTAAGACCTTGGTCGGGTAACCTCTTTGACCATGTAAGGCCCTTCCCAGGGGGAGGAGAGCTTGTGCATCCCTTCGGTTTTCTGCTTTCTACGGAGAACAAGGTCGCCGATAGCAAATGAGCGACCTTTGATGTTGTGGTTGTAGTATCTTCACAAGCCTTCTAGGTATTTGGCTATGTGGATACAGGTGATCAGCCGTTCTTCCTCGGCCCTGTCGATGTCGTCTATCCAAACAGCTATGGCTTGCTCTTCATCATAATGTTCCACCCTAGGTGCTCGGAAGGCAATGTCCGCTAGAAGTATGGGTTCTGAGCCATAGACCAAGAAATATGGACACACCGGTGCTGCGACTAGCTTGAGTGCATAGTCCCTAGACCACAGTTGGTAGCTCTTTGAGCCATCTGCCTGGATGCTTTTCTTCTTTCTGATATAGCCTCTTTTTGAGGGCATCAAGGATCATACCGTTCACCCATTCGACTTGACCGTTGGCTCTAGGATGGGCAATAGAGACATATTTGACGGAGATGCATCGATCTTCATAGAAGTCCCATAAATGATGACCAGTGAATGTAGTTCTGAGGTCGGTGATAATACTATTCAGGAGACCGAATCTGTGGATGATATCTTCGAAGAGCTTGATTGCCTTCTTAGCAGTAGCCAAAACAAGCGGTTTGTATTTGATCCGCTTAGAGAACTTGTCGATGGCGACATACACATACCAAAAACCACCTAGTGCTGGCTTGAAAAGCCTGGTCATGTCCAGTCCCCAACATGTGAAAGGCCATGAAGCTGGGATGGTCTGCAGCTCTTGCCCCGGCACGTGTATTTGCTTGATGAAAAATTGGCATCCTTCACAACGTCGGAGAAGGTCTTCTACATTGGTGATGGCCGTGGGCTAGTAAAAACTAGCTCAAAAAGCTTTACCGACCAGGTCTCTTGAGGCCACGTGGTTGCCGTAGGAACCAGAGTGAATTTCGAGAAGTAGTTTCACTCCCTCTTCTTGGGTGATGCATTTCTGCAGTATCCCTTCCTTGGCACTTTTCCTCGTCAAGTTCCCATCCACCAGTACGTAATGCTTGCTTTGACGGATTAGGCATTCGGTTTTAGTCTTGTAGGTGGGTACATCAGCGCTGGTGAGGTACTTGATGAACTATTCCCTCCAATTAGCGGCCAGCGAAGGTACTGTAAGTACTAACTGCTCGGCAGGGGGGATTTCTTGCACTTCCTTCTCTTCCTTAATGGACAACATAAAGAGGTCTTGAATGAAAACCCTAGATAGAATCATGGCATGAGAAGAGCCTATCTTAGATAGGAGGTCAACGAGCTAATTTTGATCTTGTACCATGTGGTGGTACTCGATACCGTAGAACTTCCCTTCAAGTTTCCTTATTTTAGCGCAATATGCGTCCATCTTCTCACTAGAGCAGGACCAGTCTTTGTTGAGCTGGTTGATGACCAGTGCGGAGTCCCCATATACCATAAGGCATTTGACGCTGAGCTCAGTGGCTATATGAAGTCCATGGAGACACGATTCATATTCGGCGGCATTGTTGGAGGCTGGAAAATGTATTCGGAGAACATATTAGAGCTTATCATTGGTTGGCGTAATGAGCAGAATGCCAGCACTAGCACCGTTGATGTTGAGGGTGCCATTGAAGTACATCACACAGTGCTTGGGGCAAGTAGCGGGGATGGGCTCTTGGATCTCGGTCCACTCAGCAACAAAGTCTGCGAGCGCCTGTGACTTGATGGTAGGCCTTCTTCTGAATTCAATGGAGTAAGTGCCAAGCTCCATAGCCCACTTGATGATGTGTCCATTGGCCTCTTTATTATAGAGAATGTACCCTAGGGGGAACTCAGTGACCACGGTGATCTTGCAATACTCAAAGTAATGGCGGAGCTTGCGTGACATGATTAGAATAGCGTATAGCAGTTTCTAAACTTGAGGATAATGAGTTTTAGGCTCATTAAGGACTTCGCTGATGAAGTAGAATGGACGTTGCACCACATAGGCATGCCCAGCCTCCTCGCATTCGATGATGATAGTTGTGCTAACAACGCGTGAAGTGGCGACAATGTAGATCGGTAGAGTTTTGTCTGGTCGAGGCGCCGTCATGATCGGAGGCTTCATTAAAAACAACTTGAGCTACTCAAAAGATGTATCTGCTTCCTCTGACTAGGAGAAGCGCTCGAAGGCCTTGAGGAGTTTGAAGAATGGTAGTCCCTTTTCGCCGAGGCACGATATAAAGTGGCTGAGAGCAAGCATGCAACCTGTAAGCTTCTATATATCCTTGACGCATATTGGTCGTTTCATGTTGGTGATGGCGGAGACCTTATCAGAGTTGGGTTCGATGCCGTGGGCACTGACGATGTAGCCTAGGAGTATGCCGGATGGAACTCCAAAGATGCACTTTGAAGGGTTCAACTTCCATCTGTACCTTTTCAGGTTGGTGAACGTTTCTTTGAGGTCGGCGATGAGATTGTCGGTGGTCTTGGACTTGACGACCATATCATTGATGTAAGCTTCGATGTTGCGGCCTATCTGTTAATCGAGGCACATCTAGATGGCCCTTTGGTAGGTTGCCCTAGTGTTCTTGAGTCCAAAGGACATGGTGATATAGTAGTACGCACCAAAAGGAGTGATGAACGACATCTTGATCTGGTCGTCTTCCTTGAGGGAAATCTGGTGATAGCTAGAATAACAATCGAGGAAGGAGAGCAGTTTGCAGCCGGCGGTGGAGTCTACAACCTCGTCTATTCAAGGCAGACCAAAAGGGTCTTTAGGGCAGTGTTTGTTAAGATTAGTGTAATCAACGCACATTCTCTATTCTTTATTCTTTTTTTGAATGAGAATAGGGTTTGCTAACCACTTAGGATGATACACTTCTTTTATAAATCCAGCGGCTAGGAGCCATTTTATTTCTACCCTAATAGCCTCCTTCTTGTCTGGCGCGAATCGTCAGAGTTTCTGCTTGATCGGTTTGGCGGTCGACGAGACATTCAAGGTGTGCTCAATCTTCTCCTGTGGTACCCTCGGCATGTTTGTAGGTTTCCAAGCAAACACATCGGTGTTGGCACGTAGGAAGGAGACGAGCGTGCTTTCCTATTTGGGGTTGAGGTGAGCCCCAATCTTCATAGTCTTGGAGGAGTCATCGAGGCCGAGGACAACCTCCTTGGTTTCCTTGGACTTGGTGGAGGCGCGAGGAGGCTCTAGTGATGGGATCTCCAGGTCATCGGTGAGCACCGTCTTGGCGTCGGTGACCACGCTAGCCATTTGGATGGAGAGATCGGTGGCTTCAGTGAGGGCAAGACTTTCTGTCTTGTAGGTGTAGGCGACGGAGAGGTTGGCCTATAGGGCTAGGACTCCTACAAGCAAAGGCATCTTCAGCACTAGATAGGCGTAGTACAGTATGGCCATGAACTTGGCCAGGGCTGGCCAACAAAGTATGGCGTGGTAGGCGGTGTTGAAGTCGGCGACGTAGAAGTTGATGTGCTCGACACGGTAGTTGCTGGCCATGCCGAACTGTACTAGGAGGGTGATCTCTCTAAGCAGTTTGGATGCCCTACCAAGTACCACACCCTAGAAGAAGGATTCGGAGGGTGTGTGGTCTCCTATCCCAAGGCCTAGCTCTTTTAGGGCTCCGGCGAAGAGGAGGTTCAGAGCGCTCCCGCCGTCGACAAGCACTTTTCTAAAAAAGCACTTTTCTAGACGGTTGTGTTAAGGACAAGGGGGAATGCCCTATGTAAGGGACATCCACCCACTGATCTACCCTGCTAAAGGTGATGGGGACCTCAGACCAGGGGCAATAGCTGGGGTTGGCAGCGGCATCTTCTACATTGATGGTGAGCACCCGTCGGGCGGTGAGCTTCTATTCTCTTCTGCTCTCAGTGGTGGCGAGGCCCCCAAAGATGGTAGTGACCACCTTGTCATGATCCTGGAAGGCATTGTTATTGCCCCTAGGTGGTCGGCGGCCCTCGGCGCCATCGTTGTTGTCGTCGTCTAGCTTTTTAGCCTAGAATTCCTTAGCCAAGCCAAGGCAGTCCTTCATCTTATGCTTGGCATTTTTGTGGAGGGGGCACGGGCCCTCGTGGATCTTTTTGTATTGCTTGTCATAGTTGTACGATGGCGGCAATGATGTGGTCTGGTCAGCGGTGGTGATATTGACCAGACTTGGATCCTTCTGGCCAATCACGACCACTGTCCCGATGGTGACTACGGTCATCGTAGCAGCGGTCGCTATGGTGCCGGTCGTCGAGGCAATCGAAACTATGGTGAGTTGGGTGATGAGTGCCCGCATCCTCGTTGAAGCGCACTTTAGCTTCTTCAGCGTTGGTGTACTAGTTGGCGGTCGTAATCATCTCGTCAATCCCCGCTAGAGCTTGCGATTGAACTTAGAGATGAGGTCGCGATGATGGAGTCCTTGGATGAAGGCAATGATGACCTTACCTTCCATGATGTTAGGAATAGAGTTCCTCATCTTGGAAAAGCATCTGATGTAGCTACGTAGGAGTTTGGACGGCTTCTGGTAGATGCGGTTCAGATAATGCTTGCCGCCCGACCGAGTACACGTAGCCATGTAGTTGTCGGTGAAAACCTTCTTCATCTCTTCCTAGGATCCAATAGAGTCTAGGATGAGGCTTGTGAACCAGTTCATCATAGTTGGCATAAGCATGATGGGAAGATAGTTCACCATGACACTGGTATCTCCCCCGGCGGTGTGCACAGCAGTAGCGTAAGCTTGTAGCCACTGTGCAGGGTTCATCCTTCCCTTATAGGGCTCGACCCTAGTGATTTTGAAACCACGGGGCCACTAGAGTGTTCAGAGTGCCCTCATGAATGTTGGGGGCCCTTCGAGGTTGTCGGCACCATGATCTGCAGCGTTGTCGGCATTGAGCGGCTCGAGAGCTAAGTCTGGGATACCAAACTCTTGCTCATACTCTTATCAGTGGTGTACTTCTTCTTCGTGACTACCAAAACAACACTCGTCGATATGTCATCGTGCGTCTTGGATATTGTTGAGGTGCGCTCGAACATCCTAGTCGACCTCCTAGTCATGTTGGCGAGGGTGCTCGATGTACTTGCCCCTAGCTCCCCCTAGAGGGGTTGTCTATCATCATGGAGTTTGTCAGTGAAATGACTTGGGCAGCGATCAGATCTTGGCGTGGCTGATTAGCGAATTGAGCTTGTGGAGTATGAGGGCCTCTGATCCTAGCAGATCTCGTTGACCTAGCAGTGCGCTACTTTAAGCATGGCGGCAACCTTTGTGACCTTCGGTCTCTGTGGGAGCCTGGCGAGCTTGTTGGTGGCCACAACCAAGTTGGCGCTTGGGGTCTTGTAGATGTGGTGGCCATCAACACGGACAAATTCATCATCGAGGTTACGGTGGAGTTGTCGTGGCCTTCCCTACGAGTCAAGCTAAGCCTCAGCCATCGCAAGGGTAGCCTCGTTTGCTTAGTGCTACGTATGGTTGATGTTCCTGTTGACATGGCTGGCACGGTCCTCCTCGGTTTCCCCTTCCCACGGGAGGCTGTCGATGCTGATGTTGAAGATTGTGCCCCCATGGAAAGGAGGGAAAGGAAGTTGTTCGGCGATGGTTTCGGCGACAGTCTCCATAGAGCCCTGGGACTCGAAGTCTTTATTCTCCTCCAAGATGGTTTGGAGGGATGCTCTGAGGCATTGGCTGACATGTAGCATGTTGAGTACTGGTGAGGGCTGGTCGGCGATCTGGTCAGCGAGATGATGAATATCTCCCACCTGGTCGACAAACTTGCCCCTTAGGGCATCTTAATAGGCGGTGGCGATGCTGGTGAGCCTAAAGGGTTGGGCCATAGCCCTTAGAGTTTCTCGAGCAGCCTCCGATAGATCTAGATCGAAGGGTGGTCAGTGCTGAACCAGAGTGGTCAGACCCGATTCTATGATGGAGAGGCAATCGGCGAGCTTCTGGCCAACCTGATCGATAGATGCGATCAGATTGTCGTTGCTGATTTGCCTCCTCGAGTAGCGGGGGAGCGGGCGGCAAATTATTGGCAAAGGTGACCTTGGAGGTGGTTTTGAGATCGGATCTACAGTCACAAGTGTTGGGGTGATTGGTGTAGTATTGATCTGCACTGACTCGATGAGCTCTCCGACTCCGTCAGCGTTGATGATCCACAAGATCGATCCGACCATGAAGATCTGTCCGAGCTATGGGAGGGACGAAGAGCCTACAGAACGTACCATCTTGTTCGACATGGAAACAGCACGTACACCCCTACTTGGAGCACCAACTGTTGATAGAATATCATTGGCAGTCCTCCGAGGGGTATCCCACGAAGGTAGATTTATCGGCAGAGATGCATGTAATCGAGAACAAGAAGGCAACAGTGACACACGAGTTAGATAGGTTCAGGCCGTCAGTATGATGTAATACCCAACTCCTATGGTCTGTTGGATTGTATTGGCTATTATATGATATTGCATGTGTTTAGACGGGGTCTCCGCATGCCTTATATAGTCCATAAGGCAAGGTTACAAGTCGGTTAGATCTAGGAGATAATCAGAAAGTAATAACAGATTACAGGAATCATGGGATCATATATATTCTAATAGATCTGGTAGCATCTTTAGGATATCTTCCTGATGTCTTGTAGGAGGCGTCGATCAGCATCGTGCCCCGTAAGGCTTCATCTTGTGGGCTAGGCCGCCCTTGGGGGCATAGCCCATGTGGTCTGCCATGGGTATCTAGAGTTGTACCCCCCACAGGGTGCGAAACCATTTGCTTCCTTGATGCGTACTCTAGGTTCCATCAAATCACGATGAAAGAGTCCGACCAGCTCGCGACATCTTTCATCACCCCATTCGGATCGTTCTGCTATGTCACAATGTCATTCAGTCAAAAAACGTTGGGGCTACATACTAGCATTGCATGCTCAAGTGTTTCGGGGACCTCATCGAGCGAACCATTGAGGCCTACGTGGATGACATCATAGTCAAGTCCAAACGAGCTGACCAGCTCGTAGCCGACCTTGAGCAGACCTTCTCAAAACTTCGAGCCAATGGCATTAAGATCAACCCCAAGAAGTGTGTTTTCAGAGTCCCGACAGGTATGCTACTTGGTTTCATTATCTCCGAGCATGGCATCGAAGCCAACCCAGAGAAGATCTCAGCCATCGTAAGGATGGACCCAATCAGTAGCATAAAGGGGGTGCAGTGAGTTACAGGGTGCCTCACTACGCTCAACTGCTTTATCTCGTGCCTCAGCGAATGGGGTCTCCCCTTTATCGACTTCTGAAGAGGGCCAACCACTTCGAATGGCTGCCCGAGGAATAGGAGGTGCTTGACATGGTCAAGCAGCTCTTGACAAAGGGCTCGATCTTGGTCCCTCCGACTGACAGAGAACTGCTTTTGCTCTACATTGCAGCCACCACGCAAGTGGTCAGTGCCACCCTAGTGGTGACAACATTCCCCCTCGATGAGGTCATCCAAAACTAGGATGCCACTGGAAGAATCATGAAGTGGGCACTCGAGCTGATGGGTCAAGGCATTGCATATGCCTCCTGGACGGCCATCAAGTCTCAAGTGCTGGTTAATTTCGTCATGGAGTAGACCGAGGTCCAAATGCCATCGGCGGTCGTTGACCAAGAGTACTAGACGATGTACTTTGATGGATCGCTAATGAAGAAAGGCGTCGGTGCGGGGCTGGTCTTTGTTTTGCCTCTCAGGGTACGCATGAGTTATATGGTCCACATCCATTTCCCCTCCTCTAACAATGTAGCCGAATATGAGGCGCTCATCAATGGCCTATGAATCGCCATCAAGCTCGGCATCTGACACCTCGATGTCTGGGGCGACTCCTAGCTGGTCATTGACCAAGTCATGAAGGAGTCAAGATACCACAACACCAAGATGGCTACCTACTGCTAAGAAGTCCGCCAGCTGGAGGAAAAGTTCGATGGCCTCGAGCTCAATCACATCCCGAGGCATCTCAACGAAGTGGCTGACGTGCTGGCAAAAGCAGTGTCTGACAGAGAGCCGGTGCCAATGGGCGTCTTCACTAGCAATTAGCATAAGCCCTCGGTCTGCTATGAGGAGCCAAAACAAGCCAGTGGCAGACCACCTGCCCTAGGCTCAAGGGCTGACCAGCCCTCAGCTCCATCCGACCCCAAAGTCATGAAGCTCAACGAGGATCCAGCGACAGAGCCTGACCCTATGGTCGACTGGAGGATGCCTTACCTCGATACCTTCTTCATGAGGAACGACCAATGGACAAGACGGAGGCTCGGAGGCTCGCATGTCGCGCCAAGTCTTTTATCCTTGTGGAGGGCGAACTCTACAAGCAAAGCCACACTAGAATCCTACAGCGCTGCATCCCCATTGAGGAGGGGAAGCGGTTGCTGAGCGATATGCATGGTGGGGTTTGCAGTCATTATGCCACGCCTAGAACCCTAGTCGAAAACGCGTTTCGACAGGGCTTCTACTGGCCAACCATGGTGGCCGACACTGAGCATATTGTATGTAGCTACGAAGGGTGTCAGTACTACGCCCGGTAGACCCACCTACCGGCCCAAGCACTCTAGATGATCCCCATCACGTGGTCATTTGTGGTCTGGGGGCTCGATCTGGTCAGACCTCTCAAGAGAGCACCCAGGGGCTATACCCACTTGCTTGTCACCGTAGACAAGTTTGCGAAGTGGATAGAGGCTTGGCCGATCTCCACGATCAAGTCCGAGCAAGCCATGCTGTTCTTCCATGATATCGTCCATCGCATTGGAGTCCCGAATTCCATCATCACAGACAATGGCATGCAGTTCACCGGAAAGAAGTTCCTCTAATTCTACAATGAATACCACATCCGGGTCGATTGGACCGCCGTGGTGCACCCCCGTACAAACGGGCAGGTCGAGCACGTGAACGAAATGGTCCTACAAGGCCTCAAGCCTAGGATCTTCAATCGATTGAACAAGTTTGGCGCATGATGGATCATAGAACTTCCCACGGTGCTTTAGAGCCTAAGGATGACCCCCACCTGGGCCACCGGCTACAAGCCGTTCTTCATGGTCTACGGCTCCAAAGCTATTCTCCCGACTGACCTCGACTATGGAGCACCAAGGGTCAAGGCATATGACAAACAGGGAGCCAAGGCATCCCTCGAGGATGCCATGGACTAGCTAGATGAAGCACGTGACATCACCCTCCTCCGCTCGACCAAGTACCAGCAAGCATTGCATCGGTACCACAGCCATCGAGTATGGGGTTGGGCCTTCAACGTCGAAGACCTGGTGCATCACCTTATCCAGAGCAACAAAGACCGCCACAAGCTCTCTCCACCATGGGAGGGACCGTACATCATTGTGGAGGCACTCTGGCTAGGTGCCTACAAGCTTAAGACCATCAATGGTGAGGTCTTCATCAATGCCTAGAACATCAAGCAGCTACATCACTTTTACCCTTAATAAACACACACTTTTTCTTATCAAGTTTCATTATCAAACTGTCTGATCTTTAGTGACACCTGACCCCAGCAACAGCAAGGGGTCGGGCCTCACTCGGGGGCTAATAAGAGCACACCCATCTGGTACACATTCTCTACGCACGACTCTCTCTCATGTTAAGACCTAGAAGTGAGGTTTGCGGAAACAAACGCTGAGTAAAACTGGTCGGACTACGAGAGACCTATGCCTCGGCAGCTATGGCGCCTTTGCTCACCAGTGTGATCAGAGTTCTTTCCTCACCCCGAGATTTTTGGCCTTAGCTATGAAAAGTGTCGATGCACATCTGAGAGTGTCCACCTAACCAACTTTCTCTGTGCCCAACCCCCTCTCACGTTAAGACGTAGGAGCTAGGGTTGCGAGAACAAACTCTAAGTATAATTGGTCAGACTGCAAGACACCTAAGCCCCAGCGGCTATGGTGCCTTTTCTCACTAGCATGATTAGAGTCTATCCGCCCGTATCCCAAGCTTTATGTGCGAATGCCGTTCCTCTCAAGCTGGTGCACCCGAGCCATGATCTCGATAGCATGGGCCATGAGTGAACTGGTTCCCTCTGACCGCACCACCTCAAGATCATCACAGACCACCTCAGGATACTGAGCTCGTCACTCTTCGCTTGAAGATTCATCCTCGCCTCGGCAAGGTCCATGGCTAGCCTAGCTGAAATGCTCTCGGCCTCCATCCTTTGGGCCGTTGCATTTCTGAGCTCGACCTAGAGAGAGCCAACCTTTTGCTGCACGTCATCGCGCTCTTGGTGGGCTGGATCACGCTCTTAGATGGCTTGGTTGCGCTCCTCGTGAGCCGTGCCATGCTCCAAGAGGAGTCTCTCCACAGTTTCGAGCAGCTCATCCCGCTCCTTGCATAGCCACGTGATCGTCGCGGTGTCTAGGCTCGCCCTCTTCTCTAGAGCCACGAGCCTCTCCTAGGCCCCTAGCTTCAGCTCCCTTTCCTTCTCAACATCGGCCAAAAGGTTGAGGATCTTCTGGTGGGCCTCGGTGTCCTTCTAGAGTAGCTTGTCCTGCTCCTTCTTAACCTTGGCGGCCTCTTTGTCGTCCCTCTACGACCTCATCGATAGGGCATCAAACGCCCTCTCGGCCTCATCAACATGCCGATGGGCCTCGGTCGCCCATGAACAAAGAACGCCCACCTCCTCAGCAAGGGGAGTCATCTCAGCCACTCTCTGCTGGGTGGCAACAAGCTGAGCCATTACCTCCCTACACAGCCATGCCTCCTTGACGAGGCGGTCCTAGGTTTCCATCTGCTCATGAAGGAACCGTGACTTCCCCCAACTACGAGCGATGAGGGACTGAAAGAAAACGATGGTCAGAATACAAAAAATATGTGGAGAAAGCAAAGGATGAGAAGCAGGATCGAGCAAATACTCGACTGGTAGGAACGACGACGTCGGCCAAAGCGCCCCTGGCTTGGTCCAGGGCTTTGAGCATGGACGCGACTCCCACGTCAAGTCTCTCCCGCTCCATGCTCTCGACGTCATCGTCGAGGGTGAAGAGCGTTGACACTGGATCCTACGGACTTGTCCACCAGAGCAGGGGCTCGCCCCGCATAGGCGAGTCACCACTGTAAGGAAATTGGACCCTTGGCCCATTTACTTTGGATTTTGTTGTTTGATGACTAACACAACCAAATTGGACTAATGAATTTGCAAGTGTTTGTTTTATAGTTCAATAGGATGCAAGACGCAACTTGGACGAAGGCGACGTGATGATCCGATGATCAACACCTCAAGCAAGACCTTAAGAGCATAAGAAAAGACCTAAGATATCAAGCAAAGTCCAAGCATGAAGATAGGAACCAAGCCATACGTAAGATCGTGAAGAAACGAGCTCGCAGAGGTGACCGGACGCTGGACCGAATGCTAGAAGCGCGACCGGATGCTGGACCGATGGCTCGGTAGACAGGCGACCGAATGCAAGGACCGGACGCTGGCGGCAACCGATCAGACGCAGGAATGTAGCGTCCGATCGAGTATAGAGAGGTTCTAGAGCGGCATATCTACGACCGGACACGTCCGATGGCAGGCGACCGGATGCTGGCCAGCGTCTGATCAGTGTTTTGTTGGCTCAATGGTCGGGATGACCGGACGCGTCCGACCAGGACGATTCAGTGTCCGGTCAGTAGTAGTTTCACGGGAATTCGACCCCAACGGCTACTTTCTCAGTGGGGCTTATAAATACAACCCCCAACCGGCCATTTGAGGAGTGTGGAGCTAAGGAAACATACCAAGGGTGTTGATACACCATTTTAGTGATCTCCACATGCATAGTGCTTAGTATTTTATTAGGTGATTAGCATAAGTGCTTTGTGAAGTGCTTAGGTTGATTAGACCACCGCTTATGTGCTTGCTCTAGGTTTATGCCTAGTGTTTAGTGAGGTTTGCATACCTTTTGCCACCTCGTGCTTGCGAGCATAAGTGTTGTACATCAGAGGGGCTTGAAGTTTTGCGAGATCACACCAACCGCGTTTGTGGTGTGGCCGCCACCGTGTACTGGAGGGAACAAGGCCCGCGGTGTTTTGGCCGGAAGCTTGATAGTGAAGACGGCGGGGAGCATCCGGGAGAGGCTTGCCGGAAGGCACGTTGGAGACCCACTTGCGCGTGGGGAAGGCTCGAGGCTATCCACGGAGTTACCCGACTGGGAGCTTGACCCTTGCGAGGGATTCCTTGTGAGGGGCTCCAACGAGGACTAGGGGAAGCTTGCGCGCTTCTCGATACCTCGGTAAAAATACCAGAGTCATCGACGGGAGTTTGGATATCTCTACCTTGCTCTTTGGCTTCTGCATTTACATTCATTGTATTACTCCTTTTGTTGTAGAGATAGCAACACACTAGCAAAACCATAGTTGCACATCTAGATAGTTTATCTATTGCATAGGTTTTGCTAGAGTTAGAAAAAGAGGCCATAGTCAAGAGTTAGATTTTATAAGTTGCCTAATTCACCCCCCCCCCCCCTCTTAGGCGTCACGGTCCCTTCAATTGGTATCAGAGCCGGTTGGCTCATTTTGGACTTTTGGCTTAACCACCGTCGAGCCGACGCTATTTAGAGTGGTTGGGATGGATACCGCTAGGCCTCTGCACTTTGATGGCACTAACTTCCCATACTATAAAGCTAGAATGGCTTGCCACCTTGAGGCGGTTGATTTGGGTGTATGGAGAGTCACTCGTGATGGGATGAAACCCATCAAGAATCCCGAAAAACCCACAAAGAGTGATGAAAAAGAAATGCACTTCAATGCTAGAGCTAAAAATTGCTTGTTTGAATCACTTAGTATGGATGTTTTTAACCAAGTATTCACTTTAAATACGACACATGAAATTTGGTTAAAACTCCAAGAGCTCCATGACGGCACAAGCAATGTCCATGAGCAAAAACATTGTCTAGCAAAGCAAAATTATGATTCCTTTACTATGAATGATGATGAGCTTGTTCGTGATATGTATTCTCGTTTGAATCTAATTATCAATGAGCTCCATTCTATAGGATTATTAAAGCTAGATGATGCAGACATCGTGAGGAAGATCATCTCCGTGCTACCACAAAAGAAATATGCAAGCATCATCACCATCCTTCACAACATGGAGGACTTAAGCAACATGACCCCGAGCATAGCCATTGGCAAGTTAGTGGCATTTGAAATGTCACGTAAGATGGGTCAAGAAGAAGCTTCTTCATCAAGCAAAGGCAAAGCTCTCGCTTGTAGCGAGAAAAAGAAGATGAAGGGCAAGCAAGTTGAGACAAGCTCGAGCTCAAGTTCCTCAAGTGAAGAAGAAGATGAGGACGATGGTGATGATGAAGAAGATTCAAGTGATGATCAATCTTCCTCCTCCACCTCCGATCTTGATGAAGAATCAATCAAAATGATCAACAAGGTGGAGAAGATGATCCAAAGGCTCAATGTCAAGGGTGTGCCCATCCAAATTCAAGATTTCATTTTCACAAATCAAAGAAAGGAGCAAAGAAAGAGAGGATGCTATGAATGCGGCGAGTTGGAGCACTTTGTGGAAGTTTGTCCAAACAAGCCCACACCCAAGACAAAGAAGAAGGCATGCAAGAACCAAGCCCTCATATCAATAAGATCATGGGATGATTCTTCAAGTGAAGAAGAACCCCATCACAAGAGGCGAGGCCGTAATCACTCAACATCAAGCTCTTCTCGTATGTGTCTTATGGCATGAGGTAACAAAAGCTCTTCCTCTAGTGAGAGTGATGGTGATGATGATATGCCTTTTTATCATGAACTTGTGCAAGAAAATCTTAATTATGCTAAAGCTTGCACTAGTCAACAAAAGAAGCTCAAAAGTTTAAAATAAAAGCTAGATAGTTCACAAAAAGCATACAAAATCTTGCTTGAACAATATGAGAACTTTGCTAATCTTAATATTGAACTATCTACTAAAATTGAGAAACTTGAGACTAGTGCAACAACAAATACATGCACAATCAATGATGAGCAACTCTTAAAGAAAAATGAAAAATTAAAAGAAAAGTTAGCTAGCTCACAAGAAGCATATAATAGTTTGCTTGCTAAAATGGAAACCATGTGCAAACATTGTGATGAGCTAACTAATAAAGTTGCCAATCTTGAAGCCATTAGCATAACCCCTACCAAGTCATCTAAAAAGAAAAGTTATATCTTTAACATGTCTAAAAAGGATGCCTCTACTTCTTGTAATGATTTATGTTTAGACTCACCTTTGTGCAACCAAGTTTGTGTTGAGAAAGTTGTTGTAGATACATGCACACAAGAGGTTGCAAAGGAGAATGAGCAACTTAAGCAAGAAGTAGCTCGCCTCACCAAGGACTTGACTCAAGTGAAAGGCAAGGCGAAGCAAACCCAACTTCATCAAGATAACACCGTCAAGGGAGTGAAGAAGCTTGATGAAGGACAAACCATGGTTTGTTACATGTGCCACAAGGAAGGTCACAAATCCTATGAGTGCAAGGTGAAGAATGTGGGAGGAGCAAAGAAGAAGGAGAAAAAGCAAACAAGCAAGCTCTCCAACACCTACACCAACAAGGTGGACAAGAAGGCCTCCACACCTTATCTCTTGAAGAAGAAGAAAAATGACAAGGTGGTGGCCATCAAGGTGAACAAGCAAGCCAACAATGGGGTCAAACGATTTTGGGTGCCAAAGGAAATCATTTCAAACATGAAGAGCACCAAGAAGGTTTGGATCCCGAAAGGGAAGTGAGAAGTCCGTCGGACATCGGGGAATTTGGAGACTTGGCAAAGTATGGGTGCATTTCATGGGGTGCATCATGATGGACAAAACCATTGCCAAGTGGGTTAGTGAATACTATGGACCCAAATTCCCCCTCCCATGTTAGGTAACTAGATTCATTTACTTCATTTGGTATTAGATTTTCCTAAAATTGGTATCTTTAAGCATCTAGTTACTTTTCATGCCTAGGTTTGCATTTGCTTGCCTATATCTTTTTTCATGCATACACTAGGTATATCTTATGGTAGGCTTGCTCGGTCTCATTTTTAACCTTTAGAGCAAACCTACATGGTTTAAAATTGCTTAGAAGCACGGCACATAGCTTGTCTTACTTTTGTTCATCTAATATGTGCTAAAGTCCAAATTATAGATAATCTCTCCTAGATATCTTTTTGAAAATGATTCTCACATTCATGAGATGTCATCTTTCAAGTGGTATTTTTTATTCTAAAATCAATGTGCATGATTTCTACAAAGTATTCTACATTTGTGTGCACATATTTAGGGGGAGTATTTCTACAACTTGGATGCTTTGAGACTAACACTTTTTCAAATGGTATCAATTTTTCAAACCTATCACATGTGTAGTAGTCTCATTGTAAGGAAATTGGAGTCCCCGGAGTTAAGCATCACTCTTCAATTGGCATCATCATGATTGATTTCATTTCATATTTATATGCTTTCTTCATACTTTATATAGATTAAACTCTCTTGTGCAATAAATTGCAAATTATGCATATGCTTTGCTTTCTACCATATGTATGCATACATTTAGGGGGAGCTTAGTCTATATAATGTGAGAGTCAAATTTTGTGATCCATTTCACTCTATACACAAAGGATCACGAAATTTGACCCTCCCTTGTGCTACTAATGTCTTCCTTTTCGGTGTTTGATACCAAAGGGGGAGAATTTGAAGGACCAAATGCAAGCATCAAGTTGATGTCTACAAGTGGTAATGGTCTGAGAAAGGGAGAAAGGGATTTTTGCAAGGGCAAGATAACCTTTCATTTAGTTTTAATTGGTATCTTACAATTGATTTCAATTGGTATCCCTTAATATCATATATGATTTCAATTGGTATCTTTAAGTATCAAATAAACTTGCCCTTTGCATTGCATCCTAGCAAGTAGGTAGTTTTTAACTTCCAAATTCTTATTATTTTCTTGTTGTGGTCGTGTTGGCATCAATCACCAAAAAGGGGGAGATTGTAAGGAAACTGGACCCTTGGCCCATTTACTTTGGATTTTGGTGTTTGATGACTAACACAACCAAATTAGACTAATGAATTTGCAAGTGTTTGTTTTGTAGTTCAATAGGATGCAAGACACAACTTGGGCAAAGGCGACGTGATGATCTGATGATCAACACCTCAAGCAAGACCTTAAGAGCACAAGAAAAGACCCAAGATATCAAGCAAAGTCCAAGCATGAAGATAGGAACCAAGCTGTACGCAAGATCGCGAAGAAACGAGCTCGCAGAGGCGACCGGACGCTGGACCGGTGGCTCGGCAGACAGGCGACCGGACGCAAGGACCGGACGCTGGCGGCAACCGACCGGACGCAGGAACGTAGCGTCCGATCGAGTACAGAGAGGTTCCAGAGCGGCATATCTACGACCGGACGTGTCCGGTGGCAGGCGACCGGACGCTGGCCAGCGTCCGATCAGTGTTTTGCTGGCTCAACGGTCGGGACGACCGGACATGTCCGATCAGGACGATTCAGCGTCCGGTCAGTAGCAGTTTCACGAGAATTCGACCCCAACGGCTACTTTCTCAGTGGGGCTTATAAATACAACCCCAACCGGCCATTTGAGGAGTGTGGAGCTAAGGAAACATACCAAGGGTGTTGATACACCATTTTAGTGATCTCCACATGCATAGTGCTTAGTATTTTATTAGGTGATTAGCATATGTGCTTTGTGAAGTGCTTAGGTTGATTAGACCACCGCTTATGCGCTTGCTCTAGGTTTATGCCTAGTGTTTAGTGAGGTTTGCATACCTCTTGCCACCCCGTGCTTGCGAGCACAAGTGTTGTACATCGAAGGGGCTTGAAGTCTTGCGAGATCACACCAACCGCGTTTGTGGTGTGGCCGCCACCGTGTACCGGAGGGAACAAGGCCCGCGGCGTTTCGGCCGGAAGCTTGATAGTGAAGACGGCGGGGAGCATCCGGGAGAGGCTTGCCAAAAGGCATGTCGGAGACCCACTTACACGTGGGGAAGGCCCGAGGCTATCCACGGAGTTACCCGACTGGGAGCTTGGCCCTTGTGAGGGATTTCTTGTGAGGGGCTCCAACAAGGACTAGGGGGAAGCTTGCGCGCTTCTCGATACCTCGGTAAAAATACCGGAGTCATCGACGGGAGTTTAGATATCTCTACCTTGCTCTTTGGTTTCTGCATTTACATTCATTGTATTACTCCTTTTGTGGTAGAGATAGCAACACACTAGCAAAACCATAGTTGCACATCTAGATAGTTTATCTATTGCATAGGTTTTGCTAGAGTTAGAAAAAGAGACCATAGTCAAGAGTTAGATTTTATAAGTTGCCTAATTCACCCCCCTCTTAGGCGTCATGGTCCCTTCAACCACCCACCGATGTCAGGGCCAAAGATGACTCCCCACTAGCTCCATGCACTACCGAACCCTCTCGCCACAACATTCCCGCTAGGACGCCCCCTCCGGTGATAGAAGGGGTTAGCGGTACGGGCGTCGACCTCTCTCCTAGCACCACGATGTCCAGGGACCCCTCGGTCGCGTCCCCCTCCATCCAGTCCATGCCAAACTCTATCATCTGGGCTACCGACGGCGTGGGTCACGCCGGTACCTCAAGCACCACCACGATAGCGCCCCGCTATGACCCGCCTGTCACAGCCGCCGCCACCTCCACCTACGTCGGTGGGGTTCGATAACCACTCCGGGCACCTTCAAAGTAAGGAAGTGGAAAGGGATGGGCCCGCTAGCGGCCAGTACCCAAGCACACAAGTGCTACGGGCATCCTGGCCCACGTTCGAGTCTCGACCAGATATGATCCATGGGTTTTCCTCGAAGAAAGGCAGAGAGCCCTCGGGACTGATCGAACGGACCCGAGAACTATATGGATTGACAGCTGAGAAACTAGAGTCGGTCACCAGCTGACCCTAGCTAGATCCCCGTGAATGGGACGCTGGGCCCCAATCAAGAAAGACCTTTCCCAACCCACCAAAGCTTACGGTCGTACCCACGAAGGGTCCAATCTTGACCAAAGGGAATAACCGTCCCTAGGCCACACCGTGGGCTACAAAAAAAGACCAAGGCCCTTAGAGTCCTCCCATTCGGAAAAACCTCTGAAGGAGTATTCTACTCCTCCAAAGGCTCGGGCTACTGTCGGGGACCAATACTAGGGTACCCAAAGAGGAGGGTCTAATGGTCGTTAAACATTAATTCCTCTAGGCAATCAAGGGCATGACTATAGCTCCAACCGACCCCAAGTACGCAGGCTCTGCCTCGCCCGACGTCTGAGCGCGGGCTCCGCCTCGCCCGACCTCTAAGGGCGGGCTCTGCCTTGTCCAACGTCTGAGAGATGGCTCTGCCTCACCCAACGTCTGAGGGTAGGCTCTGCCTCGCTCAATCCCTGAGGGTGTGGTCCACCTCGCCCGATGTTTGAGGGTGGGCTCCGCCTCGCCCGACCTCTGAGGGCGGGCTTCATCTCGTTTGAAGTCCGAGGGATGGCTCCGCCTCGTCCGACTTCTGAGGGCGGGCTCTGCCTCGCTCGATGTCTGAGGGAGGGCTCCACATCCCCAGCGTCTAAGGGCTGGCTCCACCTCACCCGACGGAGAACCATACCGCCACCAACCACTATGGGTCAGAAAGTACAACCCAAGGTCAAACTTCTAGCATCGTGCAAGGAGCGGTCACGTCTCTACATGACCCGTGCCCACGACATGTCATTCTAGGGAAGTCACATCGCCCACAGTGGTAGACGCATGATCACTATGCTGCCTACTCCAAGTATGGCTGCTGATCAGCACGATGGTTCGCCGTGCCGCCCACGGGGGCGGAATGGGACGTCACGAGCCACTGACAACGTCAGGGCATGGCATCATCGGCGGACAGGCACCGGGCATGGAGTCATCCCTATCGCCACCTGTAGTGTCGACGGGACCTGCACAAAGGAAAAGAAAGGCCCGGCGACCATGAAGGACTTCTTCTCCCTCTCGTTCTCCTCTCTTCATCCATTGTAACCCGTGCTATCCCTTGGCCTATAAAAGAGAAAGCAGGGCACCCCACTAAAGGGCATCGCATTGAAACCACTAGCATCGCAACGCATCAGACTCGAATATGATCAACCCATCGAACCTCGAACACATAGTTGAGCAGCAACTGAGCTCTCGGCACCCGTTCGCTCCTCTCACCAGAGACTTGGGATATGTCCCTCTCTCGACCGTTTATAACCCCTACTATAAACTTTCAGTGCTAGTAATACGAGCAGCAGCAATGAACTGGACATAGGAACATTCTGCCTGAACCAATATAAAACTCGTGTTCTCTTAGCACACCATCCGAGTTAGACGCGTAATATTAGAAAATTACTCGTTGGTGTTTACTCGAAACACCGATAGCAACATTCTGAAAGTTGCAACTATCCTGGATGACATTGAGACGATAGCGACGGCCTTCACATCTTCCAGAGTAATACATACAAGGAGATCGTTGAAATCGTTGAATTTCGCGGCGCATCTTTGCGCCCAGCATGCCTCAGCTACATTAGAGAGTTCTTCTTGGCTTTCTCCCCTAGCTTCTTGCAGAGATGTCTGCAATCTGATTGTAATGAATCCTTTTGAGTAATGAAGCTTTCATTCTTTTTCTTTTTTGCTAAAACATAAGTTTCATCGACAAAATAACTTCTGCTAGTGAGTAAGGGGGGTGTTTGGTTTCTACAAGCGCTCCTAAAATTTCTATCACATTGAATATTTAGACACATGCATAGAGTATTAAATATAGACTAATTACGAAACTAATTACACAACTTGCGACTAATTTGTGAGACGAATCTTTTAAGCCTAATTAGTCCATGATTTGACAACGTGGTGCTACAGTAAACATGTGCTAGTGACAGATTAATTAGGCTTAAAAATCATCTCGTAATTTAGCCTTTATCTATGTAAGTGGTTTTGTAATTAATCTATATTTAATGCTCTTTATTAGTATCTAAATATTTGATGTGACATAAATTTTAGAAGCGACTAAAGAACCAAACACCCTCTAAGGTAAATGGAGTGAGTCTACTATCTTTAGCCAACGAGTTCGATTGGCAAATAATTTGATCATTAATTTACCAAGAGACTTAAGTGCAGTAAGTCTACCCAAAGATGACTGTCGCTAAAAGCGTGCCATGGTCTAGTAGAGAAAATCCAATTGACTGCAATTCAAAATTTTAAGTAAGTTCCTCTTGCCAAAAAACAAACCGGCCTATAGATAGTGCTGGTAGGCCAAAAACAAAATTTAAGCGCGCCTCAATGGCTCGATCACTTGATCACTAATAAGCATGCCATAGAGATAAGGCCGTGGACAGTGTCCGTGGGTGCACTAGAGAAGTAAGCTTCCATTATGTCTCGAGACTGCATGCTGAAATCAAACAAAACGCTTCCATGTTTGGCTTACCCAGAAGCTGACTTGTTCGGTTTCTTTTTCTATCAAAATAGTATTTTTCTCTCATAATAATTCAGCTAGAATAGTATTTTCAGCCTGTTTCTCTCACTCCATGCCAAAAGCTGAAAATAGATCATTTAGGTCTTCTCCTAGCTAGCTATCCATTTCGCTGCCCCTTCTTTATTAGTAGCTACTATCAATCAGACTAAGGTTTTCAGAGCCGATCAATGAAATGAAATCCAGGTGAGGGACTCTCTCCCCTACCGTCTGACTTAGCAAAAAAAAAGTAGCTGCTATTAAACAGCATATGGATCAGACAAGATGTACATAGTCTCGATTTGTGCCTTAAATGGTGAGTGAAAATAATTTAAAAAATCCGCATAAAAATCAGCCGAGCACCGTACAGTATATATATTATATATTGGTGCCATCAGCAATCAATTAATCAGCTATATATATATATAATTTATTTTTTAATTTAATATTTTTATTATTAATTTATTATTATTATTATTTTTAGGGAGTTTTTATTATTTATTTTGTTTTTTAGATTATTTTTTTTAGAGAGATCTAATCTTGGTGAAAGCGCACTATTCACCTGCCGTTTTCCCCTCCCAGTTTTTTAGAGAGATCTACAGTACGCTTTCTCTGGCCGTCCGATCGTCCCTTGATCCATTGGATGCCCTCCACGCTGCCCACAGCTGCAGCCCCTCCCCACGCCATCGCAGCATCAGAAAACCCAAAAAAAATAAAAGGATTTCTCGATCCTTCCGCGACGCGTCCAAGGCACCGACAGATCCCGCTGCTGCTCCGCCCTCCGCCGCGGCACCTGCCCGCCTCGGCGCTTGCGACCTCCGCCGCGCCCCCCCTCTGCCGGTCCGCGCGCCGTGCACGGCCGCCTCCCTCGCCGCACCGTCGCCCCGCGACGACAAACCCCAGCGCTACTCCGGCGGCGCCGGCTGCCGCTACCGCTCTCCCTCCATGGACTGACCTACGTAGGCCGGCGCCGCCTGCTGCCACCGCTCTCCCTCGGCGGAACAAACTTCGATCTACGTCGGCGTCGCCTGCTGCTACCGCTCTCCGGTGACGGAGCGAGGCCGTCGCTCCCTTCCTCTCCCTCCTATTCCTCTGCAGCTACCCGACGCGGAGGCGTCTGGGAGCTTCCTCAAATCCGCGGTACTAGGTACATATTCCACGTTTTTTACTCATCTCCCCCTCTGCTGCTACAGTGTAGGTTCATCTCTACAAAGTGGAAACCAATCTACGGTTCAATGGTTTTTCTTCTGCTTCACAAATTCATTGCGTGGCTTAGATTGCGTTAGTCTACAGTCCCTGTGTCTATTGGTTCATATTGCCTGCCCGCCTGTCTACATGAGATTTCTGCTGCTTCTCAGTCCTACGGTTCCATATCAATTAGCGATTGAAGCATTATACACCGTTTCGTTTGCCTTGCAGGTTCGTGTCCATGGTTGCCTTAGACTCCCTTATCCTGCTGCTCCTACCAGCCTTTGCTCAGGTACCTGTCAAACCTTGGGGTATGTAATTTTGGAGTGGACTACTAATACTAATATAATGCAAGCTATATCTTCTTCCTTCTTTATAGGATGAACAACATCACTGCATTTCTGTTTCCCTGCTGCATTCAGTATAGGATTCAAATTCTGAAATACAATGCTATGCGTCCTAAAGTACAGCCCAAGAAAGATAATTGTCTCCTACATCACGTGTGCGCTTTGCCATTCGGTTTTCGTTATTTCTGTACTGCACCTTATCATTCTTTCCATCTTTGGTTCACCACCAGGTCTGGTTCAGGTAAAAAATATGTTAACATTTTGCTTTGTTATCAGTCTGCATAAATTTTTTAAGCTAGGTTTTACTGGACCACAAGATATATTTAAGAAGCATGTTGCTTTATGCTAGGCAGGCCTGGTGCAGTGGTGAGAGCTATCTCACTGAGTCACCAGGTCGTGGGTTCGAAGCAACCTCTCCGTAGATTTTGCGGGGGAAAGGCTTGTCTCGGTTTATCCCTTCCCCAGACCCCACTCATGTGGGAGCCTCCAGCACTGGGTCTGCCCCTGTTGCTTTATGCTATCCACTATAAAAAAACACTTTTTCGCTTCATTGCCTATTTAGGAAGATTGTATTCCCTCCAGTCTAACATGTTGACATAGCTTTTAGCCGTTCCACTATTTCTGCCAACGAAATCCCATTACTTGATCTCGAAGCTACATTATTGTGGAATCAAATATTGTGGTGAACCTGCTCCCAGGTAGCATACTATTTGAAGACTCCCTTCGCAGAGAAATTGGCCATATGAAATAATTAGTTCCTTATAATTAAACCTGGAGTTTATTTGCAGACTTGGATACAACAAATGGCAGCATATAGAACTCAGCTGTCAAAGATATTGATTTTGCCTCGGTTCACGCTTATCCTGATACCTGGTCTGTATCATTCTATCTTCCTTAATAAAATTCAGTTGTACCATGTCATTGATGCACCTTTTTTACAGGCTACCAAAGCCAAGTATGGAAGAAAAAGTCAAGTACCTTTCTGTCCGGGTTGATTCACACTTGAATGATAGTGAAAATGCTCAGTTTTTGTACAGGATTTATCTTATCTAGCCATGCATCATATATGACTCTCCACGGCAAAGGTTTATTTTTGTACTCATTCATCTTATTTATATTTTTTAGACTCATTTCCTTCCTATGTACTGACATGTAAATATTCTGCAGTTGGATTTTTTTTCCCGTATAGTTTTGGACTGATGCTTCAACTAATCAGCAGGTCTATTCATCTGCACAGATAATGTTGGCCTCAGGATACTAGCAAAATGAACGGCTTCTTTTATGGTGCTGTTGTAGACTCAGCTTCCTCTTTATGCCACCAAGGTACATTATTTCAGTTTGCTTTCGTGTGTGCGCTCAGATTTAGGTACTTATGTAGTTATGTTTTCCTATCTGTTACAAAATTTCCCATTTTAATTACCCAATGTTACTGTTCTTTGCGAGATCACATATTGGGATTCTCATGTACGCGTTCTAAAACATAGGCAACTTGCCTTTGCATTCAAACATAATTTTAGGAATGAAACCATTACTTAGTCTGTACTACCTGTTTACCCGATCCAGCTCAGTTCAATACAGCCATATTTTGCACCTGGCTACCTAATGCCAAATTATGTAACACTGCACGCTTTGAGCTTAGGAGCATTTTGGAATGCTTAATTAATGTCATTTTTTCCCTTATAAAACAAATAAAGCCATTTTGATTACATGAATCCAGGTGCTTAAAAATTATCATCATGCCTGTAATATTGCATTCCTCTCCATCATTCAGTCGTACACTTTCTGAGATTCATCATTACCTCCTCCCTATTATTTCCTTCTAAATTAGTTTGCCTATTTTTTCTGCAGAACACATTCCTTTTATACTGAAATAACCTGATTTAGCAGCTACTAATGGGTTTCGCAGATTAAAAAAGTTTATCTTATACCTCTCTAATACCACAATCCTAAATCTTTATGTACTCTTCAGGTTCTTATGCATAAAAAAATGAAACTTCCACCTTCTGGACAGCTGAAATTAATTAGGCATGTCTATCTAATTCCTGATATAATAGCTATTAAGTTTCCTAACAACAACGGTACTATTCAGAGCAAGTTACTCTGTTATATTCTCAATCCATTTTAGTCCTACTGTCTGATAAAATATGTTGGTCCTTACGTTTAGGTTTCCAACCGCCTTTATATAATCCTATTTCTGTTCCTTCCATATCTGTAGTATTGCACCACTTTTTGTTATCATCAGGTATTAACTATTAAGCCCCCTACCCACCCACCGAAACAAATATTTTCTAAGTTAGATGCTCTGTTTGTTAATCTCTTTTACGTTTACTATCAAGTTTCAAACCTCCTTTTTGATCTTTTACACAGGTACCAATTGGTTCAAGTGTAGAGACAGCAGATTCCTGCCTTTTTGGTTCAGCACATATGCAAGATCAGCATCTTCCCACCATCAGCAGCTGTCCATTCTTCCTGTATAAAATATGTTGTTATATTCACTCTGTTGATACATGATACAAAACTAAATGTTACATTTGAATCATAAATGCCTGATATATATATGTTACCTTTGGCACTACACCTAACTCTGTTGGACAAGGTTTGTACTGCTTCGCGCGGGGTTACAATAGTTAATATATATATGTATCTTCTTTTAAACCCGCACTATCTATCACTATACGAAAATGACGGAAATGTTCTGCAGTTGCCGTTGATTAGACTGACCCAACATACTATGTGACCCAATGAATAGTACATTTGAAAGACAATTAGGCTTAGTTTGCTTGCCTTATAATTTATATTTTTTAGCTTGTTTTTTTAGTCGGAATAGTATTTTTTTTTTCACGATAAATCAGTTAGAATAGTATTTCGATTTGTTTTTCAGGAAGCGAACAAAGCCTTAATCACAGAACCTATATTGATTGATTAATAAAATGAGGTGACCCTTCTGTGACATGACTCGACGTGCCTACAAAAAAGGTGAAAGGTAGTCTAGTAATTCTTATAGAAATTTAAAACATCGTCTGACCTTTTAATGTCTTTTTTAATGTAAAGCTACCGTATTGTCAGTCCCAATAGGGAAAAATCTGACATGGCAGTCTAGTTAACGAAGAAAGAGAAGAAAATGTGATGAAACCGTTTCTTGACAGGGAAACGGCCGGCGTCCACGTTCGGAACGAGGCACGAAGAAACCGTTGTTTTCGCGTTGGGAGGAAACCAGTAGCACTAAGGCTTCGTTTGGCATAGCTTCTCTAGCGACTTTAGGAGTCGTTTAGAACTGTTTTCTGCTAAACGGAGTAAAATAAAATAGCTCCATCGATGAAGCCCTAAAAACGTACTCTCATAGAGCTTTGGGTTGAGAAGGAGCCAAAAATAGTGGCTTCTCTCGGCTTCACCTCATCCTATATGGCGTTCTGTGAAAGGAACTCTATATGTGAAGCTGTTTTGCCAAACAATTTACTAAAATGGTTCTGTCTCCACCGATAGAGCTGTTCATGGAGCTGAGACCCCCAAAAACGGCTTTCTTGATGAAGTAGAGCCGTGCCAAATGGGACCTAAAGAAAGTCGTTTAGGACAGCATGTATAGTATCAAGAGTGAATAATTAGGGTATTTTTTTTTCTATTTATACTTATTAAATAGAGTCGTGGGCTACCGTAATTTTTTTAAGAGTTCATGGTTTTGCATGGCGCGGCTGCGTAAGGGCTCGTATTTTTGCCGTATTGGCTGCGTATGGGAGCGTATTTTTGCCGTTTGGGCGCGTATTTTTGCCGTACGCTTGCGTTTGGGCGCGTATCTCCTCCGACGTACGGAGTCCGGTGCCACCTCCATGGCTGCCGAAGAGCTCCGGTGACACCAGCGCCGCGCGCGCGTCCGCTCTCAGATCCTGTGCGAGCGAGCAAGCTAGTAGTGCGAGCGTCGAGCGCGTGCGTCCGCTCTGTGCGAACGAGCGAGCAAGCTAGTAGTAGTACTCCATCGGCTTTACGAAGGGAGCGGAGGGGACGGCAACATCGTGAAGCGGCGCGACGGAACCGAGGAGACGGCGCGGGGGCATTCACGTCCAAAACAAAGGCTAAGATATCGAAAACGTCTTCATTTGTGCAAACGGCACCACAGGCTAAAACGACCACCTTTAGACTGACTCCAACGGAACCCACCCAAACCTAAGACGCATTCGCCGGTTTGCATCGCACACAGTAAAAGATCCGTGACCCATCATCTCCCTTCTCCAACAGCGAACGCAACCGAGCGTCATCTTCCCTTCCTCCTCTCGCGAGCCCCGCCGCCTCTTCCCTTCCTCCTCTCGCACACAGGCACGGCCCCCGAGCTCCCGTCTGGATCAAAGCGGCGGCAGTGGCTCGATCCCACCCGGCGGCGCCGAAAGCCGGCGACCTTGCCCAGCTCCCTTGCCACCGGATCTCTTGGATCCATCGAGGAGGCTGCGGATCCGACGGCCATCCCCAAGGCGACCGCGGCCACGGCGCGGCTTCCCCTCCCCCATGCCGACGGCAACTGAGGCTTCCCCTCCGCCATGCCGTCGTCGTCCGCGGGCTGCTCCGAGCTCCGGCCCTGGCGTCACTGTGCCCGGCGAGATCTAGACCCGCTGCCACCGTGCGGGCGAGCTTCGGCCCTAGCCTCACCGCGTCCGCGCCGGCGGCGCTCTTCTCCGCGGGCGGCGAGCGGCCCTTGCCTCACCCCTCCCCTGCTCCCTCCGATGGCCGCCGCAGCCCCTCCCCTGCCCGATGCCGCCTACCCCTGCTCCCTCCGATGGCGGCCGGGCGGATCCGGACTCCACGACGGCAGCCGCGCCTCCACCGACCTCCATCGGTCCCACCCCTGTGCCGGGCCCGGCGACGGTCGCTCCTCCCTCTCTCTCTGCAGTGTTTTGCGTCGTCGAAAACGACGACGCTTTTTTGCCTTCCGTCATGGCTGCCTCGATTGCGTGCTCCGTTGGATGGTGATTTTGGGACGTAAAAACACCGTACATGAGGCATTTTGTGCTTGGGTCGCCGGTTGCGTGCGCTGTTGGAGACAGTCTTACTGATACGGAGGGAGTAGTTTCTGCATCGGTGGGGCCCGCGATGGGACGTCTAGGTTCTCGCTGTCGCGCCCAGGTCGCACCGCCGCGCAGGTCGCGCTCGCCGTCCGCGAAGTACAACTCTCAATTACGATTACGTTCCACGAGCTAACGAGTTAGCTTTAATGACTAACGAACTAGTCTACGTATCCACGTCGTTGAGTAAGACTTTGCCTCCAAAAAAATGTTCTAGTTTTAAAATCCCAATATGCATTGACATTTTATTGATTAAATATATATTTTTGAACTAGGTGTCATTTAGCTACCTTAGCAAACTAATTATTATGGAGCTACAAAAATTACAGTGAGCACCTAATAATGTTAGGTATTTACTGTGAAAGTTTCAGAGCCAACACTATCACCAATTTATTACAAAAATTCTTTCAAGTTTATATTTTAACAATATTAAGCATCTCAATTTAATTAGATCACTTCTGAAAATATTATAAAACTATATGAACAAAATATACTAGCAGATACATCATGATTTTAGGAACTTAACAAAATTAGTTTCACAATTTTTGTTTAACTACATAATTTTATATTGAATTTATAAATTTACCTTAGAAGCTAAATTAGAAAATACTTAGAAAAGGAAAAGGGCCGGTGGCGACCATTTCGGCCCGGCAGCCCAGCAATGGCCCAAGGCCGAGGGCGCCCGCGCGTGCTCGCATTTTGCAAAAGAGGGCTCGGGCTTTTGGATAATCATGCAGAGCAATGGAACACTATTACTACAGACTCACGCTTTGTATTAAAGACCCTAGAGTGTGTTGCCTTTGCAACGGGGCGGTCCTCGGCGTGCCCACGCGCGGCGGCGTGGCACACCGGCGACAACAGCGGTTACACCGCGCCAGCTAGTCTCGCTACGACGGAAGTAAGGGGCCGACCGCTATCTACAGCTAAACACGCAAGAATGGTGGCTGTTAGAAACTAGGAGACGTGCTGGCACGAGCTGCAGCGGCGAGTGGCTATCCGCGATGGCGGCGCGACTGTTCCGGCGAGCCTACGCCCTCACGGCAAGATAGAGATGGCGGAGAAGCATTCGTAGCTCACCGTGGTGTACGCCCTACTGACGGTTGAAGCTAGGAAGCACTTTGGCGGTCTAGCCACGTGCAATCGAACGGGGTGGCGGCGCTCTAAGATGACACCGGCACGTCACCACGTCTCCTGTAAGCGCCCTGGCCAAATGGTGCAAGCACCAGATAGAATAGGTCAAGGCGAGCTCTAGGATACAAACAATTGAACTAATTCGGACCTTACCCCAATTTCACTAGCACGACGTCCAGAAAAACACCAAATTGGCGGCCAGTAGTGCTCGGTTGCGCCAAAGTGAGGGTCAGGCTGCTAGTTGGCTTTCCTATCTAACTACTGGAACGCCGAATTGAGGTGTGGTGTCCCGAACCGCACGTATTAGCTTGCGAAGCGGCGCGGCTCCGTTGGCAGCAAGGCAGACGGGGCAGCGGCTTCTAGGCTCGGACAACCTCGACCAAAGCTGTGTTAAATGAACGGGAGCATCCGCACGGCGAGACTCACAGGGAGCGTGCCGTGAGGTGCCGAGATTGGACTACTCGATCTTGGCAGGGCACGGACAGCGGCAATGGAACAATGGTCGCGCGCGGGGCCATCTCATAGGGCCGGTGCAACAAGACGACGCGAGGGAGGGCAGTGACACCGTGACACAGGCATTAGTGCAAAATGACTACAAAGGCAGGCAGCAGCTTGGCGAGTATGTGATTCGAGCGGCAGAAAGAGCGCCACATCGGCTAGACGGCAACTGCCGCTGCGTCGGCTTAGCCCCGGCAGCGCGCACGTGGCAGCCGCGCAACAGCACTGCAGCTCCGCCTAGCCCTACAGAAGGCGATTGTGGCCGGCACGGCCCGGCATGCAGCCGACGGCCGGTAGCCAACGAGGCCGGCCAACGGTGCAACGGCCACGGCCAGGAACAGCTAGGCAGTAGCAGCGCACGAGCGGTGATCGTAGACATAGGCCGCGCAACGACGAGCAGTGACGTGCATGAATTTTGAAGCATAGCAAAAGTTACTAACGATCACAGTTGAGGTTCAACTAACTCCCCTATCATAAGGTCCACATTGCCAATGACCTAGCAACGCCATCGCCATGACCGGAGAGCAACCAAGGAAGGAGATAGATGGTCCGAATTAGTTCAATTGTTTGTATCCTGGAGCTCGTCGTGCTATCAACGACCTAGCAACGCCATCGCCAATATGAGCTCGTCGCGCTGAACGCTAGTTCACGGACAGAGCACCAACACGTGGATTGTCGCGTGTTCCAATGAAGTTGGGGAATTTTTACGAGAGCAATGACATCCAACACAACTTGGACCTGCACCATGCTCGTGTACTCACTTTGATGCAATCAACAATACCAAAATATGCAGCTAGTATTTAATCATTTTTGTTAGAAACTAAATGTCAAAATAGCATTGTCTTACTACTTTTTCATACTTAGGAAAGCTAAGGATTTAATTTGAGGCTAAGTAATCATTAACTCTTTTGTCGCAATTTTTAATAGATCTAAACCTTGTTAACTTCAACCAACAAATACTTCAGGCAATAGTCCATACCTTATACTAACCCGTAGGAGCAAAATATTTAAGCACCATTTAACTATTTTACTCGATATAATTTGCCAAAAATGGTATTTTAACAATAGTTTAGGTGTTTGCTGACTTAACGAAAAGAGCTCATCTTCATGTCAAATTTGATTTTTGAGCTCCCAAAATAGTAGTTAACAACATCTATTTTCCAAATGTTAAAGTTGCATTTCCATCTACTAAACTTGTACTTCAATTTTTATGTAAGTACTAAATATAAGTTATGTTTGATCCTTGTTCCTAGAAATTGTTTCCCCCCTCACGTGTGTTATACATTTTTAAAACCCAGAAACTTGTTAAGCTAATCCTTCTCGGTCCTAAATTTTGGTGCTAAGCAAACTCGTAACACCAGGGGTGTTACAGTAGCCGCCCCTGGGTCGTCGGTTGCCTTGTTGGCTTGAGGAGCTGAGGGCCACGATCCCGATCATTGGGGTCGTGGCACCTGCTGGTCTGGTTTGCCTCTAAGTCAAGGTTATCGCCATGGATCCCATCCCATAGCGGGTGGAATCGTACATGCATCTTGTCGGGCCGTATTTGGCAGGTGGTTATCGTACCGGTAGTCACCGCCATGCGGTGTTGTCTTATCTGCACAGCGTGGCGCGGGGATGGTGTCTAACTAGACTGAGATGACTGTTGTCCCCTCGATCTTTGCGGAGCTAGAGTAGCGTGCTTACTCTCTTTTTGCAAGACAATATGCACAAGTGCTCAAGTGGTGGGTTGCTCTCTTTTTGAATTTCTCTCAACCCACTAATTGATTTGGCAATTTGGATCACACACTCACTAAGAGAGGGTTTGGGAGAGTTGGCAAAGCTCAAAAACATGCTAGAGGATCAGCAGAATTAGCAGCCTCCAAAGGTGGAGGCTTGGGGGTATTTATAGCTCCTTTGAAAAACGAGCCGTTTTGTAGCCGTTGGAATACCGAACACGTCCGATATGACTTGCACTATGCCAACGGTAACTGAGTTAAAGTATCATTGTGAGGCGTCAGAACTCCCAACGAATGCTGGAACTCTCGACCATCGAAACTCCCGACCCTCAGCTCATTTGAAAACTACACTAGTAGAGAACAGACCTTTGATCCTCGGTCAAAATGGACTCTAGTCCCGGAATTTTTTGCCCCCGGGACTAGAAATACCTTTAGTCCCGGTTGGTGGATCCAACCGGGACTAAAGGCCCCTGCCCAACGGCTACTGCGCCAGACAGAGGTGGCAGGGACCTTTAGTCCCGGTTGGAGCCACCAACCGGGACTAAAGGTAGACTTCTACTCCCGGTTGGTGGCTCCAACCGGGAGTAAAGGTCTACTCCCGGGCCGTGGCTGCGCCCGGGGTTGGAAAGTTACCTTTAGTCCCGGTTGGATCTATCAACCGGGACTAAATGTTCTCCCTTTATAAATCGGCCGTCTCCTCCTTCCTCCCCGAGCCCGAGCTCAGCACATTTTGAAGCTCACTGCAGTAGTGTTCTTGCTTCCTCCCTCCCTCCATTGTTCCTCCATCCATTCTTCGATTCCTCCGTCGATTCTTCAGTTGTAAAGGTTACCAATCTCATACTCTCATTTTTTACCATTTTCTTATGCCATTTTATTCACTATATATATTTATGGTTCTTTATTATGGTTTTTTTTCATTTGTAAGCAATTTGAGCTCAAAATCACTTTAAGCTTGCATATTTACATGAAAGAAGGTTAAAGTATATATAAATATAAAGTTAGAAAATAGTTAGAAAATTATAGCAAATCCTTACTAGTTGAACTTGCGGACCGTGTTCAGGTCGGCGAGGATGTTCTCTGCCGAGCGGTAACGGACGTCAAGGAGGAGCTTTGATTCTACGAGGGAGAGCGATAACGGTCGTGGAAGACCGTGTTCCCTTCCTCGTAGAATCGGAGCTCTTCCTTGACCAAGTACGGTGCCGTCCGGTGGAGAAATCCTCGCCAAGCTGATCACGTAAGCAAGGTCAACTAGTACGGATGGTTATTTATTCACATGTCCCGATATCGTCGTAGTAGTCTGTCAATCACCGTACCTAAACGTAGTATATATAAATAAAAACTTAGAAAATAGTTAGAAAATTATAGAAAATCCGTATTAGTTGAACTTGCGGACCGTGTTCAGCTCGGCAAGCATGTTCTCTGTCGAGCGGTAACGGACATCAAGGAGGAGCTTTGATTCTACGAGGGAGAGCGACAACGGTCGTGGGAGACCGTGTTCCCTTCCTCATAGAATCGGAGCTCTTCCTTGACCAAGTACGGTGCTGTCCGGTGGAGAAATGCTCGCCGAGATGATCACGTAAGCAAGGTCAACTAGTACGGATGGTTATTTATTCACACGTCCCGATATCGTCGTAGTAGTCTGTTATGTGTGTACATTCCCATTCTTCTGTTAATTTGCGGAAATATCATATGAATTACTTACCTGCCGCAGTAAAAGACGAGAACACAATGACCATTAAAAATATCATTGTTTAGAGATCTAGATAATTTTATAGTTTGTTAATTTTATTTGTTTATAAAAGAAGAAATTTATAGTGTATTAAAAAATGAGTATAGAGAGTAGATGGCAACTGCTTCCGGGTCCTCGGCCTCTCATGGGTTTCCAAAGCGACTTAGGCCGGGCCTTCCTCTCATTCCATGCGGCAAGTGTCGTGATGAGATGAAGATTGTGATGGAGTACCGAGTGAAGAAGGAGGGTCCCAACAAGGATCGTATCTTCTACAAGTGTCCGGATCGCAATGTGAGTTATTTTATCGTATTTAATGATTATGGTTAGTTTATACCTATTTTCATGATGGTTGTGATTAAAGTTCTAATTTTTTGTTTTAATTTCAGTGGGATGGCAGTGGACGATGTTCAGGCTTCTACTGGGAGGAAGAGTATGTTGAACTCGTGCAAAAATATCTTGCACAACAGGCAGATACGGCGGCTAATGAGGCAGTGATCCAGCCGAAGAAGCCCAAAGATGTTGCACAATCGGGGGATCTGTCTGTTTTAGTTGAGATTGGTCGCGAAATCCTTGTGCTCCTGAAATGTATTTTAGCTTTAGTTCTTTTAGTGGTAGTTGGGATTGTCTACATTGTAGCGATGCTTTCATAAATTTGTATCTTTTGTGGTGGCACGCATGTTGTATAAATAATTAATTATGATCTAGGTTTTAATATGATATTTATGTCATGTAATGCAGATGAGCCGTCATTGGATGTATAATGCTGATCGCCGCTCACAAGAGTTCATTGACGGCGTGCATTCTTTATTACGTGCAGCCGAGACAAACAAACGCGACGGTTTCATGTGCTGCCCATGTGCCATATGTAAGAATACGGTGGAATATCCTTGCTCAAGGACTCTTCATTCACACTTGTTCAAGTCGGGTTTCATGCCAAACTATATTTGTTGGACAAAGCACGGAGAAACCGGTGTTGTAATGGAAGAAGATGAAGAAGAACAATGGGACGACAATGATATTATTCCTGATGGTGCGTGCTTCAATGATACTGCAATGGGAGAAGCTGAAGAAGAGGTAGTCGCAGAAGATGAGCTGGCTGATGATCTTTGTCAGGTCATTCGTGATGCACAAAGAGAATGTGAAAGTGAAAAGGAGAAGATCAAGTTCGAGCGGATGCTAGAAGATCACAAGAAATTGTTGTACCCAACTTGTGATGCAGGGCAGAAAAAGTTGGGAACCACACTAGAATTGCTGCAATGGAAGGCAAAGAATGGTGTATCTGACAAGGGATTTGGAGAGTTACTAAAAATCCAAAAGAAGATGCTTCCGAAGTACAATGAATTGCCCGCCACTACCTACGAAGCAAAACAAGTTGTCTGTCCTATGGGGCTAGAAATAGAGAAGATACATGCATGTCCTAATGACTGCATCCTATACCGTGGCAAAGAGTACGAGAAATTGGATGCATGCCCGGTATGCCATGCGTCGCGGTATAAGATCAGGCGAGATGACCCTGGTGATGTTGAGGGCGAACGTCCACGTAAGAAAATCCCTGCCAAGGTTATGTGGTATGCTCCTATAATACCACGCTTGAAACGTCTGTTCAGAAACAAAGAACATGCAAAATTGTTACGATGGCACAAAGAAGACCGTAAGGTAGACAATATGTTGAGACACCCTGCTGATGGGTCCCAGTGGAGAGCAATCGACAGAGAATTCCCGGAGTTTGCAAATGACGCAAGAAACTTAAGGTTTGCTTTAAGTACAGATGGTATCAATCCTTTTGGAGAGCAGAACAGTAGTCATAGCACTTGGCCTGTTACTCTAAGTATCTACAACATTCCTCCTTGGTTATGCATGAAGCGGAAGTTCATTATGATGCCTGTGCTCATCCAAGGCCCGAAGCAACCTGGCAATGACATCGATGTGTACCTGAGACCACTTATTGATGAACTTCTCATTTTGTGGAATAAAGAAGGTGTACGTGTGTGGGATGAGTACAAACAGGAACACTTTGATCTGCGAGCATTGTTGTTCGTAACAATCAATGATTGGCCTGCTCTAAGTAATCTTTCAGGACAGTCAAACAAGGGATATAATGCATGCACACACTGCTTCGGTGATATTAGAGGTGTATTCTTGAAAAAATGTCGAAAGGTCGTGTACCTTGGCCATCGTCGATTTCTTCCTGCAAATCACCCCGTAAGAAAGAAAGGTAAGCATTTTAAAGGGAAATCAGACCACCTGACCAAGCCTCGCAACCGAACCGGTGAGGATGTACTCGATATGGTCAATGATGTGAAAGTCGTCTTTGGAAAAGGACATGGAAGCCAACCTATTCCGAAAGACGCTACCGGTCACGCACCCATGTGGAAGAAAAAGTCCATATTTTGGGACCTACCCTATTGGCAAGTCCTGGAGGTCCGTAGCTCGATCGACGTGATGCACCTGACGAAGAATCTTTGTGTGAACCTGCTAGGCTTTATGGGTGTGTATGGAAAGCCTAAGGACACATTTGAAGCACGACAGGACCTGCGTTGTTTGAGAGAAAGAGACAACCTACATCCAGAGAAGACAGATGATGGACGCCATTACTTACGTCCTGCTAGCTACACTCTAAGCAAAGAGGAGAAGGAAATCATGTTTGAATGCTTAAACAACATCAAGGTACCATCTGGATTCTCCTCGAATATAAAGGGTATTATAAATGTGCCAGAGAAGAAATTCTGTAACTTAAAGTCCCATGACTGTCACGTTCTCATGACGCAATTACTTCCAGTTGCATTAAGAGGAATTCTACCTCCAAATGTACGTCTAGCCACCGTAAAGCTATGTGCATTCCTCAATGCAATTTCTCAGAAGGCAATTGATCCAACTGATCTAGCTAAACTACAGAATGATGTGGTTCAATGTCTCGTCAGCTTTGAGTTAGTGTTCCCTCCTTCCTTCTTTGATATTATGACACACCTCCTAGTTCACCTAGTCAAGGAGATTTTCACTCTCGGTCCTGTGTTCCTACACAACATGTTCCCCTTAGAGAGATTCATGGGAGTCCTAAAGAAATATGTTCACAACCGTGCTCGCCCAGAAGGAAGCATCGCCAAGGGCTATGGAACAGAAGAGGTCATTGAGTTCTGTGTTGACTTTATTCCCGACCTTGACTCGATTGGTGTTCCTGAATCGAGACATGAGGGGAGACTAAGCGGAAAGGGGACACTAGGGAGGAAAACATATATTGGTACGGATGATGATTATTTCAATAAAGCGCACTACACAGTTCTACAGAACTCCTCTTTGGTAGATCCGTATATTGAGACACACAAGGATCTCTTACGATCCGAGTTTCCTGGGAAGACTGAAGCTTGGATTACGCATAAGCACATGGAAACTTTCGGCGGTTGGTTGCGAAAAAAATGTCAAGGTGATGAGAGCATCCATGAGCAACTGTATTTATTGGCTATGCAACCATCATGGCATATCGTCACATACAAAGGGTACGAGATAAATGGGAACATATTCTACACAGTAGCCCAAGATAAAAGGAGTACCAACCAAAACAGTGGTGTCCGCATAGATGCCACAGACCCGAATGGGAATAAGCAGACATATTATGGACGCATAGATGAAATATGGGAACTAGAATATGCACCTACTTTGAAGATCCCATTGTTCAAGTGCCAATGGGTCAAGGTGACCGGAGGCGGAGTAACAGTAGACAACGAGTATGGAATGACAACAGTAGACCTTAGTAATATTGGGTACAAAGACGAACCATTCGTCCTTGCCAAGGATGTGAATCAGGTGTTCTATGTCAATGATATGTCTACCAAACCAAAAAGAGGGAAAAATGATAATGACTCAACCAAAGAGCCAAAGCGCCACATAGTTCTTTCAGGGAAAAGAGTCATCGTGGGAATTGAGGACAAGTCGGACATGTCAGAAGAATATGAAAAGGATGACCGAATTCCGCCCTTCAAAGTGAACAAAGACCCTAGCATCTTGGTAAATGATGAGGACACTCCATGGTTACGAAGCGATCATAACCAAGGGACATACATAAAGAAGAAGTTCACTGCTGTGCCCACTTGATGATATAGTGATTTAATATAGTGTGTGTTTGAGATATTATGTAATAATTGTGAATTCAGATGTTTATTATGTCATGTTTTAAATTAAATCAATGTTTGATTTGGTGGGATTTCTCTCTCAAAAAGGTAAATTATTAGGATACTGAGTGATGAAAAATTAAAATATTAACGTTAAAATGATATGAAAACAAATTTCCTGTCCAAAACCAATAATTTTAATAATTTTAATTAAACACTACATTTTTGCATTAACGAAATAATAAATATTAGTTACATTATGTTTTATAATTCTAACAAAAAATAAAAAAAGTTAGGTTATCGATTTTTCCTATGTGCAATAAACAAAAATAAAATTCATATTTTTAACAAAATAATTTTATGCCTTTTATTTAATTTACTATGTATTTAATAAAAACTATTGCATTTCTATTGTATGTAACAAGACTATTGCTTAAAACAGGCGGGAAACGAAACTGCAGGCCACCTTTACTCCCGGGTGGGAAGCCCACCCGGGAGTAAAGGTGGGCTGCAGTTTCGCGGCCCGCCAAAAAAAATCCTTTACTCCCGGTGCGTGTTACCAACCGGGAGTAAAGGTATACCTTTACTCCCGGTTGGTAACACGCACCGGGAGTAAAGGTACCTTTACTCCCGGTTGGTAACACGCACCGGGAGTAAAGGGTTTTTACTCCCGGTTGGTGGATGGCACCGGGAGTAATTCTCCTCTGCTATATAACCTCCAGCGCCTGGCAGATCGATCCGCTCGTCTTCTTCCTCGTCGAACACCGCCGCCCTCTTCTTCCTCGCGCCGCGTCTGTTCGCCTTCCGTGACACCGGCGTCGCCGTCTTCTTCCTCGTGCGGCCTCCACCGCGCGCGCCCGTGCCCCTCCTCCGCGCTTGCCCGTGGCCCTCCACCGCGCCCTCCTCCGCGCCCGACACGCCCTCCACCGCGCGTTGCCCCACCGCGCCGGCCCGAGGCCCTCCAGTAGGTACACTGCCGATATTTGGAACTCTAAATGATTTTAAATAAAAACATATCTTAAGGCAAGTTTTGAATATTTGGAACTCTAAATGACAAGTATAATTAAGGATCACCAATAAAATTACTTTAGAAATTAATTGGATCGATATAAATCCATGGCTTGTATAATAAACACGCTATATATTATTCGGAAACAACGCTACGAACCATCCGCTTGCTGTTAAGATATGTTTGTTAATAAACACGCTATATATTATTCGGAAACAACGCTACATTAATAGAAGAATTTTTTCTATCTTCATAGATCAATGTTTGTTAACGAAATTTTATCCAAATATATTCATGTAGGGTCTTTTTTTTTGAAGGATTTGTTGTAGGATATATAATGGTCAAATAGGAACTCAATTTTGATACCCAGTTTGTAAACTAAGCGTTTTTTAGTTTATCAAAAATATCACATGTTTCTTCATTTGTGAACTTTGAATATACAGATATAATATATTAATGTTGCTAAAGTAATATGAGCATTACATATTTTTTCCGGGAAGACTATCTTCAAACTTTATATCATAGCATCAGAGATCGCCTGTAAAAGAAGAAAATAAATTCTTATCATTTCGGAAATAGTAATGGTTATATGAGCAATAAGACACATATACTTACATTTCATAATGACTTATACTTATATTATTAACATAGAATTTTCTCATATGATGAATGACTACATGGTTGATCACATGGTACATAGGATCACAACATCACGCACCGACACCGCCCCGGCCCGCCTCACGTCGTCGTCGTCGTCGTCAGCACGCCGGCCCGCCTCACGTCATCGTCGTCAGCACACCGGCCACCGCGCCGACACGTATATATACGTCATTTGTATTCATATGCATTTCGTCCATGCGTTTCTATGTATACGGCGGAGCACCGCCGCCCTCGTTCACCCATGTGTACAGACATATATACGGCGGAGTGGAGCACCGCCACTCTTGTCACACCGCCCTTTCTCGTGCCCTAATTTGCCCTAGTACCGACGTAGTTCGTCCTAGTGTGGCGAATTGCGTCCGTGATCGAGGGGCAAGATTTAATAATGCATATTGTTTGTAGATTTTACGCATGTAATAAGCAAAGATTTGACGTACTATATATTGGTTTTGTTTTTTGAAGCTAGATGGCCGACCCGAGAAATATGGATGAGGAGGAGTTGATGATGAATTTGATCAACACTGGCACTCAAGTTGCCGGCGATGATGGTGCTAAAAATAACATGCAAGAGGATGTAGATGACGGGAGTCAGTACTTAGCTCTTGAACAAAATGAGCAACAACATATTGGCCAAGTATATATTTTTTATTATTAGCTATATATATATATTATCATATGTCCTATGTGTGCTCATGACATTAAAAATAATGTTTATGTTTTGTAGCCCTCTGGATCGACATCAACAACTACAACGAAGAGTAAAAATGTTCGAGGTCCCAAAAAGCCATTGGAGGGTCGCTTCATCATCTCAGAGTTCAATGTGGATACAGGAGAACCGGGGGGGCCGAATAAAATGAAATTTGTGCACCACTGTGGTTACCTTGTACGGGACCGACTCCCAATTAGTACCCGTGAATGGAAGAAGAAGACCAATGCTCCTCATATCAGTTTTGTCTCCGATCGTGACAAGGCGTTAATTTGGAATGATGTCTTGGTACATTTCACGCTCCAAACAGATGATTATGATGATATAATAGATGGTGATGAATTGAAGGAGCGAGTTAGGGATTGGGCAATGAAGAAGATGGCCACCCAGTTTCAGACTTGGAAGAAACACCTATACACGACGTATGTCAAGAAGAACATAGCACCAGATTTTACTGTCCCAGGCCCGATCTCAAAGCAGAGGCCCTATTGGGATGAGTTTGTACAGTACAAGACTTCGGAAGAGGGTGTGAGTCGGGTGATAAAGAACCAACATAATGCCCAACAGAAGACATACCACCATACCTTGGGATCAGGTGGCTACCCGACTGCCATTAAGAAGTGGAACAAAATGGAAGCAGACCTTCTTGCCAAGGGTATCAGACCAGAATCACTCGAGTGGGGAGAACGTGCAAAGAATTGGTTTTTCGCTCATGGGGGAACACTAGACCAGGAGACAGGGAAGTGCGTTTATGGCGCAAGACTGCAAGAAGCAGCAGAAAGATTGTTTTATGCTCAGAGAGCTACTGCTAGTGGTGCGTTCAGGCCCAACAGAGAGAAGGATGAGCTGACATACGCCATCGGGACTATTGAACATGGTGGCCGAACTAGAGGCAAAGGAAGTGTCTCGTGGGAGCATGGATTCCCTCAGGACAGACCTTCCTACAGAAGTCGCCAGAGAAAGAAGGAAGAAGAGGCACACCGGCTCCAGAGGTTGGAGGAAGCGGTGCGTGAAGCACAGGAGCGGGAAAAAAACCTTGAAGCGAGAATGCAGGAGGAAATCAAAAGGCAAGTGCAAATAGCAGTGAGTGCAAGCAAGCAGGCATCAGAGCCAGGAATCAACATTAGCCAATCTGTTCAGTTGAAAAGCAGCTGCGCTTCCACGGAGATACCAAATCAAGGGGACACAGGACTGCGCTTCCCTGTGGATGACGTCACTGAACCTTGTACAACGTGTGAGCTACACATTCCGAAGGAGAATTCCACAATCAAGGTGGCTATCGGTCTTGTTAATCCTATCGACCGAACCAAGACACCAAGGATTCATGGGAATATAATCCAAGAAGGATATGCCACCATCTCGGTAGATAAAGCTGAAAAAGGTTTTAGTGATTTGCCTCTTGACATTCCTGGAGGTGATGGCGAGAAGACTCTAGGAGAAGCGGAGAAGACATTCATTCTATGGCGCAAGCGCTACATCATCATTCCAGGGATGTCGGCTCCACCTCCTCCTGAACTACCTCACCATAGGTATGTGCGGATGAAAACACTACATCATTAATTTGTATTGGCTTAAATAATTAACAATCTGCTCATAATAATATGTCATTCCTTTTTTTGTAGCAGATCCTCCCCCAATCTAAATCCAATTGTTCAATCGCCAGATCATCATAGTGCTCTGTACGATGACATTGTGTTGGAAGACGAGGCTGCATCCACACCCTCTCCAAGGAGGTCTCCAACGCCGCAGCCGCCACCTCCAAGGAGGTCTCCAACGCCGCTGCCAACACCTCCAAGGAGGTCTCCAACGCCGCTGCCAACACCTCCAAGGAGGTCTCCAACGCCTCCCCCGCCCCCACCTACCAAGAAGCCTAGCAAGAGGCCAGCCCCTCAAACGAAGAACCAGTCCCCGCCTGCAAAGAAAGCCACCGTAAAACCAAGGGTTATTCCCAAAATAATATCTGAAGAGAAGGAAGAAGGAACTGATGCATATAAAAAAGACATGTCTAGATTCTATGACAAACTTAAAATGAATCAAGAAGCAAGGAGAAACCCAGAGAAACCGTACTTCTTCGTAGCTCCGGATATTTTAAGAAAAAAGGTGATTTCTTACCAGCATCAACAGCGGGAATCTCGTAAGCCGTCCAAATCAACGTTATCAGACTATGACCGCACTCTCACCAAGTCAATTGAGGCGGCACAGAAAAAGAAGCGGGCAGGGAAAGGAGTTGCCCAACTCGGACAACAAGCGCACCAATCAATCCCCCCGCTAGTTGTTGGTAATGAATATGGTTCGAATTTAGGATTAATGCATCAGGCAAACATACCTCCGGATGTCGATTTGGATCACCTTGGTGAATTTCTTGATGAGACTGGTCTCGACCTTTACCAGATGTTTGGTGATGGAAACATTGAGAGTGCGGCGGAGGTTGATATTTGGAAGAAAAAATTTGTACTAGGCCAGAGTCTATACAACCCTCAAGCCTTATCTGATCTGGGGACGCAAATGTACCTGCTAAACAAGTGGTACATGCAGGCGTCTACCAGTGGAGACTTCTGCGTTGGTGTCAGAATTAGAGACGAACATTGGTTCCGTGGCGATGATGTTATGTATGTTGACTTTGCAGAATTTCATCAACTATGCCACCTGACCTCTCTGGACAAAGTTATCATTAGCTGCTATTGCCTGTAAGTAATAATTCTTTCGATCTATTATTAAACTCATCATATGTGTGTATATGCATATAAATTATCCTAACAAGTACTATATATATGCAGATTTACAATGACAGAGCTCAGAAAGGAAGGCTGCAATGAAATTGGTTTTGTTGATCCCCATATAGTATTCAAAGACCCAATTACTCCAATGACTAATTGGAAGTCTGAGTCAGAGAGTAACCTCATGAACTTCTTAGTGAACCAACGCCACAAGAAGGATATACTCTTTCCCTATAACTTCAAGTGAGTGTTAATCATGTCGATCATAGCCTTAATGGCTCATATGTTGATTCTAGTTAATTAATGAGTGTTATGCGTTATATCCTATAAACACATGCAGCAATCACTGGATATTGATGGACATCGATCTGGTGAAAAGTCACTTGATAATCTATGACTCGATGAGAAAACCACAACAAGACTACCAAGATATGATAGATATTATCCAGAGGTAATTTCGAGATCTCTAGCAACTATATATACACACAAACATGATGATTAACTATATCTGATGACGTGGCAAATTTTTTATTGGGCAGTGTTTGGAAAACCTTTATTGAGAAGCAACACATGGAAAAATGCAAAGCGCCACTGAATGTAATCCCATTGAAAGTAAGTCCCCTGAATCGCATCATCTTTATTAATTAAACATATAGCTTTCACCGGATCACCAGATTGGATGACAAATCTTTTTCTCGTAAAGTGGTGTCTGAGGCAGGAACAGGGGAACAACTACTGTGGTTACTATGTTTGCAAGTTTATCAAGGTGGTCTCCCAAAGAACTCCTACAGAGAGACTCAAAGTACGTTAAAAATACACTATATATTCATTTAATTATTATTATTGATTGTGTTACTATGTCTTTATATATATATATGTACATATATTAATTTATTTTCCTTTAATTCAAACCTGTAGACTCGATGGTTGGAGGAAAAGGTCATACGGCAAGACCAAATCAAAGCAATTCAAGAGTCTATAGCCGGATTTTTTAATGAGCAGGTCATCGATTCCAAGGGCGAGTTCTACTTCGACCCAACACTGCCATTGAAGCCAAGCTAGAGGATGAGAAGAAACTTGTTATGTCACAACAACTATAATGCAATCTTTTGTAATATATGCACATGAAATAATATAATGTAAAATACACATATGCATGCATGCATGTAAATATATATATGATGCATGCATGCATATATATATATATATATATATATATATATTTATATGATTGAATTGTGTGATTTAATACGTTCATTGTGCTTGAACCGAAACATACTATATGCGCGTATAAATGTATAATTAGCAGCGTACAATACGACTTCGAAAACCTATTTTGAAAAGAAAACAAAAAAATGAAAAGAAAAGAAAAAAGAAAAAAACCTTTAGTCCCGGTTCGTATTACCAACCGGGACTAAAGGTGCCGGCCATCGTGGCATGTCAGGAGGCACCTTTAGTCCCGGTTGGTGTTACCCACCGGGACTAAAGGTCCTCCTTTAGTCCCGGTTCCTGACCCGGGACTAAAGGACCCCCCCTTTAGTCCCGGATGCTTGCTCCCGGGTGGGGAACCGGGACTAGAGGGGGTTCCCCACCGGGAGTAAAGCTCGGTTCTGTACTAGTGCTAGCCGTTGGGCTCTGGCCAACAATGCCGGACACGTTCGGTAGCATATCGGACACATCGGTGTGACTAGGCAATCAACTCTCTAAGTTAGTTTAGCGTAAGACGTCGAAACTCCCGATAATTGCCAGAACTCCTGACCGTCGGAACTCCTGACTCATGTCGGAACTCCCGATGAACCAACCCGAGAACACCAAGAACTTTATCGTGGCTGGGCAAATACCGGACACGTCCGGTATCAACACCGGATGCCAGACCAACAAAAAAATAGGTTAGTTCTCTTGTCTCTGAAACACTCAAAACTCACATGGGTTGGCATGAGCACTTATGAATGATTATCTATCAACATAATGCATCCCTCTTAATAGTACGACATACCTACAAAACTCAAGATCAAAGCAAAAATGAATTTATACCGCTTGAGTTGATCTCTTTTGTATTGATGCCGTGTCTTTCAATATTCATCAAGTGAGGGTGCCAATATGTCGATATTGATCTTTTTACTTGAGCATAGCCATCTTGAGCATGTGACTTGATTCCATTCATCAAATATGAATAATCCCAAATGTATCAAGTCACTTTCATCAAACACTCCAATAGTAATTTGATCCTCTACATCAACATGACCATTATAGCTTGATTAGTACCTCAACTAAATGCAAGTACTTCCTTCTTCACTCTAGCTAGGTTCTTCGGCCGCAAAGCCATCGCTTGCCCTTCACCCTTGCTTAGTACCTCGAAGCCTTTCCTTGCTATCTTCACCATCTCAAGCCATCAAGTCACATCTTGTGTTGAATCATCCATTCATTTGTATTGTTATCTTTTTATTGCAATTTAGCAAGCTTCAAATATGAGACCATTCTGTATGCAATCCCTCATGTCTCATTAATTAATTCTTACCGGGCTTGCTTTCACATAGTACATAGAAATCCCACAATAAATAAGCCTTTGCATGAATTCCATTTGCATTGTTGTCTTGTGCTTGAACTAGATTGTTTATACAACAACACATTATTTTGTCTTTCATTAAGTACCAGTGAGATAACTTATTACCTGTCCACACTTAGCAAATGGGTTAGACCTTTAATCACGTTGTCATTCAATCATCCAAAACCCACTAAAGGGCTAGATGCATTTTCAATCTCTCCCTTTTTGGTGATTGATGACAACTTGATTAAAGCTTACAAAAGAATATAAACATTTAAGCTTTTGGGTTCAATAATTTATGAGAGGCTCCCCCTTAATATGTGATTATGACTAGAATTCACAAAATGACCTCAAATGTCAATTGCACATACTAAAACATATAGGAGGCTCCCCCTAAATCATTGCATCCGTGGGGTGCAAGTGTGTGTGACAAAGTAAAACTGTGATGCATATGACAAGATATATCACACAAGAATAAATATAAAAGCATCACATCAAACATTTTTCATTCTAGCATGCATGGTCCTTATGAAAATAAATACAACACATGTATGTCACACATAGCACTCATTACACATTTTCTCAAGTCCACAAACCACTAAGATAAATTATATTGTCACATGAGTCTCAAAGGATACATCCATAAAGCATAAGTATAAGTCTCATCTCTCACATGATACAATCTATCTCAAACTCAAGATACATCAATGAAGCTCAAAAACTATAGCTACAATACATATCTCTAGGTACAAAGATAAGCAAAAGAAACAAATATCCTGAAGCTTTAATCAGTCTCTCTCCCCTTTTGTCATCCATCACCACAAAGGTCCAACAATGACATGCTAAGCACAAAGGGGCTGCAAGCTGTCTCTGAAAGCTATGATCACTCACCACCATCTTCATCTCCATCTCTGCCATCATCCTCATCATCTGAGCGTGGAGGACCAGCTGGACGAGAACCACCCTCACTAGACGGGTCATAGCCACCAGACCCGTAGTAGCTAAAACCACCTGTGAGGTCACTCCACCAGTCTGAAGCATACTCGTCTACAACACTAGGACATGGCTGAGAGTGAGTAGGCACATGAGCCTATAGTGGTAAAGTGTCAGGGTGCTCTGGTGCCTGCTGCTGCTGCTCCTGTTGCTGAAGAAACTCAGCGTACTCTCTGTCATACCTAGCCTGCTGCTGCTCCTTAGTTTCAGGCTCACTGGTTGCCTCATCTGATAGTGGAGACCTAGGAGGATCAAGCTCAAGTCTAGCAGCAATCTGCTTTAGAGTCTGAGTATCCTTCCTCCTAGCCTCCCTCTCCTTCTGCTGCCTGGTGTGGATGTCTCTGCACATCCCAAATATAGCACTGAACATCTTATGAGTAGGAGAAGGAGGACTGCATCGACGTGAAGAAGAACATGAAGGAGCATGTGGTGGAGCTAAAACTCCTCCTCCTGCTGCTGTTGCTGCACCACTCTCAGGTGCATCTGCCTCTGCTGCTCCCCCTGGACTAGGTGGGGTACTCCAACCTCTGTCAAGTCATCTACTATCTTTAGGACTTTATGCTTCTTGTCATACTCAATGGTCTCTGACCAAATAAAGTCCCTTGAGGGACCTCTCAGCCACACTCCTTATCTCTGACCAAATAAAGTCAAAAACACTGAATGGCTATGCACCTGGAGACATCCTGTGGAGAAAGTTTCTAGAATAATCAGCAATGTTCCCTTTGTCTCCTCCCTTGCAATCAATGGTCTTCCTGAACATCCTGTCTAGGTACCTATAGGTAGGGTGAAGACCAACTACCTTCTCAACTGCTCCTCTCTAGCCTCTTGGTGGGTACATGTAAGCGAGCTGCTCAGGAGGTAACACCTGCTCTGTGTGGATCCTGTCTCTCTGAAGGTCCTCCTCTGTGAAGCCAAGAAAAGCTACAAAGGCGTCATAGTCAACACTGTACCACTGGCCCTCAAGCATCCAATGCATACGCCTCGGCTCCTCTTCCACAAACAAAGTGGCATAGAACTGTGCAATGACCTCATAGTTCCAATCATGTACAAACTCCATGAGCAAGTATACACCTGTGCGGTGACAAGTGGCAATAGCATAGTCAATGAAGGACTTACATAGCTCTCTGACATATTTCCAATCTATCCACCGAGACTTGGCTACCACAGGATTCCTAGCAAGTATCACACTAGTGTAATAATCTAGATGGAACACAGTGTGAAAGTGATGATCATACTGAATCCTAGGCAAACCTCTAGGATCAATCCTCCTCTGATCTCTTGCTCTCTCAGTCATACCCTTTCCTTTGTGGTTGACTCTAACAACATAGTTGGGTAAAACTGGAGCATGTACTTCAAGAAGGCCATAGTGCATGCCCTGACATGGGTGGTGCTTTGGAGGTGCCTGCTGCTCCTCCTCTATCTCCTTAGAGCTATCACCACCATCTGACTCTCTGTCTAAATCTCTGTTAGTGCTCTTCCTCTTCATGTTCTCAACTCCGTAATCCTCAGTTTCATCATCAGAAGAGGGGCTGCTATCACCATCACCACCCTCTCTGTACTGTGGAGCGCCCCTAGTGGCTCTAGAGGGTCTCCTGCTGCTGCCCTGCTCCTGCTGACTGAATCTAGGATGCAAGCCCTACCTTGCCTTCTTGTATTTCTCTAATGCTAGATCATGCCTATGTTTGGATCTGGGCTCCTGTCTTCCACTCATAGCTGTTGCCCTATACCCAAATAACATTCCATATAGAATCGGTCTTAGAAGCATGTCCAAAAGATCTCATTTTTGTTGAAATATAGGAATAAGACCAATCATCTAGTGCTTTGTAGTCACCTCAACCAAACCTAGGTCATAAGGTTTACAGAGCATTGCCAACAACTGATCTTAACCCTAGAATCAACTATTGAAAGGATCAGAATAAATGGAGCAGGAACCCTGCTCTGCTGGGGAATACCGGACGCGTCCAGTATGCAGTATGGGCGTGCAGCACCCTCTCCGAGGGCATTTGATCCAATCCTCACCAATCCATTTCAAACTTTAATCACAGCTTCTAGACCACCAATGCAACATCTTGACACAAGGAATTCAAAATTGAAACACTATCCAACAGATCAGACGGGTTTCGGGATTTGAAATACCTAAAATGGGAAACTTGAAATCGATTTCAAATCCATCGAGGAGATCCTTGATTCTTGTTGTGGGAACCCCCAATCCTTCTTCCTTCTCTTCTCCATCCTTCAAAGCTTGCCCGTGGTCCAAGGAGGCAATGCGAGCTGCTGTGGTGGCTTTAGAGGGCTAGGGCACACTGCTTGCTGCTGTGGAGGCTGGTGAGGCGCATGGTAGGGAAGCAGAGCACGGCGTAGAGGCGATGCAGCGGCAAGGGCACAGCAATGGCGCGGAGTACGGGCGAGGGAGCGGGAGAACTGCGGCGGTTGGGAGAATGAGCAACGGTGGTTGCGGTTGAGACAGGGTGAATAGAATGGGCCACGGACCTAGGCCGAAAGGGTATTTGACCTAGCTCTCCACGGATACCGGACACGTTCGGTATTTGCGGGACCAGTCCAACTTGTTCCAAATTTCATTCACTTAGTTCCAATCCCCCTCTCTAACATTTCTTGATCCAAAACAAGTCTGTCCTTGATCCAAATAAGGTGTAACTACTTTTCCTATCCAAATGCCATGAATTGCTTTTCTCTTTTCCAAATATTTGGTATAAACATGATTTTGCTTACTTAAGAGAGATATAGTAGAATGTGGACTTAAGAAAGCCATGTCATGTGTGATTAGCCAATCAAACAATCAAGGAGAGCTATAATCATCACATGGCAAGGCTAGGTCACGAAGACCAAGACTCAAATAGTTTTTCAAATTCACACCACCTACACATGCTAGTTATAGGTTTTGAAAAACATCCCTCCTATGTCACACAAATGCACACTCTAGCATATAAAGGGCCTTAGATGCACTTACAATGCATGAATGTAAATACATAACTTTTCCTTGAGCCCACAAGAATTTCACTAAAAAGATACATAGCATGATAATCTTTATGTTGACCTTAATTGCCAAATGACCATGCTAGATACAAAATCAATTTTTCATTCAAAGGACTATAAGGAATGCTAGATAAATTTGTTAGTCCACAAAGGTGCAAAATAGAAACTGAGCTCCCCCTAAATAAATGCTTTAAGTAATTTGAATGACTTTCAACTAGCACTTTATTCTATTAAGAATTTGGGAATCAATTTTCTATTTTGACCAACACGAAGTATTAATGCCATATTTAAATTTGAGTTCAAGAGATGCTCACAATCCACTTAGATTTGATAAATCACAAGCTTCTGAGTAAATTAAGGATATATGGAAATATATGGATCAAACACTCAATTGCAATCCAATTAGTGTTCTGGTTCTTGTAATACCGAACATGTCCGGTAGACATACCGGACACGTCTGGCATGTTCAGAACAGACACACTTCTCTTTCTATCCCTGACCATACCAGACACGTCCGGTAGGTGTAGGACAGAGATAATTAATTCATTGCTTGTGATTCTTCGTGTTAGCTGTAGTATTTCTTTTATGCCCTGCATCTCAATAAATAAATTGCTCTACTAGAGAGCTAATAAAAACACCATATGGCAATCATGATAATTATCAAGTGAAACTAATTAGCCATTTTCAATATTTCACAAATATGCCTATTTGTGAGCCATTGAGCACAAAACACACAAAGTGGCTATTCTAAAAGGTTTAGGTACTTGTTACCAATGGTGAGGATGAAGTAGATGATATATTTATTAAATTATCTTTGGGTCAACCATATAGGAGATTATGATGAGAATTGGTTGATAGATTGAGTGAATATTTTCAATTTGCTTTCTCAACCACCCCGATGCCTTCATCTCATCACCAAGTACCTACATCATTAACATAAGCACACTTTGGTACCCAACTCTTGTTGGGTCCTTTTGGGTTAGTCAATAAGTGCTTAGGTACCCAAATGGCTTTAGTACTAGTTTGTGGTGAACACATCACTTTGCTAGTGCTAACTCCATTTGTGGTCTTCCTAAGCATATCATTATAAACAAATATGTTCGGCTTAGGAGTCTTACCATTTGGGCATTCATAGCTTAGATGCCCCTTTCTTCTACAAGCATAACATATGCGGCCTTTGTTTGCTCTATGCTTGTTTTGCTTGTATGGACATCTATCAACCTTGTGGCCCATCTCATCGCATCCATAGCAACTTCTTGTCGCAACTTGGGCTTCCTTTCTTGCCTCTTTGTACATTGGGCATTTCTTGGTAGGATGCCCCAATTTCTTGCTCATGAGACAAGCGCTTTGTCCATCACTTTTCTTTTGGTTGGCAAACTTGTTTGAGGCCTTTTGTTCGGCCGCTTCACACTTATCGCCCCAACTCTTATGTGGACATATTGCACACTCATGTCCATATAATCCACAACCATAGCATAACCTTTTTCCAAGTTTCTTGCTCTTGGTTGTGTTGGCCTTTCTTGAAATGTGATTCTTTTGTTGGGCTTTGGAGGAAGCAAGGTTTGAACCCTTCTCAACCTTCTTCACCATGTTATCACGGTTATCTTGAGAAGGTTGTGCTTTCTCCTTACCCTTCAACCGAATCACATCTTTCTTTGATCTTTCCACCTCTTCTTTGAGCTCTATGTTTTCTATGAGATTTAGCTCAATCAAAGATTGGCTTGCTCAAGGAGCACACTCATTAGTATAAGAAATATTTAATTGAGATGGTGTACTAGTGAGTGAATGTGTGAGAGGTTGAGAAAATTTTACCAATGTGATCACAACCTGATGAGCCACCTCAAGCATGATGCTTGATTCTACTACTTCATCATGAGAGCACTTTAGATGAACATAGTTTGCTTGTAGCACATTATACTTGCTTGATAGTTCATCTAGCCTTGCCTTGAGCTCAAAGTTTTCCTTCTCTAGTTGTGAAACACTAGAAGAGGAGTTAGTAACTAAAGTATGCTCAATTGACATTTTTTCATACCTCTCATTGATTTCCTTTAGTTCTTCTAACTTGGAGATGAGAAACATTTCTTGACGTTGAAGTAATTGCTCTTGCTTCTCATTCCCTTCTTCAAGCTCATCATTCTTTTCAACTATCTTCATGATGATGAACTTGTCTTTGTGGTTGAGATGATCAAGGTTGTAGTTGTCTTCAACTTCAACATCACTCTTATCTTGATCATCTACTTTTTCTTTCTTCTTTTCTTGATCTTTCTTGTTACTCTTCTTCTTGCTTTTCTTGGCCATGAGACACAAGTGATGAGAATCATGAGATACTAAGGTTCACTCATCACTTGGTTGCCACCGATCTTGAGCATCCTTGCAAACAGCTGCTCGCTGCTCTGCTGCCTTGGCCATACCGGACACGTCCGGTATGTGTAGGCAGACAGCAGGTCATGTGCTGCTTGCACTTCTTGCTCCGGCTCGGCGCTCTTGAGGTCTTGTGAGGCTTCTTCGCTGTATGAAGACACAATGGACATACTTTCCATTGACTCAATCTCAAGTGCATCATCACATTTGGATTTTCCATATAACTCAACAAGTCTAGTCCAAATGAGATGAGCACTCTTCGGAGGTGGTTGCCCATTAAAAATTGTCTCATCTTGAACCTCTGCACTCAATGTACTCAAAATGACATTAATAGCTTGAGCATTGAGTTGCACGCATATTTCTTCCTCTTTTGACAAATTTTTGTTGTTGCTCCAATCAACTATAGGAAGAGGTATGCTTGTATCCACAATATGCTCAACAAGAGGGCTAATAGCTCGAAAAGTATTGAGTACATGTAATGACCAAGATAGAAAGTTTGAACCATCATTTTGAAGAAGCATCGGCTCCAACTCAATAGGCGTCGACATCCTTTTCTCACGGCGGTGAAGCTTTAGGTGAGAACCTCGCTCTGATACCAATTGAAGGAACTAGGATGCCGCCTAGAGAGGGGGTGAATAGGTGTTTCTGAAAATTAACACCTTTAAAAGCGGAAACAATTAGTAAAGGGAGTTTCTAAAATGGCAACTCCAAATAAGAGTAATACCACCCCTCACAAGTTAGCCACAGAGTGTGTAAAAGATACTAAATAAATCTAGGAGCCACAACCCTGCAACACAATGATTAGCGTAGTGAATAGATAAAAATAGAGCAGGGGGCAATACCGGACACATCCGGTAGAGGTACTGGACACGTCCGGTTCGATCGAACACTTTAGGCAATATCGGACACTTCCGGTAGTTATACCGGACATGTCTGGTATACACGAGTTCTGCAGTGTGACCCCTAACTTGCTCCTTTTGATTCCAAACTTCAATCCAACCTGTAGGCACCGACTAAAGATAGTGCCACACACAGGTAACCTGCACAAGAACTAGAGCAACACAAATACCAAATGAAATGCGAATTGAGACACGATATTTGTTTTATCGAAGTTCAGACTCGTTCGAGTCCTACTCTCCGTTGAGGGGGCTGTGGGTGACCCAGCGAAGGTCAGCCCTAGAGGGTACCACGGAGGTCACTCTAGCCGAAGTCTTTTCCAACTCCTTTTCCTCCTTCCACTAGTTGAATCCGAGGCGGCGGAATCGGCTGTTATAAACTTTCTGAGGCACACCACAATATCCCGGGTGCTCTCTGGCGATGCCTAGCCATATAGGACCAAAGAGTCCAAGAGTAACAAATGCAAATCATGAAATAGACAATATGCACAAGTGCTCAAGTGGTGGCTTGCTCTCCTTTTGAATTTCTCTCAACCCACTAATTGATTTGGCAATTTGGATCACACACTCACTAAGAGAGGGTTTGGGAGAGTTGGCAAAGCTCAAAAACGTGCTAGAGGATCAGCAGAATCAGCAACCTCTAAAGATGGAGGCTTGGGGGTATTTATAGCCCCATTGAAAAACTGGCCATTTTGTAGTCGTTGGAATACCAGACACGTTCGGCATGCATACCGGACACGTCCGGTATGACTTGCACTACGCCAATGGTAACTGAGTTAAAGTATCATTGCGAGGCTTCGAAACTCCCGACGAATGCCGAAACTCCCGACCCTTAGCTCATTTAAAAACTTGCCGTTGGGCTCTAGCCAACAATACCGGACACGTCCGGTAGCATACCGGACACGTCCGGTGTGACCAGGCAGTTAACTCTCCAAGTCAGTCTGGCATGAGACGTCGGAACTCCCGACGATTGCCAGAACTCCCGACCGTCGGAACTCCCGATGAACCAACCCGAGAACACAAAGAACTTTATCATGGCTGGCCAAATACCGGACACGTCCGGTATTGTCAGACCAGCAAAAAAACAGGTTAGTTCTTTTGTCTCTCAAACACTTAAAACTCACATGGGTTGGCATGAGCACTTATGAATGATTATCTATCAACATGATACATCCCTCTTAATAGTACGGCATACTTACAAAACTAAAGATCAAAGGAAAAACGAATTTATACCGCTTGAGTTGATCTCTTTTGTATTGATGCCGTGTCTTTCAATCTTCATCAAGTGAGGGTGCCAATATGTCGATATTGATCTTTTTATTTGTGCATAGCCATCTTGAGCATGTGACTTGATTCCATTCATCAAATATGAATAATCCTAAATGTATCAAGTCACTTCCATCAAACACTCCAATAGTGATTTGATCCTCCATATCAACATGACCATCATAGCTTGATTAGTATATTAACTAAATGCAAGTACTTTCTTCTTCACCCTATCTAGGTTCTTCGGCCGCTAAGCCGTCTCTTGCCCTTTACCTTTGCTTAGTACCTCAAAGCCTTTCCTTGCTATCTTCACCATCTCATGCCATCAAGTCACATCTTATATTGAATCATCCATTCATTTGTATTGTTATCTTTTTTATTTCAATGTAGCAAGCTTCAAATATGAGACCATTCCATATGCAATCCCTTATATCTCATTAATTAATTCTTACCGAGCTTGCTTTCACATAGTACATGGAAATCCCACAGTAAATAAGTCTTTGCATGAATTCTATTTGCATTCTTGTCTTGTGCTTGAACTAGATTGTTTATACAACAACACATTATTTTGCCTTTCATTAAGTACCTGTGAGATAACCTATTACCTGTTCACACTTAGCAAACGGGTTAGACCTTTAATCACGTTGTCATTCAATTATCCAAAACCCACTAAAAGGCTAGATGCACTTTCACCGCCATATGCTCGCCGCCCACCCAGAACTTGAAGGGCCCCGGGACCCCACAACAGCCAGTAGTAGCAGCAGCAAGCGGCACGGGAGAGTGACAGGCGCGCGGTGCGGCCGGCGATTGGGGAAAGGGCACGATGACGCAGTAGCTCGACGAGCGCTGTGGGGGAAGGGGGCGGATGGATGAGCGGTCGCGTTGCTTTGGGCGCCGAGTAGATGAGGGAGTAGGGATTTGTTTTTTGTTTCTAATGAGAGAGATGAGGCCCGCTCCTGCGGAGCCGCGTCTGAACGACCGTCACGAGACGGATGTCCGTGACAGATCATTATCGATTTTGTATTCGTGTCACCTTCTTATAGACTTCTAGTTTTTGGTATTTGGTACTTCCTCTATCCCAAATTATAAGACGTTTTGGCATTTATAGATTTATAGTATTTGCTAGTATGTATCTAGAGATAACATATATCTATATGCTTAGCAAAAGCTATAAATCTAGAAAAGTCAAAACGTCTTATAATTTAGAACTGGGGGAGTACCATTTAATTTCCTTCTCTTAAAAGCTTTGCCAACCTTACCTCCTGATCGGGTGTTAACATTATTGTTTTAGAATTTTTTGTCTAACTCATCCAATTTATCGAGGAGCTGCTTTTACGAGTGAAGAGATCATGCTACGTATATTCACCTGTTGTAAAAAATTTGAAGCTAACAAATTTTTACGGACATATTGGAGATCAAGTTCATAAATGCACAAAATATCATACATCTACGAGTAAGGGGAGAGTAATAATACAGATAACTAGCTAGTTAACTACGCATATCAATCGTAGACATGGCATGGTATGTTGTTGCCAAACAAATACAGAGTACTTTATTTTGCTAATAATGATCTCAGGCGTCGTTGAGGTCGTCCGGGTCTAGCAGTTGCTCGCCATGGCTGGTGCTGCCGAGGAAGCCGGCGTGCGACAGGAGCACCCAGAGGTGGGTGGTGAGCTCCCCACGCCCTTGCAGGTGTATCCTGTGCTTGGCTGCCCTCGTCGACGCCGACAGGTGCAGCAGGAAGCCCGCCCAGAACCTGCCCAGCCGCTCCCACAGCTCGTCCCTTCCGTACAGGGACAGGATCTTCTCCGACAGTCGAGCGCCCATCCCGACGATCGTGGCGTCGCCGTTGCCTTTACCCGCGAGCCTGACGAGCCTTTCGCGGATCTCCGCGAGAGTGGCAGCGCCGCACCCGCGCAGGGCGTCGCGGGCCTCGCCGCGCACGGCGTCGAACACCTTGTTGGCCACCAGGCCGTTGTCCGGCACCAGCGCCTGCGTGGCCAGGTACGCGCAGTAGTTGGACAGGCTCACCGCGGCCGCGTAATGCCGCGGCCACGGCACGGCAGCCGGCAGCTTGCCCTCGTCGCCGGCGGCAGTTGGCGTTGGCGGCAGGGAGTACAGGTCGGCGCCGCGGCCAGCTCCTTGTGCGGCTTCGTCAAGCAGCTTGATCTGGCAGAGGCTGGTAGCGACGTGCCAGACCAGGATCTTGTGGGTGTCGCCCTCAAGCTCGCGGGCGGTATCCTCCACGGAGGACCCCCCATGGCCATCGGCGAAGGCGTTCCGGAAGTAGGACATCAACAGAGCGTTCGTCTGTTCGGCCCAAGACGCCTCTGATGGACACTGATGATCGGGAACGCTCATGATCATGGCCTTGAGCGACCCGAACACCACCCTCTTCACCTCGCTCTGCAGCTTGACCTTCCTGACGACGAGTGGCCTTATTGGGAACTTGGTTCGCGCCGACATGAGCAGGTTGTACTGGCGAATCCGCTGGTCCCATCGGCCCCGCCAGATGGCAGCGAACATGATCCTCGCCGCCTTCTCCGCCGCCAGCCTCCGCAGCGTCGCGACTCGCCCATGCCCTTGCCGCCGCTTCAGCTTGATGTAGTGGCAGATGATCCAGACCTTGGTCCACTGCGACAGCACGTAGACGCCGACCTCCATGAGCTCCCTGCAGACGATGATGGCGATGATGCAGCGGGTGACGACCACGCCGTGGCTGATCCTGTTCCTGTCGACATAGTTCTCTTCGGGCATGTCGTAGTTCTCTTCGGGCATGTCGCGCACGGCGTAGAAGAGGTACAAGGTGGCCGCGGTCATGAGCAGCGATAGCAGCAGGCGCACGCAAGGGAAGCCGGCGGCGAACACCACCGCGTGCTTGCTGTAGATAGAGCCGCGGAGGAAAGACAGCTCCGCCTCGGTGACGCGGAGCGCGCGCTCGTAGCCGTCGGGCCCCTCCTCCAGGACGGCGCCGGCGACGAGCCGCCGCGTCGTCGGGTGCGCCGCCTCCGCGATGGGGAAGTCGTGGAAGCGGCGGCTCTGAAGCTTGTACAGCGCGAAGGAGAGGCAGACGTCCTTGAACCGGCTGTCGCGGTCCGTGGCCTCGCCCAGCAGCCTGTCGCCGCCGCCCGCCTGCTCCCACACCTCCTCGACGGTGACAATCCGGCCGTCTGCAGGCCGCGACGGTAGGACGACCATCTCGGGCGTGAACGCGGGCGGCGCAACGTCCATCCTCAGCTCTTCTTCCCCGACGACGAGGTACCTGTACCCTTTCATGGTGCGCGGGCAGGCGGCGGCGGCGTGCTGCACCGTAGCCATGTAGTCGCTGAGAACCTTGACGCCCTTCATGGCGGCGCTCGCCGTGCGGTGGGAGGAGACGTAGTACCAGATGATGCGCGCGGCGTTTGTGGACCAGATGATCCAGAGCGCCGCCTCGAGCTGGGGCGGCGTGCCCTTCGCCGCCTCGAGCTCGTTGGCGGACCAGAGGGCGGTGAGGAGGTCGACGAGGCTCATCTCCTTGGGCCGGTAGGGGCGACCGATGTTGCCGCTCTGCTGCATGGTGACGATGAGCACTGCCCAGACCTGGAAGAAGAAGCAGGAGGAGGTGGACGGCTTCATGAGGCCGAGGGTGTAGATGACGGCGTAGTAGTTGAGAATCTGCAGCAGGCGGACAGCGGGAGCGACGAGCCGCCGCGAGGAGAAGCGGGGCCCGAGAGAGCCTACGGTGAACCTGGCCAGCAGCAGCAGCGTCGTCAGCACTACCCACAGCTCCTCGCTGCTGGCGGTGACGATGCCCATCTTTTGGTGCTGGCTCTGCTTGTGCTCAGCTTTGGTTGCGCGATCGAGCTCGACGAGATTAGGCGCAGAATTGGCTCAGAACAAGAGGATCAGCACGATTTTTGGAGTGGGACCAGGGAAGAAAACTGATCAGTGACAGTAATGCTAAATGACACTCAGAGTGTTTCTCTGCCTCCAAACACTCGATTCCTCTCCCTCTCATTCTTTTCCATCTCCGGTCTCTTCCTCTCTTCTTCCCCAACTCCAGCGAGGTTATAAGGGGCTCGGAGGGAGGCAGGCTATCCAGACGGTGGGGACGTCAGGAGGGCGGTGTTAGGGTTCTAGCGGCGGTGGAGGTGGTCAGGCCAGATCGGGGCGGGGGTGCCCATTGCCATGATGGCAGCAAGGGGAGAGGGGGACGGAGGCCGCGGAGCTCCAGCGAGACCCTACCGCGCCGCAGCGGGATGGTGAGCGATGGGTGGAGGCGGGGTGGCGCAAAGAAGAAGTACGAAGAAAAAAAATCGGGTGTTGGGAGAGCCCAAAACAACCAAGTGTTGTATAGATAGATTCAATTACAGATTTACTTGACGGCAGTTGCCTGCTATCCTACAAATCCATCAGGCACCTCCCTCCTCCGTCCGATTTTTTCCTCCTCTTGGGTATTCGCTGTCCATCCATCCGTCCGTTCGGTCTTCTTCCTTAGCTTCTCCCTCCAATCCCCGTTGCCCACCTGCCTTCGTGTTCGCCGGCCATCTGGCTAGCTAGCTAGCGGGGCTTTGGTTCGCGCCATTGCCTAGGAGGTCCGGCTGGCGACCAAGTTCGTTGCGATACGCGAAGCGAAGGGGGAGGGAGCGAGCAGGAGGCGGTGAGCAAGCTGGGGGCGAATCCCAAGAGCAGGAAGGGCGCACCGGTGAATCTGGGGTCGACGTAGGAGGCGCCGGCGACTGTGGCTGCAGCCGGCGGCGGTGGAGGGAATGGCAGCAAGGTGCCGGCGGAGGAGGTATGGGCGGTGCGGCCCAGCGGGATGCTCGTGCAGAAGAGGGGCGGCGGCGGGGGGCGGGCAACGACGAGGCGTCGCCCAACATGAAGCCGGTGCCCACCATCCGGGTCAAGGTCAAGCACGCCGGCGTCACACACGAAATCTACATCAGCTCACCCGCTCGCCTTGTTTGTCCTGTCCACTCGTCCGATGGGGAGGAGTGGTGACTGATGGATAAAGTTTCCATCAGTCACATGCTGAGGAGATATACCCATTCAATTAATGCTCCCTAAGTGTTTTGGCGCTCGTTAACACTCTTCTATTTTATTTTGGAAAACATCCATTTTATTATTGCGAACAATCCACATTGTCCACTCAAAAGCGTCCCTAACAAAAGTTTGGCTCAATTGACTTCCCTGGTCCAACCTACCCCTGATAAAATTTCTCTCTTTGTGTTTCTCCACACATAGATTGAATCTTAAGTTCAAATTTGTGGAGTAGGCATAAGGCATCATAACTTATATGTTAGTTTCCAAACGAGAGAGAGATGATCTATTGCATAGGGCTAAAGCGTTCCCAATCATGCCAAGTTTGCCAACACCCGCAATTGTGTTATTGGAGGAGAGAGAACATGAACAACTCATGTTATGAGATACTACTCTCTTCGTCCCATGAAAATTGCAATTCCGGGAGGTGCAATCTTGGGTTTGGAAAGTCTGGAAGTGCAACCTTGTTTTAAACCATGCGCACCCTCATCCTTATCAGTTACTGGCCCTCTCCTCTCATCCGCCGCCGGCCCGCCCCTCTCCTAGTCTCTGCTTAATCTATGACGGTGGCTAACTTACTATCATCTGTTGGACGCGTTTCCTTTGTTGCTTTCTGGCGTAGTGCTTGTATGCCCCGCTCCTGCTCTCCGCCACCCTTTTCCTTTCCACATTCTCGCCTCATCGTGGCCCCCTGGAGGCAGCGGAGACCGTAGGACCGGTGGATACGCCATACTCTGCTTGAGTGAACTCAATTTGCGCCTAGCCTCATGGTAATAGGAGCGGTGGCTACTTCCTCTGGGAGATTCCGCGAGCGCGCCCACAGCTTCCCACTCAAAGGGAGGATGGAGCACTGGCCGTCTGCACATCGACTTGGACGGTGATCTGTACAATGCCAATACAAAGGATCAAGGTGCCTGCTTGGACCCGTTCTACTTCTCGAATCAGAGGTGCAACCTGTGGACGGAGATGCGACAGCCGAGGCTGAGTAGGGAGCTACAATGGAGGAACAGGTTATGGATGGTCAGTCGCAAGGCAGGTTGGTGCAGTGGCGGAGCTTGCATGAACGTGTAGGGGGGGCTAATTCAAAGCTACACTGCCACAGTATTTACCAATAGTAATATAAACCATTGGAATTCTGTGGAAAATCTTTGTTTTTCAAGTTCTATCTATATAGACTGCACTGAACAATTGAAATTCTGTCAAAGAAGAATAAACAATGTGCGGATTTACATATTTGTAAGCTGTGATCCACTCATCAGCAACAGCAAGCATGGTACGAGAGAGGCAAAAATTAATTGCATGCATACAGCGACATATGAACCTCAGTGATACAACCGAAGTAAGGGGGCCAGACCCAGTTTGGCCCCCACGTAGCTCCGTCCGTGGGTTGGTGGATCATGAACTGCCATGATGTCTGGACGTGGGAACCGAACTGTTAGCGCACCAGTATAATAGAAAAAAGGTCATTGGGTCTAAATACAAGGAACCAAACAGTTAATAAGGCCAGGATCATTTTCCATGTATATTAATATGTCCAAAAAACTATGATTGAACTCTCCATGAGATGGAGGGAGTAGCTTATAGAAGAAAATATGAGAATAATTAATTGACACCCGTATGCAATCATTATAACAACAAGAGATCATGGGTTGATGCCTGCCCAATGGAAATTAAGATATGATACTCAGGAGTTACTTGAAAAAAAATACTCGTTTGAAGAGATTTCATGGGATGCAGAAGAGGGGTGGTCTTAAATGGATATTAGAGGGAGATGCTACCAGTGGTTATTTCCATGGGGTTGCTCATGGGAGGAAAAAGAAATGCACAATATTTTCTTTGGAAGATTGCAACAGAGAAATAAGAGATGCGTTGGAACTCAAGAATCATATAGAGGGTGTCGATGTTTGACCACCGATAGCCTGCCACGGGGGTACCCGAGGCAGTATGTTCGGGCTTCAGCGTATGCAGAACTCGATGGTTAACGCAAGAGACAGCCGATTTATCCTGGTTTGGGCCCTCGATCTTTGATCGAACAATAGCTCTACGTCCAGTCGGCGTGAGCCTTTGCGTTGGATTGATTGTAAAGTGTTGTGTTGTACAATCGTTGTCTTGAACTCCCGATCCAAGGAGTCCTGCCCTCCTTTATATAGTCAGGAGGCCAGTGTCCTAGTCGGTTTACAATGAGAGTTCCTAGTAGGATTATAGAATAATACTACTACTAAGATTACAGGGGAAGAATCCTAGTTAGGCTAGTTCTTCTCCCTTCCTTGCGGGGTATCCCGTGGGTCCCGCACCGACAAGCCCCTGAGCACTTCATGGTTGAGTTCTGGAAGCCTCGTCTTGTTCCTTCAAGTCTTGTCGAGCAGGAACAAGCGTCGTCCGAGTGCTTTCTTGAGCGAAACCGTGCAGCGCTTCGTGAAATCTTCGCGTGGTGTGTACCTTTTTGAAGAAAAAAGTACCCCCATTTGGATGTAGCCCCCGAGCCTCTTGCTGTTTGGCACAAGGAGCTTGAGGGTCTTTTCTTGAAATCTTCCTGATTCTTCATTGAAAGGTTCCCTGAGCATATACCCGGTTTCCTTGTTGAAAAGAGCTCTGATTTAGCTGTGTTCGGGTTCTTTTTGTCGAAAAGAGCTTGGATATAGCTATGTCCGGGTTCTTTTTATCTTGTGGCCTTAAAGTCGTCTGTCTTGAAGAAGTGTTCTGAGTGACGTGCGCTTTTTTGAAGGAAAAAGTGCACTCACTGAGTGTAGCCCCCGAGCCTCTTGCTATTTGGAACAAAAAGTTGGAGGGTCTTGAATCTGAGTCGTTCGAAAGAACTGTATACCTCTCCTTTTGCAGCCCTCGAGCATATATCCGGGTTATTTTGTTCAGGAAGAACTCGGATGTAGAGTCTTGGCGTATTCTCTGGTAGTCTGCTGTTGTCAGATGTAGTTGTATGGTGGTGGTTGAGTGTAAATGCCTTTTATTCACGGGTTGTACTGTGTTGGTATATTCTTCCGAATATGCTTGTCTTCGAGTACTGTTCCCTCTCGCCTGAGTCTTCCATTATTGAGCCCTGTATTTTCACTGTGTCCTTTGTTAGGCTTATTTCGTTGGTACTCCTAGTCCATGTGCACCGCTCCTTTGATCTATAAATACCCTCCCGGAGTGCTTGTTTTCATCCATTGAACATTCTGTTGAAACCTTCGTAGTTATGAATATGGTAGTTTGTGAAGTAGAGTAGCCCCCGGGCGTGTTTTGTTGTTCTTGTGTGTCTCGTCGTAGCTGGAGGAAGTCTTGTGATAGGGATTAGAGGTAGGCTAATCCTACAGCAGCAATGTACCAAGATATACGTGGCAGTAGTTGGAGGAAGTCTTGTGATGTGGGCTTCGTTCCTTCATCTGGCAGTTCTGGGTTGATCCTCGCCGCTTGTCTTGAGACTGTCCGGTGCAGATCAACGCCATATCTAGCATCACATCGGACTTGGGTAGACAGATGCCTGTTGGCCTTCTCTGCTCTATGTTGTCCCGCCATTCTGCTGATTTGGGACACGTAGTCATTCCAGAGCCTAGCCGTGTTCGGGTTCCTCTTTGCTACTTTGCTTTTCGTGGTACCGAGTTCGTTGGGTCTTGTAAGATTTGTAATCTTCTATTTTTGAAGTCGCTTGTAATGGAAAGAATCTTGTCTTCTGAGTTGTCATTTATTTTTCTGCTGTAGTCCTGGTTGTTCATGAGATTCCCGAGTTCTTTCCGTAAGAACCGAGTTCTTATGTTCCTTGTGAGGTAGTCCTTCTTTTCTTCATGGTTGACGGGTTGTTTTTTGCAGTAATCTGATAACTCCACCGTAGTGCTGGATGGATAAGTCTGAAATCTGCCTATTGAATTGTACCGTTGTGTGGATTTGTGCCCTCCGTCATTTTAGCTATGTCAGTAAATGGACCGTTGCGTTCTCACACGGTGCTTTAACGGGCCTGGTGGGCCGTTTTATCGCTGTAAAATCTATTTAAAGACCCTTCATCTTCTTTTTCTTTACTGCCCTTCTCTTGCCTTGAAACCCTAGCTTTCAGAAATCTGCCGTCATCTTAGCGCCGCCATCTTAGCGCCGCCATCCAAACCTTCTCTTCCCCTAGTTCCTTCTTGCCTCCGTTAATACATGGGTAGGAAGAAAGCTGCGAGCAAGTCCCAGGCAACCTTCGTGGACGAGGAGTCGTCTCTTTCCATGATCGAGAACCAGGAGTTCGTGGTCATGAGGGCTGCCCAAAAAGCTTGGCCGGCTCTGACAACAACTGAAGACCAGCTCCGCGAGCTTGCCAGCGATGGTCTGATCCAGAGCAAGGGCATTGCTGAATGGAGAGTCCCAGGTGAGCATCGGGTCCCTGCTCCAGGTCCTGGTGAGATCATCCTTTTCGTCTCTTTTATCCGTGCCGGTCTTTGCCTTCCTGCTTCCGCCTTCCTTCATTAATTTCTTGGTTATTTTGGGGTTAGTCTGAACCATCTAACTCCCAATGTCGTCCTCCATCTTTCTGTTTTTGTACATCTCTGTTAAGCTTTCCTTGGAATTCCTCATTCTCTTTCTCTTTTCGTCACTTCTTTCGTCTGAAGCCTCAACCCCGTCGTGAAGATACCAACGTTCTTGGCGGCTATGGGATTCAGTTTGGCCAGGGTCTTAAAAGCAAGTTCTTTGACTATGACCTGGTTGATTCTGTGAGGGATTGGCGCGCTGATTGGTTCTATGCCGCCAATTTGATTCCTTCTCTTGCCGTGCATTATAGATCTGGTCCCTCGGTTAACTACCGGTGGGAAAAGAACTCCCTGACTCCAGTCGAGCTCCAGGCGATCCAGCCATTCCTTGAGCGGATAAGCACTCTGAAACAGCAGGGCTTGATCGGTTTCGGAATCATCTCAAGTTTTCTTTGTCGTCGTGTCCAGCCTCTGGAGGAGCGAGAGAACTTTGGCTTTGAGTACTCTGGGGCTAAGGATCCTTCGTGAATGGTCCCTGCTCTTGAGTTGACCGACGAGGAGGTTCTCGAGCATCTCCAGAAGATGCTAAAGGGGGCAAGCGTTGTCCCGCTTACTGTCTCCGAGTTCTCTACCAACAACCCACCTCAAGCTATGAGTAGTTTTCTCTTCATGCGGGTACTTTCTGTATTTCTTTTGCTGTATCCATTTTTGCTTAATTTTCCTTGTCTTGTTGTTTTATTCTTTCCGTAGGAATTGGGGCGCAACTTTGTTGACCCGATCCCTCTTGATGCCCCCCTGCCGTGGTGAATACTGGGGAGAACCTTGCTAGGGCTTCTGTAACCAGTAAGTTCCCAATCACCACTGTGTTTCCTGGAGTTTCTTCCGGAGTTGTTGATGTATATGAAGAATATGTTCCTCATCTAGTCCCTCGAGGTCCTCGTAGTGTCTCAAAGAGGGGGCGAGCGGATGGTTCTTCATCTGGTTTACCTACTTCCAAGAAGTCTCGCCAGCCAAGTACTCGTCTAGGTACTCCAGTTGTAGCTAGCATGCTCTTAGGTGAGCATATTAATACACTCTGTCCCTTTGTCTTCTTGTTTTTGTCTTGAATCGAGTACTTTTGTTCTTTTTTTAGCTGGTACTATGGTGGCCTTGGTCAAGACTGAGGAAGAAGAGGGCGATGATGCACCCCTTATCACGCGGCGGTGAGTTATTTTCTTGTTCTGCTGCTGCTGAATCCCTCCTCTTTGTTTTGACTTTGGTCTTGATCTTTTTGTAGTAAGCGGTCGTCGGGCACTAGTTCTTCTGAGGCTCCTGCACTGGGTTCTTCTATGGCTCTGGTGCCGAGTTCTTCCATAGCTCTAGTACCGGGTTCTTCTGGGGCTCTGGTACCGGCTATACCACTCCTGCCACCTAGTGGCGGGGATGTTTTTGCTGCCATGGTTCCTCCTGCGAGGTCTTCTTTTTGTTTTGCGAAGAAGAAGGTAGCTGGGTGAGTGGATTCTGGTTTCGTCTCTTTGCTTCTATTCTCCTTTTCTCTTGTTCTCATTGGCGAGTTCTTTTATCAACTTTTAGGCCTTCATCTTCTCTCGTCTCTCCGTCGACTTCTTACCAGCCCTTTGTTGTGCCACTAAGTACTGAGCCTCAGGACTCGCAGCGCACTGTTAGTGAAGTGGTTGTGTGGGCGACAAGGCCTTCTGGTGATGATGCTGCTGCTATCTTGGTTGCCCCGGAGGTGACCGTGGCCATTGCGGTGGACTCATCTAGGGAGGCAGCCGGGACTTCCCATGATGTGTCTTTGGCCTTATCTTCTCCGCATCGGCCGTCTTCTCCCTCCGCTCCTCTTTTTGCTGAAGATGTGGTTCATCAATTTGATGCCACTCATCGGTTGTCAGAGTTGACCGCTTCTTGGGGAGAGTTCGCGACCTTTGCGACTTCTTTTGGAGAAAAACTCCAAGTAAGTTTTCTGAAGTTCTTTCTTTAGATGTCCGTCTTTCTCCTATTCTTATGCCTTCTTTCTCTCTTTCTTTTTTGTTCAGTCCTCTCGGGACCATACCAGCTTCTTCTTCTCGTCGGAAACCGAGAAGAAGTTGTCTTCTGAGTTGAGTGCCCTAAAGGCAGAGCTGGATCTCTGCCAGGCCGAGATGGAGGCCGAGCGTAAAATGCATTAGAAGGAAGAACAAGGTCTCCATGCCTGGGTCATTGAGGCTGAGAAACAGAAGGATGCCGCTATCCAGGAGGCTCTAAAGAATTCGGAGGCCATGAAGAACTTGGAGGCCGTGAAGAAGAAGTGCAACGGTATTGCAGGTTCTTTTTGTTTCCTTCTGCATTCAAACTCTCCTTTCTATTGACTTGTTGTTTGTTGTCTTGTCCAGCTCTCCGGGTTGAAAAACAGAAGCTCTCAGAGGGCATTGATGAAATGAAGACTCTTGTTCGTACGAGTCACAACAAGGCTAAGGAGGTAATTACTCATGCTGAGGAGGAACTTGCGCTTGCTAAGTTGATTATGCGTGGAGCTGATAGAGATCTTGTGTAGGCCCAAAAAACTATTGAAGACTTGTCTGACAAGTTGGCGACGGCTACTAAAAACTGGGAAGCTTTGTGGAAATCCTTTCGTTTAGTAGCCGGTGTTCTCCGAACTCTAGCGGATGATGGGCAATCTTGGGCTCAGTTAATTCCTCGAATTCCAACTCGTTTCCAAGAGTTCGTGAAGAGGGGTGCCCAACTATGCACCAAGAATGTCCTGGCTCAGGTCCGGGTTCTTGCTCCAGCGGCTCCTTTGTCCAAGATAGCAGAGGAAGCTGATAGTTAAGAATACATCGATGTCGTTGAGAGGATGGAGCCTGAGGTTGAAGACTTAGCTAGTAGAATTGTAGATAATCTTAATATTGTTATCTCTTCTCCTGATGATGACGCTTGATGTATTTGACATTTATGCCTGTGCCTTGTAATATGACATTATACTTCTTTTTGAATGAAGATTTTTGTTGATGTCTTCTTTGCCTGGATGCTTTGTTTATTCCTTGGATGATCTGTCCAATTGGTCAGAGTTACTTGACTTGCCGAGTACTTTGTCTTGCTTTCGTCTTTGCCTTGTAAACAACTCTGCGCACTATCATGACAAACTTTCTTGATTTGTCGAGTACTTTTCTGTCCCATGTAAACAACTTGTTATATATAGATCTTTATGTTGACAACCTTTCTTGATCTGTCGAGTGCTTGTCTGGCCTGGCCTTCTTTTGTGCCATGTAAACAACTTGTTATATGTAGATCTTTGTGTTCTTGGGTATCTCCAGTGTAGCCCTCGAGCCTCTTGCTATTTGGAACAAGTAGCTGGAGGGTCTTGTCTTGAAATTGTTGTGGTCTATGCTTAGGCTTAGTTTCAGTCATTTTGCTTTTTGTTTCGGGTGTTAGCTTGTTAGCTACCCTCATCAGCGGGCTCAAGCATCTTTTCAGCTATTTTGCTCTTGGCCAGGATACTCAGGCGTATTTTCAACCATTTTGCTTTTTGTTTTGGGTGTTAGCTTGTTAGCTACCCTCATCGGCGGGCTCAAGCGTCTTTTCAGCTATTTTGCTCTCGGCCGGGATGCTTAGGCGTATTTTCAGCCATTTTGCTTTTTATTTCGGGTGTTAGCTTGTTAGCTACCCTTATCGGCGGGCTCAAGCGTCTTTTTAGCTATTTTGCTCTCGGCCGGGATGCTCAGGCATCTTTTCAGTCATTTTGCTTTTTATTTTGGGTGTTAGCTTGTTAGCTACCCTCATCGGCGGGCTCAAGTGTCTTTTCAGCTATTTTGCTCTCGGCCAGGATGCTCAGGCGTCTTTTCAGCCATTTTGCTTTTATTTTGGGTGTTAGCTTATTAGCTACCCTCATCGGCGGGCTCAAACGTCTTTCAGCTATTTTGCTCTCGGCTGGGATGCTCAGGCGTCTTTTCAGCCATTTTGCTTTTTATTTCGGGTGTTAGCTTGTTAGCTACCCTCGTCGGCGGGCTCAAGCGTTTTTTAGCTATTTTGCTCTCGGCCGAGATGCTCAGGCGTCTTTTCAGCCATTTTGCTTTTTAAAAACAACTTGGGGAAAGCCATGATGAGACAAATGATTGTCGAGAAAGAATCATCTTTATTGATCATTAATATTGATATGTCGTAATGGTACATATGTTTTTGGTGGGCGCTATCTTTGTTGATCATGAACGTTGATCTCTCGTGTCTTGTATACATATTTTCCCTTGAGTTGTTTTTATGTGTAGAATCTTCGTAGCTGACTGATGTGCCATGTATTGTTGACTTCTTTTCCGTCTTCAGTTATGAGCTTGTATGTGCCTGGTCCGATGACTTTTTTGACGATAAAAGGACCTTCCCATGGACTGAGTAGTTTGTGGCGTCCGTCGGTTTTTTGTATTCTTCTTAGTACTAGGTCTTCGACTTGTAATGATCGAGACTGGGTATTCTTGTTGTAGTGGCGCCTTAGTCCTTGGAGGTATCTTGCTGATTGCAGGGTAGCATTTATTCTAACTTCTTCTGTATTGTCGAGTTCTAATCTTCTGGTGTGTTCTGCTTCTCCTTCGTCATACTGTTCTATCTTTGGTGACGTCCAAATCAAGTTGGTAGGTAGTACGGCTTCTGATCCGTAAACTAGGAAGAAAGGCGAGTATCCGGTGGCTCTGCTTATTTGAGTTCGTAGCACCCATACTACTTTGGGTAATTCTTCAATCCATTTTGATCCATAGTCTGCTAGCTCTTCATATAGTCTTGGTTTCAATCCAGCTAGTATGAGTCCATTAGCCCTTTCTACCTGTCCGTTGGCTTCTGGATGTGTGACTGATGCGTAATCTATGCTGAAGCCACAATCATGTGCCCAACTTTTGAATTCTGTAGCTGTGAAGGGAGAACCCAAGTCTGTGATGACTCGATTGGGCATGCCGAAGCGGTGCATAATGTCTTGGATGAACTCGACTGCTTTGGCTACACTGTATTTTGCGAGTGGTTTGTATTCGACCCACTTGGTGAACTTGTCGATTGCTACAAAGATGTACTCGAAACCGCCCTTTGCTTTCTTGAGAGGTCCTACTTGATCGAGCCCCCAGCAGGAGAAAGGCCAAGTGGGTGGGATGCATATGAGGTTGTGGGCTGGCACATGAGCCTGTCTTGCGAACATCTGACAACTTTTGCATCTTCTGACGAGTTCTTCTGCATCTTTCAAAGCGGTTGGCTAGTAGAAACCAGTGCGAAATGCTTTGCCGACTAGTGTTCTTGAAGCGGTGTGATTTCCACAGTAACCTGAGTGTATTTCGTCTAGAATTTGTTTGCCTTCTTCAAATGAGACGTATTTTAGGAGTGCTCCTGATGATGCGGCTCTTCTGTATAGCTTGTCTCCTACTAGGACGTAATTCTTGCTTCTGCGAATGACTCGTGTGGCTTCCTGTTTTTCTGCTGGCAACTTATTTTCTTTGATGTAATCAATAAAAACCTGGGTCCATGAAGTGATGATTACCAAGATTTGGGTGTCTTTGGCTGAGATTTGAGGGGTTATTTCATCGAGTTGTTTGATAGAGGGGGCTGATAACTCCTCTATGAACACATCGGGTGGGACCTCTACCCTTTCTGATCCAAGCTTGGCAAGGACATCTGCTGCAATGTTGGAATCCCGCAGGACATGTAGAATTTCTAATCCTTGGAAATGTTTTTCGAGTTTTCGGATTTCAGCACAGTAAGCACCCATGTTTTCTTTGGTGCAATCCCAATCTTTGTTGACTTGGTTGATGACTACTGCCGAATCGCCGTATATGAGTAATCGCTTGATTCCGAGGGTAATTGCCACTCGTAGCCCGTGGATGGGAGCTTCATATTCTGCTTCATTGTTGGTAGCTTGCCATAATATCTGAAGGACATACTTGAGTTGTTTTCCATCCGGAGAAATTAGGAGGACGCCTGCACCGGCTCCGCCTAGCTTGAGTGACCCATCAAAGTACATCTTCCAATGATCAAGGATGGTGCTTGACATGGGTTGTTGAATTTCTGTCCATTCGGCAACAAAATCAGCAAGGGCTTGAGATTTAATTGCTTTCCACGGGGTGAAATCGATGTTGAGAGCACCGAGTTCAACCGCCCACTTGGATATGCGCCTTGTTGCGTCTTTGTTGTGTAAGATGTCTCCTAGTGGGAAATCTGTCACCACGGTAATCTTGTGGCTTTCAAAATAGTGACGAAGCTTGCGTGAAGTGATCAGTAGGGCGTAGAGTAGTTTTTGCACATGTGGGTACCGGATTTTTGATTCTGACAGTACTTCGCTGATGTAGTATACTAGGCGTTGTACTTTATACACGTGCCCTTCTTCTTCTCTTTCCACTACTATTGTCGTGCTGACTACAGTAGAGGTTGCCGCAATGTATAGCATCATGTCTTCGTCTTTCTTTGGAGGTGTGAGGACTGGTGAGGATGTGAGGTATGCCTTAAGTTTCTAGAAAGCTTCATTAGCTTCTTCCGTCCACTTGAACTTGTCTGTCTTCTTTAGTAGTTTAAAGAAAAGTAATCCTTCTCCGCCGAGTCTTGAAATGAAACGATTGAGGGCCGCCATGCAGCCTGTTAGTTTTTGTACATCTTTGACGCTTCGAGGAGGGCCCATCTCTGTTATGGCTCGAATTTGCTTGGCGCTTGCTTCGATTCCGTGATGACTGACCAAGAATCCAAGTAGTTGTCCTGAAGGAACTCCGAATACACACTTGTTTGGGTTCAATTTCTACCTCCACCTTTTCAGATTCTCGAAGGTTTGTTTTAAGTCTTCAATCAGTGCATCCGAGTTCTTTGTTTTTACAACCACGTCATCCACGTATGCTTCTACGTTTTCGCCGATCTGATCACCAAGGCATGTTTACAACCAAGTCTTGTAGCAGTAGGCACCGAACGGGGTGATGAAAGATGTCTTGCTTTGGTCCTGTTCTTTTAATGTGATCTGGTGATATCCGAAATAGCAGTCCAGAAAGGATAATACGGCAGATCCTGCTGTTGAATCAACTATCTGATCAATGCGCGGTAGCTCGAACGGATCTTTCGGGCAGTGTTTGTTGAGATCTATGTAGTCGACACACATGCGCCACTCGTCCATATTCTTTTTCTATACTAGAACTGGGTTTGCTAGCCAATCTGGATAAAGGATTTCTCTGATGAATCCAGTTGCCATTAGTTTTGTAATTTCCTTTTTAATTGTTGCCTTCTTGTCGGGAGAGAATCGTCGTAGTCATTGTTTCACAGGCTTGGAGCCTTTATTGATATCAATTATATGCTCAGCCAACTCTCTTGGGACCCCTGGCATGTCGGTCGGCTTCCAAGCGAAGATATTCTTGTTGTCCCGAAGAAAGTTGGTGAGCGCGAGTTCCTATTTTGCTGATAGGTGTGCATTGATGGTTGCCGTTTTTGAGGGATCACCGGTGCCCAGGTCGATTTGCTTAACGTCGGCTTCTTTTGGTGGTGCTAGGATGGTTGGTCTTTTAGCCGGTATCTCTAGTTCTTCTTGGCTTATTTCTACGGCGATAGTGGCTATTTCTTTTCTTCCATCGTTTGCCTGTGCTCTTGCTGCAATTTGAATTGCCTGAACATCATAGTCAAATGCGCGCTTTAAATCACTTCGAAGAGAAAGAACACCGTTAGGCCCTGGCATCTTAAGCAACAGGTACGGATAATGTGGTATTGCCATGAATTTCGCTAGTGCTGGGCGCCCGAGGATTGCGTGATATGATGAATCGAAGTCCGCGACTTCAAACTTGATGAACTCTGTGTGGTAGTTCAAGGGAGTCCCAAAAGTAACCGGTAGAGTGATTTGTCCAAGTGGCATTGCTGCCTTGTCGGGTACTATGCCATAAAAAGGTGTGCTTGTTGGTGTGATCATCCCGGCGAGTTGTAGTCCCATCTTCCTTAGAGTTTCTAAAAAAATGATGTTGAGTCTGGCTCCTCCGTCGATTAGTACTTTCGTAACAGTCATACCAGCGATGGTTGGATCTAGAACTAGTGGGTAATGGCCTGCGTTTCCTACGCTGGTCCATTGGTCTTCTCTTGAAAATTGGATTGGATATTCTGACCAATTGAGATATCTTGGTGTAGCAGGTTCTGCCGCCATGATGGTTCGTAACGCTAGTTTTTCTTGATGTTTGCTTCTTGAATCTGGAACCCCGGCAAAGATTACTACCACTATCCCTCTGGATTTTTGGAATCCCTTGTCTTCATGGTTGTCTCCTTTTTTCTGATTGTCTTCTTTATTGTTCCCCTTACTATCTTTGTGTATCTTTCGTTGAAGGTGTAGCAATTTCTGATGGTGTGCTTTCCATTAGGGTGCAGGGGGCAACGTATCTTCTCAATGTCGTCGTATCTTCTAGGTTTTGAAAACTTCTTTGATTTATCAGCCATTGCTACTATGTTGTCCGGACCACGCTTTCTTTCCTAATGTCTGTTGTTTCGAGGATTTTGCCTGTCCGGGTTGTCTCTATTGTTTCCATCCGGGAATCTTTCTCGTGTCTTTTCCTCTACAGTAATCATCTTTTCCACTGTTCATCTGAATTCTTCGTTGTTTCTTGGATTTTCTTTGCAGAAGTCTTGAAATTGCCACCGAGCCATGATTCCGTGAGAGAAAGCTTCGATTACTTCTCGTTGTGTGATGTCATGTACTTGAGCTCGTAGTTCACCAAATCGTCGATAGTAATTTCTGAGACTTTCACCTCCTTTCTACTTGAGTCCTTTTAACTCTGCGTGGGTGATTGGGTGTGTAATAATACCCGTGAAATTTTCCCAGAAAGCTCTTTGCAAGTCCTCCCAATTTCTGATTGATCCTGGATTCAATTTGTCAAACCATTGAAGTGGCATGGTTTCTAGGGCCATGGGAAAGAACAAGGTTTTGATGTCATCGTCTCCTCCGGCCAATTCAATCGATTATGAGTAAATCCTGAGCCATTGCTTTGGTTCGGTCTTACCATCGTACTTGGAGTGGTTGGACGGTTTGAACTTATGAGGTAGTCGTATGGAAGCCAGTCTGTTTGCGAAACAGGGGAATCTATCATGTGTTCTGGCTTCTGTGTATTCTGATTCAGTGCCCCCTTCTTGCCAACTGTCGTCTTGGTGAGAGTAGTTCTGCGTGGCTGTCCGAGTAGGTGCTTTGCTTCTGGCCTTTCTTGGTTGTTCGACTCGGTTGTTTTGACTGTGATTTCTTCGGCTCTCTCCGCTGTGACTTCCACTTGGTCCAAGTCTTTCAAAAGCGGACTTTCTCTGATTTTGATCTTCCTATTCATGGGATGTTGCCTTTTCGTCGTGTGTCTTAAAGACTGTTGATCAGAGAAAGTCTCGTAGTTGTTCTTGTTTTTCATTGGGATATGAGGTCGCCCTGAGTTCTTCTAGTGCTTCTCAGATCTTGTCGTAGGGTGTATTTGCTGCTCGTCCTTCTTCGACCTCTCGTTCTGATTTTTTTCTATTGTACTCAGCTAGGTCTGATTCATATTTAATCCAAGTGTCCTTTCGCTGCTTAGCACGGTGTTGACGTCCTTGTTTTAATTTGTTCTTTCTTTCTCTCGCTTGCCTCTGACTCTCAGTCTCACCATCGTGCCCCTGGATAAATGGTGATATGTTGGATTCAGATTCATCTGAAGACCTCATGTTAGGTACTTCTAGGGGGATCAATGGTGATCGAGGACGGCGAATCATGAATACTTCTCTAGCGTGAGTTGTTCTGTCATCGTCGTTGATTTCCGTACTGCTAGAGCTGTTGATAACTTCAGTAGAGGTTTCAAGGTCATAGATCGAATCTCCTTCTTGGTAGGGTAGAGTTTTTGTCGTCGTATCGTCGACTAGTTGGGTGCTGTCATCCTTAGGAACGGTACCTGGCCAGTGAACGATGCAGTCTTGAGATGTTATAGTTAGAACGAGACCTTCCTGGGCTCCCTTCAGTGGCATTCTGAGCATCGGATCGAGGAATCCTTTGGGCCGTGTCTGATTAAATGTCGCCATGTTGTGGAATCCGAACGAAAAAGGACCCGACTTCTTTGAAGTATTCTGAGTATATTTCGAGTAGTATTCTTGATAGGTTGACGTCATGTTCCGGAGCTTTGTCAGAAAAGAACTCGGTTTTCTGAAAGAACTCGGATAAGACTTCATCTCGGAAATAGAACTTGAGTCTGAATCAGATGCGTGAAGTCACAGAATCCGAGCTGGATTGGACATTACGAGCTGCGCGAATCTTTCGGCAAACTGGTCTGTCATTGTCGTCGAAATGAAAGAGTCCTGAAGATGATCTGAATCTTCGAGGAGACGGCCTTGGAGCTTGCCATCGTCGCCTGCCTCGCAGATCCATGAACCGAAGATGAAGATTGACCCCTTCGAGAAGATCATGTTGTCGAGGTCCGTCGAGCTCTCGGATGTAAAGTCGCCGAAAGCCCCTACCTGGCGCGCCAGCTGTTGATGTTTAACCACCGATAGCCTGCCACAGGGGTACCCGAGGCAGTATGTTCGGGCTTCAGCGTATGCAGAACTCGACGGTTAACGCAAGAGACAGCCGATTTATCCTGGTTCGGGCCCTCGATCTTTGATCGAGTAATAGCCCTACGTCCAGTCGGCGTGAGCCTTTGCGTTGGATTGATTGTAAAGTGTTGTGTTGTACAATCGTTGTCTTGAACTCCCGATCCAAGGAGCCCTGTCCTCCTTTATATAGTCAGGAGGCCAGAGTACTAGTCGGTTTACAATGAGAGTTCCTAGTAGAATTACAGAATAATACTACTACTAAGATTACAGGGGAAGAATCCTAGTTAGGCTAGTTCTTCTCCCTTCCTTACGGGGTATCCCGTGGGTCCCGCACTGACAGAGGGGTACTACAAATAATTGTTTTGGAAAAGTCAGGAGGGATTAATTTTGGGCCTGTTTGGATCCACCTAACTAAAGTTTAGCTAGCTAAAATTTCAAAACTAAACTTTAGCCATCTAAAAGTCCTCACAGCTAAACTTTAGCTGGGTGTTTGGATCTTCCAGCTAATAGACTCAGCTAAACTTTAGCTGAGTTGAAACAATTAAACTCAGCTGGTCTTTTAGCTGTGCTGTTTGGATCCCTATCAGCTAAAGTTTAGTTGGTGGATGCAAACAGGTCCTATATTAGGTGATACCTTTTGGCAACACGAAGGGTGTCTGACAGAAGAGAAAGCTCAAGAATTAATCAAAACCATTTACGCTCGAAGAGCAAGAAAAAGGGCCGAAAGATATGGAATTGTGGATGCAAAAGCTCTGCCCGGGGTCTGGATGGGTTCTTAGTTAGTGGGGTTTGATAGAGAGATTTGGGAGTAAATCAAAGGTCGGTACTATGCTAAAAATGTTCTAGAAATTTGACAAAGTAGAGCTCAGCTTATCAAGAATTTATCTCATTGATCCCCAAGCTGAAAGAGGCAAACAACATTAATCAATATAGACCAATCTGCGTTTTCAATGTTTGACTATAAATGGTTCACTAAGGTACTGACCATACATGAGGGGTTCCCCAATCGCGAGCAGTATAACAAGCCAATCGACATTTATTCCAGACAGATATCTTACATGGAGTGGTGATTTTACAATAAATTCTGCGTGAAATCAGGACAACGAGGCAGAGGGGTGTCGTTCTGAAGCTAAAGATAACTCAGCCAAAATAAACCGGCATGAGGATCTAACATGTTATTTTTGTAGTTCTAATGAAACTATACGACATATGTTCTTCAAATACAATTATGCTAAATTTATGTGTGGCATAGTTCATATTTCTATAGGGTTAGGACCACCAATCATTGTGCACGATATATTTGATACGTAATTACATGGTTTTGGGACTACCCTTAGAAAACAATTCTTGGTCGCAGCCACGTGTATGCGGCGGCATGACACCCATTTAGCTGGTTGGTGTTATTAATCAGGACTAAAGATGTCATTTTAGTCCTGAATTCATAGTCTCGGTCAGGAGTAAAAGGGGTTTCTCAACCGAAACTGCATTCCCTTTCTCTAGTAGTGGGACAAAGGGATTGCCATGGTTGATAGAATCTCACCAGAGCATCCTTGTTCCCGAGTGCATGCTGCATCTGTGTCAAATCTCGCTGGATTAGCTCTTGGAGCGAAGACATGGTGTTGGATTAGCTAGAACGGAAAGGAGAGCATGAAAACCAAGCAGTGGCAGTAAAAAATGCTTGCATGTGTAAGCACCATGAAAAGATAAGTGGGCCCATAGTTGTAGTAACCACCTTGTAGGATCCAAGAAGGCCTGTTCTTAGGTCCTATCATCCTGGGCCGCCTGATGTATGGGCCATGGGCCATGCCAACGCTGTGGTCAAGGACTACAAGAAAGAAAAAAAAAAGGAGCAGCAGCGGAGAAGATTCAGGACCAGAACCGTTCTTCTTCCTCCTCTACTCTATATCTCACTCGTACTTGTATCAGCTACTATCGTACTTGCCTATTGTAGGCTTAGAGGCTAGCGCGGCTCGGCCAATATTCAACAAAGCAGCGGCGGCGGAGGCCTGGTCATGAAAAGTGAAATAAGATACAAAGAAACATGAAAATATAGGTGCTGCAGGCTAACTATCCATACAGCACAGTACTACGTACAAACCAAATAAAGAGAATTAAGGCAAGCAAGGTTTAGAACAAACCAGGGTAGGGTAGCTACCGTTGACCATGCAATTTAATTTAATTATCGTGTGCGTACGTATAATCATACAGACATGCATGCATATACCAAATTATTGAACTCATATATACTACAATGCAAGATATAGCACGGGATTCATATCAGTGTCGTTGCATTGGTGACCGACGAAGATCATCATCCGTACCAAACGACGACGATAGCAGCGGCGGCACCAAATGGAAACAAACGGGCCGCGCCAGATCGAACGGGCCCACCAGCGACACCGCTGGAGGAGTAGGGACGACTAGAACCAGCGCTGCCACCACCCTTCCCGCCACTGCTGCCGCCCCCACCTTCGGATCCTCCTTCGCCACCGGCTTCACCGGCACCGGCACCGCCTTCGATGCCGCCGCCGGCCTCAACACAGCAAGCACCCTGGAGACGTGCGGACAGGCAGAGGAGGAGCAACGCCGCGCAGAGCAGCAGTCTCGTCCTGCTGTCTCCCATGCCGGCCTGCAGTGCCATCGTTTGATCGGACCGTACGTACGTCTCGCCGGTGTATGTTGGCTCTTGGCTGCCTCGGCTGGCTGGTCCGCGTTTTATAGTTACGTTTACACAGACAAGGAAGAGCTAGCTAGCATCAGTAGCATGCAAGGGTCTGGTCTGTTATATAACAAGCTTCTTTCTTTGGCAGACAAATTAAAGTCGATGTGAACGACGATGTTGCTGTTTTTTTACGAGTTTATTTATTACTTAGACCTGAAGTACTAGTTTTTTTTTGTAAATAAAAAGGGGAAATTTTGTGCCGACGCCGACAGACAGCAGTGAGAACGTCAACGAAGGAGGACATGGTGATGCGTCGCGTCGCGTGGTCGGCCGCCGTTACCCCCGTTATTGCGTGGTCGGCCGCGCCGTTACCAACCACCGACCATATAAATGTGGTCGGATCGGATGATCATCTCAGTGGAATGACGAGGAACCATGACACGCTGCGTGCGTGCGTTTGCTTCATTATTGCTAATCGTATCGTGGTTGACGCGACTTGTACGAGGATAATCAGCGGCTTTTGACAACGGCCCAGCCGAGCGAAACGTGAAGAAATACATCTCAAATTTCATATGCAAAACAAGGTATGGTTAGCCCCCGGACATCTGGACGGACATGAGCCTCCGACCGCCAGCGCAGCCTGCCCCGCGTCTCCTAATTCGCCCCGCCCTACAAGCGCATCCCACCCCGTCGCTGTGCTCACGCGTCTGGATGACTCGCCTCGCACGCGCAGTCCACCACGTCCGCTTCGATTCAACCCATCCCCATTCACCTAGCTGTTCGCCCCGCTCCGCACACGCACCCTGCCCCGTCGGACCCCGACTGCCGGCCCCTGGCTCGCCGCGCCCCATTCCCCGGCGCCTGTGTTGTGCCACCATCACTCCCCGCGCCCTCTAACTCTACGAACAACATGAAACACGTGCAACATAGAACACTTAATGCAATATGAGTCTGAAATAAATGAAACATCTATAACATATACTTGCAACATATGAGTGAAACATATGTAACGTTCAGATAAAACATTTGCACTTGCAACATGAAAACTCTTGCTGCAACATAAGACCGAAACAGATAAAATATTTGGAACATACTCTTGCAATATATGTGTGAAAACATATGCAACATCTAGATCAAAACGCTTGCAACATACGTCTCGAACAGACGAAACATTTTGAACAAACGCTCGCAGCATATGCAACATGTGCAATATTCCCAATCTATTTTTGCAACATCTATATGAAACAATTGCATCATACTTTTAAAACACTTAAACATATATTTGCAACATAGGAGAGGGGAGGCCTAGGCCGGTCGATTCCGGCTATCCGGGGTGGGAGCCAGTGGCGAGCGGCGGCGTGAGCACCACTAGCATCCGGTCGCGCTCGTGGTTGCCCTTGGCTCAGTCGGAGATGACCCGGACATTGATCTGGACGTGCACTGCCTTCTGTTTCAGTGATGCCGCGACCTTCAGCATAGTCCCGGCGGGCGTCAGCATTTGCATGCTCACCGTCCCTGGCGTAGCCACCTAGGCCCGCGATTCCCCGTGCACGCGCATCCCAAGAGCACAATCAGCACTACTGGATTCAGGCGCTTTGCCGAGTGCCTGCACTCGGCAATGGCCACTCGAGAAAAAAATGGCCGGCAAAGCAGCCTTTGCCGAGAGCCATTTGTCGGGCACTCGACAAAGCTTTTGCCGAGTGCCGAGCCAGCCCTCGTCAAAGAAAACGAGCGGTCACGGCCCAGGAAACGGTGACGGCGGCTTTGCCGAGTGCCAACCCAGACGGCACTCGGCAAAGTTTTTCATTTTTTTTTAAATTCTTTGCCGAGCGCAGCCTGGGCTGGCACTCGGCAAAGTTTTTTGTTTTTATTTTTTTAAAAATTCTTTCTTTGCCGAGCGCCGCCCGGGATGGCACTCGGCAAAGTTTTTAATTTTTTTTTAAAATTTCTTTGCCGAGCGCCATCCGAGATAGCACTCGGCAAAGTTTTATTTTGTTTAAAAATTTCTTTGCCGAGCGCCGGACGGGTGGCACTCGGCAAAATTTTTAATTTTTTTTAAAAAAAATCTTTGCCGAGTGCTATGGTCATGGCACTCGGCAAAGCTGGGAAACAGGTTGCTACATTTTCCAGCTTTGCCGAGTGCAGTGACTATTGCACTCAGCAAACTGACCAAAAATAGTGTTTTTTTTTTCATTTTTTACATTCCATCACGACAAACACAAATTATCACATATATCTCACATCCATCCAAACATGCATCACATATTTATCACATCCATGGCATATATCACATTCATCACATATATCACATACATCAATCCAAACATCTATCGCATATATCACAGTTATCCAAATATATCACTAGTGCATGACAAGTATATCAGAAATCCATCACCAAGTGAACAACAAATGCAAATACAACTAATGCTACTCATCAGAAAGGTGGAAGCTGAGTGCCCGGTGAAGAAAAAGCTGGATCAGTCGGAGGCACATGAGCTGGATTATTTGAACCCTTCGACTGAGGCTGCACAAAGGAGAAGACATTGCATGTGTTAGACAAGATTACTTGGATAGCTAATCTAGGTCATACAAGCAAAGCACAAGCGAAAACTCACAGGAGTAGCTGCAACTGCAGAAGTCAGAGGTGGAGTGAACAGCCCAGGTGGCACAGCTAGACCCATATGTTGCCCAAGAGTCTGCATGAACTGCATCATTTTCGCCATCCTCTGCGCCTGGGCCTCTCGTGCGGCCCGCTCGGACTACAGCTGGACCGCCAGGTCCTGACGTTGCCTTGCTTCTTCTTCCAGTCGGGCCTGCAATATTTCACTCCAATGTTTCAGTAATACAAAGCTAATTAAGGTGTGTAAAGATCAATCTACGACGAGTAAAACAGGAATAACCTTGAGTGCGTCGACCCGTTGCTGTGAAGCGCTTGGCCATGGCCGTATGGCCGGGCCTTCACTTGTGCTCCATGCTCGTATCTGGGAGAGAGAGGGAGTAGAGGTCGAGTCGATGACGCCATCACCAAGCCAGTATCGCCCATGCTTCTTGCCTCCACCCACCCTCATGATGATCTCTGCATCAAAGTCCTGGGTGCTCGGGTCGTACTGTAGCCCATAGACCGACCTTGTCGCCGACGTGTACTCACTGATGCGGGTGTGGACGCTCGGGTTGGTGTACGCCTCGGGCGGGTCCTCCGGGTTGTAGGAGACGGCGGACGTCGCCTTACCCTTGTGGGACATACACCATGCCTAGAAGTCGGAGCATTGCTGACCACCATGTGCCTCCGACTACGAGAAAGACAGCAAGATGATTAGAAATCAGGCATAATTGAGTGTCAGAATAGATAAATGAATTCACGTACCCATAATTGTTTGTATCCGGCGAGGTTGCGGTTGCCTTGATGGTGTGCTGGACCTTGCATCTGCAAACGCCGCTCCCAGGTAGCTTCGTGCGTCTTGGCCCACGTGGGCGTGAACCACTTGTCCATGACCATCGCCCAGCACTCGGGATAAGAGGAGCACCACCAGGGACACATCTACACATCATCAAGTATTTGACATATAAAAAGATCAAATTAAACCAACTTAATCTCAAAATGAATCAATATTAATATTCTTTATCTACCTCAAGGTACTGGTCCCGGGTCAGCGTCATCTTTCTTGCTTCTTCTTTGCTGACCTTCTCTCCAAGTTTTGACCCGTAGTAGGTTATGATGGTCTGGATGCGCGTCTCATGATGCATGTCGGTGATGAGTTTTTTACAGGCTTTGGTAGCACCAAATCTGCCCTGGCCTCAGATCCCTCCTTGCATCTGAAATAAGTCTGCATACAGACACGCTGCATCCATTCATTATTTCAAGAAAAGTCCAATGAATGCGATGTATTGAGCAGTGTAGTGCGAGGGAGACTTAACCAAAACTCCGCCTTCACCCGCTCCGCCTTGTTGGGGTAACCCACATCGGGGGCGGCGGCATAGTGGTCAAACGTCCAGGCCAGCTCCCTCCTGCTGGCGTAGTCAACCAGGCCAGGATAGTGTTGCCTGCACAGAAGACCGAGGACGCCATTGACCAGGCGTCCGTGACCACCACCCGACATAATCGTCCAGTTCCTGCACAAGTAATTAAGAAAAATTATTAGTTTCTCTATCGATTTTCAACATATCATATGAAGTGGTGGTGATTAAATCTAAAGTTACTTACTTTTGCCCTTCGAGGCGAATCATTGGGCGTTGGTGAGGAAGCGGAACCGAAGAGAGGCTTGCCGGACATTGCAAGTAGACGTTGGACGAACCAGAGGAAGCGGAACTCGTACCATCCTCCTCGTGTGTCCCCTCCCCCTCGTGCGCCCCCTCCTCCCCGTCCGTCTGCCGAACCAGCTCGTCGTCGTCCCCAGGCCTCGCCTCCTCCTCGTCCTCCTCACGCTGTGTAGTAGGAGGTGGCGGCGGCTACCTCCTGCGGCCGCTGCTCCTCCTCCTCCTCCTGTCCGACGGCCCCTCACCTAGAGCGGCATCTACAGTGCGTCGTGTTTGGTAAAGCAAGGACACGTCCCTGTGACGGTCGCTTCGGCCCGCCATCTTTATTCAATCACGTGCAATTAAAAAGAATAAACAAGACGTAATTAGAAATAGAAATAGATGCAAAATAAACAAAACATAATTACAAAAACATAGTATTACATGTATTAGAAATAATCTTCATGATTGGGATTAGCTGGATCATAGGTCTCGTCATCACTATCAACATTGTCATTGCCAAATAATCAACACTATCCGAAGGAGGAATGTTGTCTTCATTGTCATTGCCTAAACGTAATCGCTCAAGCATTTCGAAGTCCTTCACATTTTGCACCTCATCTCCAGCGTCCTCGTCATCAACCCTTTCATTGTCTAGTTCCATTCCGATGGCTTTAGTTAAGTCTATCTCAAACCTCCCTTCTAGCCCCTCTTCTTGAAAGAACTCTCCGTCATATGTGTGTGGGTTGAAGTTGTAATCTTCATCGTTTGGGATAGGTAGTTTACCGTGTGGTGAGACCTTGTGCACGATATCCCAACCCTTAAGATGCCCTTTGGTTCGGCACGCGTATGACGTATAATAAACCTACGTGGCCTGTTGAGCCACAATATAGACATTGCCTCCTGGATAGATGGAATCCTGTCGAATTTCGACTAGCCCAAGATTAGGGGTCCGTTTCGTTACTCGAGTATCAAACCAATGGCATTTGAATATGACAGGATTAAAAGGTTTGGCACCATAAATGAAAGTTCGTATATTTCTTCAATTCTTCCATAATAGTCGAGGCCATCAGTGCCGGGTGTAAAAACTCCACTATTTGTGGTTTTTTATTAGGCTAACTCTGCTCGTAGCTTGCTTGTGAAAGCAATTTCCATTCACATCATAACTGGTAAATGACCTCACCCTTAAGGCACAGCCGTTTGCAACCTGTCTCAACTCATCACTTATAGACGCATCGGTTTGGGCCTGCAAGCTCAAGCATGATAGATCGTTATATTATTCAAACATACGAGCAACTTGGAATGTCGAACTAAGTACGAGCTAAATTGGACGATACCATATTTTTGAACCAAGAAATGAAACCGGGCCTCCCTGGTCCCGCACCCTGTGAAAGAAGGGTATCATTTTCCTGCGGGGTAGGATCCCTTGATTGATGCCAGGATTCATGAAGAAATTCCCTGTACCAACAAGAAACAAGGGAGTTGGATGCAGAATAGTGACGGCATACTGAAACAAGTTCATTGAGAACTTACCTCACATACGGCTGCACCTCGACAAGGTTGGACAACACATATAGCATGATACTGCGCCACTCTTCAATACTCAAGCGCTTAGTGGTTGATGCACTTGCGCTTCTGAGTTGCCCTTGGAAAAGGCTGAGGTTCGATTCATTTTCGCCAGCATTATAACGAGGGGGTAGATTATGCACGCTGGGAAGGTTCTCAGTGTAGTATTTTTCTGTGAAGTTTGACACCTCCTTCAGAATGTATGCCTCTGCAATGGAAGCCTCAATTTTGGCTTTATTTCTACATTTTTGGCGAAGAGTCTTTAGACATATCTTGATTGGATAGCACCAATGGGCCTGCACGCCCCCCCCCCATTCGTGCCTCATACGGGAGGTGCACAATCAAATGCTGCATCGACAAGAAGAAGCCGGGTGGAAAGATCTTCTCCAACTTATAGAGCAACACAGGTGCCCCTTTTTCCAAGTCATCAATGACGGTCCGAGATAGCTCCTTGGTACAAAGCTGGCGCAAGAAATAGCTCAACTCTGCCAGCACTAGCTAGACATGCTTAGGGACATAGCCTCGAACCATCGCCAGAAGAAGCCGCTCAATCCATATGTGGTAGTCATGACTCTTCATCCCGTTGACTCGCAGAGTAGATAAGTTCACTCCCCTCTTTAGATTCGCTGCATACCCATCAGGGAACATTAGCGTTTGGATCCATTCAAGTACTTCCCTCCTTTGTTGGTCAAGACGAAATCGTCCTAAGGCCTTCTCCAATTCTTGCCGCCTCTAGGAGGCTGCATCTCTTGATTTGGTCTATCGCATAACCTTGCTAGGTCCACTCTAGCCTTAGGGTTGTCCTTAGACTTTTCAGTGTCCATGAGTGTTGCCCAAAGTGCCTCGGCGATATTCTTTTCAGTGTGCATTACATCAATATTATGTGGCAGAAGAAGGTCATCAAAATAGGGGAGCCTCATCAAGCCCGACTTATGAGTCCACATATGTTGCTCACCATATCCCACAAAACCACCTTCTTGATTGGCCACGAGAGCATCTATCTGAACATGAACCTTGGCACCAGTCATCATCCGTGGTGCAGGGTCTGACACTATGACACCTTTCGTAAAGTTCTTGATGTCTTGTCTGAATGGATGGTCAAGAGGTAGGAATTGACGATGTCTGTCGAACGACCAATACTTGCCACCCTTCTGCAACCAAATGAACCTAACACCTTCCTTGCATATTGGGCATGGGAACTTCCCATTAACACACCAGGCGCAAAATATCCCATACGCTAGGAAGTCATGCAGGGAGTAGTGGTACCAAATGTGCATTTTGAAGGTTGTCTTTGTAGCTCGGTCGTATGTCCATACCCCTTCATCCCAAGCATGGACCAATTCATCAAACACGGGCTCCATGAACACACCCATCTTACTCCCTGGGTGTCCAGGAATTATCAATGACAAGAATATGTTATGTCATTGAAAGGAGACACCGGGGGGGAGATTAAGTGGGATAACGAAGATAGGCCAACATGTGTATGGGGCAGTCATCATTCCATAAGGATTGAACCCATCTGTTGCCAGCGCGACACGTACATTACGAGCCTCATCTGCTTTTCATGATGTTTGTCATTAAAGTGGATCCAAGCTTCACCATCGGATGGATGTACCATCTTGTCAGGATTGTACCGTTTGCCATTTTTGTGCCATGTCATCTATTTCACAGATTCCTCGGTCATGTATAGCCGTTGGATCCCCGGTAGGAATGGAAGGTACCATAGGATTTTCACGGGGATCATAAGTTGCCTCTTCTGGCCATCATCAGAGTCTACCTCTAGGTACCTGGAGGATTTACACTTTGGACAGAACTTTGCATGCTCGTGTTCTTTCATAAATAGGACGCACCCCTTGGGACAAGCATGTATCTGCTCATACGACATCTTAAGTGCACAAAGGAGTTTCTGTGACTCGTACATGCTCTTTGGTAGAATGTGACCCTCTGGAAGCAGGGTGCCAATCATGGCCAACATCTTATCAAAGCCTTCTCGACTCAAGTTTAACTCGGACTTCAACCCCATTAAGCGTCCAATGGCATCCAGTTGAGACACTGTTGACCGATCGTGAATGGGTTTCTGTGTTGAGTCCATCATGTCGTAGAACGCCTGTGCGGCTGCCTCCATCTCCTCCTTCTCATGTCCATCATCGAACTGGCCATGGTGAAAGTCATCTAACATGTCTGCTACCCCCGCATCAGCATCAAAAGCCTCCACCCGTGGTCTCACCACCTCCTCTCTCATATGATGGGCTTCACCATGGTGGACCCACCGGGTGTAGTCCAGCGTAAATCTATTCTTCACAAGATGTTTACCCATTTCCACCTTGTTTACCCTTCTCCTGTTTCCACATTTGCTGTAGGGACACAAAACTAGGCAATGTCCTTTAGCAGCCTTGCCAAATGCACTATTCAAGAAAGCATCGGTCTTGTTCATCCATTCTGTGGTGTAATTACTCTGACTTCTCCAGCCCGTGTACATTCACTGACGGTCATCCATCCTCTAACATATGTATCAGCGAGTAATGTAACCATTAATTGCATCTACATGGTGTTCCTACTGTCTAATAGGTGAGGATAGGTCCTAATCCCACCCGTGGATGCGTAGATGAGGTTAGTTTCCATGCTCTACTCCTATCCAAGACAGAATTTCGGTAGCACCTCCCCGCTGTTCTCCAGATACACATCCTGCCAAACAAGAGTGCGTATCCGAAGAACAATAGGGAGGTGATGCCGAAACTCTGTCTCGGACCACAGCAGACCATGAAAACTAACCCATCTACGCATCCGCGGGCTGTCCAAAAAACGTGGACAATCCAAAATAGATACGGTCATAGATATGCAAAGATCTGCATACCTCCAACCGTATCTCTTTTGAACGGGAGACGCCTAACTGGGTTACGCGATCTACGACCATGATACGGAAAGAGGGGTTATACCTAGGGTGGCGGCAGAGTCAGGCTAGCGGGGCCATGGCGGGTCGGTGCAGTGGCGAGGCGACGTAGTGCAGGCAGACCGGCATGGTGACGGGAACTCCGACTCGGCTCCAACGGGCTCTTCTCTGCAAAAATGGAACAAAATACTGTCATTTAAAAAAATGGCAAAACCTCCCCTACACGGTGAGGTTTCCAAAACCTGCAAAAAACAACGGCACGTTGGCCGACAAGCACATATGTCTCAAGAGAAGCCATGTAGTTTGGATATCAATCCATGCAGAAGAATATATCCAAGTAGTACCACTACTTCTACTACTACTTCCACTATTGCTACTACTACTACCACTAGTTCTACTACTACTACAACTATTGCTACTACTACTACCACTAGTTCTACTACTACTACTACCACTACTACTACTACTACCACTAGTTCTACTACAACTACAACTACTTCTAATACTACTACTACCACTAGCACTACTACTACAACTAATACTACTACAACTATCACTACCACGACAACAACAAGAGAGAAGGCATACCTGATGGGCGCCGGGGGTAGGGGCGGGCGACGTCGGGGTTGTGGTTAGGGTCGCTGGAGTCGGGAATGTGGTCGGGCATGGGCGGCATCGGGGCGCGTGGTCCACGGGGCACAGCCGAGGGCAGGGCCTATCACATGTGGAGATGTCCTGGTTTGTAAGCATCGTACGTGATAACTTGCACCAAACCTTCTCAAATTTTTATCACATCCTCCACATACGATATCATGACATCTCGACAAGTTTCATGATTTCTGGATTTTGTTTGCATTTTATAGAATTTAAAAACAATTCGTTCGCAAGTTCGTGGTCATGTTTCATGAACAAGATGTTCGAAATTTCGGGTTCATTCCTGGATACGGCCTCACACTACACTCAATACCATGAATATCATTTTTTGAATCATTAAATTCCATTATTCGATGCACGTGCAATTCAAATTTGCATTTTCCAAAAAAATTCAATTAAATGAAATAAATTAAATAAATATAGTAAACTGTTCGGGAAATGTACCAAATTTTGACATGGAGTACCAAGTACTGTAAGAGGACTACAAAAAAAGTTTGGAGGTCAAAATACAAAAAAAAAATTGGTTTGCCGAGTGTCATCTTTTGACACTCGGCAAATATGCTCTTTGCCGAGTGCTAGATGGTAGGCACTCGGCAAAGTGTTTCCTTTGCCGAGTGTTCGTGGGGGACACTCGGCAAAGGGTGTGCCAATTTTTTTTAAATGTTTGCCGAGTGCCTCTCCGCCCGACACTCGGCAAAGTGGTAATTTTGTTTTTTTAAATACAATGGAGTGCGGTTTAGGGTTTAGATTTAAAAAAAAGGAAAAAATCTTTGCCAAGTGCCCCGATCTGGCACTCGGCAAACCGGCAGCCCTAGTCCTTTGCCGAGTGTCAGGGTCTGGCACTCGGCAAAGAAGTGGTTTGTCGAGTGCCTACTCGCTGGCACTCGGCAAACCTGGACGGCAGGCGGCGGCCGTTACCTGACGCCGTTTTTTGCCGAGCGCCAAAGTTTGTCGAGTGCCTGAGACTCGACAAAAAGGGCCTTTGCCGAGTGTCTAGCTTTGCCGAGTGCCTGACACTCGGCAAAGCCTTCTTTGCCGAGTGCCCGATTTTTAGCCCTCGGCAAAGAAAGTTGCACTCATCAAAGACCCTGTTTCCCGTAGTGTAGGCAGCGGTTCTTTCCCAATGCCTGTGCCCTTGCGGACCTTCCCGGCTGGCGGCTGCCCCGCTTGCCGCTGCTACTTCTTGTTCTGCATCCTCCTACTTTGTTTGCTTCGTCTCTCTAGCCGGCATGGGTCGATCAACCATGGCCTCACCTCTCTGTAGCCTGCTCGGAAGACAAGCGCTCTGCATGCCTTCAGTTGAGTGGCTGGGACGGAGACATATGTACGATACGAGACGAGAAGAGAAGTGGTGGCAGCGCTCTGATCAGGCCGACAGAGTGAGGTTAAACGTGGGTATCCATTGTCGGCGAGACGACGACTCCACAAGGCTCAAGGCTGCTGACAACTCGCCCATGTATGCACATGACAACGACTGCTCTATCATCGTGTTGTGTAGGCTGTCCTTGAATTGATTATGTTGAATATTATATGGGTTTAGGCCCATATTTTATTTAATAAATCAATTAATTCTAGGTCCATATTAAATGTTGTGGTACAATATAGTTTTAGTCCCGTATGGGATTTTGACTGATTGTTGACTCAACTTAAATAGGCTATACACTTGTGCACCTATAGAGAAGTTGAAAGAGGCCAAAGATGTGCTGCGCGCGCTGTCGCCGAGCCGAGGCGTGGCGAGTGATGTGATGCGTGCGTGCGTGACGTGTCGAGCATAGGTGTGGGTTGGTTTTGCCACTTGGGCTGGCTAAGGAAGAGGAAGGGGTACAGGAGCTAATGTGGAGGAATTACTTACGGGTCAGTTACCATCCACTACGGTGGTGATTACTCGTAATCACTTCGACTCTTCGTCTCCCTGATCTCTCAGGCATTACCTTCCCTCCCATCTCCCTATTGCCTCATGCACCATACCAATCCATCCTTCAATCAAGTTGTATTCGAGTACCCCCGATCCATCCTCTGTGCACACGAAGCCTTGGGAGTCTTCATCTCCTTTCTGGTTTCTTCCTCGAATTGGTCGTCTACTTTTTGGTGGACGTTCGAGGGACGGCACTGCGTACATCTTCCTGCAACGACTGTGGTTTGTGACTTTGAACAACTCACCATGAGTGGGTCTGGAGCCACCGGTGCCTTGAGCATGGGTCCCTCCGCAGGGTACATTTCTGTTTTCAAATTGATTAAGTTCAATCTCTTCTCCGCCATGATTAGTATGATGTTCATCAACATATTTGTTGCTAACCTGAGTAGTAGTAAAATCACACATGTGCACATATTTGTCATCACAAAATTGTTATTATTTTTCCATATTAATTTTAACATGAAATTGCCTAAATTCCTAACAATAAAAAAACTGATATTAGGCAATTTTCTGTTAGTGGTTTTGCTGCTGCTTTGAAGCTAAATGTTTTTGATGGAACAAATTACAAGACATGGCATGCTAAGATGGTACTGTGACTTACTGCTATGAACTGCTATCATGCCGCACAGGGGAAACCTGAACAATTTACTCCTGAGGAGGAAAAGGTCAAGATAGCCGATAACCTGTTTCGAGGTGTCGTGATTAGTGCACTTCATAGCAAGTATGAGGACAAATACCTTCGTCACAGGAATTATGTGATGCACTTGATGCTAAGTTTGGTGTTTCTGACGCCGCTAGCGAGCTGTACCTTATGGAGTAGCTATTTGACTACAAGATGGTTGACAACCGTTCTGTGGTAGAACAAGCTCATGAGATACAGGCACTGGCTAAGGAACTTGAATAGTTCCCATGTATGTTGCCCGACAAGTTTGTGGCCGATGGTATAATCGCTAAGTTGCCACCTTCTTGGAGGGATTATGCTACCTCTCTAAAACACAAGAGACAAGAGTTTAGCGTGGCTGAGCTTATTGGGTCTCTTGATGTTGAGGAGAGGGGGAGAGCAAAAGACACGTGTGGAAAAGGTGTTGATTTTTCTAGTGCCAATATGGTGCAGAAGAAAAATTCAAATGCATCTCGTAATAAGAAGAAGAAGAACAAGCAAGAGAACAACTCGAAGCCTAAACAATCAAACACTTTTAAGAAGAAAAATAACAACAAAGATGGTGGTTGCTTTGTTTGCGGGAGTGATGAGCATTGGGCAAGTTCATGCCTAGACCATAAATTTAAGCAAGAGAAGAAATCTGCAAACATGGTTATTAGCGAGGCTGAAGGAGGAACATCTGGGTATGGTAATTCTTTACCTACTATTCTTTTAGTTTGTCATTCGTCTGAGTGGTGGATGGACAGTGGGCCTAATATTCATGTGTGTTGATGTCTCTTTGTTTTCTTCTTATTAGGTCGGTGGGACTGGAGCCTTGCTGATGGGGAATGGGTCCCTTGTGCGTGTTCTTGGTGTTGGTCTGGTCATTCTAAAGTTCACTTCGGGGAAGATGGTGCTACTGAAGAATGTGCTCTCAATGTTGTCGAGATGGTTTTAAAATTGTCTTCGAGTCCAATAAATGTGTAAGGTCAAAGTATGGAACTTTTGTTGGTAAAGGTTATGATTGCGGAGGCTTGTTCCGCTTATCCTTGCATGATGATGTGTGTAATAAGATTGTGAACAATGCTATTATCGCAGATGAGTCAAATATTTGACATTCATGCCTTTGTCATGTTAATTTTGGTTGTCTATTGCGGCTTGCAAATCTGAATTTAATCCCAAAAATTAATTTGGTCAAAGGTTCTAGGTACCATATGTGTGTGCAGTCTAAGCAACCTCGTAAGCCTCACAAGGCTACGGAGATGAGAAACTTGGTGCCATTAGAACTAATCCATTCTGATCTATGTGAGATGAATGGTGAGTTGACTAAAGGTGGCAAAAGATATTTCATGACTTTTAGACGATTATACTAGATTTTGCTATGTGTACCTGTTAAAAACAAAAGATGAAGCATTGCATTACTTTAAGATCTATAAAGCTGAAGTAGAAAATCAACCTGAGAGGAAAGTTAAACAATTAAGGTCTGATCGTGGTGGAGAATACTTTTCAAGTGAATTTTCATAATTCTATGTAGAACATGGAATTATTCATGAGAGGACACTGCCATACTGATCGCAATCCAATGGGATTGCCAAAAGAAAGAACCGCACTCTAACTGAGTTGGTTAACGCCATGTTGGAGACAGCGGGACTATCTCAAGAATGGTGGGGTGAGGCTATTTTGACAGCATGTCATGTCCTGAATAGAGTTCCTACACAGAATAAAGAAATCACACCATTTGAGGAATGGGAAAAGAAAAGATTAAATCTCTCATGTTTGCGCACTTGGGGTTGTTTTGCCAAAGTGAATGTGTCAATTAACAAAAAGCGTAAACTTGGATCTAAAATTGTTGATTGTGTTTTCCTTGGTTATGCTATTCACAGCGTTGGATATAGATTCTTAATTATAAATTCTAGGGTACCTGACATGCATGTTGGTACTATCATGGAGTCTAGAGACGCTACATTTTTTGAAAGTGATTTCCCATGAAAAATACGCCTAGCACATCTAGTCATGAACCTATAATTCCCCCATTAGCAATTTATTATGATAGAACATTCTGAGGAACCTCATATGCATAATCCAGAGGAGGATGATGTTATAGTCACTCAAAAGAGTAAGAGACAATGGACTGCAAAGTCTTTTGGTGATGACTACATTGTGTACCTTGTGGATGACATACCAAGAACCATTGAAGACGCACATTCCTCTCCTAATGCTGACTTGTGGAAGGAAGCAGTACGGAGTAAGATGGATTCAATCATGTCTAATGGAACTTGGGAAATTGTTAAACGTCCTTATGGATGTAAACCAATAGGATGCAAATAGGTGTTCAAGAAAAAGCTTAGGCCTGATGGTACAATTGAGAGGTACAAGGCAAAGCTTGTGGCCAAGGGTTATACCCAGAAAGAAGGTGAAGATTTCTTCGATACTTATTCACCTGTTGCTCGATTAACCACAATTCAAGTGTTACTTTCTCTGACTGCCTCTCATGGTCTTATCATTCATCAGATGGATGTAAAGATGGCTTTCCTAAACGGAGAGTTAGAGGAGATCTATATGGATCAGCCAGATGGATTTGTAGCAAATGGTCAAGAGGGCATGGTGTGTAAGTTATTGAAGTCCTTATATTGCCTGAAACAAGCTCCTAAGCAGCGGCATGAGAAATTTGATAGAACTTTGACATATGCTGGCTTTGTTGTAAATGAAGCTGACACATGTGTATACTATCGGTATAGTGGGGGCGAAGGAGTGATCTTATGTTTATATGTTGATGACATACTAATCTTTGGAACCAGCCTTAATGTGATTAAGGAGGTTAAAGACCTGTTGTCTAATAATTTTGAGATGAAAGACTTGGGAGAAGCTGATGTTATTCTTAATGTTAAGCTGTTAAGAGAAGGCAATCGTGGGGTTACACTTTCACAATCCCACTATGTGGAAAAGGTATTGGGTCGCTTTGGGTTTAGTGACTGTCAACCTGCTCCTGCGCCTTATGACCCTAGTGTGCTATTAAGGAAAAATCAAAGAACAGCAAGGGATCAATTGAGATACTCCCAAATAATTGGTTCGCTTATGTATCTGGCTAGCACCACAAGGACTGATATCTCGTTTGCTGTGAGCAAACTAAGTCGGTTTGTGTCAAATTTGGGAGACAATCATTGGCATGCTCTTGAGAGAGTACTGCGCTATCTGAAATGTACTATGAGCTATGGCATTCACTATACCGGGTACCCAAAGGTACTAGAGGGTTTCTATGATGCTAACTGAATATCTGATGCTGATGAGCTTTATGCCATAAGCGGATATGTGTTCTTGTTTGGAGGTGGCGTTGTTTCTTGAAAGTTTTGCAAGCAGACTATTTTCACAAAGTCAACTATGGAAGCAGAACTCACAGCATTAGACTCCGCTGGCGCTGAGGCCGAGTGGCTTCGTGAACTCCTTATGGATTTACCGGTTGTAGAGAAACCTATACCGACTATTTCTATGAACTGTGACAACCAAACAGTGATAACTAAGGTAAACAGTTCTAAGGACAATATGAAGTCCATAAGGCATGTTAAGCAGAGATTCAAATCTGTTAGAAAATTGAGAAACTCCAGAGTGATAGAGTTGGACTATGTCCACACGTCTAAAAATCTGGCAGATCAATTCACTAAGGGACTGTCACGTAATATGATAGATAGTGCATCGAGTAAAATGGGCTTGAGACCCACATAAAGTCTATCATGGTGGTAACCTGTTCTATGTGATCAGAGATCCCATGAAGTAGAATGGTGAAACAAGCCAGGGGTAGGCTATGAGGAAAGACCCTTAATTAAACCCATGTCAGATGCACTTCTTTCCTTTTCTGTAAGGCAGGTTGGTTTTATACCTTAATGTGTTTCAAAGTGGCTTGTTGAAGCAAAGATGTCCTACAGAACATCTTTTGAGAAACACACATATGTGAGTTCGATTGCTAGTCACAGTCTATGAGATTTGGGTAATCTCTAGATACTCATGAATGGGTCAGGAGTATGACTTATATGCTCCAACCAGAGGGAATGCTTTTTGCAATCTATTATCAGTAAAGGGCCTAGGTGAAACTTATTTCGCATAAAACCATCAATTCAAGGCATAGTCCATTGTATAGTTGTGAGTAAGCGTAACCTTTGCTCTAGGTGAAAGTTCAACTTAACAGTCTCCATCGAAACACTGTTATATCAAACGATAGGAAACTGAGAGCATTTCTTATGTGCCCTAGAATTTGGTGGGGATTGTTGAATATTATATGGGTTTAGGCCCATATTTTATTTAATAAATCAATTAATTCTAGTCCCATATTAAATGTTGTGGTACAATATAGTTTTAGTCCTGTATGGGATTTTGATTGATTGTTGACTCAACTTAAATAGGCTACACACTTGTGCACCTATAGAGAAGTTCAAAGAGGCCAAAGGCGTGCTACATGCGTGTGTTGCCGCTGCCACCGAGCCGAGGCATGGCGTGGCGAGCGATGCGTGCATGGCATGGCATGGCGAGCGATGCGTGACATGCACAAGCATGGATGTGGGTTGGTTTTGCCACTTGGGCCGATGCGATGCGTGCATGGGTGACGTGCATGAGCACAGGTGTGGGTTAGTTTTGCCACTTGGGCTGGCTAAAGAAGAGGAAAGGGTATAGGCGCTAATGTGGAGGAGTTACTTACGGGTCAGTTACCATCCACTATGGTTCACTTCGACTCTTCATCTCCCTGATCTCTCAAGCATTACCTTCCCTCCCATCTCCCTGTTGCCTCACGCGCCATACCAATCCACCCTCCGATCGAGTTGTATTGGAGTACTCCTCGTCCCATCCTCTGCGCATGGAGCTTTGGGAGAGCAGGCCTTCAGAACTGCCATTCGTATCAGGACACTTGCTTGAGTATGTGCTGGCGATCAGGTTTTTAGGAAGCGTCTCTCCTTTCTGGTTTCTTCATCGGATCGACCGTCTACTTTCTGGTGGACGAGTGATGGCACTGCGTACATCTTCCTGCAACGACTATGGTCCGTGACTTCGAGCAACACACCATGAGTGGGTCTGGAGCCACCGATGCCTTGAGCATGGGTCCCTCTGCAGGGTACATTTCTATTCTCAAATTGACTAAGTTCAATCCCTTCTCCGCCATGATAAATATGATGTTCGTCAATATATTTGCTGCTAATCTGAGTAGTAGTAAAATCACATACGTACACATATTTGTCATCATAAATTTGTTATTATTTTTTCTAAATTAATTTTAACATGAAATTGCCTAAATTCCTATGAAGGGAAGGTAATGGTCTACATGTTGAAAGTGTTGTTCGTGGATAGATTGAACGGGCGGTCGAAATATTCCTCTATATGCTATTTGAAATAAATGACCGGTCCGAATTTTCTAATCTTAGTCATTAGTAAATAAATTCAAAATTATTAGGATATTATACGTTATTACTTAGTGCTAATTATGATGATAATATTAGTTTGATAAGAGCAAGACCAATAATAGAGCCAAGTGTTTGTCTATTAGCCAAGTTGCAAGAGCTAAGCTATACAATAGTAGCCTCTTATTTGTCTATGAAAAACTTTTTTATTGTTTATTTTACCCATGTCCCACCTTCTCTTTCTTAATCCTCCTCACATTCACTTAGTGCATAGACCCACTACTGTATATGCATCCGTGCCCAACTTCTTGCTTGCATGAGAGCCAAGCTCTCCTCTCTTTCCTCCCTTCTCTCCACCACATCAGCATTTGTTTAGCTATAAGCCAATTATTGTACCTGCTCTAAGTGCTACTACGTTCATTGATGCATTGATTAGTGCGCCAATTAATGTAGTAGCAGACTAGTAGTGCTAATTAATATATTTTTTATTTTAGAGGCTCAAGCGTTTGTGCCTTTGTTTCGAAGGAAAATAGTAAGTTTGCTTTATTTTTTTAATCTCTGTGATTTTACCCCTACATTTTCGAATTGAAGAAAGAGTTTTCTCTTATTCCATGAAGTCCTCTTAACTGTGTTAACTTTTGTTAAAAAAGACAAGTTTAGTCTTGCGATTTTGCCCCTATTTTATTAGAGGTCTTATAATTTTACCCTTATTTTGGAAACACACTACAACATGACACCCCTTTTGCAACGTAAATATGCATTGCTAGAAGTCCATATATGCGTTGGCAGGGTCTATATCAACGCATCTAATATGTGTTGCCTAAAGTGGCGTTGCAAGGGTCTATTGCAACACTTATTTATCCGTTGGTAACACATACTAATAACCGTTGTAAAGTTGCAACGCATAAGATGGGTTATGGCAACGCTTATATGTGTTTGTACAAACCATGAGCGAACTACTTCTAAGGTTTGTTGCAACATCTAGATTTAGTTTGTTGCAACACTTACATGTGTTGCAAGGAATAAACCATTAAATCATCAATTAATTAATATCATAAATATTTAATTTTTGACACAAACATAGGGATAATGCCTGTACAATTTAATGAAAAACGCAAGACCATCCAACACGTAGAAAATAAGCACACTCAGCCATCTAGTATAAAGAATTTGTTTCTTTACAATGAATACCAGCCACATAATTCATGACACGGTTTCTCTTTAGAGTACAAGTTCCTACGGGTGTCAAATATAAAACATAAAGGATCCTCTTAGAATGCCAGCAGCCCTTCTTTCTCCTTCCTTCAGTTTAGTCTAGCATTCCACTACTGTGACCATCTATTTGACTTCTCAACCTACACAAATAAATATTGGATTACTTTAATGTGAAACTTAGAAGTAAAATCATAATAGGTTATAGAAAGGACCGTACAAAATTTGAAGGCCATGAAATTTAATATAGAAGCTGAAATCTAATGACTGCAACAACACAAATATAGAATCAATTTTATGGTGCCCATATAAAATTTCAAATAGGTCCTACCTCATCATATTAGTCCAAAGTGATGTGACTACACAAAGTCCAGGTGCCAGGTAACTGATAAGATGCAATCTGATCAAGAAGGAAAACAACCAGAATTTTTTATCTAGACCCATAGGAATGGTTATCCCATAGACAGAAAATTAATAAACGTGAAATGATACACAGCTAGTACCTCTTGGTTCTATGACCTCTTCAGGCGGCGACAGGGACCGGCGAGGGTGCGGGGGCACGTGGGCGTTCTCCTGCAGCGTCCGGCGGTGCGGTGCAGCCGCCAGGCGTTGTCTTGCGGCGTCTGCGGCGGCGCGATGCAGCTGCTGGCGCTGGTGCCGGCCGGGACGCGGCGCTACTGCTGCCCCGATGGTGGTGTAGTGGGGACTTCCTGTTTGCTGGAGGGAGAAGAGAGGTATGGAGTTGTGCGATGGAATGGAAAAAATAAAATGAACCACGAGTCACCTGGGAGAATTGACGAGATCCAAAATCAGGGGCGGTTCCCAGGCTGTTTGTACACGATCCTGTGTAGCTAGTCTCTATGAAAGGTGGGGCCATTATTTGGCTTCCGAATAACTAGTGTGGGCCGTGAGAGAAATAAGATTAGTTGTGTGGGAGAAATGAAGGCACGAAATAAAAAAAAAACTGGAGGAAAAGAATGGCAGGAGCAAAAATGACAAAAAAAAGATTACTTAGCTGAATTTACGTTATTAATCTAGGGAAATAATGGCAGGAGCTCAAAAAAGACAAGAAAATTTGAGATTACGCTAAATTTATATTATTATTAGTTTAGTGTTAGAATTTAAATGAGATAGCTAATAAAGTAATACATCTGAAAATTGTCCAAGCATTTGATTGGGCCTACAAATTAATTTTTTTCGAACGACATCAAATGGAGAAATGACCAAAATAAAAGTTGTAGATCTCGAAAAGTTATGAAACATTATTGTTTACAACTTTTCATTTGAAATCATTTACTGCTTCAAAATGTTGTTTGAAATTTAATTTTAAAATTGTTGAAGAACTATGATTTCTCTTTTTAATCTCTGGCTCAAACTTGTAACTAGTCTTTCTCCCTTATACTAACTTCTAATTTGATGATTTTTTTCTAAAATCATGCTTTATCGATTTATTGTGTTCTCACAACTATTACTTTGTCCATCTTTTCATGTGAATGTGTTTTATGTATTTGAATTTTGAATTTTAAAAAATGGTAACTTCAAACATCATTTTGATACATTAAATGATTTTAGCTAAAAAATTATGAACATAAAAGTTGTAGAACTTATCAAGATCTACAACTTTTATTTTGGTTATTTTTTCATCCAACAAAGTGGTAGTAACATTATTCACAAAATTTACATATCTCTCTTATAGTTTCATAAACTATTATAGTTTCATAAAATATAAGAGGGATATGTAAAATTTTAAACTATAAGAGGGATATGTAAAATTTTAAACTATAAGAGGGATATGTAAAATTTATGAACAATATTACTATCACTATATCGGATGAATAAATAACCAAAATAAAAGTTGTAGATCTCAGAAAGTTATAGAACTTTGTAGTTGGCAACTTTTTCATTTGAGATCATTTTGTCAAGAAAAACTATGTTTGAATTTCTCAAATTTGAAATTTGAAATTTTCAAACGATCTCGGATGGAGAAACAACCAAAACGAAAGATGTAGATCTGGAAAAGTTATAGAACTTTATAGTTGACAACATTTTCGTTTGAGATCATCCTGTCAAGGAAAACTACGTTTGAATTTCCAAAAATTTGAATTTTTCAAACGACCTCGGATGGAGAAACCACCAAAACAAAAGTTGCAGATCTCGAAAAGTTATAAAAATTTGTAGTGGACAACTTTTTCATTTGAAACTATCTTGTCAAGAAAAACTACGTTTGAATTTTCAAAAATTTAAAATTCAAATTTTATAAACGACCTCGGATGGAGAAACCACCAAAATGAAAGTTGTAGATCTTGAAAAGATATAAAACTTTGCAGTTGACAATGTTTTCATTTGAATTCGATTAGGGCCTTTCGTGTTTAATTAATGATTAATGAGGAGAAGCAACATGTGTCAAATTTCAATAAAGAAAGTAATTGTTCAGTAATGGGTACATGTCCGCAGTGGTCAATTGGTGTAGAATGCTGTTCGAAACCAGATGGAAGCAATTTTTTGTCGTAATTAACTATGCATTTTTAGAATGCAAGACCGGAGGAGTACCTCCACGTACCGTACAGGACACCAGGTACCTCCGCGTACATGGTCAGTGGCCACCGAACAGTTAGAAAACGTTGCTACATCATTCCTTGCAACGAATAAATCATAGTGTCAAATGTTTAGGCTATAATTTTGACAGACAAGGATTTCAACGACAAACTTGAGACAATTTGTGTATTTTTTAAATCTAGACGGAATTTGAGACACTTTTTTTACCCTATATCTACCAATTCGGAGCAAACACAGAGGCCATGGTGCAGCCCGACCCCAAGATATGGCGCGCCGCATAGCTTAACCTTAACCTTATCTGCCGCCCACCCCCTCCCTTCTCTCCTACCTCTCGCTCCTGCACTCGTGCCTCCTCTTGGTCCTCTACCTCCCACGCCACCTGCCCTCCAAGACCTGGCCACCATGTGCACTGCCTCCACATCCTTCTCCCTCCCTGTCGCCGCCGCTCCTCGCCGTCCAATGTGAGCATGGCGACCTCCTCGAGCATGAGCGTAGCAACCTCCACGAGCCACATCCCCTCGTGGATCCACATTCATATCGGCTAGATCCATGGATCCGACATCCAATAACGGCTTTGGCCGCTCGTCCACCCCTGAGCAGCCATCCAAATTGCAGCCCTGGCCATCCGTGTGCTCGAGCTCGTTGGGAGCACTGTGTATGGCTATTGTGAACCTATTCCTATGTTGTAGTACTATGTATGGTTGTTGTTCTAGCATTATGTATGGCTGTTGTTCTAGTACTAAGTATTCAACGGTTGTGAACCTGTGTTCATGTGTCTGTTCTTTGTTATTGTATGTCTTTGGTGAATGCACCCACATCGTTGCTCAAATTTAGTGACGCGTTTCAAAAAAGTCACTACGGTTATGTAAAACCCATCATTAAAGAGTCACCCTATCCTGTAATATCCACCGTTGAGATCTGTAAAACCCGTCACTACTGCCCATTAATAGTGACACGTTTTCATAATTAATCCGTCACTATTATTTGACTTCAGTGACACGGGTTCTCTATAAACCCCAACACTGCTAACTAATATCTGTGACAGGGTAATTATAATGCGTCACTAATATTTTCTATGCAGTGACAGGTGATTATAATGTGTCACTAGTATTTTTTTGAGAGAATCCCTTGTGAGCTATTAAAAAAGATCGCAATTCCCTGTGAGCCACTGAAAAAGTTCAGCGAACTTCAGCGCCACTGCTCCAACTTTTTTTTGTCCTCCATGCCACTAACGTCAGATTGGGCTCTAACGGTGTCAAACTGCAAGTGTGAAAAGTCAAAAATACCCTTAGGTCTAAATATGCCATTAATTTTTTTAGTATCTTAATGACTTCAAATGGAAAAACTCAAAACTAGAAAGTTGTAGATCTCGTCAAGATCTATAATTTTCATATAAAAATTATCTTCATTTAATACCGTAAAAAGATATGATTTTTCTAAGATATATTAATCATATTAAATCATATTTTTTTGCGGAATTAAATGAAGATAATTTTTATATGAAAATTATAGATCTCGACGAGATCTATAACTTTCTAGTTTTGAGTTTTTTTATTTGAAGTCGTTAAGATGCTCAAAAAAATTAATGACATATTTAGACCTAAGGGTATTTTTGACTTTTCACACCTACAATTTGACACCGTTAGAGCCCAATCTGACGGCAGTAGCATGGAGGGCAAAAAAAAGTTGGAGCAGTGGCGCTGAAGTCCGCTAAACTTTTTAAGTGGCTCACAAGGAATTGCAATCTTTTTTAATGGCTCACAATAAATTCCCCCTATTTTTGTGCAGTGACACGGTTCAATAGGATGCCTTAGGTGACGGGGGATAGTTAGGACCCGTCACTACAGACACATATTAGTGACTGACATTATTTGTTTTCAGTGGCGGATCCACATTAGTGATGCAAAATTAGTGACGCGTGTGTTTTCCATCACTAAAGTACATCTAGGCCTGTCACTAATGTCTATTTCTAGCGTAGTGGTGATAACTACAGTGAAAGTAACAACAGGAGAGCAAAAGCAAAAGATGAAATTGAATGAAGCTTTGATCATGCTAATGCCCTTGAGACTGAAAGTACAGATGAAAAATGCTACACTGATACTTGGATGGAAAATGCTACACTGGACTTATATCCATACTTGGATTCCATCCTTACAAAGAGGTGGTCTTCTTGCATCTATTAAATGGAAGAGCCGTGGCTTAGCATTTGTATAGCTTGAGGGTTCAAGATTTGGGCCACTTACATGTGCCTTATCATGGCAATGTTATAGATACGACTTTTGTGTACACTCATTATTGGAAGAGGGTGTTGTCCAAGCACAACTGATATATATGAAGAAGGAAAAAAATGGTCTTTCTGGGAGTCATAGCTCTTACGTACTTTGGTAATTTGGTGTACACGCAATGATCTAGTTTTTGAGGAAAAGCGATTCACCACTTTTATGCATGCTACCTTTAGGGAAACATAATGGATGCAATTTTGGGCATTATATTGTTGCAGCATGAGAGCACAAATGAAACAAATTCACTTGGCGAGTAGAGCATTGAAAGTCGGTGTTTTGAATATTTTCGCCAAGAATGGATGGATAATAATAGAATTTGCTTATGATCATTTCCTCTTACTTGTGTAGTCTTTTCCTTTTTGAGATTAGCGATTGAGCTGACAACATTGTAAGAACTTAGATGCGTGCAATCGCAGAGGACAATGATATTTCCTTTTCTAAAAAAATGATCCTGAGTTCCTGACTCCTGAGAGTCAATTGCACTTGAAAATATGTTTTCACAATTACGGCAATCTTTTTATTTTTATTTTTTGGATGATCACCTGGCGCCTCCAACCTTTCAACTCCTTCAAATATTCATGCCCACTCGCTCATTACTCCTTCTTCCATTTGCTGAATCTCAAATATTCATGCGCCATGCGGAGATAGTGGTGCTAGACTTGGCGCAAGTACACTGCTAGCTGGAACAACACATTGGTATATTGCATTGAATGTACTAGTCTAATATATATATATATATATATATATATATATATATATATATATGAAAGCATCTAGGCCCCTAGTTGGATTTCGGTGATTACTATGACTAACATGTGTTTTGCAGAGGCAATTAAGTTAGGTCACGGTAATGGAGATCGATTGGGCAATCAGGGTGGTCATGCCCCTACGATGGAAATCGTTTTGGTTTTCAAAGGATGGACGGCAAGGTTAAGGATGGACTAGTTCTAAGTGTCGTTTGGTGTTGAGGAGACACTTAGAGTAGTTTAGGACTTTGTTTTTCCTTTGGCCGTACTATTAAGGGGGGTATGGACGGGTAGCTTGACCTAGGTGAGTCTAGTGAGTTAGGTGTGGTGCACACTTGTTAAATCTAGCACTAGGTAGCTCCTAAAAAGCCCTTAGATCCATTGGAGAAAACTTCACTCACGCATGATCGAGAGTTGGAAGTGAATGTAGGGTCAAATATTGACGGGACGCTGGTTCCGGAGTGACCGAACGCTTGGCTCAGAGTCCGGTCAGTTCATTTGATCAAGGTGAAATCGTCTGGCACGACCGGACGCTGAGAGGTGAGCGACTGGACGCTGGGTGCCAGCGTCCGGTCGACTCCAGTAAGGTTCCAGAGAGGAAAAACCATGACCGGACACGTCCGGTCACAACTTAAACACTGGAGTTCGGGGTGAACTGACCGGAGCATCCGGTCAACATGACCGGAGCGTCCGATCACCCCGCAAAGGCATATAACGGTTCGTTTTTCAACCAAGGTTATAAATACTTCCTCCATTCGTGTGAGGGGGTACTTTTGCTCATTCCAACAGCTGAGAAACACCTTTGAGAGTGCCAAGAAGAGCAAGGTCCTAGTGAGGTGATTGAGATTTGAGAATTCCAAAGAGGGCCCTCATTAGTGAAAACAAGAGTAGCAAAGTGTGCATCCACCCTTCTCATTAGGCTTGTCGTAGTCAAGTGAGAGTTCGTGCTTGTTACTCTTGGTGATCGCCATCACCTAGACGGCTTGGAGGTGATTGGGAGCTTGGTGATCATCTGGAGAGCTTGTGGATGACCCAACTCAAGTTGTGAGCAGTTGTGGGTGATTCACCGCGACGGAGTGTAAAAGAATCAACCCGTAGAGAGCACTTGATCCTTGCACAGATCAAGGGGGAGCTACACCCTTGCACGGGTGCTCCAACGAGGACTAGTGGGGAGTGGCGACTCTCCGATACCTCGGCAAAACATCGCCATGTTCCTCCTTCTCTCTTTACTTTGAGTATTTACTTTGAGCAATTCAATTCTTGTCATTTACATTCTTAGAATTGCCATGCTAGAGTAGGATTGGAACATAGGTTGCTAAATTTTTGTGCGTTAGATCAATAGAAACACTTTGCAGGCACAAGGGGTTAATTGGGCTAACCGTAGGATTTAATTATTGCAAAAAAAATTTAGAATTAGCCCAATTCAGCCCCCCCTCTTGGGCATCTTGATCCTTTCAATTGGTATTGGAGCCTCGTGCTTACGTATTTAGGCTTAACCGTCTAGAGAAAGATGTCTCACGGGGATGGACCTCCTCCTATCTTTGAGGGGGGTGATTTTCCTTATTGGAAAATTCGCATGGAGACATACTTAGAAGCTCTAGATGTTGGAATACTTAGAGCCGCCTCATAAGGCTTCCCAAAACCTCGGGATGCTATACACCTACAAGGCGATGAGGTGAATTACGAAAAATGGAATGCAAAGGCTCGAAACACCATCTTTAGAGGCCTTTGCAAAGATGTGTTCAACCGGGTGAGGAACCACAAAGACGCTAGCACTATGGTCGGACGTTTGTGCGCTCCATGAGGGAACAAAGAGTGAGCATGAGGAACGCTATCATCTTGTCATGAAAAAGCTTAACTCTTTTGAGATGCTTCCTAAAGAATGTGCTAATGAAATGTACTCATGTTTGAATTTCTTGTAGAGGAAGTCAATGGGCTTGGACTCACTCAAATGCAACCATCCGATGTTGTAAGAAAGATTTTGAGTGTCCTCCCCATTGACAAATATGGGCATATTGTGACCGCGCTTCATCAAGGTGATCTTTCCACCGCTATACCGACACAAATCTTGGGAAAGATCAATGCTCATGAGATGTACATACACATCACACCACAAGATGGCTCATCCTCTACTAAGAAGAAAGACAAGGACTTAGCATTCAAAGCTAGTCAAGAGAAGGGCAAAGCAAGGCTTGAGTATGAGAGCTCAAGTGATGATGAAGTTGATGATGCAAGCCTTGCTCTCATGGTGAAAAGAACCACCAAGATGCTAAAGAAGCTCAACAAGAGTGGCATCAAGTTCGATGGCAAGAAGAAGAAGTTCTTCACAAGCTTTAGAAGGAAGCCAATCTCCGAGATGGATTACTACAATTGTGGAGAACTTGGTCATCTAGCACACCAATGCACCAAGCCCAAGAAAGACAAGTACAAGAACAAGTACAAGGGCAAGAAAGATGACTCAAGCAATGAAGAAGAAGATGACAAGAAGAAAAACAAGCCATACAAGAAGAGAGATGGCAAGAAGGACTTCCACAAGAAGAAGAAAAGTGGAAAGGCATACATCGTCAGTGATTGGCTCACGGACATTGATTCATCAAGTTGCTCATCCGATGATGATAGTGATAATGAGAAGGTGGCCGCCATTGTGATTGACTCCTCATCATCTTCACCAACACCACCGCTATCATCCTCTACACACCTATGCCTTATGGCCAAGGGTGAACTAAAGGTATCAAATGATGATGATAGTAGTAGTGATGATCATGCTAACAATGATGATTGTGATAGTGATAGTGATGATGATGAATTTGAATCACCTTCATATGATGAACTTGTCAAATTGCTAAACAAATATACTAGGATCATTAGAAAGACTAGAGCTAAGAATGACAATCTAGAAGCTAAGAATGATTCTCTTTTAGCTAAATGTGATATAGCCGAAAAGGCTAGTGTTGAGCTTAGAGAAGCAAATGATGATATATCATCCAAACTCAAGGAGCTCAAATCTTCTAAGAAAGAGCTTAAAGATAAACATGATAAACTTGAGAGGATACACAATGAGCTCATCACTAGCCACAACAAGCTAAAAGAAGAATATACTACTCTTAAGATTAATAATGATAATCTTGTCATTGCTCAAGAATTTTTATCCAATGAGCCACATGATGCTACTAACGATATTGTTAAGATTGATACAGCTACATCATGTGATGATTTGATCATTGAGAGCATTGAGCAAAGTTCTAGTAGCAAGGGCAAGCAAGTGGTTGAGGCTGATAATTATGATGAGTTTGTCAAGCTCAAGAATGACAATGAAAAGCTCAAGAAAGATCTTGAAGAGATCAAAAGCCACAACACTATTGTGCTAGAAACTCTTGATCATGATGGTGATTTGATCCTTGAGAATGAGAAGCTCAAAGAAGAAAACAAGAAGCTCAAGGAAGAGAAAAACAATGATGTACTCAAGGAAGAGAACAAGAAGCTCAAGTTGGAGAAAGAGCATCTCAAGATTGGATTGAGCAAGTTCACTAGAGGCAAGCATCTTCAAAGTGAGCTAATAATAAATACCATCATGAAGATGGATAGAAGTGGAATTGGATATTTGGTAAATCAAGAGAAGAAGGCTCAAGCTCAACAACAACAACACAAATCAAAGCCAAAGCCAAAGAGATGCTTTGAGTGTGGACAAGAAGGTCACTTTGCCCATGAGTGCCAAACTCCACCACCACAACCCTTGCCCAAGCATGCTAGACCTTTTGCCTTCAATGCTCATTACATGCTTAGAAAGGATTCTAGTGGAAAGATGAAAGTCATGTTCTTAGGACCTCCCAACAAGAATAGGCCTAAGAAAATTTGGGTAGCAAAGTCACTTGTTGAGAAGGTAAAGGGCCCTCAACAAGTTTGGGTTCCTAAAGCTTGATCTCTTGTGTGTAGGTGAACTACAAGACCGGTGGAAGTCATTGGGTTATTGATAGTGGTTGCACACAACATATGACCGGTGATCCTCATATGTTCACCTCACTAGATGAAGAAGTAGATGGACATGAAAGAATCACATTTGGAGATAATTCAAAGGGCAAGGTTAAAGGATTGGGAAAAGTGGTAATATCAAATGATCATTCTATCTCAAATGTGCTATATGTTGCTTCAGTGAGCTTCAACTTGCTATCCGTTGGACAATTGTGTGATCTTGGCTTCTAATGCTTGTTTACCGAGAAGGAAGTTGTTGTATCTAAGAAGGATGATGATCAAGTGATATTCAAAGGATTTAGATATAACAACCTATATCTAGTGGACTTCATCTCCGAAGATGCTAATTTGAAGACGTGCCTTTTCACCAAAACAACACTTAGGTGGCTATGGCATAGAAGACTTACTCATGTTGGGATGAGCTCACTCAAGAAGCTAATGAAGAATGATTTGGTGAGAGGGTTGAAGGATGTGAAGTTTGAGAAGGACAAGCTTTGTAGTGCATGTCAAGCCGGCAAGCAAGTTGCAAATACTCATCCAACCAAAGCTTTCATGTCAACCACAAGAGTGCTAGAACTCCTTCACATGGACTTATTTGGACCAACAACATACAAGAGTTTGGGAGGAAATCTTTATTGTCTTGTGATTGTTGATGACTATTCAAGATACACATGGGTATTCTTCCTTCATGACAAATTCGAAGTTGCATCATGCTTCAAGAAGTTTGCCAAGAGAGCACAAAATGAGTTTGAAGTGAAGCTAAAGAAGATTAGAAGTGACAACGGTAAAGAATTTGACAACACAAACATAGAAGCCTATTGTGATGAAGTTGGGATCAAGCATGAGGTCTCCGCAACATATACTCCTCATCAAAATGGTGTAGTTGAGAGAAAGAACTAGACATTGATCACTCTTGCAAGAACAATGCTAGATGAGTACAACACCCCCGAAGCTCTATGGGTGGAAGCTATCAACACCGCATGCTATGCATCCAACCGCCTATTCCTTCAAAAGTTCCTTGGCAAGACACCTTATGAGTTGCTCAATGGGAAGAAGCCGGACGTCTCCTTCTTTAGGGTGTTTGGTTGCAAATGCTACATCTACAAGAAGCGGCAACACCTAGGGAAGTTTCAAAGACGTTGTGATATTAGTTTTCTTGTTGGTTACTCATCAAAGTCCAAAGCATATAGAGTATTTAATCATGCCACCGGCTTGGTTGAAGAAACATATGATGTGGAATTTGATGAATCTAACGGCTCCCAAGGAGCACATGAAAATCTTGATGATGTAGGTGATGAACCATTGAGGGAGGCTATGAAGAACATTTTGGTTGGAGACATCAAGCCTCAAGATGATGAAGATGATGTACAAGTAATCAATCCACCTTCTTCATCAAATGTGCCACAAGATGGTGAAAAAGATGGGAGAGTAGAAAATAAAGATACTCATGTCTCCCATGATCAAATGGTGGTACAAGCATAAGATGTTGATGCTCCACAACCTTCTCCTCAAGTGGTCAATAGAAGAAATACACCTCTACTACAAGATCATCCACAAGATCTCATCATAGGGAGTCCATCAAAGGGTGTAATGACTCGCTCACAAAAACTTGCTTCATTTATTGCACATCACTCTTTTGTCTCTTGCTTTGAGCCTACTAAGGTAGAAGAAGCTCTTCAAGATCTGGATTGGATAAATGCCATGCATGAAGAGTTGAACAACTTCACCTGCAATGAAGTTTGGACTCTTGAAGAGCGGACAAAAGGTGCAAGAGTTATTGGAACAAAGTGGGTGTTCCTCAACAAGCAAGATGATCAAGGCGTAGTTGTGAGGAACAAGGCAAGACTAGTTGCAAAGGGGTTCTCTCAAGTTGAAGGTTTGGATTTTGGAGAGACCTTTGCACCGGTTGCAAGACTAGAAGTCATCCGTATCCTTCTTGCATATGCATCACATCATGAAATGAAATTATATCAAATGGATGTGAAAAGTGCATTTTTAAATGACTTTATTAATGAACTAGTCTATGTTGATCAACCTCCGGGGTTTAAAGACCCTAGATATCCTAATCATGTTTATAGGTTGTCCAAGGCGCTATATAGGCTTAAGCAAGCCCCAAGAGCTTGGTATGAGCGCCTTCGGGATTTCCTCATTGAGAAGGGCTTTACAATTGGGAAGGTCGACACCATACTATTCACCAAGAAGCTTGATGGACATATCTTCATTTGTCAAGTGTATGTTGATGATATCATCTTTGGATCATCAAATGAAGATTCTTGCAAAGAGTTTGGTGAATTGATGTCGAAGGAGTTTGAGATGTCAATGATTGGTGAGCTTATATTCTTTCTTGGTTTTCAAATCAAGCAAATGAGAGAAGGGATTTTCATCTCTCAAGAGAAATATACAAATGATCTTCTCAAGAGATTCAAGATGGATGAATGTAAGCCAATCAAGACACCAATGCCAACTAATAGACATCTCGACCTAGATGAGGGAGGTAACACGGTTGATCAAACTCTCTACCGCTCTATGATTGGTAGCTTATTATATTTAACCGCATCTAGACCCGACATCATGTTTAGTGTGCATATGTGTGCTAGATTTCAAGCTAATCCTAAGGAAACTTATTTGATTGCCATTTAAAAAAATCCTTAGATATCTTAAGAACACACCAAGCATTGGCCTATGGTATCCCAAAGGAGCTAGATTTGAATTAATTGGCTATTCGATTCGGATTATGCCGGTTGCAAAGTTGATAGAAAAAGAACATCCGGAGGGTGCCATTTGCTTGGTAGATCACTTGTGTCTTGGTCCTCCAAGAAACAAAATAGTGTGGCTTTGTCCACCGCCGAAGCGGAATACATTGCCGCGGGTGCTTGTTGTGCATAAATACTTTATATGAAACAAACTTTGCTAGACTATGGTGTAGTTCTAGAAAAAGTACCTCTTTTGTGCGACAATGAAAGTGCGGTAAAACTTGTAAATAATCCGGTTCAACACTCTCGCACTAAGCACATAGATATCCGCCATCACTTTCTTAGAGATCATGTTGCTAAGAATGATATTTCATTAGAAGGTGTAAGGACCGAGGATCAATTAGCGGATATCTTCACTAAATCGCTAGATGAGGCAACATTTTGTAGATTGCGGAATGAGCTCAATGTTCTTGATTTTAGCAACTTTACTAGAAAATGAGCTTGTGTTGTCCCTTGCATTGCATTGTAATATACAACATGTTTAATGTTTGGTAATGCATAAATGGCTTGTCTAACATGGTTAAGATACCCACCATAAAGTGTGTGAAGAAGCTTAACCTTGGATCAAACTTGACAAGCAACTAGATTTACTTTCAAGTATTGCATTGCATATGCATGAATATTGTTTTGTCGTTTATCTTCAAATGCCCTCTTATTGCCTATTTTCTTAAAAGAATTATAGCCTAGGGCAAAATATTTTGAAAATTTTGAGGGTTTTGAGAGAGGTCACTCACATCAGTCCCAATTGGTGTTTATTTGGATCTTATTGATGTTGGGACTTGATTGGGAACAGGCAGCACGAAGGACTTTGAAGATTTGCTGGAAAAAGAGTGATCGGACGCCGCACCGGACTCTGAAGTCCAGCATCCAGTTAGTTCACAGGAGGTGAACTGCTGCTAAGAAGGAGTGACCGGACGCTGAAACAGTGCTTTCCCAGCATCCGGTCAGATGGCGATCCAGCGTCCGGTCAAGCGAAGAAGACGAAGTCACGATCGACCGGACTCTGGCTGCGTCCGGTCAGTGGTGATCGGACGCGTCCGGTCGTGATTCCAGGGGTTTTGGACCTCTCTGGAATCGACCGGACGCTGGGTGGCAGCGTCCGGTCGCTGCCACCGGAGCGTCCGATCAATATTAATCATGCGGGATTCCAACTCTTATCTCGTTTCCTTTTCTATCACGGTTGAGGCCACCATATATTCGAGTCACCTGTTGACCTAAAGCCCCAACCGTCGCGCCGACATCGCCGAGCCTGTGCCCTAGCAGCGCATCTCGCCGACGCCGCCCTGCTCCAACGCCCATATGCCGCCGCCGCACAGCCGCGTCTTCCCACGCCAGCACCGCCACACCACGCATTCTCGAGCCCGCGCGCCGCCGCACGCCCAGCGAGCCACCACATCCGCACCACCGTAGCTTGCCCGTGCCGTATCCTAGCACCGCTCGCAGCACATCAGAGCCGCCGTGCCACCTCCCTACGCCGTTACCTTGCGCCAGCGCCTCCCCTGCTGCATTGCTCCACCCAACAGAGCCACATTCACCGCGTAGTGCCAACCCTAACCCTAGCTGACCTAGTGGTTCTCTGTGATCCATTCCTTGTTCTTCGGTTCACCGTTTTGTCAGGTAGCAAGCCCTCGTTTCCAATTTCATATCTATTGCTTGCTTTCTTAGGGTTTCATATCTCTAGATATATTGTAATTATTTATATATCTGATCTATTTCATCGTGTAGCGAGTTGGTGTTTGTTGAGGTCTCATTGGCAGTTGTTAGTCAACTCAAGGCCAAGCTCACGAGTACGGATCGAGATCAAGCCTCGAAAGTGACAGTTGGTAGTTGATCTTTATCAGCGGCAGTTGTTCTTTTTAGATCCATCAGATGGCTCATGTCAAGAATGTCAGAGGAGGTCCTGGTGATGAGGATTCGAGGCCCCTGCCTCGCCAGTCTATAGATACAAAAGGCAAGGCAATGAAGAAGCTGGCAACAAAGAAGCGGAAGTACCCTAATGTAGATACAGCGAGAGCTGCAGCAGTTACAGAGGCCGTAAAGCGCGCAGAGAGAGGAGGTGCTAGGAGTGGTGTTATTATTGCAGATCAGCTTTCACCAGCAACGAGGGCTGCACTTGAGCAGGTTGAGCACCGTCATGGTGGTCTAGCTGGGACTGTCATGCTTGCGGGACGGCGAGTTGTCTTGGATGAGAGTCAGCCTCAGGGGGAGTCATAGCAGGAGCCACAGCTAGCAGAGCAGACTCAGGAGGGAGAGCAGGCACATGAAACAGAGTCGACACCTCAGCCACAGCTACGCCGCTATAGTCGTACCCGTGCTCCAGTCACACTGAGGCTAGAGACACAGCGGAGGGGTTCTTGTCCACCGCCTAGACCACAGGGTCCGCCTCCAGTGACTCATCTAGATTTGAGGGCCGCCACGGCCAAGCAGGTGCAGCAGCTTAGATTTGTGGAGTTTGAGCAGTGGTTCCCACCGAGGAGGGATGACAGAGCTTCTGCAGGAAGATTTTTATAATGCATATCTTAACAGTGGGGCTGTATTCAGATCTCAGAGGGTATGCAACATTGAGTCCATTGTAGCAGCAGCCGGAGAGCATATTTGCCCCTACCTATCTTACTTGTTAGGGCTGACAGACTTACTCAGATGGACAGGCTTATATGTTCCATCTTGGGTCCATGAGTTCTATGCTACTCTCTGGATTGACCTGCACCATAGATTTATACACTTTGCATTTAGAGGTAGAGATTACAGGTTGATGAGCTCTAGGGTCAGGAAGATTCTCAGGCTTCAGGAGCAACCTGTCCAGCTACATGAGGTTTGCTATGGTCAGGCAGCGCCTCCCAGATGCCCTCATGGCGGTATGGTGCCCCCTACAAATTTGGTTCGTCATTGCTTCACAGAGCCTTTTGGCGAGGGATCGAGCAGAACACCCAGTGAAGATTCTCAGGCTTCAGGAGCAACCCGTCCAGCTACATGAGGTTTGCTATGGTCAGACAGCACCTCCTAGATGCCCTCATGGTGGTATGGTGCCCCCTACAGATTTGGTTCGTCATTGCTTCACAGAGCCTTTTGGCGAGGGATCGAGCAGGACACCCAGTGATCTCACTTCTACTGCTCGAGTGCTTGAGGCTATCATGAGGAGGACACTACTTCCTAGGATGGGGTGTCACGAGGGCTTGACTCGCATACAGTTATGGCTTCTCAACTCTCTTATGTAGCAAACGGTATTTGATATTTGAGATCTTCTTCTATCAGAGATGGAGGATACTATTGCTGAGGGGTTCAGAGGTCATCGACAGTTGCCCTATGCCCACTGGATCACTTTTCTTATTCACAGGGCAGTTACTGTGAGGCTATCTGAGATGCTAGCAGAGTACAGTGGTGCTACTACAGAGTTTCCTGTCTACAACATGACTCAGATGATACGCCACAGTGCAGTGAGGCCACCTAGTCAGCCGCACTGCGTCCAGATATGCCAGAGTCTGCAGCCTAGCAGGATGAGACCATCAGGGGCATTGCAGCTACAGAGGAGGAGGAGCTTGATGCTCAGCAGGAGGGCATGGTAGAGAGCGACCCTAGTGACAGCTCAGATGACGACTACTAGGCTATCCCTCAGATGCCTCCACGATGACATGATGTTGAGGCTGGTAGCTCCAGTTCAGCTCCACTTACACCGCAGACAGACCCCGCTCTACTTGCCATACTTGAGCGGATGAGGCAGGATCAGGCTCGCCAGACACAGGAGACCGCCGCTACTTTCGCACAGTTTCAGACTAGGCGGGATGAGTTCTAGCGACAGCAGCAGGCGATCCAACAGCAGCAGGCTATACAGCAGCAGCAGCAGGCCATGCATCAGCAGCAGCTTCTCATGCAGCAGCAACTACTTGGGTTTATGCAGCATGTTGTGACAGCTATTGGGGCTCCACCGCCACAATCTTCGCCCCAACTTGGTCAGCCTGCCACCACTTCTATGACTCCAGCATTATAGCCTAGTGGGCTTTAGAGTCAGGGACAGCCACCAGCACAGTTTGCTTCACCTACAGAGCAGGTGTCCCAGTGGTTTGCCTCGCCAGTGCCAGCCCCGCAGTTCACACCTTTTCAGACGGGCTTCACACCGGCTCAGACTTCCTCGCTGCAAGTGCTAGAGACTACAGTTTCTAGGAGCCTTGGTGCTTCCTTCAGTGAGTTGATAGGGCAGCATACTCCGCCATATCTACATGTCCTAGGTCCTTCTACAGTTGCACCTGTTACTGGGACTATAGAGACGCTCCCTTCCTCTATTGCATCATCAGAGCCACCTACTTCAGTGGTACATGCACAGTCTACGGCCGCTCCAGTCCCTGATCCGACCCAGACCGCTTCAGCATCGCTTCCTGCTACAGAGGGTCAGACTGCTCAGAGCTAAGAGTCAGATGATGATGGCACCCAATTCTAGCTCGCTCCTCGTACCTTAGTGCCCGGCTCGTCCACTGCAGACCCGCCCACCGACCCTTAGGTTTTGGTGTTTGACGCCAAAGGGGGAGAGGGTTCGAGTATGTTAGTCTTAGGGGGAGCGACATATCTAGAGGGAGTGTAGTTTATCTATTAGGTTATCTATCATATTTGTGTTTTTTTGTGTGATACACTACACTATTATGCATTCATGTGTTTACTTTCATGCACCAAACTATATTTATGTGATAGTGATATCTACGTGATCGTGATAGTTATGTGATATGTGACATGTGTGCTCTCTACTTTGAATTATTTATATGTCATATCACTTGTGTTATGCTCATTTGCTTTGCTTCCGCGTTCTTACTCCGATGTAAATGAGCTTTATTACTTGTACTCATGCTTATTTCAAATCTATTGAGTACATCATGTTGGCTTGGGTCATATAAGCTTGTCTAACTCTCTTGTTCTTATTGCTAAAAGCTTATATGATCCAAGCATGTTAAAAAACTCATCTCTTTCACATACTCGAGGCGGTATTGTCATCAATCACCAAAAAGGGGAAGATTGAAAGCATCTAGGCCCCTAGTTGGGTTTCGGTGATTAATGACAATACGTGATTACTGTGACTAACGTGTGTTTTGTAGAGGCAATTAAGTTAGGTCACGGTAATGGAGATCGATTGGGCAATCATGGTGGTCATGCCCCTACGATGGAAATCGTTTCGGTTTTCAAAAGATGGATGACAAGGTTAAGGATGGACTAGTTCTAAGTGTCGTTTGGTGTTGAAGAGACACTTAGAGTAGTTTAGGACTTTGTTTTTCCTTTGGCCGTACTATTAAGGGGGTATGGACGGGTAGCTTGACCTAGGTGAGTCTAGTGAGTTAGGTGTGGTGCACACTTGTTAAATCTAGCACTAGGTAGCTCCTAAAAAGCCCTTAGATCTATTGGAGCAAACTTCACTCACGCATGATCGAGAGTTGGAAGTGAATGGAGGATCAAATGTTGACCGGACGCTGGTTCCGGAGTAACCAGACGCTGGCTCAGATTTCGGTCAGTTCATTTGATCAAGGTGAAATCGTCTAGCGCGACCGGACGCTAAGAGGTGAGCGACCGGACGCTGGGTGCCAGCGTCCGGTCGACTCCAGTAAGGTTCCAAAGAGGGAAAATCGTGACCGGACGCGTCCGGTCATAACTTAAACACTGGAGTTCGGGGTGAACTGACCGGAGCGTCCGATCACCCCGCAGAGGCACATAACGGTTCGTTTTTCAACCAAGGTTATAAATACTTCCTCCATTCATGTGAGGGGGTACTTTTGCTCATTCCAACAGCTGAGAAACACCTTTGAGAGTGCCAAGAAGAGCAAGGTCATTGTGAGGTGATTGAGATTTGAGACTCCCAAAGAGAGCCCTCATTAGTGAAAACAAGAGTAGCAAAGTGTGCATTCACCCTTCTCATTAGGCTTGTCGTGGTCAAGTGAGAGTTCATGCTTGTTACTCTTGGTGATTGCCATCACCTAGACGGCTTGGTGGTGATTGGGAGCTTGGTGATCATCCGGAGAGCTTGTGGATGACCCGACTCAAGTTGTGAGTGGTTGTGGGTGATTCACCACGACGGAGTGTCGAAGAATCAACCCGTAGAGAGCACTTGATCCTTGCGCGGATCAAGGGGGAGTTACACCCTTGCGCGGGTGCTCCAACGAGGACTAGTGGGGAGTGGCGACTCTTCGATACCTCGGCAAAACATCGCCGCGTTCCTCCTTCTCTCTTTACTTTGAGTATTTACTTTGAGCAATTCAATTTTTGTCATTTACATTCTTAGAATTGCTATGCTAGAGTAGGATTGGAACATATGTTGCTAAACTTTTGTGGGTTAGATCAATAAAAACACTTTGTAGGCACAAGGGGTTAATTGGGCTAACCGTAGGATTTAATTATTGCAAAGAAATTTAGAATTGGCCCAATTGACCCCGCCTCTTGGGCATCTTGATCCTTTCAGTATATATAAATATTGTTAAACGCTGAAGGGAAGATCATTTCTTGGGCTCAAAATACTGTATACTTACTGAAGAATTTCCTGTGGGTGGGAATGCATGGTGAAAGAAGTTTTTTTTTTGTCAACAAAAGCATCCGACTCACCATAGTTAATGGCTAAATCTAAGCTAGACAGTGGTTTTTTCTTTGTTGTGCCTCATTCCCAACCTGCTAGTACGTAGTAACTGCGAATATACCTTTGTTCTGTTGTAGGCTACAACCACAATTACAACAGCGTACAGTAACAAGCTTCTCCTAAACACATAACAGTCGAAGGCTTGAAGCTGACTACAAACCACAATTACAACAGCATCCACACATACCACTGGTTACCCTTCTCGACGCATTGTAACCAACGCAATGCCAGAAAAAGGTTAAGAACTCTCCTCCAGAGTCAGGTCTATACTTGTTCTCTTTGCGTTCCAACTGGGGGCAATGTGTACAAGTAATTTGGCCTACACCCCAGCCAGAATCTCCCATCGGTTTTCTTAGTCCTAGTTGTCGATAAGGTCCTTGGCTAACATAGCACATTGCTGCACTATGTTCATACTCAGCTTGCCATCCTCACTGTCTTGCACAGCAGCTGATGTTACACTCCTATACTGCAGAAGCAAGCGACAAGAACATGTTATAAACGATAGGCAATATAAACGACGAAGAACAGTAGATCAAGCATAGGGGACACGAGATTTTAACGTGGAAAACCCTCCCAAGGTGGAAGGGAAAAAACCACGGGCACCAGCCAGCAAATCTTCACTATATCAGGTGAGGTTACAAACGTAGGGGATTTACAACTTTTCTTATCCCAAGACGACGGCTTACATGAAGTATATATAGATGGAAAACCCTAATAGGTGACGATCCGTACCCGGCAGAAATTAGCCTTTATCTTATACATAACTGAATTTGGATCACAGCTCAACAGAACAGACAATCGGACATAGTATAAAAATAGGGGTGACCAATTACTGGGCAGTGCTCTGCATTGTTACTGATGTCATTTTTGTGTATTCCTCTTTTATCTTCTTCAGTTTCACCACCACGTTCCTCATTGACATCCTTTCTTCAGGCGAGCCACTTGAGCAGAGCAAGCCCATCTCGAATATTGGCACAAGAGAATCATTCAGGTCATGGATAGAAGCAGCTTCCTGCAGGAGCTGGTCATCCAGAACAGAGGCAAGTTCAGATGGAAATGCTTGATGAACCCACTGTCTGATGCTCAGGTCTCCATCGAACAGCAGATCTGTGGGTCCCTTTCCAGTGAAGACTTCAAGGAGCATGATTCCATAGCTGAACACGTCACTCTTGCGTGATGCCTTTCCAAGAGATCCGTACTCTGCTTAAGAAAGTTCACAAAACAGAGATTCAGCATAATTGATGGACACAATAAATAAATTCTAAACTAGGTTTGGCAAGAGTACAAAATGCTCTCGTACCTGGTGCCATGTACCCAAGTGTTCCAGGCATGGTTGCACTGATCATGGAACTGTCATCACCCAATAGCAACTTTGCTATACCAAAGTCTGCTACATGCGCTGTCATGTCATCGTCAAATAGCACGTTGGCAGGCTTCAAGTCACAGTGCAGGACCACCTCGTGGTGCTCGTGGTGTAGATACTCCATTGCCATCGACACATCCAGCATGATGTCGAGCCTCTTGAGGAACCCAAGGTGTCTTCTTCCTTCAGCGTGTAGGAGCATATCCAGGCTTCCATTGGGCATGTACTCAAGCACCAATATTCTGAGGTCCAGGTTGGAGCAGGTGTTTAGTATCTTTATCAGATTCCGGTGTCGAGCCATGTGAAGCACACGGCACTCAGCATCGAAGCTTCTAATTGCTTTTTCCAGTTGCATGTCTAGAACTTTTACTGCAACCACCAATCCAGTGTTCAGTTGGCCCTTGAAAACTTTTCCAAAGCTCCCAGTCCCCAACAGGTTATTGTCGGAAAAATTATCAGTGGCGCGAACAAGCTCATGGTAGGAGAGTAACCTATGGCTCATGTCATCTCTTTGGCCAGAAACAGAGGCATGTACTTCTCTCTTGTTTCTGAGTTTCCTTCTTATCATTAGGTAAACAAAAAGAACAATAGAAGCAAATGCTATGATGGCAGCAGGGAGTAGATATTTTAGCAAATGCATGTCATTTGAGTTAGACCTCATAAGACATGGTGAAAATCCTAGACGGGGAGCACCACATAGTCCAGCATTCCCAATCAATGATGACAAGGTGATGTTTGAGAAAACGCCTCCGTCTGGTATCTTACCTTCTAGCTTATTAAAGGAGAGATCCAAGATTGTTAAGGAGAGATTGGCAAGGAACTTGGGAATGGCACCAGAGATATTGTTTGAGGAGATATCGAGTGATGCTAAGTTGATCAGCTCTTGAAAAGATTCTGGGATTGTGTCCTCAAATGAGTTGTGTGATAGATTTAAATCATGGAGCATCCTAAGCTGTCCAAATGAATCAGGGATTTTTCCGGTCAAAAAGGTGGAAGATATAAAAATTTGATCCACCTGTTTTAGACCACTAACATCAGCCGGTAGGGCACCAGAAAAATAATTGTAAGAAAGATAGAGTCCGAGAAGTTTATCCAGGTGGAATAAGCTAGCCGGTATTGTTGAATTTAAGTGGTTATAAGCCAACACGAGGGCCTCTATCTTGGTGAGGTTTCCTATGCTATCGGGTATAGGACCAAACAATTTGTTTTCCAAGAGATACAGTCTTTGTAAGCTTGTCAACATACCAATTTGTGTTGGGATAGGACCTGACATATCATTGCCTGAGATATCAAGGTATCCCAGATTTTGCATCAATGTGATCGATTCTGGTATTGCTCCCGTTAGTAGGTTGTTGTGAAGATCAATCTGGTAAAGATTACTTAAGTTTGCCAAGGTTGGTGGAAGCACACCTGTTATCTTGTTGTAGCCTGCATAAAACTCTCTAAATTCTGTGGACAGGTTTCCCACATGGTCAGGGAGTTCCCCAGTGAAAGAATTAGAAAATATGCCAACCTCCTGGAGCTGCCTACAATTGGAAAGAGAGGACAGGAAGCCAAGATTTCCGTTGAAATTATTATATGACAGTTCAAACGTGATCAGAGCTTGGATGTTCCCAAGTGTGGCTGGTACTGATCCAGACAACTGATTTTGTTGAAGATTTAGGTTATACAGATTAGATAAATTTGTGAGACTGGTTGGCATTGGACCTGTTAGCTAGTTGGTTCCAAGATGCAGATATGAGAGTCCTCGCATTAGGCCTAATTCAGTTGGAATATCTCCTGTCAGGTTGCAGAAAGATAGGCCTAGAACAGTAAGACTGGTGAGATTACTAAGAACAGCTGGGATAGATCCAACAAGGTGATTATTGCCCAACAGAATAGTTGTGAGTTGGGGTAGTTGAGCCAACCATGTTGGCACAGTATCAAAGAAAGAATTGAAGGCCAATGAGAGAAATTGCAGTTGTTGGCATCCTGAAAGCGCTAGTGGTATCCCACCTACAAAGTTGTTCTTATGCAAGTAAAACCCCTGCAACACCGGTAGGCTAAAACTTTGATTGCTAGGAATTGACCCAGATAGATTGTTTTGTCCTAGTGACATGACTTGCAGCAGTGACATGTTGAACATGGTCGTGGGTACTGTGCCAGAGAGCTGATTGAGTTGCAGGTCCATGTACTCTAGCCGGGGCAGGGAGCCCACACCGTGAGGTATCGTACCTGATAGCATGTTGTTTCCAAGGTCGATGTACCTCAGTGAAGGTGTGTTATTGAAAAGATATGGCGGTATTTCACCACTTAACTCGTTATTTTTCAAAGAAAGGCGCTGAAGATTGGGCAGATTCTGTAGCAGCTCCGGCAAGATCTGCTTGGAGAGACTGTTGTAACCAAGGTCAAGAAGGTACAGCTGTGAGAGATTGCCTATGGTACTAGGAATGGCGCCGGAGAGGCCATTTCCAGCGAGACTTAGTTCCCTAAGGCGATGTAGCCTACCAAGATCGGAAGGAATTGTACCGGAGAGGTCCGGTGTTTGTGAGGTTGAGCAGCATGAGGAAAGAGAGGTTACCGAGATGTGGGCTGAGCTCTCCTTGGAGTGACACACCTGGCAAAGATAGCGCGGTGACAGCGCTGCCGGCGGCGGCTGCATGAGACGCCGACCCAGCGACAGAAGGACACGTTGGTTGTCCAGTTGCTGGCAAGGACACCCAGAGGATCGGCGAGCTGGCCTTTGAAAGCCAGGAGCGCCGCGAGGTCAGTGTCGCTGCCATTGATGTTGTTGGGAGTCAGACTTGGGCCCGGAGAAGACGAAGAAGCAGAAGCAACACCAGTAACTAGAACTGACAGTAAGGTGGCCAACAATAACACCAGCACGAACGAGCTGCTTGCAGGAGTCCATTGGAGCTGCTTGCAGAAGACACAGAGAAATGCATACAGAGATCGAGTGTGTTGTGGTGCACCTCCATGGACTGCTCCGTAGCAACATTTTGTAGGAAAGTAGTAGCCCGATTTTATTGGTCGGATGGCCATATTGGTCGCTTGCCTTGGCTGGGCTTGTTTGGCTAATATGTTGACTGATAATTACCCGTTGCCGGCCAGAGGAATGAAGAAAGAAAGGCTTGTTCCTGGTATAGTTGTACACTACTTGTACTTGGTCACACCTGGCTGCTCGTAATGCCTGTAGGTTTGTATCTGAGATAGACGTGCCCATACTAAATTCCAGGTCCGTCAAAGTCATCCAGGGTCCAACCAAAACGCGACGATCATGGTGGAAAATATATATACTGGAGCCTGCAGATTCTCACCTAAGAAGAGAGAGTAGCAGCATGAATGTGCTCCTTGATAAGTAATAAGTTACTTTTTAGATTACGAAGTAATAAGTTACTGATTTCATTTCCTTCCTTCGCCGGCTGCTGTATTCCTTTTCCCCTCTTCTAATCTGCTATGTACGCACACCAGAGCTAACAGGATTGCCTCTGCTAGCTTGTGAATTGTGGTGCTTCCTTGTGAAGTAATCAACTGCCGACCATGGCCGGTGATAGGACATGAGGATGATGTGGTCCACCAGCACCACTGAATGGAGAAATTCTAACACAATATTACACTTTCAAACCCTGCCAGTTTGTCAAAGATGGAGTAAAGAGAGTGATTTGGACCTTGTGCAAACTCTGTTATCTAAACCTATCATCTATGTCTATTTGTGCGCGCTCTCCGTTTAGGAACCACATGTTTCCTGTGTTTATGCTTGTTGTTATTATACATGTCTCAGTGTCTGGCTGAATTAAGGGCCTAAGCATCAGGATTTGTAATGAAGGCTCACGGGGGCTTGCAATTCTTCCATAGTAACGAGTTGTCATTGTATATGTTCACGCGCTGCACTGTTCTTCGGGACAAGAGTGGTTGATGACTGACTCAAAGTCTTTGTCAAGTGTGGAGGGAGAAGTATGCTGAGCTGTGCTGAGAACACGTACCGAAGAATAGCGAAGGAAATATCGGGGAAGAGTAGCGTGGTGACCGGCGAGCCTGCTGCTCTTTGGATGACGACCTGCCTCCGGTCCAACTCCGCAGTCTCCAGTCTCCACCTGTGCCGCATTTTGTCGAACGAGCGGCGCGCACCGCCTACTGATTGAGCGTTGCAGTTCAAAAGTTTTTTTTTTTTTTTTGTACATCTCCATCAGCAGCAGAGAAATTACTCAACCAAACCAATTTTTAACTTGTGGTGCTTGCATATTGAACCACAAAGTACTGGTATTTTGCTAAACAAGACGACTGCTCAGTATTCCCGCTTTTCCCTTTAGTGGCATCACAGCACACATCTGTGTCAACTTGGGGAGGGTGTTGAACTGAAAAATTAATCAAATCACGCAGGCAGACAGGCTTTAAGAACAGCACACAACTGAATCATATAATAGTATTCACTGTAGCTTGTGACCGGACGCTGCTTTCGTCCTGATTGGACGCGTCCGGTCGTCCCGATCGTTGGAGCGCGCGCATTGATCGGACGCACTGTTGAGTCCGGTCACTGTTGATCGGACGCGTCCGGTCGCGCTGTCGTCGCTCTGGAACCTCTCTGGACTCAATCGGACGATGTAGTTCCTGCGTCCGATTGATTATCCGCCAGTGTCCGGTCAGTGGTGAGCTATTGTCGCGATAGTGAACAGTGTCATCGTCGCATCTGGTCACTTTTAGTCCACAGCGTCCGGTCGCTGCTGATGACGTTGCCGATGCCGAGCATCTTTTGATCGGACGCGTCTGGTCGCTATAAGGGCCACGTCCGGTCACCTCTGTGAAGCTCATTTCTTCGCGATCTTGCGTCCGGCTTGGTTCCTATCTTCGTGCTTGGACTTTGCTTGATATCTTAGGTCTTCTCTTGTGCTTCTAGGGTCTTGCTTATGGTGTTGATCATGGGATCATCGTGTCGTCTTCGTCCAAGTCACGTCTTGCACCCTATTGAACTACAAAACAATTACTTGCAAATTCATTAGTCCAATTTAGTTGTGTTGGTCATCAAACACCAAAATCCAAAATAAATGGGCCTAGGGTCCATTTTCCTTACAATCTCCTCATTTTTAGTGATTGGATGACAACACGACCAAAACAAGCAAATAATAAAAAAATTTGGAATTTAAAAACTATTTACTTGCTAGGATTCAATGCAAAGGGCAAGGTTATATGATGCTAAAAGATACCACACGTAAATATCTTTGGAAACTTATCTTGCCCTTGCAAATGTCTCCATGTGGCATTATGGATTTAAGCCTCCCCCTAACTCCATAATCCACTATCCTCCCTTTCTCGGATCATTACCACTTGTAAATTATTATGATCGGGCTTGCTTTTGGCTCCTACAAATTCTCCCCCTTTGGAATCAAACACCGAAAAGAATGACATTAGTAACACAAGGGAGGGTCAAACTTTGTGATCCTTTGTATGTGGAGTAGAATAGATCATAAAATTTGACTCTCACATTATATAGACTAACCTCCTCCTTAAATATATGCATACATATGATGAAGAATATAGTTTATGCATAATTGTCAAATTAATGCTCAAGGGAGTTTAATCTATATAATGCATGAAGAAAGCATATAAATACCAAAGTGAAATCAACATGATGATATCGGTTTAGAAATACCACATGTGGAAACCAATTTGATTTAAACCACTTGCAATAGGTGGTGGATATTTGAAGTATGATGCTTAACTCCAGGGACTTTATTTTCCTTGCAATGAGACTACTACACACATGATAAGCTTGAAAAGGTGTTAGTCTCAAATCATCCAACTTGTAGAGTAACCTCTCCCCTAAATTTATGCACTTAAGTATGGAATACTTGTAGGAGACATGCACATTGATTTTAGAATAAAAAATACCACTTGAAAGATGACATCACATGAATATGAGAATCATTTTCGAAAGTAATATTCGGGAGAAAATTATCTATAATTTGGAACTTTGGCACATATTAGATGAACAATTATAAAACAAGCTATGTGCCGTGCTCCTAAGCAATTTAAACCATGTAGGTTTGCTCTAAGGGTTAAGAGTGAAACCTGAGCAAGCCTACCATAAGATATACCTAGTGTATGCATGACAAAGAATTTAAGCATGCAAATGTAAACCTAGGCATGAAAAGGAACTAGATGCTAATTAAAATTGCAAAAAAATAAATCTAGTTACCTAACATGGGGAGGGGAATTTGGATCCATAGTATTCACTAACCCACTTGACAATTACCTTGTCCATAATGATGCACCCCATGAAATGCACCCATACTTTGCCAAGTCTTCAAATTTCCTGAAGTCCATCGGACTTCTCACTTCTCTTTCGGGGATCCAAACCTTCTTGGTGCTCTTCATGTTGGAAAATGATCTCATTTGGCACCCAAACGCGTTTGGCCCCATTGTTAGCTTGCTTGTTTACCTTGATGGCTACCACCTTGTCATTTTTCTTCTTCTTCAAGAGATAAGGTGTGGAGGCCTTTTTGTCCACCTTGTTGGTGTAGGTGTTAGAGAGCTTGCTTGTTTCTTTTTTGTTTTTCTCTTTCTTCTTAGTTTCATCCCCTATTCTTCACCTTGCACTCATAGGACTTGTGACCTTCCTTGTGGCACACATAGCAAACCACGGTTTCTCCTTCATCAAGCTTCTTCACTCCCTTGACGGTGCTATCTTGATGAAGTTGGGCTTGCTCCGTTTTGCCTCTTACTTGAGTCAAGTCCTTGGTAAGGCGAGCCACTTCTTGCTTGAGTTGCTCATTCTCCATTGCAACATCTTGTGTGCATACATCTATAATAACTTTCTCAACACAAACTTGGTTGCACAAGGGTGAGTCTAAACATAAATTATTGCAAGAAGTAGAGGCATCCTTTTTAGGCATGTCAAAAATTGAACCTTTCTTTTTAGGTGCCTCGGTGGGGGTTGTACTGACGGCTTCAAGATTAGCAACTTTATTAGTTAGCTCATCACAATGTTTACATATAGTTTCCATTTTAGCATGCAAACTTTTATAAGCATCTTGTAAGTTAGCTAACTTTTTCTTTATTTTTTCATTTTTCGTTACAAGTTGTTCATCGTTGATTGTGCAATTATTTGTGTTTGCACTAGTCTAAAGTTGCTCAATTTTAATAGATAGCTCCATATTAAGATTGGAAAAAGTTTCATATTGTTCAAGCAAAGTAGCATAAGCTTGTTGTGAGCTATCTAGTTTTTCTTTTAATTTTTCAAGCTTATTTTGTTGACTAGTGCAAACTTTAGCAAAGTTAAGATTTTCTTGCACAATTTCATCAAAAGAAGGCATTTCATCATCACTATCACTCTCACTAGAGGATGGGCTTTCGTTACCTCATGCCATAAGGCACGCACGAGAAGAGCTTGACGATGAGTGCTTGTGGTCTCGCCTCTTGTGATGGTCTTCTTCTTCACTTGAAGAATCATCCCATGACCTTATTGATGTGAGGGCTTTGTCCTTACACGCCTGCTTTTTTGCCTTGGGTGTGGGCTTGTTTGGACAGACTTCCACAAAGTGCCCCAACTCGTCGTATCTATAGCATCCTTTCTTTCTTTGCTTATTTCTTTAATTGGTGAAGATGAAATCTTGAATTTGGATGGGCACACCATTGACATTGAGCCTTTGGATCATCTTCTCCACTTTGTTGATAAGTTTGATTGATTCTTCATCAAGGTCGGAGGTGGAGGAGGAAGATTGATCATCATCACTTGAATCTTCTATTTCATCATCATCATCATTATTATCCTCATCCTCATCTTCATCTTCACTTGAGGAGCTTGAGCTTGTTTCAACTTGCTTGCCCTTCATCTTCTTTTTCTCACTACATGCGAGAGCTTTGCCTTTGCTTGATGAAGATGCTTCTTCTTGACCCATCTTGCGTGACATTTTAAATGCCACTATCTTGCCAATGACTATGGCCGGGGTCATGGTGCTCAAGTCCTCCATGTTGTGAAGAATGGTGGTGATGCTTGCATATTTCTTTTGTGGTAGCACGGAGATGATCTTCCTCACGATGTCCGCATCATCTAGCTTTGTTGATCCTATTGAATAGAGCTCATTGATAATTAGATTCAAACGAGAATACATATCATGAACAAGCTCATCATCATTCATTTAGAAGGAATCATAATTTTGTTTAGCTAGACAATGTTTTTGCTCACGGACATTAGTTGTGCCGTCATGGAGCTCTTGGAGTTTTAACCAAATTTCATGTACCATATTTAAAGTGAACACTTGGTTAAACACATCCATACTAAAAGATTCAAACAAGCAATTTTTAGCTCTAGCATTGAAATGAATTTCTTTTTCTTCACTCTTTGTGGGTTTATCTAGATTCTTAATGGATTTCATCCTGTCACGAGTGACTCTCCAAACACCCAAATCTACCGCCTCAAGGTGATAAGCCATTCTAGCTTTATAGTAAGGGCAGTTAGTGCCCTCAAAGTGTGGAGGCCTAGAGGTATCCATCCTAACCACTCTAAATAGCGTTGGCTCAATGGCGGTGAAGCCAAAGGTCCAAATTGAGCCAACCGGCTTTGATACCAATTGAAAGGGAACCATGACACCTAAGAGGGGGGTGAATTAGACAACTTAAAAGTCTAACTTCTAACTAAGGCCTCTTTTTCTATCCATAGCAAAATCTATGCAAAAGATAAACTATCTAAATGTGCAACTACGGTTTTGCTAGGTGTGTTGCTATCTCTACCGCAAAAGGTGTTATACAAACAATGTAAATGCGGAAGCTAAAGAGTAAGGTAGAGATATGCAAACTCCCGTCGATGACTCTGGTATTTTTATCGAGGTATCGAGAAGCGTGCAAGCTTCCCCCTAGTCCTCGTTGGAGCCCCTCGCAAGGAATCCCTCGTAAGGGCTAAGCTCCCGGTCAGGTAACTCCGTGGATAGCCCCGAGCCTTCCCCATGCGCAAGTGGGTCTCCGTTATGCCTTCCGACAAGCCTCTCCTAGACCGCTCCCCGCCATCTTCACTATCAAGCTTCCAGCCGAACCGCCGCGGGCCTTGTTCCCTTCGGTACACGGTGGTGGCCACACCACAAACATGGTTGGTGTGATCTCGCAAGACTACAAGCCCCTTTGATGTACAACAATGGTGCGCGCAAGCACCGAGTGGTAAGAGGTATGCAAACCTCAATAAACACTAGGCTTAAACCTAGAGCAAGCACATAAGCGGTGGTCTAATCAACCTAAGCACTTCGCAAAGCACCTATGCTAATCACCTAATGAATCACTAAGCACTATGCAAGTGGAGATCACTAAAATAGTGTATCAATACCCTTGGTATGTTTCCTCAGCTCCACACTTCTCAAATGGCCGGTTGAGGGGTCTATTTATAAGACCCACTGAGAAAGTAGCTGTTGGGGACAAAATCAACCTTTCTGCTACTGACCGGACGCTGCTTTCATCCTGATCGGATGCGTCCAATCGTCCCGACTATTGGAGCGCATGCGTTGATCAGATGCACTATTGAGTCCGGTCACTATTGATCAGATGCATCTGCTCACGCTGTCGCCGCTCTAGAACCTCTCTGGACTCGATTGGATGTTGTAGTTCCTACATCTGGTCGATTATCCACCAGCGTCCGGTCAGTGCTGAGCTATTGTCGCGATAGTGAACAGTGTCATCGCCGTGTTCGGTCACTTTTAGTCCTCAACGTCCGATCGCTGCTGCTGACGTTGCCAATGCCAAGCATCTCTTGATTGGACGCGTCCGATCACTATAAGGGTCGTGTCCGGTCACCTTTGTAAAGCTCGTTTCTTCACGATCTTGCGTCCGACTTGGTTCCTATCTTCGTGCTTGGACTTTGCTTGATATCTTGGGTCTTCTCTTGTGCTTCTAGGGTGTTGCTAATGGTGTTGATCACGAGATCATCATGTCTCCTTCGTGCGGCTCTGGATCGATTGGGTCTCGATGGGTCGATCTCCTTCATGGGGCGCCCTGCTTTCTGTTTTATAGGCCAAGAGAAAGCGCGGGTTACAACAGAGGAAAAGGAAAAGAACGAGAGAGAGTAAGGCTTCTAGGATCGCCGGGTCCTTCTTCTCCTTCATGCGGGTCCCATCAATCCTGTAGATGTCAACAAGGATGGCTCCACGTTGTGGCCCTGTTCATCACTAGCGCCATGCACATGCGTCATCTGCCGATCATGGTGCTCCATTCTGTCCCGGCGGACATCGTGGTGAACTGACGCGCCTGTCATCGTTCGTACGAGGGTTAGGCAGAATAGCACCGGCACGCCCGACGCTGTTCTTGATGTGAATCCTTAGGTATGGCCCGTCATGGCCATGGGTTACATCGAGTTATGCCAGTCTCTTCCCCGGTGTCAGAGCTTTGACCAGGACCATATGCTTGGACTTGGAGTGGTTGGCGGTGGTACAGGTCTCCGTCGAGCGAGACAGAGCACGAACCCAAGGGGTCGGGCGAGACAGAGCCCGCACCCAAGGGGTTGGGCGTGACGGAGATCGTAGCCTCAAGGTCGGGCGAGGCAGAGCCTGCACCCAAGGGATCGAGCGAGACGAAGATCATGACCTCGAGGTTGGGCGAGGTGGAGCTCGCCCCTAGAGGTCACGCAAGTCGGAGCCCGCGCACCTGGGAGCCGATTGGAGCCATAGTCGTGCTCTTGACTGCTCGAATGGGTCAATGTTGATGACCATTAGCTCCTCCTCTTCGGGTATCCTAGTATTGGTCCCTGACAATACTCTTCCGCTTCTCCATCCTCTATCATGTTCTGAACCGCCTAAGGATTGGAAACATAGGTCTGCTCAGCATTTGTGGCCTGTAAGTTGTCCTCTACTGCAGATGTGTTGATACTCTCACCCTGCATGCCACCATCTAGAAACTCAACAAGCATGATGTTGTAATAACGACGCTCCAACGCCTTGGACACAAGAAAATGCCACTTCTTTGTGTTACTAGCCTCATACGACTCCCACCTCCATCCATTGTCTCACAATTTAGGCACCAACATACTAATCCTGAAACGATACTGGGAGGGCGGAACACCCAAATATTCATGCAGCCAGGCTAAAACATGTTTCCAACTATAATCTAGTGATGAATTCAATTCTGTGTCAAAGACCTAGAACTCACTAAGGTCTACCCTACTGTCCCCATATCTGATTTCACCGTCGCTGAAAGTGCATCTAGCGCTTTAGTGGGTTTTGGATGATTGAATGACAACGTGATTAAAGGATTAACCTGTTTGCTAAGTGTGGACAGGTAATAGGTTATCTCACAGGTACTTAATGAAAGCCAAAATGATGTGTTGTTGTATAAACAATCTAGTTCAAGCACAAGACAACAATGCAAATGGAATTCATGCAAAGGCTTATTTATTGTGGGATTTCCGTGTACTATATGAAAGCAAGCTTGTAAGAATTAATTAATGAGACATAAGGGATTGCATATGGAATGGTCTCATATTTGAAGCTTGCTAAATTGAAATAAAAAGGATAACAATACATGAATGGATGATTCAACACAAGATGTGACTTGATGGCTTGAGATGGTGAAGATAGCAAGGAAAGGCTTCGAGGTACTAAGCAAGGGTGAAGGGCAAGCGATGGCTTGGCGGCCGAAGAACCTAGCTAGGGTGAAGAAGGAAGTACTTGCATTTAGTTGAGGTACTAATCAAGCTATGATATTTATGTTTATGTGGAGGATCAAATCACTATTGGAGTGTTTGATGGAAGTGACTTGATACATTTGGGATTATTCAAATTTGATGAATGAAATCAAGTCACATGCTCAAGATGGCTATGCTCAAGTGAAAAGATCAATATCAACATGTTAGCACCCTTACTTGATGAAGATTGAAAAAGACGGCATCAATTCAAAATAGATCAACTCAAGTGGTATAAATTCATTTTTCCTTTTATCTTGAGTTTAATAGGTATGCCGTACTATTAAGAGGGAGCATCATGTTGATAGATAATGTTTCATAAGTGCTCAAGCCAACCCATGTGAGTTTTGAGTATTTGAGCGATAAAAGAGCTAACTTTATTTTTGCTGTTCTGGCAATACTGGTATTGATACCGGACGTGTCTAATATTTACCCAGCAGTGGTAAAACTGTTGTTCTCGGGTTGGTTCGTCGAGAGTTCCGACGTAAGTCGGGAGTTCCGACGGTCGGGAGTCCCGGCAAGGGTCAGGAGTTCCGACGTCTCACACTTTAACTGACTTGGAGGGTTCACTGTCCTGGTCATACCGGACGTGTTCGGTATGGATGGCCAGAAGCCAATGGCTAGTTTTCAAATGCCTTAAGGGTCGGGAGTTCTAATATGAGTCAGGAGTTTCGACGCCTCACAACTTCACTGTAACTTAGTTACCGTTGGGGCAGTGTAAGTCATACCGGACGTGTCCGGTATGCAGGCAACGGCTATAAAATGGCTAGTTTTTTCAAGGGGGCTATAAATACCCCAAGCCTCCACCTTTGGAGGCTGCTGATTCTGCTAATACACACACACATTTTGAGCCTTGCCAACTCTCCCAACCCTCTCTTAGTGAGTGATTGATCAAATTTGCCAAATCAAATTGTGGGTTGAGTGAAATTCAAAAAGAGAGCAATCCAACCACTTGAGCACTTGTGCATATTGTCAATCTTGTGATTCGCATTTGTTACTCTTGGACTCTTTGGTCCTAGACGGTTAGGCATCATCGGAGAGCACCCAAGAGTTTGTGGTGTGCCACGGAAAGTTTGTAACGGTCAATTCTGCTGCCTCGGAATCATTTAGTGGAAGGAGGAAAAGGAGTTGGAAAAGACTCTGGCTAGAGTGACATTTGTGGTACCCTCTAGGGCTGACCTTCGCTGGGTCGCCCATAGCCCCCTCAATGGAGAGTAGGACTCGAACGAGTCCGAACTTCGTTAAAACAAATATCGTGTCTCAATTCGCATTTCATTTGATATTTGTGTTGCTCCAGCTCTTGTGCAGGTCCTCTGTGTATATTGATATCTCTAGTAGATACATGCAGTTTGGTTTGAAGATAGAAATCAAAGGAGCAAGTTCGGGGCTGTTCTGCAGAAACCGTGCATACTAGACACGTCCAGTATTCATACCGGACACGTCCGCTATTAGAGCTCTATGCTGAAAATATTTATTCGCAGTTCTAAATTTGTGTTGCAGGGTTGTAGCTTCTAGATATATTCTTTATACCTTGTACACTGTGTGGCTAACTTGTGAGGGGTGGTATTACTCTTATTTGGAGTTTCCAATTTGGAAACTCCCTTTACTAATTGTTTCTGCATTTAAAGGTGTTAATTTTCAGAAATGCCTATTCACCCCTCCTCTAGGCGGCATCCTAGGTCCTTTCAATTGGTATCAAAGCGGGGTTCTCACCTAAAGCTTCACCGCCGTGAGAAAAGGATGTCGACGCCTATCGAGTTGGAGCCGGTGCTTCTCCAAAATGATGGTTCAAACTTTCTACCTTGGTCAATACATGTACTCAATGCTTTTAGACACATTAGTCCTCTTGTTGAGCATATTGTGGATGCAAGCATACCTCTTTCTATAGTTGATTGGAGCAACTACAAAAATTTGTCAAAAGAGGAAGAGATATGCGTGCAACTCAATGCTCAAGGTATTAATATTATTTTGAGTACATTGAGTGTAGAGGTTCAAGATGAGGCAATCTTCAGTGGACAACCACCTCCGGAGAGTGCTCATCTCATTTGGACTAGACTTTTTGATTTTATATGGAAAATCCAAATGTGATGATGCACTTGAGATCGAGTCAATGGAAAGTATGTCCATTGTGTCATCATACAGCGATAAAGCCTCACAAGACCTCAAGAGAGCCGAGCCGGAGCAAGAAGTGCAAGCAGCGCATGACCTGCTGTCTGCCTGCATGTACCGGACATGTTCGGTATGGCCGAGGCAGCTGACTAGCAAGCAGCTGTTTGCAACGATGCTCAAGCCCGGTGGCGACCAAGTGATGAGTCAACCTCAGAATCTCATGATACTCATCACTTGTGTCTCATGGCCAAGAAAAGCAAGAAAAAGAGTAACAAGAAAGATCAAGAAAAAGAGAAAGCACAAGTAGATGATCAAGATGAGAGTGATGTTGAAATTGAAGACAACTACAACCTTGATCATCTCAACCGCAGAGACAAGTTCATCATCATGAAGATAGTTGAAAAGAATGATGCGCTTGAAGAAGAGATTGAGAAGCAAGAGCAATCACTTCAAAAGCAAGAATTGTTTCTCATCTCCAAGATGGAAGAACTAAAGGCTCTAAGTGAAAGGTATGAAAAATTGTCAATTGAGCATGCTTTAGTTACTAACTCCTCTTCTAGTATTTCACAACTAGAGAAGGAAAACTTTGAGCTCAAGGCAAGGCTAGATGAACTATCAAGCAAGTATAATGTGCTACAAGCAAACTATGTTCATCTAAAGTGCTCTCATGAGGAAGTAGTAGAATCAAGCATCATGCTTGAGGTAGCTCATGAGGTTGTGATCACATCGGTAAAATTTTCTCAACCTCTTACACATTCACTCACTAGTACACCATCTCAATTAAATATTTCTTGTACTAATGAGTGTGCTCCTCAAGCAAGCCAATCTTTGATTGAGCTAAATCTCATAGAAAACATAGAGCTCAAAGAAGAGGTGGAAAGATTAAAGAAAGATGTGATTCGGTTGAAGGGTAAGGAGAAAGCACAACCTTCTCAAGATAACCGTGATAACATGGTGAAGAAGCTTGAGAAGGGTTCAAACCTTGCTTCCTCCAAAGCCCAATAAAAGAATCACATCTCAAGCAAGGCCAACCTAACCAAGAGCAAGAAACATGGAAAAAGGATGTGCTATGGTTGTGGATTGTATGGACATGAGTGGGCTATGTGTCCACACAAGAGTTGGGCCGACAAGGTTGAAGCCGCCAATCAAAAGGCTTCTACCAAGGAGGCCAAGCAAATGAAGAGTGATGGACAAAGCGCTTGTCTCATGAGCAAGAAATTGGGGCATCCTACCAAGAAATGCCCAATGTACAAAGAGGCAAGAAAGGAAGCCCAAGTTGCAACAAGAAGATGCTATGGATGCAATGAGATGGGCCATAAGGTTGATAGATGTCCATACAAGTAAAACAAGCATAGAGCAAACAAAGGCCGCATATGCTATGCTTGTAAAAGAAAGGGGCATCTAAGCTATGAATGCCCAAATGGTAACTCACATAAGCCAAACATATTTGTTTATAATGATATGCTTAGGAAGACCACAAATGGAGTTAGCACTAGCAAGGTAATGTGTTCACCACAAACTAGTGCTAAAGCCATTTGGGTGCCTAAGCACTTATTAACTAACTCAAAAGGACCCAACAAGAGTTGGGTACCAAAGTGTGCTTAGGTTAATGATGTAGGTACTTGGTGATGAGATGAAGCCTTCGGGGTGGTTGAGCAAGCAATTTGACAATATTCACTCAATCTATCAACCAATTCTTATCATAATCCCTTATATGGTTGACCCGAAGATAATTCAATGAACATATCATATATTTCATCCTCACCATTGGTAACAAGTACCTAAACCTTCTAGGATAGTCACTTTGTTCATTTCGTGTTCTATAGTTCACAAATAGGTACATTTGTGAAATAATGAAAGTGGCTAATTAGATTCAATTAAAAAGAATTTTACTTTGCTATATGATGCTTTTAACGGCTCTCTAGTAAACCAATTCATTTGTTGAGGTGCAAGTTTACAATAAATACTAGAGCTAAACGAAGAATCACAAGCAACGAATTAATTGGTTCTGTCCTGCACCTACCGGACGTGTCCGGTATTACTATCGGACGTGTCCAGTATGGCTAGGGATAGAAATTCAGTGTTTCTGTTCTATGTATTCTGGACGTGTCTGGTATACCTACCGGACGTGTTCGGTATTGTAGGAACCAGAACACTAATTGGATAAGCAACTAAGTTTCTGATCCATATATTTTCATATATCCTCAATTTACTCAGAAGCTTGTGGTTTACCAAATCTAAGTGGATTGTGAGCATCTCTTATACTCAAATTTACTTATGGCAAATTATTTGATTGTGGTTCAAAATAGAAAATTGACTCCCAAATTCTTAATAGAATAAAAGTGCTTGTGGAAAGTCATTTAAATTACTTGAAGCACTTATTTAGGGGGAGCTAAATTTCTATTTTGCATCTTGTGGACTAACAAATTTATCTAGCATTCTTTGTAGTCCTTTGAATGAAAAGTTGAATTCGTAACTAGGATGATTATTTGACAATTAAGGTCAACATAAAGACTATCATGCTATATATCTTCTTAGTGGAATTCTTGTGGGCTCAAGGCAAAGGTATGTGTTTACATACATGCATTGTAAGTGCATATAAGGCTCTTTGTATGTTAGAATGTGCATTTGTGTGACATAGGAGAGATGTCTTTCAAAACCCCTAACTAGCATGAGTAGGAAGTGTGAATTTGAGAAACTATTTGAATCTTGGTCTTTGTGACCTAGCCTTGTCATGTGTTGATTATAGCTCTCCTTGATTATTTGATTGGCTAATCACACATGACATGGCTTTCTTAAGTCCACAATCTACTATGTCTCACTCTATCTCTCTCAAGTAAGCGAAATCTTGTATATGCCAAATATTTGGAAAAGAGAAAATTAATTTATGGCATTGGATAAGGAAAGTGATGATACTCGGTTTGGATCAAGATTATATACCCTTTTGGACTGAGAAATAACTGAAAAGGGGTTGGAAGAGAGAAAACACTTTTTGGAATTACTTGGGCCAGCTCGCGTATACCGGACGTGTCCGGTATGAGCAGGACTATAAAACCGAGCGTACCCCTTCGGCCCAGACAAGCTTGTCTCCTTCCAACCAACCCAGCCGCCGACTTCTTCCTCTCCTAGGACGACCGGGATTTCACCAAGAAAAGGGAGAGAGGGAGATTGCATTGGAGAAGGCTTGCATCAAGGATTGAAGGCCCGTGGATTTGGATTTCATATCGCTCTCTCATCTCTTCTCTAAAGGTACCCTAATCATGGACCTTGTCCGATCTACATGGTCAGTGCATGATTTTGAAATTCCTTCGGTCAATATGCTGCATTGGTGATATAGAAGCAATTCTCAAAGTCTGGAATTGATCCGTGATGGTTTGAATCCAGAAACCCTGGTTAGGGTTGCTGGGCACCCACATCAGACGTGTCCGGTATGCTACCGGACGTGTCCGGTATGGCCCAACAGAGCAGCTCCTCTGCTTCCTTTTGATTCAATCCAATATTAGAATTGTATGTTAGGCTTAGCTTCTTTTGTATCTTCATTTTGCAAACCTATTGACAGTTTTGTGTCAAAGATGGATGTAAAACCATGGATCAAAGATTCTACGTCTAAATTGCAATTCGAGATTAAATTTTGGGCATGTATCTGAAATTTCTTGTAAATCTTTGGATACAGGACAGCAGCCACGAGTGGACGATAGGAGCCGAGGTCCAAGCACAGGCATGATCCCGCACTTGAAAAGTACAAGAAGGCGAGACAGGAAATGCATCCTAGATTCAAGCCAACCAGCAGGAGGTCTACCAGGGCTGCCTCTAGTGCAGCAACTCAGTATGCAGAGGGATCAGGGAGCTCATCTTCTGACACTGACACTGATGAGTTCATAGTGGAGTCTAGAGAAGAAAGAAAGAGGAAGAGCATTGATAGAGGATCAGATGGTGATAGCTCAGATGAGGAGCAGGAGATTGAGGAGGAGGAGCTAGTTCCTCTAGTTCAGCACTAGCCTGGTCAGGGTATGCATTATGGTCTCCTTGAGACACGTTTGCCCAATGTGCCCTCTTATGTTCCTAGAGTTGACTACAGGGGAAAGGGTATGACCAGGAAAGCTAGAGATGAGCGAAGGGTTGATCCGAGAAGCTTACCTAAGGTTCAGTATGATCACCGCTTCCATACAGCTTTTCACCTTGACTTCTACTCTAGTGTGATTCTCACCAGGAACCCAGTTATTGCTAGGTCTCAGTGGATTGACTGGCAATATGTTAGAGAGTTGTAGAAGGCCTCAGTTGATCATGCCATTGCTATTTGCCAGCGCACTGGGGTTTATGAGATCATGGAGTTCCAGCATGACTAGAACACAGAGGTAGTAGCTCAGTTCTATGCTACTCTGTTCATTGAGGAGGATGAGAGGCGGATGCACTGGATGCTTGAGGGCCAGTGGTACAGTGTAGATTATGATGTGTTTGCCGCTCAGCTTGGCTTCTTAGAGGATGACCTCTAGAGAGACAGGATTCACACCGAGCAGGTGTTACCCCCTGAGCAGCTTGCCTATATGTATCCACTAGGAGGTGAGAGAGGAGCAGTGGGGAAGGTTCTAGGTCTTCACCCTACCTACAAATACCTGGACAGGATGTTTAGGAAGACTATTGACTGCAAGGGTGGAGACAAGGGCAACATTATAGATTATTCTAGGAACCTACTCCACAGGATGGCTCCTGATGCTTGGCCCTTCTGCGTGTTTGACTTTATTTGGTCCGGGATCAGGAGTGTGGGAGAGAGGCCCCTCAAGGGCTGTGGTTTTGCTCCCTATATCATGTATATGATTGAGCAGGTGACAGGGCACACATTCGAGTATGATAAGATTCACAAGGCCCTAAAGGTTGTTGCAGATCTATCTAAGATAGGGTTACCTCCAGTAGGACCAGGAGGAGCAGCAGCAGCACCAGAGGCATATGCACCTGAGAGTGGTGCACCAGCAGGAGCTTCATCTCCACCACATGCTCCTTCATGTCGTGGCAGTCCTTCCTCGCCTATCCATAGGCTTTTTAGCTCCATATTTGGGATGTGTAGGGACATCCAGACCAGGCAGCAGAAGGAGAGGGAGGCTAGGAGGAAGGATACTCAAACCTTGAAGCAAATTGCTTCTAGGCTTGATCTTGATCCTCCTAGGTCTCCTCTATCAGATGAGGCAATTAGTGAGCCTGAGACTGAGGAGCAGCAGCAGGCCAGATATGATAGATAGTATGTTGAGTTCATTCAGCGACAGCAACAGCAGTAGCAGGCACCAGAGCACCCTGACACTCTTCCTTTATAGGCTCAAGTGCCTACTCACTCTCAGCCACGTCCCAGTACTACAGACGACTATGCTTCGGATTGGTGGAGTGACCTGACAGGTGGTGGCGGCTACTACGGGTCTGGTGGCTATGACCCATATGGTGCGGGTGGTTCTCATCCAGCCGGTGTTTCACGCTCAGATGACGAGGATGCTGGTAGAGATGATGATGATGATGAGTGATCTCAGCTTTCAGTGATAGCTTGTAGCCCCTTTGTCCTTAGTATATCATTGTTGGACCTTTGTGGTGATAGATGGCAAAGGGGGAGAGAGACTGATTAAAGCTTCAGGATAGTTTCATTTGCTTATCTTTGTACCTGAAGATATGTACTGCAGGCTGTCATTTCTTATTTTTGAGCTTCATTGATGTATCTTGGATTTGAGATAGATTGTATCATGTGAGATATGAGACTCACTTATGCTTTATCTATGTATCTCGTGAGACATGATCTTAATATATATTTCAGTGGCCTATGGACTTGAGAAAATATGTAATGAGTGCTATGTGTGAATTACATGTGTTATATTTATTTTCATAAGGACTATGCATGCCTAAATGAAAATATTTGATGTGATGCCTTTATATTTATTCGTGTGTGATATATCTTGTCATATGCATCACGGTTTCACTTTGTCACACACACATGCACCCCATGGATGCAATGATTTAGGGGGAGTCTCCTATATGTTTTAGTATGTGCAATTGACATTTGAGGTCATTTTGTGAATTCTAATCATAAGCACATATTAAGGGGGAGCCTCTCATAAATCATTGAACCCAAAAGTTTAAATGTTTATATTCTTTTGTAAGCTTTAATCAAGTTGTCATCAATCACCAAAAAGGGGGAGATTGAAAGTGCATCTAGCCCTTTAGTGGGTTTTGGATGATTGAATGACAACGTGATTAAAGGACTAACCAGTTTGCTAAGTGTGGACAGGTAATAGGTTATCTCACAGGTACTTAATGAAAGCCAAAATGATGTGTTGTTGTATAAACAATCTAGTTCAAGCACAAGACAACAATGCAAATGGAATTCATGCAAAGGCTTATTTATTGTGGGATTTCCATGTACTATGTGAAAGCAAGCTTGTAAGAATTAATTAATGAGACATAAGGGATTGCATATGGATTGGTCTCATATTTGAAGCTTGCTAAATTGAAATGAAAAAGATAACAATACATGAATGGATGATTCAACACAAGATGTGACTTGATGGCTTGAGATGGTGAAGATAGCAAGGAAAGGCTTCGAGGTACTAAGCAAGGGTGAAGGGCAAGCGATGGCTTGGCGGCCGAAGAACCTAGCTAGGGTGAAGAAGGAAGTACTTGCATTTAGTTGAGGTACTAATCAAGCTATGATGTTCATGTTTATGTGGAGGATCAAATCACTATTGGAGTGTTTGATGGAAGTGACTTGATACATTTGGGATTATTCAAATTTGATGAATGGAATCAAGTCACATGCTCAAGATGGCTATGCTCAAGTGAAAAGATCAATATCAACATGTTAGCACCCTTACTTGATGAAGATTGAAAGAGACGGCATCAATTCAAAATAGATCAACTCAAGTGGTATAAATTCATTTTTCCTTTTATCTTGAGTTTAATAGGTATGCCGTACTATTAAGAGGGATGCATCATGTTGATAGATAATGTTTCATAAGTGCTCAAGCCAACCCATGTGAGTTTGAGTATTTGAGCGATAAAAGAGCTAACTTTATTTTTGCTGTTCTGGCAATACCGGTATTGATACCGGACGTGTCCGGTATTTATCCAGCAGTGGTAAAACTGTTGTTCTCGGGTTGGTTCGTCGGGAGTTCCGACGTAAGTCAGGAGTTCCGACAGTCGGGAGTCCCGGCAAGGGTCGGGAGTTCCGATTTCTCACACTTTAACTGACTTGGAGGGTTCACTGTCCTGGTCATACCGGACGTGTCCGGTATTCATGGATGGCCAGAAGCCAACGGCTAGTTTTCAAATGCCTTGAGGGTCGGGAGTTCCGACGTGAGTCGAGAGTTCTGATGGTCAGAAGTCCCGGCATATGTCGGGAGTTCTGACACCTCGCTTACTTTAACTCAGTTACATGGTTTTCAATATACTGAGGGTCGGGAGTTCCGACGTGAGTTAGGAGTTCCGACGCCTCACAACTTCAATGTAACTTAGTTACCGTTGGGGCTGTGTAAGTCATACCGGACGTGTCCGGTATGCATCCGGCTATGGCAACGGCTAGTTTTTTCAAGGGGGCTATAAATACCCCCAAGCCTCCACCTTTGGAGGCTGCTGATTCTGCTGATACACACACACGTTTTTGAGCCTTGCCAACTCTCCCAACCCTCTCTTAGTGAGTGATTGATCAAATTTGCTAAATCAAATTGTGGGTTGAGTGAAATTCAAAAAGAGAGCAATCCAACCACTTGAGCACTTGTGCATATTGTCAATCTTGTGATTCACATTTGTTACTCTTGGACTCTTTGGTCCTAGACGGTTAGGCGTCGCCGGAGAGCACCCGAGAGATTGTGGTGTGCCACGAAAAGTTTGTAACGGTCGATTCCTGCCACCTCGGAATCATCTAGTGGAAGGAGGAAAAGGAGTTAGGAAAAGACTCTGGCTAGAGTGACCTTTGTGGTACCCTCTAGGGCTGACCTTCGCTGGGTCGCCCACAGCCCCCTCAATGGAGAGTAGGACTCGAACGAGTCCGAACTTCAGTAAAACAAATATCGTGTCTCAATTCGCATTTCATTTGATATTTGTGTTGCTCCAGCTCTTGTGCAGGTTCTCTGTGTATATTGATATCTCTAGTAGGTACCTGCAGTTTGGTTTGAAGATAGAAATCGAAAGGAGCAAGTTCAGGGCTGTTCTGCAGAAACCGTGCATACCAGACATGTCTGGTATTCATACCGGACACGTCCGGTATTAGAGCTCTATGCTGAAAATATTTATTCGCAGTTCTAACTTTGTGTTGTAGGGTTGTAGCTTCTAGATATATTCTTTATACCTTGTACACTGTGTGGCTAACTTGTGAGGGGTGGTATTACTCTTATTCGGAGTTTTCAATTTGGAAACTCCTTTTACTAATTGTTTCCTGCATTTAAAGGTGTTAATTTTCAGAAATGCCTATTCACCCCCCCCCTCTAGGCGGCATCCTAGGTCCTTTCAATTGGTATCAAAGCGGGGTTCTCACCTAAAGCTTCACCGCCATGAGAAAAGGATGTCGACGCCTATCGAGTTGGAGCCGGTGCTTCTCCAAAATGATGGTTCAAACTTTCTAACTTGGTCAATACATGTACTCAATGCTTTTAGAGATATTAGTCCTCTTGTTGAGCATATTGTGGATGCAAGCATACCTCTTTCTATAGTTGATTGGAGCAACTACAAAAATTTGTCAAAAGAGGAAGAGATATGCGTGCAACTCAATGCTCAAGCTATTAATATTATTTTGAGTACATTGAGTGTAGAGGTTCAAGATGAGGCAATCTTCAATGGACAACCACCTCCGGAGAGTGCTCATCTCATTTGGACTAGACTTTTTGATTTATATGGAAAATCCAAATGTGATGATGCACTTGAGATCGAGTCAATGGAAAGTATGTCCATTGTGTCATCATACAGCGAAGAAGCCTCACAAGACCTCAAGAGCGCCGAGCCGGAGCAAGAAGTGCAAGCAGCGCATGACCTGCTGTCTGCCTGCACATACCGGACATGTCCGGTATGCCTACCAGACGTGTCCGGTATGGCCGAGGCAGCAGACCAGCAAGCAGCTATTTGCAACGATGCTCAAGCCCGGTGGCGACCAAGTGATGAGTCAACCTCAGTATCTCATGATACTCATCACTTGTGTCTCATGGCCAAGAAAAGCAAGAAAAAGAGTAACAAGAAAGATCAAGAAAAGGAGAAAGCACAAGTAGATGATCAAGATGAGAGTGATGTTGAAGTTGAAGACAACTACAACCTTGATCATCTCAACCGCAAAGACAAGTTCATCATCATGAAGATAGTTGAAAAGAATGATGAGCTTGAAGAAGAGATTGAGAAGCAAGAGCAATCACTTCAAAAGCAAGAATTGTTTCTCATCTCCAAGATGGAAGAACTAAAGGCTCTAAGTGAAAGGTATGAAAAATTGTCAATTGAGCATGCTTTAGTTACTAACTCCTCTTCTAGTGTTTCACAACTAGAGAAGGAAAACTTTGAGCTCAAGGCAAGGCTAGATGAACTATCAAGCAAGTATAATGTGCTACAAGCAAACTATGTTCATCTAAAGTGCTCTCATGAGGAAGTAGTAGAATCAAGCATCATGCTTGAGGTAGCTCATGAGGTTGTGATCACATCGGTAAAATTTTCTCAACCTCTTACACATTCACTCACTAGTACACCATCTCAATTAAATATTTCTTGTACTAATGAGTGTGCTCCTCAAGCAAGCCAATCTTCGATTGAGCTAAATCTCATAGAAAACATAGAGCTCAAAGAAGAGGTGGAAAGATTAAAGAAAGATGTGATTCGGTTGAAGGGTAAGGAGAAAGCACAACCTTCTCAAGATAACCGTGATAACATGGTGAAGAAGCTTGAGAAGGGTTCAAACCTTGCTTCCTCCAAAGCCCAACAAAAGAATCACATCTCAAGCAAGGCCAACCCAACCAAGAGCAAGAAACATGGAAAAAGGATGTGCTATGGTTGTGGATTGTATGGACATGAGTGGGCTATGTGTCCACACAAGAGTTGGGCCGACAAGGTTGAAGCCGCCAATCAAAAGGCTTCTACCAAGGAGGCCAAGCAAATGAAGAGTGATGGACAAAGCGCTTGTCTCATGAGCAAGAAATTGGGGCATCCTACCAAGAAATGCCCAATGTACAAAGAGGCAAGAAAGGAAGGCCCAAGTTGCAACAAGAAGATGCTATGGATGCAATGAGATGGGCCATAAGGTTGATAGATGTCCATACAAGCAAAACAAGCATAGAGCAAACAAAGGCCGCATATGCTATGCTTGTAGAAGAAAGGGGCATCTAAGCTATGAATGCCCAAATGGTAACTCACCTAAGCCGAACATATTTGTTTATAATGATATGCTTAGGAAGACCACAAATGGAGTTAGCACTAGCAAGGTGATGTGTTCACCACAAACTAGTGCTAAAGCCATTTGGGTGCCTAAGCACTTGTTGACTAACTCAAAAGGACCCAACAAGAGTTGGGTACCAAAGTGTGCTTAGGTTAATGATGTAGGTACTTAGTGATGAGATGAAGGCTTCGGGGTGGTTGAGCAAGCAATTTGACAATATTCACTCAATCTATCAACCAATTCTTATCATAATCCCTTATATGGTTGACCCGAAGATAATTCAATGAACATATCATATATTTCATCCTCACCATTGGTAACAAGTACCTAAACCTTCTAGGATAGTCACTTTGTTCGTTTCATGTTCTATAGTTCACAAATAGGTACATTTGTGAAATAATGAAAGTGGCTAATTAGATTCTATTAAAAAGAATTTTACTTTGCTATATAATGCTTTTAATGGCTCTCTAGTAAACCAATTCATTTGTTGAGGTGCAAGATTACAATAAATACTAGAGCTAAACGAAGAATCATAAGCAGCGAATTAATTGGTTCTGTCCTGCACCTACCAGACGTGTCTAGTATTACTATCGGACGTGTCCGGTATGGCTAGGGATAGAAATTCAGTGTTTCTGTTCTATGTATTCCGGACGTGTCCGGTATACCTACTGGACGTGTCCGGTATTGTAGGAACCAGAACACTAATTGGATAATCAACTGAGTTTCTGATCCATATATTTTCATATATCCTCAATTTACTTAGAAGCTTGTGGTTTACCAAATCTAAGTGGATTGTGAGCATCTCTTATACTCAAATTTACTTATGGCAAATTATTTGATTGTGGTTCAAAATAGAAAATTGACTCCCAAATTCTTAATAGAATAAAAGTGCTTGTGGAAAGTCATTTAAATTACTTGAAGCACTTATTTAGGGGGAGCTAAATTTCTGTTTTGCATCCTTGTGGACTAACAAATTTATCTAGCATTCTTTGTAGTCCTTTGGATGAAAAGTTGAATTCGTAACTAGCATGATTATTTGACAATTAAGGTCAACATAAAGACTATCATGCTATATATCTTCTTAGTGGAATTCTTGTGGGCTCAAGGCAAAGGTATGTGTTTACATACATGCATTGTAAGTGCATCTAAGGCCCTTTGTATGTTAGAATGTGCATTTGTGTGACATAGGAGAGATGTCTTTCAAAACCCCTAACTAGCATGAGTAGGAAGTGTGAATTTGAAAAACTATTTGAATCTTGGTCTTTGTGACCTAGCCTTGTCATGTGTTGATTATAGCTCTCCTTGATTGTTTGATTGGCTAATCACACATGACATGGCTTTCTTAAGTCCACAATCTACTATGTCTCACTCTATCTCTCTCAAGTAAGCAAAATCTTGTATATGCCACATATTTGGAAAAGAGAAAATCAATTTATGGCATTGGATAAGGAAAGTGATGATACTCAGGTTTGGATCAAGATTATATACCCTTTTGGACTGAGAAATAACTGAAAAGGGGATTGGAAGAGAGAAAACACTTTTTGGAATTACTTGGGCCAGCTCACGTATACCAGACGTGTCCGGTATGCTACCGGACGTGTCCGGTATGAGCGGGACTATAAAACTGAGCATACCCCTTCGGCCCAGACAGCTTGTCTCCTTCCAACCAACCCAGCCGCCGACTTCTTCCTCACCTAGGGCTGACCGAGGACTTTCACCAAGAAAAGGAGAGAGGGAGATTGCATTGGAGAAGGCTTGCATCAAGGATTGAAGGCCCGTGGATTTGGATTTCATATCGCTCTCTCATCTCTTCTCTAAAGGTACCCTAATCACGGACCTTGTCCGATCTACATGGTCAATGCATGATTTTGAAATTCCTTCGGTCAATATACTGCATTGGTGATATAGAAGCAATGCTCAAAGTATGGAATTGATCCGTGATGGTTTGAATCCAGGAAACCCTAGTTAGGGTTGCTGGGCACCCATATCGGACGTGTCCGGTATGCTACCTGGACGTGTCCGGTATGGCCCAGCAGAGCAGCTCCTCTGCTTCCTTTTGATTCAATCCAATATTAGAATTGTATGTTAGGCTTAGCTTCTTTTGTATCTTCGTTTTGCAAACCTATTGACAGTTGTGTGTCAAAGATGGATGTAAAACCATGGATCAAAGATTCTACGTCTAAATTGCAATTCGAGATTAAATTTTGGGCATGTATCTGAAATTTCTTGAAAATCTTTAGATACAGGACAGCAGCCATGAGTGGATGACAGGAGCCGAGGTCCAAGCACAGGCATGATCCCGCACTTGAAAAGTACAAGAAGGCAGAGACAGGAAATGCATCCTGGATTCAAGCCAACCAGCAGGAGGTCTACCAGGGCTGCCTCTAGTGCAGCAGCTCAGTATGCAGAGGGATCAGGGAGCTCTTCTTCTGACACTAACACTGATGAGTTCAGAGTGGAGTCTAGAGAAGAAAGAAAGAGGAAGAGCACTGACAGAGGATCAGATGGTGATAGCTCAGATGAGGAGCAGGAGATTGAGGAGGAGAGCCAGTTCCTCCAGTTTAGCACCAGCCTGGTCAGGGTATGCATTATGGTCTCCTTGAGACACGTTTGCCCAATGTGCCCTCTTATGTTCCCTAGAGTTGACTACAGGGGAAAGGGTATGACCAGGAAAGCTAGAGATGAGCGAAGGGTTGATCCGAGAGGCTTACCTAAGGTTTCAGTATGATCACCGCTTCTAGATAGCTTTTCACCTTGACTTCTACTCTAGTGTGATTCTCACTAGGAATCCAGTTATTGCCAGGTCTCAGTGGATTGACAGGCAGTACGTTAGAGAGTTGCAAAAGGCCTCAGTTGATCATGCCATTGCTATTTGCTAGCGCACTGGGGTTTATGAGATCATGGAGTTCTAGCATGACTGGAACACAGAGGTAGTAGCTCAGTTCTATGCTACTCTATTTGTTGAGGAGGATGAGAGGCGGATGCACTGGATGCTTGAGGGCCAGTGGTACAATGTAGATTATGATGTGTTTGCCGCTCAGCTTGGCTTCTCAGAGGATGACCTCTGGAGAGACAGGATTCACACCGAGAAGGTGTTACCCCCTGAGCAGCTTGCCTATATGTATCCACCAGGAGGTGAGAGAGGAGCAGTAGGGAAGGTTCTAGGTCTTCACCCTACCTACAAATACCTGGATAGGATGTTCAGGAAGACTATTGACTGTAAGGGTGGAGACAAGGGCAACATTGCAGATTATTCTAGGAACCTACTCCACAGGATGGCACCTGATGCTCGGCCCTTAGCGTGTTTGACTTTATTTGGTCTGAGATCAGGAGTGTGGGAGAGAGGCCCCTCAAGGGCTATGGTTTTGCTCCCTATATCATGTATATGATTGAGCAGGTGACTAGGGCACACATTCGAGTATGATAAGATTCACAAGGCCCTAAAGATTGTTGCAGATCTGCCTGAGACAGGATTACCTCCAGTAGGACCAGGAGGAGCAGCAGCAGCACCAGAGGCAGATGCACCTAAGAGTGGTGCACCAGCAGGAGCTTCACCTCCACCACATGCTCCTTCATTCTATTCACCTGGCAGTCCTCCCTCGCCTATTCGTAGGCTTTTTAGCTCCATATTTGGGATGTGCAGGGACATCCAGACCAGGCAGCAGAAGGAGAGGGAGGCTAGGAGGAAGGATACTCGAATCTTGAAGCAAATTGCTTCTAGGCTTGAGCTTGATCCTCCTAGGTCTCCTCTATCAGATGAGGCAGCTAGTGAGCCTGAGACTAAGGAGCAGCAGCAGGCCAGATATGATAGAGAGTATGTTGAGTTCATTCAGCGACAGCAGCAGCAGCAGGCACCAGAGCACCCTGACACTCTTCCTTTATAGGCTCGAGTTCCTACTCACTCTCAGCCACGTCCCAGTACTACAGACGACTATGCTTCAGATTGGTGGAGTGACTTGACAGGTGGTGGTGGCTACTACGGGTCTGGTGGCTATGACCCATATGGTGCGGGTGGTTCTCGTCCATCCGATGTTTCACGCTCAGATGACGAGGATGCTGGTAGAGATGATGATGATGATAAGTGATCTCAGCTTTCAGTGACAGCTTGTAGTCCCTTTGTCCTTAGTATGTCATTGTTGGACCTTTGTGGTGATAGATGACAAATGGGGAGAGAGACTGATTAAAGCTTCAGGATAGTTTCATTTGCTTATCTTTGTACCTGAAGATATGTACTGCAGGCTGTCGTTTCTTGTTTTTGAGCTTCATTGATGTATCTTGGATTTGAGATAGATTGTATCATGTGAGATATGAGACTCACTTATGCTTTATCTATGTATCTCGTGAGACATGATCTTAATTATATATTTCAGTGGCTTATGGACTTGAGAAAATGTGTAATGAGTGCTATGTGTGAATTAGATGTGTTATATTTATTTTCATAAGGACTATGCATGCTAGAATGAAAATATTTGATGTGATGCCTTTATATTTATTCTTGTGTGATATATCTTGTCATATGCATCACGGTTTCACTTTATCACACACACATGCACCCCACGGATGCAATGATTTAGGGGGAGTCTCCTATATGTTTTAGTATGTGCAATTGACATTTGAGGTCATTTTGTGAATTCTAATCATAAGCACATATTAAGGAGGAGCCTCTCATAAATCATTGAACCCAAAAGTCTAAATGTTTATATTCTTTTGTAAGCTTTAATCAAGTTGTCATCAATCACCAAAAATGGAGAGATTGAAAGTGCATCTAGCCCTTTAGTGGGTTTTGGATGATTGAATGGCAACGTGATTAAAGGACTAACCTGTTTGCTAAGTGTGGACAGGTAATAGGTTATCTCACAGGTACTTAATGAAAGCCAAAATAATGTGTTGTTGTATAAACAATCTAGTTCTAGCACAAGACTACAATGCAAATAGAATTCATGCAAAGGCTTATTTATTGTGGGATTTCCATGTACTATGTGAAAGCAAGCTTGTAAGAATTAATTAATGAGACATAAGGGATTGCATATGGAATGGTCTCATATTTGAAGCTTGCTAAATTGAAATAAAAAGGATAACAATACATGAATGGATGATTCAACACACGATATGACTTGATGGCTTGAGATGGTGAAGATAGCAAGGAAAGGCTTCAAGGTACTAAGCAAGGGTGAAGGGCAAACGACGGCTTGGCAGGCCGAAGAACCTAGCTAGGGTGAAGAAGGAAGTACTTGCATTTAGTTGAGGTACTAATCAAGCTATGATGTTCATGTTTATGTGGAGGATCAAATCACTATTGGAGTGTTTGATGGAAGTGACTTGATACATTTGGGATTATTCAAATTTGATGAATGAAATCAAGTCACATGTTCAAGATGGCTATGCTCAAGTGAAAAGATCAATATCAACATGTTAGCACCCTTACTTGATGAAGATTGAAAAAGACGGCATCAATTCAAAATAGATCAACTCAAGTGGTATAAATTCATTTTTCCTTTTATCTTGAGTTTAATAGGTATGCCGTACTATTAAGAGGGAGCATCATGTTGATAGATAATGTTTCATAAGTGCTCAAGCCAACCCATGTGAGTTTTGAGTATTTGAGCGATAAAAGAGCTAACTTTATTTTTACTGTTCTGGCAATACTGGTATTGATACCGGACGTGTCTAATATTTACCCAGCAGTGGTAAAACTGTTGTTCTCGGGTTGGTTCGTCGGGAGTTCCGACATAAGTCGGGAGTTCCGATGGTCGGGAGTCCTAGCAAGGGTCGGGAGTTCCGACGTCTCACACTTTAACTGATTTGGAGGGTTCACTGTCCTGGTCATACCGAACGTGTCCGGTATGGATGGCCAGAAGCCAATGGCTAGTTTTCAAATGCCTTGAGGGTCGGGAGTTCCGACGGTAGGAAGTCCCGGCATATGTCGGGAGTTCTGACACCTCGCTTACTTTAACTCAGTTACATGGTTTTCAAATATACTGAGGGTTAGGAGTTCCGACGTGAGTCGGGAGTTCCGACGCCTCACAACTTCACTGTAACTTAGTTACCATTGGGGCAGTGTAAGTCATACCGGACATGTCCGTTATGGCAACGACTATAAAAACGGCTAGTTTTTTCAAGGGGCCTATAAATACCCCCAAGCCTCCACCTTTGGAGGCTGCTGATTCTGCTGATACACACACGTGTTTTTGAGCCTTGCCAACTCTCCCAACCCTCTCTTAGTGAGTGATTGATCAAATTTGCCAAATCAAATTGTGGGTTGAGTGAAATTCAAAAAGAGAGCAATCCAACCACTTGAGCACTTGTGCATATTGTCAATCTCATGATTCACATTTGTTACTCTTGGACTCTTCGGTCCTAGATGGTTAGGCGTCGCCGGAGAGCACCCGAGAGATTGTGGTGTGCCATGGAAAGTTTGTAACGGTCGATTCCGACGCCTCGGAATCATTTAGTGGAAGGAGGAAAAGGAGTTGGAAAAGACTCCGGCTAGAGTGACCTTTGTGGTACCCTCTAGGGCTGAGCTTCGCTGGGTCGCTCACAGCCCCCTCAACGGAGAGTAGGACTCGAACGAGTTCGAACTTCGGTAAAACAAATATCGTGTCTCAATTCGCATTTCATTTGATATTTGTGTTGCTCTAGCTCTTGTGCAGATTCTCTGTGTATATTGATATCTCTAGTAGATACCTGCAGTTTGGTTTCAAGATAGAAATCGAAAGGAGCAAGTTTAAGGCTGTTCTGCAGAAACCGCGCATACCAGACACGTCCGGTATTAGAGCTCTATGCTGAAAATATTTATTCGCAGTTCTAACTGTGTTGCAGTGTTGTAGCTTCTAGATGTATTCTTTATACCTTATACACTGTGTGGCTAACTTGTGAGGGGTGGTATTACTCTTATTTGGAGTTTTCAATTTAGAAACTCCCTTTACTAATTGTTTCCGCATTTAAAGGTGTTAATTTTCAAAAATGCCTATTCACCCCCTCTAGGCGGCATCCTAGGTCCTTTCAGTCGCCATAGTAAATTCTGAAAGGAACTAAATTGGTCGACATTGCTGGTCACATCGTGCAAAGTATCGTGTTAGTTAAATGAAGTACCATGCGAAGTAAACAAAATAAACTAAAACAAAACTAACCATAACGGCAAACTACTATCTAAACTAGCTGTAATCCAAACGTAACACGAAAAACTGCATATCCGATCCCTAACTAAAACTAAACCCGCTAACTAAAAATAATGTTGGCACAACTAAACCTAACCCTAAGTATATCGAACCCAACAACCTAACTAAAAATAACTAGAGACAGCTAAAACTAACCCTAAAAATCGAACTAAAAAACTAATCTACAAGTCAAACGAACCTAAAAAAGCAAACCCTAATCTACAACTAATCCTAATCTAAAAAACAAACCCTAATCTACATCTAACCCTAATCCTAAAAACTAAATATACTAATTAATCTAACCCTAAAAAACTAACCCTATAAAAATAATTAATCTAACCTAATGTACGCCTACAAACTAAATATACTAATTAATCTAACCCTAAAAACTAATTAATCTTAACCCTAAAAAACTAATTAATCTAACCTAAAAAACTAACCCTAATGTACGACTACAAACTAAATATACTAATTAATCTAACAGTAACCATATCTATCTAAACTAACAAATCTAAATAAACTAACTAAAAAACTAAAATCTAAATTTACAAAACAAACTTACCCGCACAGCGCCCCGGGCGGGCAGGGTGTGGTGCGGCGGCGGCACACCCACCGCCGGATTCGGAGCCGGCCGGCGCACGGAGGCCACCCGCGTGGCGGGGCGGGCGAGCAGCGACGGCCGACGGCGCGTGGCGAGCGAGAGCGAGAGGGAAGGAGCTAGATAATTTAGGACCCATCGGCCAGCAGATAGCCGACAGGTTTATGGCGGCCCCGCGCGTCTTAATTTTTTACTATTTAACCTTTTTTTTGAATAAAATTTACAATTGACCTCCTAAGAGACTTAAACTCATCTTTGGACTCTGAGGGTCGGCGCCATGAGTCCTGGTACCGAGGTAACACGTCTCGGCGCCACAGATCTTAACGTCGAAGTGCCTGATCATGTACATAAGAAAATCCTATGTGACCAGTACCTCGACGCCAGAACACATGGCGCTGAGCTCGGCGCCACACATCTTGGCGCCGAGCTCGAGCCACTGGCGCGTTGATGGCGCGCGCGACGAGGCAGAGCAGGCGATGCGCGCCTGCTGCTCACTGCTTTTGATGGCATTGATGCAGCTGCGGGTGCCCTGCTCCCTTTCACTGCTCTGGAGTACGATGCGATTGATGGCAGCTCCGGCTTTGGTCACGTGAGTGGCCCCGTGCTGAGCGCCTAGCCCATGATCATCAATGAAAGACAAAACTTGTATTCAACTGTACCAACATACGTATATTGTAAAAATTAAAGTTATGACCAAATATTTCTATGCTTTGTAATTAGATATTAGAGTTCTAATTGGAGGAATATGCGATGAACTAGAGATTAGTCATAATTGGTTTATTATCTTGTCTGACCCGAACTCATACCACATGCTTATATGAGTTAGTGCAGACCTAACCAAAACATATTAAAACACAAAACTTGGTATTTAAATGTATCAACATATGGATAATACAAAAATTAAAGTTATGATATATTTACGACCAAATATTTTTGTGCTTTGTAGTTAGATATTATAGTTCTAATTAGAGGAATATGTGATGAATTAGAGACTAGTCCTAATAATTAGATTAAGATATACCAAACTTTGGAATTAAAGATTATAAAACATACTATATATCTTGCTAAATTTAAAATTAAAAGATACGAAGATTATATAAATTATATATTTATGAAATAGCAAAATTTGAATGGACTATTTATTTAGTAATTTTTATATCTCGCAAAATATATAATTCCATAAATATATTCTCAAAGTGAAAGATCATCACGTTCTGATGGCTGCTACTACTACAGTACTACTCCTATGCAAAGCGGGAAGAGAAATGAGAGAGAGACACAGGCATGACATGACGAAAATTTTTCCTTTTTGAATTCTTTTTTAGTATATGAAGCAAAAAGAAAGAAAAGATGGATAAGGATTGTATTCTTTAATTATTTATCTATGTTTTATTACTTAATTTATGATTTACGAATTTCAAAAAAAAATTTATTCTATTGGATTGGATTTGTTCGAGAATTCGAAGAATTACAACAAAATCTTTAGAAATCACATTTTTAGTTAGGAACTTCTATGGATTTTACGCCTTGTCAGCATGCACTGCTGTAGCTCAATAGCTGGGCCATGTTTAGATTACAAAAAATTTCAATCTGATAAATAGTAGCACTTTCGTCTTATTTGGTAAATATTGTCCAATCGTGGACCAACTAAGCTCAAAAGATTCATCTCGTGATTTCGAACTAAACTGTGCAATTAGTTATTTTTTTACCTACATTTAATACTCCATGCAAGCGGCTAAAAATTGATGTGATGGAGAGAGTGAAAAAACTTGGAATTTGGAGGTGATCTAAACAAGGCCCTAGCAAGCCTGTTCACTGATTGGGCAGGCGCAGGTGCAGGAACTGTTACCGTACCTACTACTGCACTTGCATCGGACTGGTCTCTAATTCATCACATATTCCTTCAATTAGAACTATAATATCTGACTACAAAGCACAAAAATATTTGGTCGTAAATATATCATAACTTTAATTTTTATATTATCCATATATTGGTACATTTAAATACCAAGTTTTGTGTTTTAATATGTCTTGGTTAGGTCTGCACTAGCTCATATAAGCATGTGGTATGAGTTCGGTCAGACAGGATAATAAACCAATTATGACTAATCTCTAGTTTATCGCATATTTCTCCCATTAGAACTTTAATATCTAATTACAAAGCATAGAAATAATTGAACATAACTTTAATTTTTACAGTATACATATGTTGGTACAGTTGAATACAAGTTTTGTGACTTCGGCCAAGTTTAGATGCAAAATTTTTGGCAAAATACAACGGTAGCGCTTTTCGTTGTTATTTGGCAATTAGTATCCAATCATAGTTTAATTAGGCTTAAAAGATTCGTCTCGTGGATTTCGTCTAAACTGTGTAATTAGTTTTATTTTTTATTTATATTTAATGCTTCATGCATGCGTTCAAAGATTCGATGTGATGAAAAATCTTGAAAAATTTAACAAAATGAAGTGGAAAAACAGGGCCTTCCATTAATGATCACGGGCTAGGCGCTCAGCGCGGGGGCCACTCACGTGACCAAAGCTGGAGCTGTCATCAATCGCATCGTACTCCAGCGCAGTGAAAGAGAGCAGGGCACCTGCAGCTGCCATCAATGTCATCAAAAGCAGTGAGCAGCAGGCGCGCATCCTCTGCTCTGACTCGAGCTCGGCGTCAAAATCTGTGGCGCTGAGCTCGGTGCTATATATTCTGGCATCGAGATATCAGTCACGTAGGATTTTTTCTATACACAGTCAGGCATCTTGGTGTTAAGATCTGTGGCGTCGAGGTAACAGCGCCGAGACGTGTTACCTCGGCGCCAGGAATCATGACGCCGACCCCCAAAGTCCAAAGATGAGGAAGTCTCTCGTGGTGTCAAATGTAAATTTTATTAAAAAAAAATTTAAATAGTAAAAAATTAGGGTCGCGTTAAAAAGGATTTGTCGGCTTCTGGATGGCCGATAGGGTCAGTTACCACAGCCCAGAGTCCTAGACCGTCCCCTTCTCCAATTCCTCCGGTCACTAACGACGAAGGCACGGCGGCGCTGTGACGACCGAGCAGGGACATTTCCTTGTCCTCCTCGCCACCGTGGATTTCGCCGTCCCGTCCTCCATCTGTCTGCAGGCGTGGATCGTGGCGGTGGGAGCTCCCTCCTTCAGCCTAGAGCACCCCGCCGTCCATCCGGTCAAGAAGACCCGACCACATCCTTGCGACGGCGGTCGCGCCCGTCCATCTGGCAGTACGTAGCGGCGCTGAGGTATGCTACGAGCCCTACTCTTCACTGTCCGCTGCGAGATCCACGAGGTCCACTGTGATTCCAGCTCCGGATTCCCATATATGCTGATGCTAGTATAAGATTATGATTATTTTCTGGAATGGGCATGATTGTTTCTTACTACCTAGTTTAAGATTATTTCCGGCTGTTTTATGTTGATGCTAATCAAATACCTAGTTTAAGATTATTTCCGGCTGTTTTATGTTGATTCTAATCAAATTCACAACTAAGGGCAATAGGGCATGTATGGATACCAAGCGCTAATTGTTACTAGCTAGCTAATTTTTAGCTCAAATTAGCTCTAGTGCATCCAAAGGAGGGCTTATTTTTTAGCTAAGTCTTCAACTAGTTGTTGGCCAACTACAGCTAATTTGGGCTACTTTTTAACCCCAACTAGTATATCCAAACAAGCCCAAAGCATATGTTTCCATATTCATTTTGTGATGTATGCGTCATGTAGATCTGTTTTCATTGATCTGGTTTGTGATGTATGTATCTTGTACTGTAGATCTCTAGAGCTCATTGGCTTGGCATGTTTATTTTGTCCTCTTTTATGGAGAGCACCCATATTTCAATCACACTAACAGGTATCCATCACAAGACGTCATTAGTAAATATGTGACTATTTCATTCATAACACTAGTAGACATTGTAACGAGTAATTCAATGCTTCTGCTTAATAAATGAAATTATGAGAAAACACCCCCAGTCTGACAAACATTGGCTAACAGTATCAGTATGATGACCACTGCTTCACTGTCCCTTGCTACTACGACTAATTTAGATAGTAGTCCAATACTTCGACTAGTACATGTAGCCCTTGTTTAGTTTCACCCCAAAATTCAAAAAGTTGCTACAGTACCTGTCACATCGAATGTTTGCGGCCCGTGCATGGAGCATTAAATGTAGACGAAAAGAAAAACTAATTGCACAGTTTGGTGGGAAATTACGAGACGAACGTTTTAAGCCTAATTAGTCAATGTTTGGACATTATTTGCCAAATAAAAACGAAGGTGCTACAGTAGTCCCAAAATCCAAAATTCGCGAACTAAACAAGGCCGTAAGAACTAAGAAGCCTGTGTATGCTATGGGCAGTGCTTTAGTGCTGATGTGAACCTTTTTGTACATGTACTTGAAAGCCAAGCGCGCCTTTGTTAGAGAAAACCAGCCCGTGAATTCTAAGTTGTTTTTCAAATATGCTGGCGTGTTGCTTATGTTTAGCCGCGTTCTTTTTGCTAGTCTAGCTAGTTTATTTCTGAATGATCCTAATTACTCAAAGCTTACCTCCTTTAAAAGACTCAAACTTGAACCATTTTTACCAACGAACTCATTAGAGAATACATTGTCAGAACAATAGTTTATTGAACAGATTTGGTCCTCTTGTTTTTAATCATTTAATATAATGTTTTGTATATACTGAAGAAAGTAAACATTGTATATACTGTCAATGCTAAAGCAAATAACAGTGCTTCTTTCTACTGCATCTGTGTACAAGTAATATATGCATTTTCAGATTGTGAATGGGTTAACTGAAGAAAGTACTAGCCAGTGAGGGTTTTTAACTGTAGAAGTTCATCAAGTATTAATAGGTTGACTTGGCAATTATCTTTTGGCCATTGAATATTGCAAGCTTATATGTCATTTGGTATTACTGATCAAAAGAAAATGATTTGGATGTACACCGTTTATTAGTGAGGCTTGAAAGACAATCAAAATAATATAGGGATTGTACAAATGGAAAGACGTTTCCTTGAAAGACAATCAAAATAATACTATCATTCCATACAGGCATTCTGACAACCACATGGCATGCAGACAACATTACAATTTTGTGTCAGAAGTAACGCAGCAATTGAATCTCGTCTCGCTACTACTAGTAAAGGCCTTGTTTACATTGAGGTTAGCGATCAGTATTTGGTATTGTAGCATTTTCGTTTGTATTTGATAATTATTGTCCAATCATGATTTAACTAGGCTCAAAAGATTCGTCTCATAATTTACAATCAAACTGTGTAATTAGTTATTTTTTTATCTACATTTAATACTCCATGCATGTGTCCAAAGATTTGATATGATGGAGAGAGAGTGAAAAAACTTGCAATCTAAACGAGCCCCAATCAGTAAGGAATAAATGAATTGGGATCTAGAGCTCAAGTGTTCTCTTGCCCAAAACCACGAAATAGAAACGAGTTTGTGGGGAACTCAGAGGATAGGAACACAGGAGGGTGAAGGGAGATGGAACGCAGTGGGTCTACTTGCAGTGCCGCTAGTCAGATCGAGTGCACAACTGCAGATGGATTGCCAATCGCAGAGGGAAGAAGCCGACCGCTGTGCACTCGTCTTGTCCTCGTGCCTCCTGGTCTGCCGCTCGTCGTGCTTATAGGAGGTGGCTTCGAGTGGCTCGTGGACGTGCTGTGCGATTGCTGCGTGCCGCCGGGGCGCGCGTGGCTGCTGCTTGCTTGGTGTTGCGGCCTCGGGCCATACTGCTGCATGGATTTTTTTTTAATTTTAACATTTTTTATAACTAATTTTAAAATTAACACCGTAAGTTTTTTTTAAACTAACACTTTTGGCCGCGCCTATTGCCCTGGCGTGGCCAAATGCTTGTGCCGCGCCATGCATGGTGGCGCGGCAGAGGTCTGACGTGGCGACGACCGGTTTCGGTGACCATTGACATGGCAGCTCTTGCCGCGCCACCATGCATGGCGCGGCAGTGCCGCGCCCTGATCCGTGACGCGGCAGAGCCGAATAAATATCGCACCCAGTCCTGCCTGCCCGAGCAGCAGGCCCGCCTGGCCGCCGCGCCCGCTGTCCGGCCGGCGGCACCTGAATGGTTTAATCTGAACGCGTCGCGCCGATAGTGGGAGTTATTCTAAGTATTGCTTGACGTAAAATCAATAGTAGATTTGTTTCTGTCTTTTGTTGAATTTTTTTACGGCCGAATAGAGAATTTGATAAGCCAATGATTTATTTTCCGTCTTTCATAATACAGTTAACCACCAATTTAACTAATCGGTTATGAAAAATTGCCACCGGCGTCGAGATACGCCGGGACTGTCAGTTCCCGAACTAGTTGATACTTAATCTCGCCGGCAGTGCTGCCGCGACGCAAATAAACGAATATGAAACAGATAAATGAAGTCCGTGCGCAAGTTGACAAGCTGACACATAACATTTTTCATTGTTTTGACATAAGTTTGACGTAACATAAACAAATAACCCGGCAAGTTTCGGACGCCAATATTCGTTTGACCTAACAAACTAAGACCCAGGAGTGTAAGGATCCCTCGGACGCCTCTGTCTCTTCGGATTTGTTGGCAACACATTGGGAGTGTAGCCAACGTCGGTATGGTCGCGTCGACGGTGCGTACGGCTCGTACCCTGCAAGTATATGATACGCACGATTACTTATCATTCTTTATGATCGTTAGTTCATGGAGCCTACGTATTTAAATAAACTATCTTTGATAGTACCTGTGAGGCTCCTTGGGTACCAAGCGGGGCACCACCTAGCTAAGACATGCCGATCTCGTCCTGCGGCTAATTGTTCCACTAGTCGTGCTGTCTGCGGAAGCCCGGGAGGTCGTCGTCATCATCGTCCTCGGTTGCAGGGTCCTTCCCAGCGCTATGTTGTGGTGGTATACGCACCACGAAAGTGGCACCTGTCATCTGCTGAGAAGAGTCGGCTGGTGTCCTCAAAGAGGTTGAAGACGTGGCACCCGACCGTGCCGAGAGTGACGGTTCCTCATGAGGAGTGTCCATGCAGCTCAGCTTCTGAGCTAGCTTCATGCATCTCTTCTTCACCTTCTGCATAAATAGACGTTAAAGTTAGTGCATTTCCCAAACGTATATACACTGAACAAACATTTTCGGAACGGACAAGTTTATGTTTACCTCCACAAAAACCGCGAGAACGCCTGGCCCCAGCCCTCTAGACTCGTGAAGCCGGTACGCTGCTTCGTTGGACAGCCTCGACAATTGTGTCGCCGGGGTACAAAAACGCGGTTGAACAGTTTTAGTATACATACTTAATACCAAATGGATAACAAATTGTACCATTCAAGTATCTTACCACGTATCTTTGTAGCGGGCCTCTCTGTAGCTGTGTGTCCTCCATAGTGGTAACGTCGTACACATCTTCGATGACATCTTCATCCGAGTCCTCATCAATTGCCACGTCAGTGTACGGGGGCTTGATTTGTGTCCTCGTAGACCTATGAAGCCAACGTAGGTACTCGTCGAAGGTGTGCTGGTCGTGTGGAGGACCCGCATGGACTGGATGTCGTACCATGTTCTGCCACAAATGGATGCGCGAGTTGTGTGTCACGCGCCAATCCTTGGTCTTATACCTCTTCCTGCGGTCATACCTGCAATAAAACGATGTTAGTTGTACCACACACCTCTGGATTGTAGCATTATTATTAATCGATAACGCACCCATACAATTCTTGGTTGGTGGAGTAAAGCGGTGGTGGGCAGCCTGTCATTCTCTCAAACTGTTTGCAGACCCGGATGGGCATGTGAATCTCGACCACATGGAAGAAAATAAGAGGGACGTCATAGCGATACTCTTCTGACTCGTCCCTAGTGACAGGACTGAGATAGTCCTAGAGCTCTGGAGCATCCCAAGGACATCAATGCACTAGAAATTTCGTAATTGAGTTAGGTTGTGATATAGTGTAGATCGAACAAGACACATGTATGATAGTAAAGAGAGCGTAACCTGGTGCTGCATCAGGACGTTGAGACCGTTCGTGTACTCTCTGTACTTGCGCCACGCATTCCCTCTAACTAACGCTGATTCCGTCCAGATATACAGAGCTGTAGGGAGTGTATCCTGCCCGTTCCATCGCTGCATTGAACACGATAATGAATTAGCCATTAATAATGAATTCATATGTAACTGCGTCCAAGAATATAGTGAACCGAAGTACTTACCGATAAACCATTATTAAGGAGCCTCTCAACGGGCCATCGTTCCCGACACCATACCTGAAGTAGGTACGAGCAACCCCCAAGGTTCGCATATCCTGAGGTGCAACGGCAGGCAACGCATAGCTGTCGATACGTCCATGCCAGGACTGCGCTGCCCCAGCTGTACGCCGCTGTGTTCTCCCACGGCTATCGTAGTATGTCAAGGAACATCCAGCTAATCGTGTTACCCGAGGCGTCTGGGAAGAGGAAAGCACCAAGAAAGTACCAGAGCCACACACGAGCGAACCTGTCGATCAGAGCCTCCTCAGCCTGTGGGTCCAAGTAATCAAAGCGCTCCGTGATCCAGGACGATGAAACCCCGGAACTTTTCCTGAAATTGACCAAAGAAAATGAGACCCCATGGCTGCAGGAAAGCAATGCAAGTATTAAATAGGCTTGAATTACTCACTTATTTTTCTTAGAAGCATCGTCATCCGGTGAAAGAAAGCCAGTAAACTGAGCCACCAGCTCCCTCCAGTGATCGTTGTCAACTATCCCTGTCACTGGAAGTCCCCCCAACCGAAGGCCTAAAATAGCCTTCACGTCCTGCAACGTCAAGATCATCTCGCCACAAGGTAGGTGGAACGTGTGGGTCTCAGGCCTCCACCTGTTATAAGAATAGAACGACTGTTAGTTGCCTCAAATTTGTTAGAAGAAAGTTTACGTACAAAGAATGCACCCGCACCTGTCTACAGCTGCAGTAAGTAGTGCTGGGTTAAGGGGCGGAAGACCGTGGTTGACAACACGGACAAGCTCGAGGAAGCCGGCACGCCGTATGTACGGCGCATAAGCTCGTCCCACTGGTACGCCCTGGTGTGCGTGCGGGGCCTCAAAGGAGGCAAGGCCACCTCTGCGTCATTGTCACTCAAGATGTGTGCTCGGTACTGGTCGTCGTACTCTACCTCAAGAATGGGGTACAACGGGTGCTGCGTGGGAGGAGCCATCATGTTACAAATTGATAAACAAAGCGTTAGAGTATTCAAATTAACAAAATTTAAATTAACATTAGTAAGTTCACAAACAAATCACTAACCTAACTATCCTGAATCCCTAAACCCAAAATCATACTTATACTAGATAATAAATACATAATCAATCCCTAAAATACCTAAACCCTTTTGGGTTTAGAGTAAACTAGTATCTATACCCAAAATCCCTAACTAAATAACTAACTATAAACTAAATAATAAATACATAAACAATCCCTAAATCCAAAATCCTAACTATACTAGAACACACAACCTCAAACCTACGTAAATCACAAATAAATTCACTAACCTAACTATCCTAAATCACTAACTATCATAAATCAATACCAATCATAAAACCCTAACTATCCTAAATTACTAACTATCCTAAATCACTAATTAACTTAAATCAATAATAAAAAAATGAAATCAATCCTAACTATCATAAATTACTAACTATCCTAAATCACTAATTATCCTAAATAAAAAATAAGCAAAAAAAATATGAAATCGAGATGAGGTACCTTAGGAGCGGGCGGCCTTGACGCGCCGGCGTTCGTGGCGCGACCGGCGCGGGCGCTGGCGCCAGGCGCTGCGCGGTGGATGGGCGAGTGCGGGCGCTGGCGACAGGCGGGCGGGCAGGGTGCGCGCGGGCGGGCGACCGGCCACGCGGTATTTATTCGGCTCTGCCGCGCCATGGATCAGGGCGCGGTTCTGCCGCACTAAGGTAGGTGGCGCGGCAAGAGCTGCCACGTCAACGGTCACCGAAACCGGTCGTCGTTACGTCAGACCTCTACCGTGCCACCATGCATGGCGCGGCACATGCATTTGGCCACGCCAGGGCAATAGGCGCGGCCAAAAGTGTTAGTTTTTTTTTAAAAACGTACAATGTTAGAATTAAAATTAGTTATCAAAAAAGTGTTAAAATTAAAAAAAATCGCTGCATGTGAGAAAAGAAGTGCGGGCGAGTGGGGAGGAGGCGGCGGCATTTGTGTCCACGATGTAGACGGAGATGGAGCACTCGCAAGGAATGGATCCTAGTGACGGAAGATACAGTGTTTTTCTCTCTCGATAAAAAAACAATACCAGCCGACTTATAAGCCACGAAAACGATGGAGCGTGGTGTTTGTCTCCTGCAAGGATCGATCAACCATGCCCGGCCCTGCCTCTCTGCATTGGGGACAAAGCACTCTGGCGTGCATAGCTTGAGTGGCTGGGACGTTGGACCGACGCGGCACGGAGAGGAGAAGATCATGCTGCTGACAAGTCAGCCATATTTCCCCTGCTGCCGCTTGCATTGCATCAATGAGGTAGACAGCCGACAGGGGAAGAAAAAGAAAATAAGAAAAAAGGTGAACTGCGCGGACGCAACACAATTATACACAAAGAGTATAGGAGTATACTAGTATGCAACTCGGTCGGTGCTCACGAGTCAAGACCAACGCTACAGTCGAGAAAACCAATGTGGGCCCCACATGTCGGTTTCCATGAAAATCCCATTTCCCTCCTTGCCCTTGTCGTGACCCTAGCAAGTTACCCGTCCGAGCACCTTCCAGAACCTCCTCGGATGCTCAACCAGTTTGGGTGCTCCATCCATCCACTGCCATCGCTGAGAGACGGAGCACCGGCCGCCGGCTAAACTTGACGCATCGGCTCCGTTAGATTCGGGGAACTTTAGAGGAATCTGAAGGAATTTAGAGAAATTTATAAGAGAAAAATACTGTTCTGGATAAAAAAAAAACGGATAAGCCAGATTTAACCTTCGTCTGTGCATGGCCACCGTGCTGCTATCTAGCTCCACTGCTATAGCACGCAGCACGACTGCTCCCTAAAGTTAACCTTGCTCGGCTGCCCCGAGCCGTGAAATTGGCAAATCCCCTCTAGTGAGCGCTAAATACAGCGAATAGTAGCTTCATGGTGGGCTAGTGTCTGCGTAGCCAATCACAGATAAGATAAGAGGAGCTATAGCTTAAATTATAATAACGGAATTACAATAGTCAAAATTTAGAGCATATGCCAATACTAATATCATTTGGTTTAAAATATTAGAATTTTTTAGTTAACTATTACATTTAATGGCATAAAGCACAAACATAATGCCATAAATGAATAAGATCTCATGGAGACAAACATCATGCTCGCTCGTTAGTTTCAGCCAGGGTTTATCAGTCAGTTAACAGTGTTTTTCTCTCACAACAAACCATCACCAGCCGGGCTTATCAGCCCAGAAACCAACCAGCGAACAGACCGAAGCTATCTTTAAGTTTTTATATCAGTTGAAAATGACATTATTAATCATCCTATTATTTTATCATAGTTCCAATCAGTATCTTAACATTTTTATTGTCTTTGAAATTATCCACACCGTAACCTAAACCACTCACAGAGTAAATAGCGGACGATAAATGCACTAGCAACCGCTAAGCTCTCTTTGGTCCGCTACCTTATAGTAGCGGTAGAAGGCAGCTACCAATTCTATTTAGTACTACGTACTATACTACAAGTCTCCAAACTACTACAGTTTACATGCTGGAGTGATTCCGTATTATTTTTTTAGATGGAAACCTAAATGGCCAACCCACTATAGATTTATTAAATTAAAGGTATTCAGCTGAATACCTTTAATTTTTTTTCTTTCTATTTTTAATATATATATATATATATATATATATATATATTGGAAAAACAAAATTAAAATTAAAATGAATACTCTGTGATGAATTCAGCCAAAACGTCTCTCATTTCGCTCTCCCCACCAGCACTCCTCTGCTCTCTCGTTTCCCCCAAACCTTACCAGTAGGCGCAGAGGCGGAGGCTGTAGGCGGGCAGCGGACTCCGGTGGGCGGCGGGTCGGCGCATCGTGTCGGGCGGCGTGCGAGCGGGAGGCGGCACTACGGCAGGCCGCGGTCGGGCGCGCACCTAGCGCGGTACCGCCGTGGCCCGTGGCGCAAGAAGCTGCCACTGCAGAGCGCATAGGCTGCTGACCGACGGACCGAGGGGCTACTGGAACTGGAGCTGAGCTACAACCTGTGAAATTCAATCTGTAAGTAAAAATTTGGTCAACTGTGTTCTCAATTCTCCATTCAATATATTACCGATTACAAGCAAAACCACCACCACTGACCATTACTTAGTCTATTTAAATCATATTCTCTCTCTATATATTTCAGATGTTGGAATTTTGATATGCTGAACAATTGATGGTTTGATAAATTGATACTAATATATGTTAGACAACTTTAGGTTATGCTCAATTCTGGGAACGTATGAAAGAATGATTTATTTTGTGTTAAATCCGCTACATATTATACAAGTATACCTATATGCATGTGGTATTCTACATGCCAAATATTAGGCCTACGTTGTTAAAAAATAATTGACAGTCCTTCACATCTTGAGTACCCAACCTCAAAATCCTTGGTGCGTTAAATGGAGGAAGTAAAAATAGTCAACTCTGGTTTGACATCAAAATATTGGACACTGGTTTGACATCAACTGGTGTGCTTTTTGACCTGTGTCAGATATGAATCTTTCAATCACCCTGTTCTATCTTGTCCCAAGAAACATCAACGAAAGAACAACATTTTTCTAGCAGATGTACCTGACTTATTCCAGTTTTCAGTATGCAATATAGTTGTGCAGCATGTAGTTATTAGTTACTGATGATTGCGTTTAACTCCAGTTGCTGCCTATTGTTGGACAGGCCCAGAGTCTTATTAGTTACTGATGATGGATGCCCTGCCAGATGGCGTCCTCGGGCACATCCTTGGCTTCCTGCTAGCTCCGGAGGCTGTGCGGACGTGTGTTCTCGCTCGGCGCTGGCGCCAGCTATGGAGATTCACTACGGGCCTGCGTGTAGGGTGTCGCCATGAGGATGAACAGGCACCGGTGAAAGAGCACCGCGAGTTTTTGGACCATCTGCTCCTCCTCCGCGGAGGCTCGCCTCTTGACTTTTGCGAATTCATATTTACTGAATTCCAGTACGATGATGTGCCGCGGGTGAATCTCTGGTTCCGCCATGTCATCATGTGCAGGGTTCGAGTACTCAAGCTCCACATCTTTTCCATGCGCTATATTGAGCTAGATGACCTGCCTCTCGTTTCTCAGCACCTGACGAGACTGGACCTCCATGGTGTAGTACTCCACAGCAGCTTTCTCGACTTCTCCAGCTGCCCGGCCTTGGAGCATCTAGAGTTGGTTGAGTGTGGTCTCTTGACTGCCAACAATATCTCGTCCAAGTCCCTAAAGCATCTGAGCTTGACTTGTTGCTTTTTGGATGTATTTTCTCGTGTTTACATTTATACCCAAGCCTGGTTTCACTATGTCTAGATGACCTTCAGGGGATGACTCCCATACTTGACATCATGCCCTCATTAGTGAAGGCATTTGTCCGGATAACCGAGGAATGTGAGGATGTCTGTGCAAAACTGTTACACCCAGAAATTTTGGATTGTGTTTGTCAATGGTGTGTCAGTTCTAAGAACACTTATGGCGGCGGCAGTTCTGTGCTCCTAAGAGGTTTATCACAAGCTAAGAGCTTGGTATTGATTTCTAAACTGGACAAGGTAAACGAACACTTTGCCTCAATTACATTATTAATAACTCTATATGCCATACCCTTATTTCTTCTACATTGTCTACATTATTGCATCTTTTTTCCAGGTTGTTTTCAAAAGTGATTTGAGATGGTGCCCTGTCTTTAACAATCTCAAGGCTTTGTTTCTCAATGACTGTTGGTGTACACCTGATGACTTCAATGCATTAGTTTGTATTCTTGAACACTCACCGGATCTTGAGAAGCTTGCACTTGAACTCTTTTGTGAGGTATGTTCTTTATAAATAATGAGCAATTTCTGCAAATGAGAATAGTTACACCGATGAGTGATCTTGGGAAAAATGATTTATTTCACTGCAGGGACCTAAGTATAAAGTTGAAATGAAAGGAAGCGTCAATCTGATGGAGCGACCGGCTAAAATTTCAGAACACCTTAACATTGTTGAAGTCAAGTGTCAAGATGTTGATGAGAGAGTTCTCAAAGTGTTGAAGTTCCTTTCTACCTTTAACATATGTAAGCTAACTTGCAACTTTCCTGGTGCTTCTATCTGAAAAATCACTACAAAATTATTGACGAACAAACACCAGCACTGTGTAGACGTACATTTAGCTGGCAGATAGAATCACAAAAGTCTGAACTTTCACATGCAGTTAGTAAACTACATGTCAAACAACCAGTAGACTTTTGTATTCTAATAATAATTCGAAGTTGAAATTGTTGTAGTGTCATAATTAGTAAACTACATGTCAAACATTTAGTAGTTTTTTTTGTTCTCTGTCAGGTTAATTAAACATATGACAGTTAATTGGATTAGCCAGCAGTTGTTCATGCAGTTTTAAGATTCCGTCAAGTTACTGATTTTCTATTCCTATAGATAACAGGTTTTGGTATTATGATTTTCATACAGGTTTTGGTCTCTTATCTGAGGCACTATGAAATTTGGGCTGTCAAGGGATCTATGAACAAGTTGGCTTGAACAAGTTTGTCATCTCTATGACTATTATATCGGGTGAGTGGGTGTGTTATGTCAGATATAGACTTGTAGTTATATGAATGTCTAACAAATGGCAGCACTAATTGTTCAGAACTTTAAATATCAGTAATTGGATCAGGCACATCATCGCTGTGATTTCGTTCACACAGAGATCATGAGGGTTTGTTCGACAATTCTGGACCAATTAAATTAATCTGCCTTTAGTATGTATATATACTTTGATCTAGAGTTGAGCTGGTAACATGACCTCTTCTCTTGTAGCATAATCAGTTCATATCACTCTGTGTGGTCACTCTGCGTTCAAATGCACATGCCTTAGCAAACTGTAAAAGCATAGCTGCAATTGCGCATGAACCCCAGCACATGGTGAACAGCTGTTGCAGAGACTGAAGTTCCCCCTACCCAGTCGTGCAGCATGAGAATAGCAGAGCATGCGAACACAGTCAGAAGACCGGAGGGATGTAATGTGAGGCTCCGCAGGCTCTCTGGCAGCTCGGGAGCAATTCGTCTCCAATGACTCGAGTGTTGTCATGTGTCTGCAGCAGTTCCCACCGGCGTCCAAATCCTAACCCTGTCATCTCATCCCCCATAGCCCAAGCTTGTTCATTCCGGTGACTGAAATTGGAGTAGGAAGAGGACGCCAGCAGGCCCAGGCGCCCAGCACAGGCATTGACCTGGCAATTCCCCTGGCAATTGCAAACGACTGCAGGTTCTCCAGGGACAAAGGCATGTGTGGCTTGACCTTCAGACGCTCAGTCAGGCAAGCGCTTGGGCCACGTCATGGGCTCATGGCCAGGGAGGCAGCGCTAAAATTAATCGATATGTTCATCACAAAATTGTCTTATTGCGCTCTAAAGTGAACAAAACGAGAGACTGAAAATATTAGTAATTTTAGTTAGTTGTAGATACTAAATACAAACTTCTAATACCTATATATGTCCTAAGATTTTAGGCCGTGCAGAAACATGGATTGATGAACTAGCTATAATAAATATTAAGAATGTAGTATAAGATTTAGAATCTATATTTTAAAATATGGAAATACAGAAAAAATGTACATAAGCAATAGAGTTTCAACTTAATACACTGAGAAAAAAATGCAGTAACTAATAGGATAAAATTAAGATTTCACAAATCACAACACATGGCTGTAACAAGAGTCAATAACCAAAATTATGATTTCAACTAAACACATACTAAAGATACATGGTGGTGTGGTGTAATGGAATACTATGCATATATTTGGAAAAAGGCAAACAGAATAACTGCTAATCAAAGTTTATCATAACTCAGTAGAGATTACATGGTGTCTACATGGGTATTATGTTATAAAGTGATGAACATAGTTGATCAAAGTTTTGCATGGTGAATGCAAGCACTTCCTCCTCACTTGCCAACGAAGCATCAATACCCATTAATATATACACGAGGGATGTGGGCAATGACGTGCCAGTCGACCTTATTCTGTCGTATCGCCTCTTCAGATCAGGGCAGTTATAGATGCCCAATTGTTGTAATGCGGTGAGGCCTTGTATCTGCTCTGGCAAGGATGTGAGGAGCGGGCAGTATGAGATGGATAGCTCTTCCAGGGAGGAGAGGCGGCCCATGGATTGGGGAAGGCAAGTCAGGGCGTCCAAACCGGTAATCTCCAGTATGTGTAGAGACCGGAGCTCTCCCAGGCTTTCAGGCAATAGGCGTAGTTTAGTGCACCATCCTATTAGCAGCCTCTTGAGGGAGATGATGTGGCCCAATGACTGGGGAAGGCTTTCCATGCTTCTGTAGCCACCGATGGTCAATTTTTGCAGAGAACGAAGTCGGTCAAACGATCGGGGAAGGCTGTTAACAGTAGGGCAGCGGTGGATGATCATCTCTTGCAGAGAACAGAGTTGATCAACTGATTGAGGAATGCTGCTCAGACTACTGCAGCTATCGATGATCATTTGTTGCAGAGAGAGGAGTTGACCCATTGACTGTGGGAGGCTGGTCAAGCTATGGCAGTAGGTAATGCTTAATTTCTGCAAAGACTGGAGTTCCTGAAGCCATTCAGGCAGCATGCCGAGAGCAGAGCATGAGTAGATATTCAGAGACTGGAGGGACGTGAGGCTCCGCATGCTCTCTGGTAGCTCGGTTAGGCCATTGCACTTCGAAATCTCCAAAGACTCAAGTGCTGTCATTTGTTGCAGCAGTACCCACCCACGCCCAGATTGCAATCCAAGGGATGGTGGTGATCCTGATGATGATATCACCATCTTCCGTAGTGTAAGCTCCTTGAGGTGGCTAAAACTGAATGAAGATGGAAAACTAGAGGATGAAGAGGAGCCTTGGCCTTGGCCTGGCGATTGCATCAGTTGCTCGTTGCTCCCTTCCAATAACAGGCGCTGCAGTGATGATGGGAAGTATGGCTTCACCAACAATTTAGGACATCCCATAATATGGATATCTGATAGGCATGTACCAATTTGCATTTTGCCCTTCTCATTACCCAAGTTCATCTCTGTTACCATCCAAACTTCTTCTAATCTGGGCAGTCCGTCCATAACTAACTTCATCAGAGAAGGAAATGGACCTCCATTTACGCTTTCAAGAGAAGTCAGTCGTGACAGTTCAAGATGTTCTAAACAAGGCAACTCCACAAGTCCCTCTAGATGCTTCATGTTTGGGAAATCTGATAGCCTCAACACGACCAAAAATGGGAATTGATGCAGACTTTGTTCTCCCACATCAACTTGCTTCAGCATCCATTATGCGTATTTCCCACCTGCATATCCAGCAATATGTAGGTTTCTAATACCTGATGGTGGTTCCAGACCATTTAGTACAGTTTGCTCCGTTTGAGCATTCACCTTATCCTCATCATTTGTCCTCCAATCAAGCTCTAGGGTCTGTAAGTTTGCCTTTTGTTTCAAGCATGTCCTGCACACCGTTGGCCCACAGGATCACCGGCTCAGGTGAGTGAATCACTCACCAGTCTTGCCGAGCACCCGCTAGTGTTGCCGAGCACCCACTAGCCGTGCCGACCACGAACAAGCATTGTTCGTCCCCACACACTATGGCTAGAGCTTGAAGAAGAAGGAAGAACAAATCATGCACACACAGTACAAGACACCAGCGTTGGCTGAAGCCCTGTATGGGAGATGGCAAATCTGAACTATCTTTACTGAGTTGTTGTGGTAGTCTATTTATACAACTCTATACATCTAGTCCCAGTATAGCTGCCCTGCTGCAACAGTGACTAGATAATATACAAGGCTGACTTTGCGCCGCCCTCTGCATGTGCCTACAGTGCTGCAGGTGAGCAGTTCAGCGCCTGCACCTGCAGCGGCTATAGTATCACAGCAGGGGGCCTTTTTGGCGCCGCCTTCCCCTTGTTGTGTTCACACAAGATAGCAGTAGATTATCTAACAATCTTCCCCTAATCCTACTGCTAACCCTTGTACCCCCTCCATGCCGATCATCTCCTTTAGCTCTGTGAGTCGAAGACGTCCGAGCGGCTTGGTGAGGACGTCCACGAGTTGCCGACCAGTTTCGACGAACTCGATGACGACCTGCCCTCCATCGACACAGTCCCTAAGGAAGTGGAATTTCACGTCGATGTGTTTACTCCGGTCACAGCGGCGTGCCAAGTTTATGAACCTCAGTTTGCGGTCGCTGCTAAACTTGACAAATCCCCTCTAGTGAGACCATCTCCAACGACGGGAACCTAAAACAGAGACCCATTCTACGATTTACGTCGCCTACAGTAAAAGGGTAGTACACCCAAATCTTTCGTTCTCCAACAGCGACCGCAAAAAAACAAATACGAGCGAGCAGGCGGCGGCGGGGGGCGGAGCGAGCGAGCGAGCGCGCCGGCTGGGCGAGCGGCGGGGGCTAGGTGGAGTCAAGTGTCAAGATGTTGATGAGAGAGTTCTCAAAGTGTTGAAGTTCCTTTCTACCTTTGACATATGTAAGCTAACTTGCAACTTTCCTGGTGTAGTTAATAAGCCCTGCTTCCTAAGCACTTCCTAGATAACTATGCTAGTTAATTACAGTCATTAAAGACCTTGGGCAGCCCAAGAGGTGTGTACGGCTGCCAAGGCACCTATCTGATTAGCTATGCTCTAGTGAGCTGTTTGTAATCAATGCAATGTCTATCTCTATATATAATCAAGGAGACGGCCTGGGGTTTGTGGGTTCTTTCAGGCTAATCAAGTCTGTGTTACCTCCAACATTTGGTATCAGAGACAGGTTAGACACCAGAGAGCCACGAGGCCAACTCCTCACCTTCTCCGCCCCATGTCGACCTCTGCTGAGCGCGCTGCCAGGCTCAAGGCCAAGGGAACCGGCGATGGAGAGCTGGGCGACTCCTTCGGCCGTGCCACGCGCTTGAAGGCTGCAGAGGAAGCAGCAGTGCTGGCAGTCCAGGCAGCAAAGCAGGCGGCGGCTGCTGCAGAGGCGGCAGCAAGGACGGCGCAGGAGCTGCGGGCCAAAATTGCTGCTGAGAAGGGAGAAGAAGAGGATGCAGAGGAGGAGGAAGAGGAGGCGGAGAGCAGGAATCGGGGGCTGCGGACTCTGTCGCGAGACAGGAGGCGCTCGCAGTCACCACTGCGAGACCGGAGGCGCGGCCGCGGCGGCGGTCGCTACGAATCACCGCACGGCAGAGTGGTGTACCGCGACTCCGGTAGCAGCACATCGTGGCCGATGCTGGACAAGTCGAACTACTACGAGTGGAGTCAGACCATGAAGCTGAGGATGCAGGCGCGCGATCTCTGGGACGCCATCGAGGGTGGCCCTGTCCAGTTTCGCGATGACAGGCGTGCACTGGAGGTGATTGTCGGGGCCGTGCCCAAGGAGATGGGCATCCCACTCCTCGACAAGGCTACGGCGAAGGAGGCGTGGGACGCCATCGCTGCGACTCGCATCGGCGTGGACCGGGTCCGTCGAGCAACGCTGCAGCGCCTACGCCGTGATTGGGAGAACATCGGCGTCAACCCCGGCGAGCAAGTGGAGGATTTTGCCCTGCGTCTGTCAACTCTGCACCAGCAGCTTGTCATTCATGGTGACAAGGACATCACTGAGGAGCGTGTGGTGGAGAAGTTTCTGCGCACGGTGCCAGCCAAGTACGCGCAGATTGTTGTCGCCATTGAGCAGTTCCTCGACTTTGAGGCGCTCACTCTTGAGGAGGTGACTGGAAGGCTCAAGGCGGTGGATAATCGCGAGGAACAAGCGCTGACCGAGCCGGTGGCCATCAACGGCAAGCTGCTGTACACCGAGGAGCAGTGGAGAGCGCGCTGGAGGAAGGAGAAGAAGGGAGATGATGCCGGTGGTTCTGGATTCAGGAACCAGCGCGGTGGCGGTGGACGTAGCCGCGGTGGTGGACGAGGACGAGGCAGAGGCGGTGGACGTGGTGGCGGACGAGGAGATGGCAATGTTGCTGGCCGCGTCGGCCCCAACACCTGCCTCAACTGCAACCAGGAGGGCCACTGGGCACGTGAGTGTCCCCAGCCATGCCGTGAAGATGCAGAGCGCAGCGGTGGAGGTGGAAACCGTGCTGGCCGCGGCGGTGGCAATCGTGGTGGAGGTCGTGGCGGCGGAAATCAGGCTGGGCAGCGTGGCGGGAACCAAGGAAGGCATGAGGCGCGCGCCCAGTACGCCGAGTGCGATGAAGATGGCGCTCTGTTTCTGGCACATGGCTTCATTAGCCTGGAACAGAGCATGCTGGCGCACAGCTACACGGCGCAGCACGTCGAGTTCTCCGAGCCACGTGCTCGCGCCTATCTCGGCGTGGACGAAGAAGAGGTGGACAGCGGCTGGTACCTGGACTCCGGCGCGACGCATCACATGACCGGGCGCCAAGAGTTCTTTGCTGATCTGAACACTGGCGTTCGAGGAACGGTCCGATTCGGGGACGCGTCGAAGGTAGAGATCAAGGGCGTCGGGTCTATTGTTTTCTAAGCCAAGACCGGTGAGCAGAGGGTTCTTCATGGCGTCTACTTCATTCCGGCGCTGAAGAACTCTATCCTAAGTCTGGGACAGCTTGATGAAGGAGGGTCCAAGGTTGTGATTGACGATGGCGTGCTTCGCATTTGGGACAAGAGCCGCCGTCTGCTCGCCAAGGTACACAGAGGGAAGAATAGGTTGTATATTCTGCATCTTGAGGCTGCACAACCTCTCTGTCTCGCGGCACGCAAGGATGAAGAGGCGTGGCAGTGGCACGAGCGTTTCGGCCATCTGCACTTCGACGCACTCCGACGACTCAGCAAGGAGGAGATGGCGCGCGGGATGCCGGTGGTTGACCATGTTGAGCAGGTGTGTGACACCTGCGTTACCACCAAGCAGAGGCGGCGTTCTTTTCCGGCTGTAGCAGCATACCGTGCCCAGAATCAGCTTGAGCTGGTGCACGGTGACCTGTGCGGTCCGGTCACGCCAGCGACACCGGCGGGCAACCGTTATATCTTGCTGCTCGTCGATGACGCCACCCGCTTTATGTGGGCTGTGTTGCTGCCATCCAAGGACGCAGCAGCAGAAGCAATTAAGAAGGTCAAGGTGGCAGCAGAGGTGGAAAGCGGGCGCAAGTTGAAGGTCCTACGCACCGACAATGGCGGCGAATTCACTGTCGCGGAGTTTACTGCATACTGCGCTGATGAAGGTATTAAACGGCATTTCAGTGCCCCTTATTCACCGCAATAGAACGGTGTTGTTGAGCGCAGGAACCAAACAGTGGTGGCCATGGCACGAGCTTTGCTCAAGCAACGCCAGATGCCCTCTCGGTTTTGGGGGGAGGCTGTGATGACGGCTGTGCACATTCTGAATCGATCCCCGACGAAGGCGCTGAAGAATGCCACTCCTTATGAGGCGTGGCACGGCCGGGCACCAACAGTCGGCCACCTCAAGGTCTTTGGCTGTGTGGCTTATACCCGGCGGCTTACTCAGCTTCGCAAGCTCGATGACCGCGGCGAGGCTGGCATGTTTATCGGCTATGCGGAAGGGGCCAAGGCATACCGTATCTATGATCTAGTGTCCCAGCGCGTGCGTGTCAGCCGCGATGTGGTGTTCGACGAAGGCCGCGGCTGGGACTGGGCATCACCGGCAGCAGGCACACCAGAAGCAGCGAGCAGTGAGTTTACTGTTGAATTCCCATGGGCGGAGGAACTCCCTGAAGCAGGAAGTTCAACGTCGCCTTCACTATCTCCTCCGCCACATCCTGCATCGCCTGGTTTCTCTCCGGTGAATGCAGGAGAGCCTACAGCGGAAGCAGAGGAGCCCGTAGCGGAGGCAGAGGCGCCTGCGTCGCCCAGAACACCTACACCAGCTCCAGCAAGTCCTCAGGTTGAGCCTGTGACCCCCCTGGAGGATGATGATGAAAGGGTGGATGCTTGCCACGACGATGAAGAACTCCGCTATCGGAAGATTCATGACATTATTGGTGATCAGCCAACCCCTCCGCCGGCGCAGCGGCTGTTTGCAGAACTGAATCTCACCCATTCTGGTGAGCCTACAAGCTATGAAGAAGCCAAAGATGATCCAGATTGGCAAGCAGCGATGAAGGAGGAGCTGAGATCAGTAGAGCGGAATGGGACTTGGGAACTTGTTTCTCCCCGTCCTGGTCACCGTCCAATTTCACTGAAATGGGTGTTTAAGCTGAAGAAGGATGAACATGGAGCTGTAATTAGGCACAAGGCAAGACTTGTGGCCCATGGTTTTGTGCAGCAGGAAGGAGTTGATTATGAAGATGCTTTTGCACCAGTTGCAAGGATGGAATCAGTGCGTGTTTTGCTTGCCCTAGCAGCACAAGAGGGATGGGCAGTACATCACATGGATGTGAAGTCTGCATTTTTGAATAGAGAACTCTAGGAGGAGGTTTATGTTACACAGCCTCCAGGTTTTGTAGTACCAGGAGAGGAGAAGAAAGTGTACAGGCTGCACAAGGCTCTGTATGGCCTAAGACAGGCTCCTCGGGCATGGAATGCCAAGCTTGACTTGACTCTCAAGCAGATGGGTTTTGAGCAGAATGTGTATGAAGCTGCTATGTACAGGAAGGGATCAGGTGACTCCCTACTGGTAATTGGAGTCTATGTTGATGATTTGATCATCACAGGAGTCAATCAGCAGAAGATTGAAGTTTTCAAGGCAAAGATGAAGCAAACCTTTGAAATGAGTGATTTGGGTTTTCTGTCTCTCTATCTGGGAGTTGAGGTGAGACAATCAGAGGGGAGCATCACTCTGAAGCAAACCCATTATGCTAAGAAGATACTTGAGCTTGGTGGTATGGCAGGTTGTAATCCAGCCACCACACCCGTGGAAGAAAGGTTGAAATTGAGCAAGGAAAGCACAGCAAAGGAAGTAAATCCAACTCAGTACAGAAGACTGGTTGGCAGCTTGAGATACCTAGTGCACACAAGACCAGATTTGGCTTTTGCTGTAGGGTATGTTAGCAGATTTCTGGAGAAGCCAACAACTGAACATCTTTAGGCTGTGAAGAGGATCTTGAGATACCTGGCTGGTACTCTAGATCATGGGCTCTGCTACACCAGAACAACAGACAAAGCAAGGTTTGTGGGTTACAGTGATTCAGATTTGGCTGGAGATGTTGATTCAAGCAAAAGCACAACTGGATGTTTGTTCTTCCTTGGAACCAGCCTGGTCAGCTGGCAGTCTGTCAAACAGAGAGTTGTTGCTCTGTCTAGCTGTGAGGCTGAATATGTGGCGATGACAACAGCTGCAACCCAAGCTTTGTGGTTGTCAAGACTGTTTGCAGATTTGTTGGGAAGAAAAGTTGAGGTGGTGGAACTCAGAGTAGACAATAAGTCTGCTCTGGCTTTGGCAAAGAATCCTGTTTTCCATGACAGGAGCAAGCATATTAGAATCAAGCATCATTTCATCAGAGATTGTGTGGAAGAAGGTAGCATCAAGACAGAGTTCATTCCCACTGCAGATCAGCTCGCTGATATACTGACTAAAGCCTTGGGCAAAACCAAGCTGGAAGAGATGAGGAGCAGGATTGGGATCAAGGAGATCAAGATTAGTTGAAGCAGGTCTTAGGGGGAGAAATGTAGTTAATAAGCCCTGCTTCCTAAGCACTTCCTAGATAACTATGCTAGTTAATTACAGTCATTAAAGACCTTGGGCAGCCCAAGAGGTGTGTACGGCTGCCAAGGCACCTATCTGATTAGCTATGCTCTAGTGAGCTGTTTGTAATCAATGCAATGTCTATCTCTATATATAATCAAGGAGATGGCCTGGGGTTTGTGGGTTCTTTCAGGCTAATCAAGTCTGTGTTACCTCCAACACCTGGTGCTTCTATCTGAAAATTCACTACAAAATTATTGACGAACAAACACCAGCACTGTGTAGACGTACATTTAGCTGGCAGATAGAATCACAAAAGTCTGAACTTTCACATGCAGTTAGTAAACTACATGTCAAACAACCAGTAGACTTTTGTATTCTAATAATAATTCGAAGTTGAAATTGTTGTAGTGTCATAATTAGTAAACTACATGTCAAACATTTAGTAGTTTTTTTTGTTCTCAGTCAGGTTAATTAAACATATGACAGTTAATTGGATTAGCCAGCAGTTGTTCATGCAGTTTTAAGATTCCGTCAAGTTACTGATTTTTTTGTTCCTATAGATAACAGGTTTTGGTGTTATGATTTTCATACAGGTTTTGGTCTCTTATCTGAGGCACTATGAAATTTGGGCTGTCAAGGGATCTATGAACAAGTTGGCTTGAACAAGTTTGTCATCTCTATGACTATTATATCGGGTGAGTGGGTGTGTTATGTCAGATATAGACTTGTAGTTATATGAATGTCTAACAAATGGCAGCACTAATTGTTCAGAACTTTAAATATCAGTAGTTGGATCAGGCACATCATCGCTGTGATTTTGTTCACACAGAGATCATGAGGGTTTGTTCGACAATTCTGTACCAATTAAATTAATCTGCCTTTAGTATGTATATATACTTTGATCTAGAGTTGAGCTGGTAACATGACCTCTTCTCTTGTAGCATAATCAGTTCATATCACTCTGTGTTGTCACTCTGCGTTCAAATGCACATGCCTTAGCAAACTGTAAAAGCATAGCTGCAATTGCGCATGAACCCCAGCACATGGTGAACAGCTGTTGCAGAGACTGAAGTTCCCCCTACCCAGTCGTGCAGCATGAGAATAGCAGAGCATGCGAACACAGTCAGAAGACCGGTGGGATGTAATGTGAGGCTCCGCAGGCTCTCTGGCAGCTCAGGAGGACTTCATCTCCAATGACTCGAGTGTTGTCATGTGTCTGCAGCAGCTCCCACCCGCGTCCAAATCCTAACCCTGTCATCTCATCCCCCATAGCCCAAGCTTGTTCATTCCGGTGACTGAAATTGGAGTAGGAAGAGGACGCCAGCAGGGCCAGCATGTGCCTGGCAATTCCCCTGGCAATTGCAGCAGTTGCTCGCTGCTCTCGGACGACTGCAGGTTCTCCAGGGACAAAGGCATGTGTGGCTTGACCTTCAGACGCGCAGTCAGGCAAGCGCTTGGGCCGCGTCATGGGCTCATGCAGCCTGTTCGGTTGGCTGGTTCGTATCGTTGCTGGTTCGTGAAGAAGTACTGCTGGCTGGTTTGTATGAGAGAAAAATGCTGTTCCGGCTGAAAATTTACGATCGTTTACGACAAGCCACAGCCAAACGAACAGGCTGATGGCCAGGGAGGCAGCGCTAAAATTAATCGATATGTTCATCACAAAATTGTCTTATTGCGCTCTAAAGTGAACAAAACGGGAGACTGAAAATATTAGTAATTTTAGTTAGTTGTAGATACTAAATACAAACTTCTAATACCTATATATGTCCTAAGATTTTAGGCCGTGCAGAAACATGGATTGATGAACTAGTTATAATAAATATTAAGAATGTAGTATAAGATTTAGAATCTATATTTTAAAATATGAAAATACAGAAAAAATGTACATAAGCAATAGAGTTCCAACTTAATACACTGAGAAAAAAAAATGCAGTAACTAATAGGATATAATTAAGATTTCACAAATCACAACACATGGCTGTAACAAGAGTCAATAACCAAAATTATGATTTCAACTAAACACATACTAAAGATACATGGTGGTGTGGTGTAATGGAATACTATGCATATATTTGGAAAAGGAAAATAGAATAACTGCTAATCAAAGTTTATCATAACTCAGTAGAGATTACATGGTGTCTACATGGGTATTATGTTATAAAGTGATGAACATAGTTGATCAAAGTTTTGCATGGTGAATGCAAGCACTTCCTCCTCACTTGCCAACGAAGCATCAATGCCCATTAATATATACACGAGGGATGTGGGCAATGACGTGCCAGTCGACCTTATTTCTGTCGTATCGCCTCTTCAGATCAGGGCAGTTATAGATGCCCAATTGTTGTAATGCGGTGAGGCCTTGTATCTGCTCTGGCAAGGATGTGAGGAGCGGGCAGTATGAGATGGATAGCTCTTCCAGGGAGGAGGGGCGGCCCATGGATTGGGGAAGGCAAGTCAGGGCGTCCAAACCGGTAATCTCCAGTATGTGTAGAGACCGGAGCTCTCCCAGGCTTTCAGGCAATAGGCGTAGTTTAGTGCACCATCCTATTAGCAGCCTCTTGAGGGAGATGATGTGGCCCAATGACTGGGGAAGGCTTTCCATGCTTCTGTAGCCACCGATGGTCAATTTTTGCAGAGAACGAAGTCGGTCAAACGATCGGGGAAGGCTGTTAACAGTAGGGCAGCGGTGGATGATCATCTCTTGCAGAGAACAGAGTTGATCAACTGATTGAGGAATGCTGCTCAGACTACTGCAGCTATCGATGATCATTTGTTGCAGAGAGAGGAGTTGACCCATTGACTGTGGGAGGCTGGTCAAGCTATGGCAGTAGGTAATGCTTAATTTCTGCAAAGACTGGAGTTCCTGAAGCCATTCAGGCAGCATGCCGAGAGCAGAGCATGAGTAGATATTCAGAGACTGGAGGGACGTGAGGCTCCGCATGCTCTCTGGTAGCTCGGTTAGGCCATTGCACTTCGAAATCTCCAAAGACTCAAGTGCTGTCATTTGTTGCAGCAGTACCCACCCACGCCCAGATTGCAATCCAAGGGATGGTGGTGATCCTGATGATGATATCACCATCTTCCGTAGTGTAAGCTCCTTGAGGTGGCTAAAACTGAATGAAGATGGAAAACTAGAGGATGAAGAGGAGCCTTGGCCTTGGCCTGGCGATTGCATCAGTTGCTCGTTGCTCCCTTCCAATAGCAGGCGCTGCAGTGATGATGGGAAGTATGGCTTCACCAACAATTTAGGACATCCCATAATATGGATATCTGATAGGCATGTACCAATTTGCATTTTGCCCTTCTCATTACCCAAGTTCATCTCTGTTACCATCCAAACTTCTTCTAATCTGGGCAGTCCGTCCATAACTAACTTCATCAGAGAAGGAAATGGACCTCCATTTACGCTTTCAAGAGAAGTCAGTCGTGACAGTTCAAGATGTTCTAAACAAGGCAACTCCACAAGTCCCTCTAGATGCTTCATGTTTGGGAAATCTGATAGCCTCAACACGACCAAAAATGGGAATTGATGCAGACTTTGTTCTCCCACATCAACTTGCTTCAGCATCCATTATGCGTATTTCCCACCTGCATATCCAGCAATATGTAGGTTTCTAATACCTGATGGTGGTTCCAGACCATTTAGTACAGTTTGCTCCGTTTGAGCATTCACCTTATCCTCATCATTTGTCCTCCAATCAAGCTCTAGGGTCTGTAAGTTTGCCTTTTGTTTCAAGCATGTCCTGCACGCCTCATCTGGGTCCTTCACATTTGCAATACCTCTGATAATTAGGTTCTCACTAATCATAGCTATGTTTGTGAGCTCAAAAATTTCTGCAGAGTTTTTGCCCTTTCCCACAACAAATGTGTCTAGATTTTGTAGTCTACTGAGTTGTCCAATACCTATCGGCATAGCTCTATAATTATTACATCCTCTTGTGTTTAATACTTGAAGATTCTTCAACTTTCCGATGCCTTCAGGCAACTCTAGAATCTTACAGCACCACCGAAGATCCAAAAGCTCTAGATTTCCTAGTGTCGTGACACTTGATGGAAGCCTCTCAATTTCGGTAGATTGTAGTCTCAACTCGCTTAGCTTTTTATTTCTGCCGATTGAGTTCGGCAACACTGGAATACTCTTGCAATTGGAAAGGTCTAAACTTGAAATCATGTGGCAATCGCCAACAGAATCTGGTAAAGTCATTAGGCTTGCACATCCTGACAAATTTAGTGTTCTCAACTTCTGCAGCTTACCAATGGATTCAGGTAGCTTAAGAAGGTAAAGACAGAATGTTACATGAAGCGCTTGCAGGCTCCAAACATCTGAAATAGCCTCAGGAAGTGTATCAAAATTCCCGTGTGACGTGCTAAGATACCTCAGATTTTTTACGTGCAGTATGGCAGTGGGTACTGATTTTGTATACAAAGATCCCATCGTGATACTGCGCAAGTGCTTTGCATTCTTCAATTGCTTGCCAAATATGATGATACCACTTTCATCAACATATAGAGCACGCGCCTTTCCAAAAATACTTTTAGGCTGAAGATCTCTTGGTTGATTAATCAAAGAAAAGTATCTATAGCTCTTTGAGAGCATGTTTGCCTCCTTTGGCACAACAAGTGAAATTTCATTGCCCAGGATGGATCGCGCAAGATCATGAACCAAATCATGCATCCCGCATCTTACTCTTCCAGAAGATTCTTCCACATCTTGTAGAAAAGATACTTGCACAAGAGAATTAAAGAACTTGTGGCCAACATATTCCAAGTTATCAACACTTGGCACATTGATCATATCATGAGCAATCCATTGGTCAATCAATTGTTCTTTATCAAACCAGTAACCTTTTGGAAACAATGCACATAATGTGAAGCATTGCCTCAGATGAGATGGCAAATGGAAATAGCTCAACCTCAAACATGCTGACACCGATATATTTTGTCCTTCACCCTCAACATCTAACAAATTGTTGTCTCTAATGGCCTCCCACTCTCCTATCCACTCCTTGTCATGGAGCACACCTGCTAGAACTTTGATTGCTAGAGGCACTCCTCCACATTTTCTAACAATCTCTTTCCCAACCTCTACAAATTTAGGTTCCAAACCTTTTGCAGTCAGTATTAAGCTTTGTTGGAAGAGTTGCCAGGAATCATCTAGAGATAAGAATGGCAAGTCAAACTGGTCTTTGGATCGTACTGCTTTCGCAACTTTTCTACTACGAGTAGTGAGTAAAATCCCGCTTCCAGGTGTGCCATTCTTCAAATGTACCATGAATTGATCCCAATGAAGTTGGTCCTCTATCCAAACATCATCTAATACAAGTAGATACCTCTTTCCAGTCAATTTATCTGATATTGTTTTGCTCATTTGCTGCATGGGATACCGTTCAGACTTCTCACCAGCAATAGCTTCAAATAGCTTCTCAACAAGTTTTGCAACATCAAACTCTTGTGACACATGAACCCATAGTTTAACATCAAAATGCTTCTTTATAATGTTACCATCATTGAAAACCAGTTTAGCCAAGGTAGTTTTCCCAGAGCCGCCAAGTCCAATGACAGAAACTATACTAACACTATGTTTGTCATTAGCCTGTACTAGTTTGGATATTATCATGTGCTTCTCTTTATCTCTTCCTAGCACTGATTCTGCATCAATGTTGGGCAATGATGGCATCTCCCTGACTGTCATTCATATGCTGAATAAGGTGACCAACCGGTAAACTACTTGTTATTGCACTAAAATCATTTCTTTGTTTAACAACTGAAGCAAATTTCTTCTTGATTGCCTTGATCTTGCTAGCAGCCTTGCATTGAAAGATGATTGATTTTGGTTTTGTGAATATATATTTGGACACAATACCACTATCACCACCAATGTCTTGTTTTTCGGCCTGTAACTGGAACTCATCAACAATATCATCAACATCATAAGCAATGCCTTTCAATTGTTTGAGCCAATTTAATGATGGGTCATTCCCCACAGCTTTATCTCCTCTTTCCAACCATTTGTTGATCTCCACAATCTGACCATGGAGCTCTTGGAGATCTTCTTTTGCACCAACTATAGAGCTATACTCTTTCATTAGCAGTGGACCTAACTTGTTACTCACAACCTTCAATATTCCAGATGCTACAACCACTTCCATCCCAGCCATATTGTTAAGGTGCCGCTTTCGCCCAAACCCTGTGTAGTGAAATTAAATTAACAGTCAAAACAACCAAAATTGCATGTGAACAGTGCTGAACAATGGTATATAAGTTTTTTTTAGATTCCAGGTATCTACAAGTTTCAACTTTCAACAGCTTGGCCAGTATAGTGCTTGCTTTTCTGACCAAATTATTTGTTTTTCCTTTACTGCTCTATATTATTATATTATGACTAATGGAGACAGTTATTACATGATAGAATTACAGTAATCAGTAGTCAATGATATTATCTAACTTTACGAGTTTCACTGCTTCTTTTCAAACAGATTTGAGCAGCCTTCTGGTTCCTAACATAATGAGGCAGAAAAGTTGGAATATATTTGTGTGAGGAATCACGGAGCATAATTATGATAGCCCCCTCTCCCCCCCTCCCCCCACCCCACACACACAAACCCAAAAAATGCACTAATAACTATTTGTACATGAAGTGAAGGAAAGTGGAACAAACGATAACAAAATGTGAAAGTAGATGAAGGATATAATGATGGTAAGATTAGCATACCACAGTGTCAAGCACTTGAGCGTCTTTGTAGTTATATAATTTGTGACATATGAGTATTCAGCCTTCAGTTCAGTACCTGAGAAGTCAAAGGGCAAGTTATTGTCCAAAAGATTACCGTCCAAATCAGAAAGTGTAGAAGCCAGAGTACAAATGGATGAACGTAGTAGGATCAACGAACAAAACAATATGGTAACATATTCTTGGTTAAAATAACGCACAATACCTGGAGGTCAGACATGCATGCCGGTCCTTCTTGTGCCCTCCTTTCCACCAATGCGAATCAGAGCTTCTTGGAGCTCATATCTGCTGCTTTTACTCGTGCCATCTCTTCCTTTTCTCCTCTGGAATGTATCCGCACCAGAGCTTCTGGAATGTAGATTTGCACAATGGGTGCTTGAGCCTAGCTGGATCTAGATGACCAGGGATGAGAACACTTGGGTTTGGGAGCTTCTTTGTAACAACCCAAATTTTGCATATTTTTGAAAAAGGAGAAAAGTGATTAATTTTGCATTTTGTGGGAATTTAAATTTAGGAAATTGAAATTTGAATTGAAAATGTTTTGGAAAATTTGTTTGGAAAATAAAAAGAAAAAAAATGAACATCTCCCTCCTCTCTCTCATTTCGGCCTGCTGGCCCAGCTCCCCGACGGCCCGCTCCCTTCTCTTCCTTCCCCTCCTCCCATTCTCCTTCCTGGGCCGGCCCAGTTCAGGCGAAACTGCTGCCCCCGCGCCAGCCCAGCACCGCGCCCCTTCCCCGCGCGTCAGTCGCTGCCTAAGCGGGCCCGCCTGCCAGCGTTTTCCCCTTCCTCCAGCAACCGCTGCGCCGGTCAAGCCGCTGCGCAACCGAGACCCCCGCTAGTCCCTCTGCTGCCTTCCCCGCCTCTTCTTCGCATTCGCCGAGCGCAGCAGAGGCTACAACCGCCGCTCCGTGGATGCCGTGGTCCGCCGTCCGCCATCCGCGTCGTCCATCGTCTTCGAGCCGCCGTCGACTTCGATTCTCCCCGCTGTGAGCTTCGCCGTGCTCCCCTCTATCTTCCCACGCCATTATTTCCTTGTTTCACTGCTTCTAGCGCTCTAGCCATGTGTGCCGACGACGTCCGCACCGCCGGCCATGGCGACCGTCGCCTCGGCCGCGACCTCCGGCCGCCAAATAGGACTAGATGAGATCCCCTGCTTCCCCGCTAACCTCCGGTGCCCTTGGTTCTTCGAATCGTGGCCTGTAGCCACCGAACCGAGCTCGCCGACGTGTTTCTTGTCGCCGGCAATGGAGCGCCGCCGCCGGTGTTACTGTGCTTGGCCGGATTTCTTCTCCTCCCCCAGATCCGTTGCTGACCGTCCATTTCTAATCCGACGGCCATCGTTGGCCGATACCCCTTCGCGGGTAGATATGCTTAAGAGCCCCTCTGTTTTCGCGTAATAGAACCCGCAGTCCAAAACGCATTTCCTCGAGTACGCATTCTCGTTTTGAAAGCGTAAAGTTCACTGTTTAAGTCAAAAGTACGCTTTCAGTATTTACAGAAATGCCATTCGAACTGTTTCGCTTATAGAATTGTCGTTTTAACTCCGAATTGATCCATTCAAATCGCGTTAGCTTCGTAATTTCATAAGCTACATGTTGGAGCTACTGTTAGTCAAGTTTGGAACTTTTTAATTTCATGATTAGAATTAATTAAATATAGGGCTATTGGAAAACCCGTTTTAATCATAACTTTCGCATTGTAGCTCCGTTTTTCGTGAACTTCGCGTTGACGTGATCGTAGCGAAACGTAGATTAGTTTTACAAACATTTTATTTTGATTTCAATACTGTTGGTGTACTGTTCTAATGATAGGAGTGTTTGCTTTGCATGAATGCTTTTGGAATGTTGTATGTTGCCGTGTTGGTCGCGTTCAGACGTTGAGGAAAACGTTGGAGACCAAGATCTCTTCGACGACCAGCAGGACCAGCACGAGTTTGTGAACCAAGGCAAGTATAACATGGGCCTTCCTTGATGTCCTATTTCACTTTAATCAATTACTCATTTGCATGTGTCTAATTTGATAACCGTAAGGACATCCTAGTGATTGATATCCCGTTCCTTGTCTCCTATGGGTTAAATGCATATGGGTAGATTGCTAGTGCTCTAACTGAACATTGATATACTTATAGATGAATGATACTATGGAACAAAGTGAGTAACATGAATTATAACAACTGTTCCATAGGGCGAAAGTGCAAATGACCTTTGTTCATGTTGCTCCCGGCCCTCCATAAGGACTTATCTGTCGGCAAAAGCTGGGACTGACAGTGCAACCGGGAGAGTCATATGGCTCTGACTTTAGCTCAGTAATAGGACCTTTCCTAGCTGGTTAGAGGTTACCTTTTTGGCGCAAATGGGGCTTGCCACTTTGGGTATAGGGCTGCCTCTGTTCCTATGAGTATAGCCGCGATGGATTTGTGCCATAGGAAAGGGGGGTCCCTACATCTGCCTGCCAAGGAAACCTAGCGGCCCTAACCTGTTAGGGAAACCTATGAAATGGCTTCATAGTGTACCCTGTCCGCTCACCTTGGTAGTGACATGGGAGTAATTAACCCGGGCGAATGGGGATCACGACTCGCGGTGAATGTGCACCACCTCTGCAGAGGGTAACAAACTGTTATAACAGCCGTGCTCACGGTTACGAGCGGCCCGGAAAACTCACAGAATAACTGGTTAATTGTTGATGATCGTTTAAAGTTGTTCAATGATGATATATGGTACACCTGACCCCGATATTTGTTCTTATGGGAATTAAATGGGAGCTTAAGCATAACTTGATAATACTTGAGAATAAAAGTTTGACCTATTAAAAATGCTGACTGCAGTAAACCAGAGTCTATCCTTTTTGAGCTTCATAACCCTATGTTAGCTTGCTAAGTACGGAATGTACTTACACTTGTTTATTTTCTTTACTTGGATAAAAATCCCGGATGGGTAACAGATGACAACGGGTATGAGGATTTCCCGGAGGATTATTAGGCTTGTGGTCAACCAGTTGACCTTCCCTGTGATGACGGCCACGAGAGTTCATTCTATTTTTATTATTCCGCTGTGATGTATGAGACTAAGTTCTATTATAACTCTGATGTATGAGACACTGTGATGATACTATTGTAATTTGTCAGCTTGTGTGTGTGATTGATTCCTGGGCACACACGAGTTTTGTGCATTCAATTTTATCCTTAAAATTGGGTGTGACAAATTGGTATCAGAGCCGTGTTGACTGTAGGACGCAAGCCTAGTTAGAAAATGGTCGTTTAGCAGCTTTGCTCCTCTGGTTCTTGCTTACTGACTTATTCTTGTTATTTTATTAAAACATTTATGCTTTTCATACCTTAATCTATTATTTAAAATTGTTGATTCTAATTTCTATCTCACTTTAAATCTATAGATGTCTCATAATCCGAAGACTGCTCGACTCAGCACCGCCGGTTATCGTGCCATGTTCACCCCGCGTGCCCCACCAGCGGAGAGGGAGATTGTGATCATCTCCGACGACGAGGAGATGGCTACACCGACACCTACACCTACCCCTACACCAGTCGCTGTGCCCGTCTACCCTATGGTAGCTACACCTGAGGAGTCGACGGCTACTTCCCCTACACCTGCACCCGCCCCAGCTGCCCCCGTGGAGGACGATGAGATTGGCTGGGAGTGCAAGTACTACTTCAAGCCAGCTTCAGAGACAGCCTACTACCACACTCTTCTCACCCACGTGCTGGACGACTACTTCCCCGACTTGCACGCCTCCATCAGCTACCACTGCGCCGAGTACAAGCACCCACTGGAGGCTACCTTCTGGAAGGTAGAGCTGGTGGTCACCGCATGGAATGATATCATCAATGGACATGAGGTGGAGACTGTCCACAGTGCCCCTGCCTGGAGAGCCCATGCTTTAGATGGCATGGAGGATGCAGCACAGAGTGCCTACATCCACTACCATGGTCGTCGCTTCGAGGCCATGAGGGAGGATCGCTTTAGGTTCCTTCCTCGAAATGATCATGAGGGTGTTTGGCAGGTTTTGGCTCCACCAGAGAATGACCCAACTCTGGAGGCAACGGTGCAGCATGTCCACGCTATGCAGGGAGTGGATGATGAGATCAAAGGAGAACTGCGTGCATCTCAGAGGGCGCAGAGACGTCTTCAGAAACAAGTGGATGAACTTCGAGCACAGCTGGGACAGCCTTCCATCTACAAGAAGAAGCGCCGTTCCTTCACCATGATTGACACCGCTCCATAGGTGTTAGGTGCCTTGATCTAGATTATCATGTCGTTAGTTCGTGTCCTTATTTAGTCGTGTTGGATTTGTGAACTTGGTTGATTAGATGTTTGATTTGTGAACTTGGTTGATTAGATGTTTGATTTGTGAACTTGGTTGAGTTGGTATTTTGCTTGATTGCTGGAAGTTTGTGGGCATGTTCACAACTTCTTTAGATTGGAACTTTAAATTTAGAATGAGATCTTAATGCTGAAGTATCATTTTATCTTATCTCTGCTGTGCTGATTTCTGGAGCAGCCTGTGTTCTTTATCTGGAAACTCGAAATCTGGGATGATAAAAATTCTGAAATTTGTGTGGAGATAACTAGACCTCTGTATCTTTCAAGTGTCTTTGGAATCACGTCAATAGCTATTCAGGTTTGGGAGATCTAATTGGCACAAGTTGATGTTCCTGCGCTGTCTGGAACTCAGAACAGTTTTGGTTTAACTCTATTTTTGACTATGTGCGAGTTCGAATCTGTAAAAGTGGTCTAAATGAAAGTTGTAGCTGATGTCCTAAGCTTTCTAACAAATCTTGGAGCACCTCTGTTGGATCTCTGAAACTCGAGTTATAACAGTTTTACTGAACTGCTGAAATTGTATCTTGCCCAGAGAATTTTCAGCATTGTTTCTTATCTTTGGTAAGCTCTCTATAATTGGAAAAAATCCCTAAATTTTGCACATTTGTTGGAAAACAGATGGCCGCAAGAGGAGGAAGAGGCAGAGGCCGTGGTCGTGGACGTGATGCTCTCATAAATCCACCACCACCGCCACCTGTGACCATGGAACAGATATTGGGAATGCAAGCGCAGCTGATGCAAGCTATGATGCAGCGCTTGGACAATGAACCTGCAAGAGGTCCACCGCCTGTCCAGGTTAGAGATAAGCGTGGAGAGTTTATGAAAGGTCGTCCACCGGTGTTCACACATGCCTCAGACCCTATGGAGGCCGATGATTGGTTGCGTGCTGTGGAGAAACAACTGAACATAGCACAATGCAACGACCTGGAGAAAGTGTTGTATGCTTCCGGGCAACTCCAGGGAGCTGCTCAGGATTGGTGGGAATCATTCCAGTTTGGACGTCCCAACAATGCTCCTAATATCACTTGGTAGGAATTTAAGGACAGTTTCCGATCATACCATATTCCTGATGGACTAGTGGAACTAAAGCAGGAAGAATTCAGATCTCTCAAGCAAGGATCAATGACTGTGGTGGAATATCGGGACAAGTTCGCACAACTATCTCGCTACGCTCCTAATGATGTGGCAGATGACAAGGATAAGCAACGCCGTTTCCTCAAGGGACTCTATGATGGACTGCAGCTCCAGCTGATGTCTAATACTTATCCTAATTTCCAGTCTTTGGTGAATCGCGCAATTGTGATTGATGATAAGCGCAAGGAGATGGAAGCTAAGAAGAGAAGGCTCCAAGGGCAAGCTTCTGGAAGCAACACACGCCCACATGCTTTTCCCCAGCAAGGTTTCCAGCAGAGGAATCAAGGACCAACTCATCAGGGAAACCGTGGTCAGTATCCTCAGCGGAACCAGTTCCAGCAACGTCCTCAATATCAGCAACAGTTTGGAAGTCAGCGTCCCCCGCAACAGACTAGCAATCCTGCAACACGCCAGGGAGTGCCTAACAATGCTCCTGTGAAGAGTGGTGCACAAAACAATCCCAATGCCTGTTACCGATGTGGAGAAGTAGGTCACTATGCTCATCAGTGTCCTAAGAAGCAGAACCAGCAAGCACCTCAGAATCAGGCCAACAATCAGAAGTTCAACGCCCGACCACCTCTCACAGCGAAGGTGAACTATGTGTCATCTGATGCAGCTCAGGAGACGCCTGAGGTCATGTTGGGTACGTTCAGTGTCAACTCTATTTCTGCTACCGTACTTTTTGATTCTGGTGCTTCGCATTCTTTTATCTCCCAAGCTTTTGTTAGAATGCATAGCGTACCTTTGTGTGCCATGAAAAACCCAATACTAGTGAATTCCCCGGGAGGTAGTATGCCCGCTTCTTATTGGAGCCCCTCAACTAGCATTTCCTTAAGGGGGGTAGACTTCAAGGTGAAGCCTATTGTGTTGAGAACAGTGGGAATTGACCTTATCCTGGGAATGGATTGGATGAAACAACACCGGGCAGTGATACAGTGTCAGGAGAAATCTGTGGTTGTGACATCACTCAATGGGGATAGAATCTATGTAGAAGTAGTAGTGCAAGCTCAGCCTACAGCCACAGTGAATCAGCTAGATGGTGAAATCAATGAACAAGATCGTGTCGTGGAGGAATTTCCTGATGTCTTCCCCGATGACTTGCCAGGTATGCCACCTGACCGAGACATTGAATTCATTATTGAATTATTACCTGGAACTGCACCAATAGCTAAACGTCCATATAGAATGGGAGTTAATGAATTAGAAGAGCTTAAGAAACAACTAAAAGAGTTGCAAGAAAAAGGCTTCATACGCCCCAGTTCTTCCCCGTGGGGAGCACCTGTGATCTTTGTGGATAAGAAGGATGGTAGTCAACGGATGTGTGTGGATTACCGCTCACTTAATGAGGTTACCATCAAGAATAAATACCCTTTGCCTAGGATAGATGATTTGTTTGATCAGTTGAGAGGAGCTCATGTGTTCTCCAAGATTGATCTCCGATCTGGTTATCATCAGCTTAAGATTCGGAACTCGGATATACCTAAGACATCATTCACTACACGGTATGGATTATATGAGTACACCGTTATGTCTTTTGGATTGACCAATGCACCTGCATACTTCATGTATTTGATGAATAAGGTGTTCATGGAGTTTCTGGATAAATTTGTGGTAGTATTCATAGATGACATACTAATATTCTCCAAGACTGAAGAAGAACATGCGGAACACATAAGGATGGTCTTGCAAAAGCTTAGAGAACATAAGTTGTACGCTAAGCGGAGCAAGTGTGAGTTTTGGTTAAAGGAAGTCTCTTTTCTGGGTCATGTTGTCTCCAATGGTGGAATAGCAGTGGATCCAGGCAAAGTGCAAGATGTACTGAATTGGAAACCACCAACTACTATAAGTGAGATTCGAAGCTTTTTGGGATTGGCTGGTTATTACCGAAGGTTCATTGAAGGCTTTTCCAAACTAGCCAAGCCTATGACAGCTTTGTTGGAAAAGAATGCTAAGTATGCATGGTCGGATAAATGCCAGGCAAACTTTGAAGAGCTAAAGAAGAGATTGACTACGGCTCCAGTATTAATTTTGCCCGATTTAAACAAGAACTTCTCTATATATTGTGATGCATCCCGTTTGGGTCTTGGATGTGTGCTTATGCAAGAAGGAAGAGTGGTTACATATGCATCCAGACAACTAAGGAAGCATGAGCTGAATTATCCTACTCATGACTTGGAATTGGCAGCTGTGGTTCATGCTTTGAAGATCTGGAGACATTATCTGATTGGACATAAGAGTGATATCTATACTGATCATAAGAGTTTGAAGTATATCTTCACCCAATCAGATCTAAATCTAAGACAACGTCGTTGGTTGGAATTGATCAAAGACTATGATTTGGAAGTACATTATCACCCGGGAAAGGCAAACGTAGTAGCTGATGCACTTAGCAGAAAGAGCTATGCCAATAGAAATCAGACAACACCTAAGTCAGCAGAGTTGTGTGCTGAAATGGAGTATCTCAACTTGAGCCTGGTCACTAATGCAATGGAATTGGTAATAGAGCCTACACTGGAACAGGAGATACGCAAAGGTCAATTGGAGGATGAAAAACTTAAAGAGATAGCAGAGAATGTAGTGCTTGGAAAGGCACCCGGATTCAGAATGGATGAGAATGGAACTCTATGGTTCGGGAAACGGATATGTGTACCGGAAGTGAAAGCTATCCGTGATGCAATTCTGCAAGAGGCCCATGAGTCTGCTTATTCTATACATCCCGGAAGTACCAAGATGTACTTGGATCTCAAAGAAAAGTATTGGTGGTATGGTTTGAAGAGAGATGTGGCAGAATATGTGGCTTTGTGTGACACTTGTCAAAGAGTGAAAGCTGAGCATCAGAGACCTGCAGGGTTACTACAACCAATGAAGATCCCTGAATGGAAATGGGAAGAAGTTGGCATGGATTTTATTGTAGGATTACCCCGCACTCAAAGAGGTTATGATTCAATATGGGTAATAGTGGATCGACTCACCAAGGTCGCTCACTTTTTACCAGTCAAGACTACTTATAATGGTGCAAGATTAGCAGAGTTATACATGGAACGAATAGTGTGCTTACATGGTGTTCCCAAGAAAATTGTGTCGGATAGAGGCACACAATTTACATCGCAATTCTGGCATAAAGTACATAGATCCTTGGGAACCAAGTTGAATTTCAGTTCTGCTTACCACCCGCAAACTGATGGACAGACTGAAAGGATCAACCAGATTTTGGAAGATATGTTGAGAGCTTGTGCACTTCAGTATGGTGATAGTTGGGATAAGAGTCTACCTTACGCAGAGTTCTCATACAACAACAGTTATCAAAAGAGCCTCAAGATGGCACCTTTCGAGGCGTTGTATGGACGTAAGTGTAGAACACCTTTGTTCTGGAATCAGACTGGAGAAACCCAAGTGTTTGTTCCCGATGTCCTTAGAGACGCGGAAGAACAAGTGAGAATGATTAGAGACAATTTGAGAGTAGCTCAGTCTCGACAGAAGAGTTACGCTGATACCCGCAGAAGGGAGCTAACTTTCGAGATTGGTGATTTTGTGTACCTGAAAGTGTCACCAATGAGAAGTGTGAGAAGATTCAATATGAAAGGAAAGTTAGCCCCAAGGTATATAGGACCTTTTAAGATCCTAGAGAGACGTGGAGAAGTAGCTTATCAGTTGGAACTGCCTGAGAGCTTGACCGGTGTGCACGACGTGTTCCATGTTTCCCAGTTGAAAAAGTGTCTGAGGGTACCTGAAGAACAAATTCCTTTAGAAGAACTTGTTGTCAAGGAAGATCTTACTTATGAAGAGTATCCGATAAAGATCTTGGAAACTGCCGAAAGAGTTACGAGAAGCCGAACCATAAAGATGAGCAAGGTACAGTGGAATCGTTATACAGAGGATGAGGCTACTTGGGAAAGAGAAGAAGATCTAAGAAAGACTTATCCCCAACTGTTTGAGTAAGCAATCACCCGAATCTCGAGGACGAGATTCATCTTAAGGGGGGTAGAATTGTAACAACCCAAATTTTGCATATTTTTGAAAAAGGAGAAAAGTGATTAATTTTGCATTTTGTGGGAATTTAAATTTAGGAAATTGAAATTTGAATTGAAAATGTTTTGGAAAATTTGTTTGGAAAATAAAAAGAAAAAAAAAATGAACATCTCCCTCCTCTCTCTCATTTCGGCCTGCTGGCCCAGCTCCCCGACGGCCCGCTCCCTTCTCTTCCTTCCCCTCCTCCCATTCTCCTTCCTGGGCCGGCCCAGTTCAGGCGAAACTGCTGCCCCCGCGCCAGCCTAGCACCGCGCCCCTTCCCCGCGCGTCAGTCGCTGCCTAAGCGGGCCCGCCTGCCAGCGTTTTCCCCTTCCTCCAGCAACCGCTGCGCCGGTCAAGCCGCTGCGCAACCGCGCCCACGTCGCGCGTCGTGGGAGCCCTCCCCCGCTCCCCGGCCTCGTTAAAAGGGAACCGAGACCCCCGCTAGTCCCTCTGCTGCCTTCCCCGCCTCTTCTTCGCATTCGCCGAGCGCAGCAGAGGCTACAACCGCCGCTCCGTGGATGCCGTGGTCCGCCGTCCGCCATCCGCGTCGTCCATCGTCTTCGAGCCGCCGTCGACTTCGATTCTCCCCGCTGTGAGCTTCGCCGTGCTCCCCTCTATCTTCCCACGCCATTATTTCCTTGTTTCACTGCTTCTAGCGCTCTAGCCATGTGTGCCGACGACGTCCGCACCGCCGGCCATGGCGACCGTCGCCTCGGCCGCGACCTCCGGCCGCCAAATAGGACTAGATGAGATCCCCTGCTTCCCCGCTAACCTCCGGTGCCCTTGGTTCTTCGAATCGTGGCCTGTAGCCACCGAACCGAGCTCGCCGACGTGTTTCTTGTCGCCGGCAATGGAGCGCCGCCGCCGGTGTTACTGTGCTTGGCCGGATTTCTTCTCCTCCCCCAGATCCGTTGCTGACCGTCCATTTCTAATCCGACGGCCATCGTTGGCCGATACCCCTTCGCGGGTAGATATGCTTAAGAGCCCCTCTGTTTTCACGTAATAGAACCCGCAGTCCAAAACGCATTTCCTCGAGTACGCATTCTCGTTTTGAAAGCATAAAGTTCACTGTTTAAGTCAAAAGTACGCTTTCAGTATTTACAGAAATGCCATTCGAACTGTTTCGCTTATAGAATTGTCGTTTTAACTCCGAATTGATCCATTCAAATCGCGTTAGCTTCGTAATTTCATAAGCTACATGTTGGAGCTACTGTTAGTCAAGTTTGGAACTTTTTAATTTCATGATTAGAATTAATTAAATATAGGGCTATTGGAAAACCCGTTTTAATCATAACTTTCGCATTGTAGCTCCGTTTTTCGTGAACTTCGCGTTGACGTGATCGTAGCGAAACGTAGATTAGTTTTACAAACATTTTATTTTGATTTCAATACTGTTGGTGTACTGTTCTAATGATAGGAGTGTTTGCTTTGCATGAATGCTTTTGGAATGTTGTATGTTGCCGTGTTGGTCGCGTTCAGACGGTGAGGAAAACGTTGGAGACCAAGATCTCTTCGACGACCAGCAGGACCAGCACGAGTTTGTGAACCAAGGCAAGTATAACATGGGCCTTCCTTGATGTCCTATTTCACTTTAATCAATTACTCATTTGCATGTGTCTAATTTGATAACCGTAAGGACATCCTAGTGATTGATATCCCGTTCCTTGTCTCATATGGGTTAAATGCATATGGGTAGATTGCTAGTGCTCTAACTGAACATTGATATACTTATAGATGAATGATACTATGGAACAAAGTTAGTAACATGAATTATAACAACTGTTCCATAGGGCGAAAGTGCAAATGACCTTTGTTCATGTTGCTCCCGGCCCTCCATAAGGACTTATCTGTCGGCAAAAGCTGGGACTGACAGTGCAACCGGGAGAGTCATATGGCTCTGACTTTAGCTCAGTAATAGGACCTTTCCTAGCTGGTTAGAGGTTACCTTTTTGGCGCAAATGGGGCTTGCCACTTTGGGTATAGGGCTGCCTCTGTTCCTATGAGTATAGCCGCGATGGATTTGTGCCATAGGAAAGGGGGGTCCCTACATCTGCCTGCCAAGGAAACCTAGCGGCCCTAACCTGTTAGGGAAACCTATGAAATGGCTTCATAGTGTACCCTGCCCGCTCACCTTGGTAGTGACATGGGAGTAATTAACCCGGGCGAATGGGGATCACGACTCGCGGTGAATGTGCACCACCTCTGCAGAGGGTAACAAACTGTTATAACAGCCGTGCTCACGGTTACGAGCGGCCCGGAAAACTCACAGAATAACTGGTTAATTGTTGATGATCGTTTAAAGTTGTTCAATGATGATATATGGTACACCTGACCCTGATATTTGTTCTTATGGGAATTAAATGGGAGCTTAAGCATAACTTGATAATACTTGAGAATAAAAGTTTGACCTATTAAAAATGCTGACTGCAGTAAACCAGAGTCTATCCTTTTTGAGCTTCATAACCCCATGTTAGCTTGCTAAGTACGGAATGTACTTACACTTGTTTATTTTCTTTACTTGGATAAAAATCCCGGATGGGTAACAGATGACAACGGGTATGAGGATTTCCCGGAGGATTATTAGGCTTGTGGTCAACCAGTTGACCTTCCCTGTGATGACGGCCACGAGAGTTCATTCTATTTTTATTATTCCGCTGTGATGTATGAGACTAAGTTCTATTATAACTCTGATGTATGAGACACTGTGATAATACTATTGTAATTTGTCAGCTTGTGTGTGTGATTGATTCCTAGGCACACACGAGTTTTGTGCATTCAATTTTATCCTTAAAATTGGGTGTGACATTCTTCTAGCTTGTGCCGCTTCCTAGCGAACTAACCAACTGCAGACCAAGGAGCTTCAACAAGCACACAAGGATTGCAGACTTGGGATGCTGAAGTGCTTCTTTGCCAATAAACTCTATTACCCTTCTAGTTCCTTACATCATAAGGAGCGAAAATAAGCACAGTACAAAATATGAGGCATAGTGCACGAGAGCAACTAAGCAAATATTTAGTGACAGCGAGGCACCTGTGGTGATTTCGCCAATCTCGAGGATTTGCCGGTTCAGTCTTCGAAGATGCTCATAGGAGTAGGGTTTACATGCATGTGTTCATAGGAATAAGTGTGCGTACGTTGTGAGTATCTACGTTGTACTATGTAATTCTCAAAAAAAAAGAAGAAGATGAAAATACCATAGCCTCTAGCTCAGAAGAATCAACAGGACAACAACGATCACGTATTGTAGTTATGATGTATAACTTCTGAGGTTCCTGCCTTGAGCAACTGACAATTGCAGTACAATCACCAGTTTTGTTTGCTGAATACAATTGCAAGGAAAGCAGAAAGTGTAAGTGTAGATGTCAGCCCTTGTTTAGTTCGCGAAAAGTTTTCCCAAAAAGTACTACAGTATCCATCACATCGAATCTTGCAATACGTGCATGGAGCATTAAATGTAGACGAAAAAAAAACTAATTGCACAGTTTGGTTGGAAATTGCGAGACGAACGTTTTGAGCCTAATTAGTCCATGATTGAACACTAATTGCTAAATAAAAACGAAAGTGCTAAAGTAGCCAAATTTCCAACTTTTCGCGAATCAATTGTTGGAGAAATAAATGAAGGTTGCATATACCAGGAGATCAGATCTGCTGCATCTGGTTGTGCTACCTGCAATCTCCAAAGGGAGTTAGGCCCCGTTTAGTTCCGAAATTTTTTGGCTTTTGGCTACTGTAGCACTTTCGTTTTTATTTGGCAAAAATTATCCAATTATGGACTATTTAGGCTTAAAAGATTCGTCTCACGATTTCTCGGCTAACTGTGTAATTAGTTTTTTTTTTCGTCTACATTTAGTACTCCATGCATGTGCCGCAAGATTTGATGTGACGAAAATTTTTGAAAATTTTTGGTTTTTGGCTTGGATCTAAACGGGGCCTTACTCCTGTCCTCCTATGCACTGTATGCAAATCAGAGCTTTTGAGGCAGAAGGCCTGGGAACTTTGGTGCTTCTGCTGTGACCACGCTTCCTTGTTGTGAAGTCAACCATGCTGACTGCAGAGCTGGAAACGCGTCTTGAGTATAATATTCACCATTTGCAACTTAAAATAGTGCATGGTAGGTGGGGAAATACGTCGAATTCAAAGTCAGAGACGTGTGAAGTTTGTATTGTCGTACAGAGCCGCTGCTGCTGCAGACCTGACGAATGCCAGGAAATCATCTGGAATGCTCTAGGCATTTCCCCCTTAGATCCACGTACAACAAGTTAGAAGCATTTACTGATTATAAGGTATTATTAAATCCTCTTATTCTGCTCGCAATGCGCCCGAAAAAGTAGAGGTACCAATAAAAACCATTCAACCCCCACTTCGAAAGAAGAGAGGGAGAAGTACAGCCACTCCTAAAGATAATGCTACAAGTAAGCGTTTGAGGAAATCGAGGGCTAAATCCTCCAAATCGGTAAATCCAAACCAACCTTAAGTTGGAAGACACCCAATAGTGGATAAAAATCCAACATCAGGATCAAATCCACAAGCCGGATCAATGGTGCATCCAAATTCTGATCCTGAGATATCGAAACACCCTGACTCCATAGTTTTGGGAAATGTTGAGTCAAATAATGGGGTGAAAGAAATTTCCATCAATTACATAGATTCTGGAGAATCATACGATCGTAAGACTATTGTTGTCAACATGTACTTCTCCGCAGCAATTGCAGAAATCTTTCTCAATGATCCAGATCCCAAGACCATGGCAGAGTGCAAAAAGCGCTCGGACTGGGCTCAATGGAAAGAAGCAATTCAAGCTAAGATAGCTTCGCTCACTAGAAGAGGGGTATTCACATCTGCAATACCTACACCTTCCAAAGTCTTTCCTGTAGGCTTTAAATGGGTTTTCGTCTGGAAACAGAATGAGAACAATGAGGTGGTGAGATATAAAGCGAGGCTAGTAGCACAAGGTTCACGCATAGACCCGTCATTGATTACAATAAAACCTATTCTCTAGTAATGAGTGGAATTACTTTTTGATACTTAATATCATTGGCAGTTCAAAATCATCTATCTATGCAGTTGATGTATGTGGTGACAACATATCTATATGGGTCACTTGATTCGGACATATACATGAAGGTTCCCGATGGAATCCAAATTCCGAATCCAAACGCAAATCGCAACATGTATTGTGTAAAACTACAAAAGTCATTATATGGCTTGAAGCAGTCGGGATGAATGTGGTACAATCGACTGAGGAAATTCCTTCTAAAGAAAGAATACTCTAACAATGATGATTGTCCATGTGTTTTCATTAAGAAATCTCGAACGGGATTTTGTATTATATCCGTATATGTTGATGATTTAAATATCATTGGCAGCCCAAAGGATATAGATGAAGCACGCAAACATCTAAAGAGAGAATTCGAGATGAAGGATTTGGGTAAGACCAAGTATTGCCTAGGCTTACAACTTGAGCACCGTCCTTCAGGGATTTTAGTGCATCAATCAGCCTATATCCAGAAGATATTGGAGAAATTCAATATGGATAAATCATACCCTAATAAAACTCCGATGGTTGTTCGTTCCTTAGAAATAGGGAAAGATCCATTTAGACCACGGGATATTGGGGAAAAGATGTTGGGCTAGAGATCCCATATCTCAGTGTCATTGACGCACTTATATATCTTGCAAATTGCACCAGGCCTAATATCACATTTGTAGTGAACTTACTAGCTAGGCATAGTGCGGACCCAACTCGCCGTCATTGGACGGGAGCGAAGTGTATCCTCAGATACCTTAATGGCGCCAAGGATCTTGGTTTATTCTTTAAGAAAAATCATGATCCCAGTATGATTGGTTATATTGATGCAGGTTACTTATCTGATCCTCATAACAGAAAATCTCAAACATGATTTGTATTCCTACATGGAGGTACAACTATTTTATGGAAGTCTTCTAAGCAGACTCTGACAGTGACCTCTACTAATCATTCTGAAATTAGTGCTCTATATGAGGCATCACGAGAATGTGTATGGCTTCGAAGAATGATTAACCACATACAACAGTCATGTGGTATTGGTTCAATTGAATCACCTACAATTATCTATGAAGATAATTCCGCTTGTGTTACACAGATGCAATCAGGTTACATAAAGAGCAATATTACTAAGCATATTGTTCCTAAACTGTTTTATCCCCATGAATTACAAGAAAACGGGAAAATAAACATCTTGCAAATCAAGTCATGTGATAATCTCGCTGACCTATTTACTAAGTCCTTACCAACTTCTGTGTTTCAAAAATTGGTACATGGAATTGATATGCGGCGACTTCAAGATTATACTCTTTTCTTTCACAAGTTTTACTTACAATGTTTCTTGTTAAAGTTTTTAATGAGGTAATATTAACATAAGTATGTGTCATATTTCTAATTTTCCCCACCGGGGTTTTTGTGGGAAATATCAAAGACACATATTGCCCTCATAACTCATACATGGTTTTTCCCTGAAAAGGTTTTTCATGTGAGTTATCCAAAAGACAATACCAATAATACGTCGTCATATTTTCTCCTAATTTTTCCGCTAGGTTTTTACAGAAGTTTTTAGCGGCATATCACTTTATATTGCTCGTCATATTTTTCCTGAAATAGTTTTTGGGGGAGTAATCTATATGTCGTATCTCCTATATTTTTTCCCCACTGGGGTTTTTAATGGGATACCAATGACATAATGATTTATTTAAATCACACTCATATATGCTATTTTCTCATTATTTTCCTATAAGGTTTAAATAAGTTTTTATAGCATATCTATACATACATATTCCTTAGATTTTTCCCATAGGATTTTTCGAGGAATTCAAGCATACAACTACATTGATCTCAAAGAAGATTCGATGAGTGTTACGAAACGATGTCCGTTCCTAACAGACACCAGTGATCTCATCAACAGATGAATAAAACTAGTAGTTAGTTAGTATAGCAGTTAACACTATGAAGGGGCATGTCCCTTCGGTAATAGATTGTTCCAGTGAACAATTACATTTCCCCGAACAGTCACGTCTGTACGACATCGGTACGATGCGACCCTTCACTTGTATATATATCTAAGAGATCAATGAAAACAGCAGTTGTTCCCAAATCGTTGTTCATTCCATCTACTTTCAACAGACAACATGCCTCTGACCGTGCGAGGTAAGCTGAGTTTTATGCTCTTTACTACGATTATTAGTTGCACAAAACAGATTCACTGCCTGACCTGCCTGGCCGGGGCCAAACCAGCGCCAGTACTTGCTAGCCGATCGAAAATTGCTGTACTCGGAAATAGACATCTGTGGCGACTCCAGATCTTATTAGGCAGAGCTACACCATGCATCAGGAATGAAGCAACGCAAGGGTTGCATTCTGTGACAATGATACGTATGAACTTAATAATGGCGTTTGGTTTCCTGGCAGGTAACGTAAGCAGTCATGGCAGTAGATGATGGGGGACTAGCGAGAGGATCTCTGATCCCTTGATCTGTGAATATGAATAGATCGTTATCTGATTCCACGGTATCGCTGAGCCGAACCAAGCACCTGTATCACGTCTATCTGATTCCGCCAGTAATGACAGAAGGGTACTACTGCACATTGCGATTGCTAGCCACAAATTAGTATACCTCCAACAGTCTCAAAGAATGGGCACATCAAATCACGGTACAGACATCAGAACGAGAACGTTTTAAAATTGCAAATGGCAAGGATGAACAGGTTACACAATGTCAAGAAAGTAATGATCGCCCTGTTCGTTTGAGCTAGTTTGGCTTATAAGCCATGGCTAAAAGTACTGTTGTTGACTGGTTTGATGTGAGAGAAAAATACTGTTTATTGACTGATAAGCCAAATACGACCAAGCGAATAGGCTGAGGATGTACCTCACCATCAAACCAAGAGCACTGAAAATCATTAGTCCAAAACAACAACGATGACAACAAAATAAAGTCACTAAAATCCTAAACCCTAGATTATACCCAATGAATAACAGCAGCGCGACGGTACAAGCATAAAACTAAGTTTTTGGTTACGAACACTGCAGTAGGGGCTATCAGCACACAAAGGACCATCAGACAATTATCGCTCTCTGACATACTCCCTCCATTCCAAATTGTAAATTGGCGTGCCTTTTTAGATACAATAGCTTTTACTACATTCCTAGATATGACTATGTAAAGACTTACAATTTGGAACATTGGAAGTAAACAGCAGACAAACAAGTACAATTCAACAGAGCACTCTCTAGCGCTAGAGCTATTGGGGACTTTATTGGGCCTGTTGAAAACAAGCTCCCTCTTTAAATCCAACAATCACCTGTCCAATCTATACCACAATACTACTATGGCAAGTGACAGTATTTTTCTCTCCAAACACTGTATTAGGAATATGAATAACGTCCCTTAAAACAAGATGCTCCATATACTAACAATAGAGCCATTCCAGTCACAACTATAACAGCAGCTCCTACTTACAAATAATCATAGCAGAAGTACCACGGGGCCAAAGTGTTTGATAAAAAGGAACTACACTAATCATGAAAGCAAGCAACTCAAGTTGATTGGAAGGAGCATATTGGCAGATTCACTATACTAGATGGGTTAATCAATAAATAAAATTGGCTAGATAGAAATGAGGATTTGCCACTCCATTGTCACACTGACTTGTGTACATGACCAACATTTGAAATATCTCTAAAATTACAGTGAATAGATGACAAATCATCCGAAATTGATAGAATGCATTTGTAGTTCACTTCAGTGTGTAGGATATAGAAAACACATGCACAATTTATTCCCTAGTGCGATTGAGCATCTGCTAGTTAATTAAGATCACTTCAACCTACAAAGATACTAAAATCCCATGTGCCAGTATCTAACATGTGCCAGTATCTAACAGCACTAATGCAATCACTACTTTCATAGTCATGCAATCCATTCAACTAAGCATAAACAGACAGAAACTAGCACAAGTGACTAAACACAAAATGGATACCAATACAAATTGAAAGGCAAACCATGTGCTAGATATAACACTAGATATATAAGATAACAAGCAAAACATACTTCAGAGGCTAACTAATAGGCGATCTCATATCATAATTACTCGATAGATAATAACAAGCAAAAGATACTTCAGAGACTAATTAATAGTCTTCAAAATCTCCTCACATTTGATACCACAATGCCAGTCTAAAACATTAAGGTAAAGCAGAAGCTAGATATAGATAAGCAGCTCCATGGACAGGAAATGAAGCCACGAACAACCAGAACAAACTTGCAAATTTGCGGTCCGGCAAGCAATCGCTCAACGGTAAGACTTCTGGAACCTGGCGCGGGCACCACGACCACCGAACTTCTTGGGCTCGCAGCGCCTGGGGTCGGCGACGAGGAGGGTGCGGTCGTAGCGGGCGAAGATGTCCTTGACCTCCTTCTTGGCGGCCTCGTCGACGTACTTCTGGTAGTAGGCAACGAGCCCCTTGGCGACGGCCTGGCGGATGGCGTAGATCTGCGACGTCTTCCCGCCGCCGCGGACGCGGATCCGCATGTCGATGTCCTTGAACCTCGACCGCCCCGCCAGCAGGATGGGCTCGAAGGCCTTGAGGCGGAGCATCTCCGGGCGGATCAGCTCGATCGGGACGCCGTTCACCTTGATCAGCCCGCGCCCCGGCTTCGTGTACGCCACGGCCACGGCGGTCTTCTTCCGCCCGAAGCACTGGACCGTGCCCGGGGTGGGGCGGCTCAGCACGGACATGGTTGCGGTGGTGGCTACTGGATTCGCAGCGGCGGCGGCGGCGCTAGGGTTTTGGCGGCTTGGGCGAGGTGGGGCGGCGGAGAGAGGAGAGCGCCGGGAGAGAGTGGCGTTTTATAGCCTCGAAGCGTTAGGGTTTTGTGTGGTGCCGCCGCGGCCTGAGAATGGCATGTGGGCCCGTGGAGCGTTTGAGGTCTGGACCAGAGTGGGTACTTAGAGGCCCATGTTGTAGTTAGACGAGACATTAATTGGGCTGGCCCTTTAGAGGCCCATGTCTTGTGATAAAAGGCCATGGGGGTAGGACGCGATGGGGCTAGAGGGTTTCGGCCCTCACGAACACTACTTTTATCCGAGCGAGCCGTCCGGCGGCGCGGCGGCCGGAGCCGCCTCTTCTCCCGTGGCCGTGTTGCCCCCCGCTGACCTCCAAAGGGGTTAGTGGGATGGTGGCGCGGTTGGTGGTGAAAGAGGCGGCTCCCTGAACCAGCTAGCACGTAACACATGGAGCGTAGCTTATATTTATTATTGGCCTATGATGGGACGATGAGAGAGCTTTTGGCAGGTGATGGGTGCAGGCAGTGAGGCAGAGGTACCCATTGAACAGCAGCAACTATAGGGGTTCACGCAGCTTTATCACTGGCCTGGTACCCATTGAACAGTTTGGCTGGTAGCATCGACGTACGCGACCACCGCAAACTGGGTAGCTTTTTTTTTGGCACAGTGACGTACCAGTGAGCTCGACGCCGGTCACTGTGGCGCCGAGCTCGGCGCTGGAAATACTGGCGCCGAGCTCCCTGGCATGTCATTCATCGTGCCCCGGAGCTCGGCGCCAGAGACGTTGGCGCGTCCATTTTCTGAATTCTTTCCGTCAGGGGTCTATTTATGAGAAACTTTCAAAAAAAGGCTAAAATGTAAAAAATTCAGCCGAAAACACAAGGAAGTAGACTGAAGAGAATAGACTGACGTAAAGTATGTCGTGTTAATTCATGGAACTAGGGTTCAACCGCCCCCCTTTACATTGCTCACATGGAGCTCTATTTATACTCATCTGTATCTTTTACAAAGACTAAAATGCCCTCCTAACTACTCAGATCCTAGGGCATATTCCCCTTTCTGTCGATGTTTTACCACCGGCAACCCGTCACGGGGTACCCGGGACGGTGATTTGTTCGGAGGGGTATCGGCGTTTGCAGGAACTCGATGGTAAACGCAGGGAGACAACGATTTATACTGGTTCGGCACGCCGGAAAGTCACGGCGCCCTACGTCCAGTCTGGTGTGGATAGTATATTGCGCCCTGCGCTATTTGTTATGTTGCGAGGTATGTTGCGGTTGTGAGTTCTGTCGGTTATGTGTGTGTCCTGATCTAGGGACCCCTGTCCTCCTTTATATAGTCCAGGAGAGGCGGGAGTCCTAGTCGGTTACAAAGTAGAGATCCTAGTAGGATTACGTGCAACTAATTCTAGTAGGATTACATATGGGGAATCCTAGTTAGACTAGGTCTTCTTCTCTCTTCTCCGTGGGAAACCCCATGGGTCCCGTATCGACAAGCCCCCGAGCATCTCATGGATGAGCTTCAGAAGCCTTCTTGTTCTTCTTGGTCTTCGTTGAGTTGTTGTTAATCCATTCCAGGTTCTTCTTGAAGTGAAACCTTGAGATGGTCTTCTTTGTCTTTTCTTCGGCTGATGTGCACTTTTGGACAAAAGTGCACTCAGTGAGTGTAGCCCCCGAGCCTCTTGCTTGTTGGGACAAGAAGCCAGAGGGTCCCTTTAGTCTTCTTGGTTGCTCTGAGTTCTTTTTTGGTGGGTGCAATTTTTCGTAAAAATTGCACTCACTGAGTGTAGCCCCCGAGCCTCTTGCTTTTGCTTACAAAAGTTGGAGGGTCCAGATTCTTGTCTTCAAAAAATTTTGGGGGGTTATGTATCCTGCAGCCCCCGAGCCTTCTCCGAGTACTTTTCTTTAGAATAGAAATCGGATGAAGGGTCTTGATGTGTTGTCTTTGTTGTAGTCTTGAGTACTTGTATTCTTGGTCTTTCATCCTTGAATTCGAGCCCCCGGGCGTAGTTGAAGCGAATGCCGAGCCCCTGAGCTTAGTGTTTGACTAAGCCGTGATGCTCTTCCGAGTTGTTTTTATTCATCCAGGTCATTTCTAGACTTCTCTGGTTCTTGATGTACCTCTTCCAAGTTGTTTGCGCTTCGTCCAGGTTCTTTCTGAACTTGTATGTACCTCATCTGGGTTGTTTTTTATTCATCCGGGTCGTTTCTAGACTTCTCTGGTTCTTGATGTACCTCTTCCAAGTTGTTTGCACTTCGTCCAGGTTCTTTCTAAACTTGTATGTACCTCATCCGGGTTGTTTTTTTTATCCGGATCCTTTCTAGACTTCTCTGGTTCTTGATGTACCTCTTCCAGGTTGTTTGCACTTCGTCCAGGTTCTTTCTGAACTTGTATGTACCTCATCCGGGTTGTTTTTTATTCATCCGGGTCGTTTCTGATCTTGTCTGTACCTCATCCGGGTTGTTTTCTGATCAATCCGGGTTCTTTCTGAATTTGTCTTGGTACTTGCAGCACCTCTTCGGGGTTGTTTGCGCTTCGTCCAGGTTCTTTCTAAACGCTTGTCTTGGTCCTTGCCGCACCTCGTCGGGGTTCTTTTTTGATCAATCCGGGTTCTTTCTGATCTTGTCTTGGTCCTTGCCGCACCTTGTCGGGGTTCTTTTTTTATCAATCCGGGTTCTTTCTGATCTTGTCTTGGTCCTTGCCGCACCTTGTCGGGGTTCTTTTTTTTATCAATCCAGGTTGTTTCTGGACTTGTCTAAGTAAAATAGCTCTCAAGAGCGTGTTTTCCCCGATCTCATGGTATAGATGTAGCTCTCCTGCATGTTAAACATAAAAATATATTGTAAATGACATTCCGGATATGAAGTCGGGAGCATGTCCCATATTTGAATAATCAATCAGGGGCGGACCCCGGCATTATGAAATGTATATAAATTTTTTGCGTCTTGCTCTTGCTAGGCCATGCAAATTCCTCAGGTAGTGTCCTGTTACGTTTAAGCACTTGAATCTCTGGCGTATGGTTCAGAGGTTCATGACGTGACCATGTGAGCCTGGCACTCGGTTCGTGACCGTCCATGTGAGTAGACAAGCTTCACGGATTAAGGCGTGTTCTACCTGAGGAATTCGGCGACCGTTAAGAGAAGACCTAGAGTACTATGTTTGCTCGCATGATGATTTGACTTTAGAGCACTATGTTTGCCCGCATGATGATTTTTTGTGTCTTCCCTTGCTAGGTCGGTTAATTCTCTGGGTAGTAGCCTGTTATGTTTAAGCACTTGAATCTCGCGTATGGTTCAGAGGTCCATTGACGTGACCACCCATATGGTTCAGAGGTTCTTTGATGTGACCATCCGTATGGTTCAGAGGTTCATTGACGTGACCATCCATTCGAGAAAACAAGCTTCATGAATTAAGGCTTACTATCCGAGAAAATTAACAGCCGTTAAGGGAAGATGATATGGCCACAGAGGCATACGAATAATATCCGGAATATATAAAAAATGAGGCGTGACTTAGCTTGGTTCGTGGCCGCGTTGTCTAGTCGGCGCCATGGCCAAATAGTGGATTACTGCAGCCAGGTAGTTGGAAGTAGTTTATTGAGGATCTTGGCGGAGTAGCCGACGAGTTGTCGTAGTCGTTGTGACAGTTGATCTTGTGCGAGTCTTCTTCGCATGTACAACGATCCTTGTGTCCGGGTTGGACTCGAAACGCTAGCAAGTCATGTGTGGCTACTGCATACGGGGAGATTTGTCCTCTGTTTGGAAATTGATTTGCTGTCTGCTGTTGACATGTCCTTGTTTGATTGTGCGTGGAGTCAGTCGGAGTTGGCACCTGGACTCTAGCAGTTGGCTGATTGTAAATTGAAGCCCAATATATCTTGGTCTTGCTTGCTTCTTCAGTTTGGGCACCACATGAGCTTGCTTTCTTGTTAGCTTGCTTGCTATAAGCTTGTTGGCTGTAGGCGCACGAGTACACATGCACACTAGCTCCAGTACACGCACCAAGTCCCACGAGTATATGTGCACAGTACAAATACGTAGCTTGAATGTCTTGAACTGTCCTCTAGTATATATCCTTGATTGACCCGACTAATTGCCGAGTAGAAATAGAATCAGACTCGACAAAAACAGATTGGAGATTAGTCAGACTTGGTGAGTTGAAGTCGATCAAGTCGGCACCGGTAGTGTTGGACTCGGCGAGTTGATTTACTTGTTGTAGGGGCGTAATCTGATTTGGCGTGAAGGAGTTGGAGCCGACACTTGGAACTCTGGATGTGGCACTCGAGTTGTTTGGAGAGCTTGAGTTGTTGCGGACATGAGCTTTATACGTGCATGTCGTGTGGATGTTAACAGGCACGTGTTGCTTTCTTGTGTGTCTTGATGGTACGTGCATGCCCGACGCCAGTTAGTCTTGCATGTAGATTGGATCTTGCATGCATGGAACGTGCGACGAGGCAAATCTTGATCTTGAGGTCCACCGAGCTCTCGAACGCAAAGCGCCGAGAACCCCTACCTGGCGCGCCAGCTGTCGATGTTTTACCACCGGCAACCCGTCACGGGGTACCCGGGACGGTGATTTGTTCGGAGGGGTATCGGCGTTTGCAGGAACTCGATGGTAAACACAGGGAGACAACGATTTATACTGGTTCGGCACGCCGGAAAGTCACGGTGCCCTACGTCCAGTCTGGTGTGGATAGTATATTGCGCCCTACGCTATTTGTTATGTTGCGAGGTATGTTGCGGTTGTGAGTTCTGTCGGTTATGTGTGTGTCCTGATCTAGGGACCCCTGCCCTCCTTTATATAGTCCAGGAGAGGCGGGAGTCCTAGTCGGTTACAAAGTAGAGATCCTAGTAGGATTACGTGCAACTAATTCTAGTAGGATTACATGTAGGGAATCCTAGTTGGACTAGGTCTTCTTCTCTCTTCTCCGTGGGAAACCCCATGAGTCCCGTATCGACACTTTCCTACAGGTGCCCTTGGTCCATCCCGCCTACGACATCCCTCGGGCAACGCCTCCCTCAGATGGGTCCCCTTCGCCTGGGCCCCTGCTGGGCCCTCCAGGCAAGACTACTGACCAACAGCGGTGAAAAGACCTGCAAGCAGTCACATGCAACATAACGGTTAGCTATTGTCCCGCCGAAAAGATTCTCTCGAGCGCCATTCTGCCAATAGGCGGGAACTGACGTTTCCTTCCGCCAGGGGATTCGCCGAATGGAGGTACCGGCGTGCAAAACACAGGCCAAAGGGTGCGCAAGATGGGCGGAAACTGGCGTTTCCTTCCGCCAAGGTTTCGTCGAACAGGTGTATCGGCGTGCGAAAAACAGGGCGAAGGCCTTTGGGCGCCTCTACGCAAGACGGACGGAAACTGGTGTTTCCTTCCGCCAAGTGTTTCGCCGAATGGGGGTACCGGCGTGCGAAACACAGGCGGAAGGCTTCTGGGCGCCTCTGCGCAAGATGGACGAAAACGGGCGTTTCCTTCCTTCAAGGGTTTCGCCGAATGGGGGTACCGGCATGCGAAACACAGGTCGAAAGCGACTTTAGCAGCTGGGGGCCCCAAGCTATATGGCACCCCCAACAGTAGCCCCTCGGCGATCCCTTTCGCCGCCCGCATCGAGAGGGGGCGCCGTGTTTTCGCCGAACGTTTCGTCTGCCGACGTCTTCCCCAAGGTGCGAAACGCTTAGCTGTTTGTCTCATTTTATTTCATTTTTGTTTTATTGGGATTGGTTTTGCGGAACATTATTTTATTATTAAACCGTTGGGTGGCGTTTGATTTTTATTGCTATTATTATTATTATTTTATTATTATTATCTCTATTTTTTGAATCTGAATCGACGCGATACATGATGCAACGGCTAGCTACTGCGCTCCTTGGTTTTCGAGCCACGACCATTGGCCTTCTGCCGGGCGGCTATATAAAGCTCCCCCCTTACCCTGGCTCGAGGTGCGCTTCCTTTGCCCAGGCCTTGACGCCCTCGCTCGAGATCTCCCTGAAGCTTTCGGCTAGTGTTTCGTGCCTTGCCAGGATCCGGAGCTTTCGTCTGCTCTCTTGATGAGGTATAGTCTCTTTTCTTTCCCTTGTGCTTTCGTTATTGCTTTTCTACAATCGACATACGTTGTTTCCTTTTATTTCCATGCTTTTGTTCTGTTTTGAGTTTTCACCATCTCTTTAGATGGCTGATACGGTAGAGGTTGCTTCGCCCTTCGATTCGTCCAGCAGGAACAAAAACAGCTCGAGAAGTACGGGTCAGAAAGCTACTGACAGGGCGACCAGTAGTTCCTCTGACTCATCGATTTCGACCAGTACTGGCAGCTCTGGCTCCCTTCGACGATCCTCAGGATTCGATCACAGGGGGTTTCAAGAATGCCCAACCGATGGCACAAGAGGAGCCGGAACCATCAGAGGGCTCGGCACAAGTGTCCATTACCGAGTCCATCAGCAACTCCTCTACTCCTGCTCTGGTGGGGAATACTTTTATCCTGGGCCGATCTCGAGTCGACCATAGGCAGATACAAGATTATGTGAACAAGGGATATCTGGAGACGGACAGTTTGGGTCGCTCGTTGTTTCGCCCTCTTGGCCATGAGATCATGCCCCGTCCTCATCAATGAACTCCTAACGCCATTTCTCGTTTGAGCGTGTTCGCCATGGCAATGAAGATGACCGGGTCAGAGTTGTTGGTCGACACTTTTGCTTGCTTTTACAAGATTCAGCAGCGCCGGAACAAAATCCAGAATCCTGAGACGAACGAGGAGTTCTATTCTGACTTTGGTGCATATATCTTTGTTCCAAAAAAGTTGGAAGACGGTGAAGGACTAGTGCCAACCTACCGGAACAAATGCCCCAATGGGCACAGTACTGGTTCTATCATCTTGTCTGTACTGATGAGGATGTTATGGATGCGGCGGCGAATGGCAAGTGGAAGGCTTCGCATCTGGTTTCGATGCTTGCGCCGCTTTCGGCTATTCGCATGCCATCGTTTTCGACCTCCTGACTAAAGCCCTAGTTTGGTTTTAGATAATTAATGAAACCTAGGACTAACCTTTGATCTAAGTGAGTGAATTAGATAAGGTGGTCCATTCCAAGTGTTTGAGAAAGATGAGGTCCATGGAGTCGAAGATGGACATGTGTTAATGATGATCAAGCTCAACTTGGAAAAGAAGAAAAACAAAAACAAAAACAAAAACCAAAAAAGTTAAGGTAAAGGTATATGATAGGTTTTTGTTTTGCACTCAAGACACCATAGAGGGTGTGAGTGACTTAGGATTGATAGCCGTACTATAAAGAGTGGAAATCTTTGGCTAAACGGTTTATCGAGTGCCACTAGGTGACATGATTCTTGCATATGCATTTAGGAACCTAGTGTGCTAACCTTGACCCTTGTAAAATGCTTTGAAAAATGCTAACACATGTGCACACAAGTTCTACACTTTGTCGTTAGCAAGTTGGAAGCAAGGGTGAAGCGGTTGTGGACTTAGAAAAAGAAAAAGAGGAGAAGATCCATGACCAGACCCTAGTCACGGGGTGATCGGACTCACCCCGGCGCGTCTGATCATTTATAGCGAGGTGGCATAGCTCTGGCCGAGAAGGCCTGCGAGCGATCGGACGCTGGGATCTGACGCAGCGGCCGCATTAGGTCATCTCAAGCAGAGGAGAAGCCGCTCGGTAGAGCGATTGGACACATGTGCGTTATGGCGATCAGACGCGCAGGCGAAAAGCAAATGCGCTGACGTATGCTGGCATCGCGTGCGCAGAGGCGACACAGGTGTTGACCGGACGCTCAGGCACATTAGGTTGCCTCTGACCTGATGCATCCGGTCACTAAAAATAGGCTTTGGAACGTCTCTGGAATTGACCGAACACTGAGGGCTCATGCATCAGGTGGCGCAAGCAACGAGTCCGGTCAAACATTAACAGCGCGAGCTCAGCTGTTGACCGTTAAGATCAAGCGGCCATGGTTGAATCACAGGGACACGCGGTGGCGATCTAGCGACCGGACGCTGAGGAGGCTGCCTCCGGTCACACCGACTGGTGCGTCCGGTTGCCACGCAGAGGCACCCCTTTGAGCATAACGGCTCTATTTCGTGGGGGTATCTATTTAAAGGGTTTGGCCAGCTTGGGGCTCACTCTCTTGGCACTTTGACATACTTGACATCCTTGTGAGCCTAAGCAAACACCTCCCACTCATGTCCATCATTGATTCATCATCATAGTGAGATTGTGAGTGATTCCAAGTGTATTTGCTTGAGTGATTGCATCTAGTGGCACTTGGGGGTCGTTGTGGTTGTAGATTTCTTGTTACTCTTGGTAGTTGCCACCACATAGATGGCTTGGAGCAGCGGAGGAGCTTTGGCACATGTCGGTGATTGTTCGTGGCCGTCTCCGGTGATTGTGAGGGGTCTTGCACCTTCCCCGACGAAACGCCACAAGATAGCTCTAATAAATTGCTCATGTCATTGAGTTACCTCACTTGTGGGTAGGTTCTTGCGGTGTCCAATTATGTGGACGAGGTTCGTGCAACACCTCTTAGCCACTGAACCACCAAGTGTTGGTGGACACAACGGGCACTAGCGTGCCGGCAAGCACATGAACCTCGGGAGAAAAATTAGTTGTCTCTTTCCCATTGGTATTCTCCCGGTGATTGAATTGGTATTCATCTTGTGATTGGTTCACTCCTCTACGTGACGGTATAATCACCCTACTCACTCTCTTACATTCCTTGCAAACTAGTTGTCAAGCTCTTTAGTGTAGTTAGTCTTTGAGAGCTTGTTAGTTTGGTTAGTGTGGCTCTTTAGTTAGTCTTTGAGAGAACACTAGCTTAGTGAGTAGTCACCTACCTTGTTGTGTGTGATAGTGATCATAACAACTAGAATTGTTGGAATAGGTGGCCGAGAGCTAGAGCAAAATTGCATTACGCCGTTTGTTATACTAATCAATTTCTCTAGTGCTTTGTAGAGATTTTAAAATAGGCTATTCACCCCCCTCTAGCCATATTAGGACCTTTCACCAAACTAGTGAAGCAAGTAGTGGGGATGCTTTCGTCCTCACGTCCCAATGGCAGATCAGCAGAGATCTAATTGAGGAGTGGATAGCTCTTGGCTAGAAGCCACTTTGTGTTTATACCAAGTTCAAGAACATAGTTGATTCAGATGGCTATAAGGGTCCGGTTGTAAGTTGCCGTAGGCCGAAAGAGTTCAAGACCGACGCCAGTTTCGTCACTTATGTTGAAAACCAGGTGAAGAAGATTTGTGGGGCTTATCTTTTCAAGGAGCAGGAGGCCAAGAATGCTAGCCTTAGCTCGAAGAGGAGGCTAAACCAAATTTTTGATCTGATGGGGTGGTGTATGACGATCGGCCTATTGTGGAGGAGAAAGTTGCAGAAAAAACCGATGGGCGAGCGTTGAAAGCTGGCCAGCGGACGAAACACCTCAGCAGGGCTATTGGGAAACATAAAGCTCACAAGCCCGCCGACGTTCAGATTGGACGTGAGTTGGTGAAACCTATTGAGAGGAAGAGCCGAAAGGTTTCATTTTGTCTTGGTGAATACACTAGTGAGGCTAGTTGTAGTGATAGGGTGAGTTGGGCATAACGAAATGGCCCTCCTTTTCCTTTATCGATTGAAATAGTAGGTTCTGGGTTTCGATAGTTGATTTTTTGCTTGCTTATTCTTTTCGTATTGTTTCAGGTTGACTCGCCCCTAGGCCCAGACCCCATGGCGCCTCCCAAGGTTTCGGCTGCTGCTGCGAATGCCTTTAATGATGACTTGTCTATCATCGACCCTCCCACCTTTGCTAGAGGTGCGGTGAAAAGGCAAAATTGCGACGAGGCACGAAACGCCATAAGTCCGTGTCATCGTGGAAGGCTGTGGAGGACAAGGCCACCGATGCTGTCGGCGGTAAGGAGAAGAACTCCTCTTCATCGGTGAAAGACAAAGTTGTAGAAATGGCACGAGGTAAGACATGATTCTACCAGGAGTCCATTCGGTTAAGCCAGGACATGGTAGAAGGGTGGCTTTTGGGTTTTAGCCATCTGATTCTCGCGCCGAAACCGGGGGATTATGGTGAGATGTGGTTTTATGTGGGCTCTAGTTCTTCCGGTGAACTGGATTCCTTGAAAAAAGAATCTTACCGCCTTGCTCGTTCTCTAGGGGTTCCGTCGGACGTCGACATGGCGTGCGGATTTAACTTCCACGGGATCGGTCTTCTTCCTACTGGCAGCATAGCGGCTGCCAAGTTTTTACAGTACTGTTCCTAGTTTCGTGCCCCGGAGGTCGAAAGGGACTTACTCGAAGTGCAAGATGCGAAGTTGGTGGAAGCCTAATGAGGACATGACCTCCATACATATGACCATGCTTGGAGAACCATATGGAGACCAAGGAGATCAGCGAGGGTGTCCTAACCGAGAAGGAGGCCCGAAGCTCATTCGGTTCGGGTCACCAAGGTGGAGGCCCAAATTAAGTTCGAGCTCATCTCGGGTTCTAGGACCAGTCTGTCATAAAATTGGTCACACGGGCATGTCCGAGCTCCATTTTTTACGATCCACATATGGATAGAAAGCTAATCAGATAAGGAAGCCAATGCAAGTGGCCTCACTTCAAAAGCCCTTCGAAATCAACGGAAATCGTCGAAACAAGTCAGCGTCTAGAATCTGCTAGGGTGCTGCGACACCGTCTTTTGGTCTGTTGGACCGTGTATCGTGTTTGGGCCTGTTAGGGGCACGTCCAGGGGGGTGACACCCAAGACTATAATTAGCAGTCGTTGCTCTCCTTAGGGTTTGGGTTTTGTTTAGTTCTTGATTTCCTTGTGAAACAGACGTCGTTTTGCTGCAACTGTGCCGCCAAGGCTGCTTGCTGTGAACCAGGGCCCCAGTTCTTGATCTTGTTCGCCTGTGGCGATTAGTCCTTTCAAATAAAGACTTGAACTCCTTCTCATTATCATAAGCCTCATATTTATTTGTAATTTCATATTGTGTTTATCTCGTTCTTGCTTGTGTTCTTGATTCGCTTGCAGGAAAGCCTTCTCGGCGAGGTCAATCGTGTTCACGTGATTGATACCCAACGGAGCAGTGGTGTAACGGTTGCGGGGGTCCGAATCAGTCTTGGTTCGAAGCCTAGATCGTAAACGTCGAGTCAACACCAATCAACCCTATCATACATTTCGGAAGATCGGGCCTTGTCTACATCAAGTGGTATCAGAGACCTTGTTGCCCGTTAGGTATACCTTTGTTTTCCCCTTTAGATTGAATCTATTTTTGCATTACCTAAAGTCTAGAAAAAGCCAAAAAAAATACCGCCACATATTCCTTGTCCTACAACCCCTTTGTGCCGTTGAAATAATTTTAATTTTAGTTTGCTTTGTTGAACAGTCGTCCCTTGCGTGTCATCTGTTCGTCCTGTCTAGGTATTGTTCTTGGTTTCTAGTGTCAGGTTTTGTTTTCCTTGTGTGACATCCATCAGATTGATTCTCTCCATCTTTCTAGTGTTTCTGGTGTGCTGTTTTCTATCTTTGGTCAACAAACAAAACAAAAAAGGGAGATAATTTCCTTCTACGTGAGAGACAGAACCTATAATCCTTGTGCATGGTTTCTTTGGGCGATATTGATTTAGAAAGGAAAGTCTATATATTTGGGATAGCTTGTTTCTGTATTCTTCTCGGTCATGTTTTCCACAAGAAAGGAAAGTCCAGATTTTGCCATAGCTTGTGTCAGCCACGCATGCGTGTTTTAGACTGATTAGCGCTGAGGTTTTGTGCATCTAAAAAAAGAAGATTTGCTGCTTGGTGCATTGAAGGTAGAAGATCTACGAGCACTTGTCTTGCAGCACATTCTATTATTATAAAAAAAGATAAAAACAAGGTAACGCAAAAGGCAAAGAGGTGCAAAAAAAAAAGAAAAAAAAGCCACACCAAAAGAAAAAGGAAAGGAAAAAAAGAAGGTGAAAAAAAATTCAGAAGTGCTTGCATCCTGTTTAGTCCTTGTGCTGAGATATTGTTGCTTGTTGAACTTGGTCCAGGACGAGTTTAGGCTGGCGACATTGGCTAGCCTAGGACTACTTTTCAATCTTGCAATTTTTGTATTAAATTATTGCTATTCCTTGCTACTATATTATGCCTGTCCAAGCTCCACTTTCTTCTAACCAAGTATAGGTTCGCGTTGCAACTGTTACACTCATGCTACAACGGTATCACAGTCACCGACCGATTGCACCACCTGTTGCTTTAGTAAGAACACTTGTAAGACCGTGGTAAGACGCTTGAGAGTGTGTGACTTTACTCCTTGACCACATCCTATAGTAGCTGATAGGAAAATACATACTTGTGTGTTTTCTTGTTTGATGCTAACAATGACAGGTTACCACACGTACCAAAATGAGACATCAATGATGCATGAGCCACGCACTATTGCTGCTACACCTCCTCCCGCAGGTCAATCTATTCTTTCTTCTCCGCCTACTTATGATGGTATTGGTGCTAATGAGTACATTGAGTGGGAAACTAAAATATATAATATTTTTGCACAAAGTTATATGTGCGAATGGAGGAAAATTTAAAATGCAACTAGTGTTTTGAGACAATCTGCATCAACTTGGTGGGAGTCTTTAAGTTTTTTAGATAAACCTCACACATGGAATGATATGAAAGATCTTATGAGAGAAAATTTTGTTAATCCATCTTTTGTAATTAATTCAAATGATGAGGTGCATCAACTAGATCAATCTCTTGTTATTCCTCCTGCTATGCCTAACCTTTTGTAGGATAATGCACAAAAGAACCAGGATGACGTGAAAGAAAATGAGGTGCTCACAGCCTCATGTGAAAATTCAGAACCATCACCTATTACTCTTGCTGAACATGGGAGCAAAGATAATGCCCATGATGCTAAATTCATGAAAGGTGAGAGTTCTCTTGATGTGCTGAATTCTTCCACCAATCATGCTATGATAGAGCAAATTTTAGTGGAGCCTTCGCTTGATTTACCTTTGTCACAAGATGATTTTCTTGATGTTCCTTGTGATGAAGATGTTTTGCATGATGATATTTATGCTATACCCATGCAATCATTGAAGAATGATCATGCTATATGTGTGCTGAAATCGAACACTTGTGCTGAAAATAGACTTGTTATACATAATGCCAGTGAAGTTGATGAGCTGAAATTATTGTCTTCTTTAAATACTTTGGGTTACATTGAATTTGATGTTCTGTGTAAACGTAGTTCTTTAAAGGAGAAACTTTATGCATATGCTGATTTGCCATGGTTCTCTAAACATACATATAATGTTTTTGGCAAATATAACAACCAAGGACATTATTTGATACAACGAGTTTACATTTGTACAAATCCGAATTCTCCTTTTGTTGTGCAAAGTAATGATCAACTGGAGGACAGTTGTCGGTGTTTTGTGCAAGCACCAGCAAGTAAATTTATAGTAATGCACGTTAGGCTCGGATGGTGCGCTAAAGGACACAAGATTTATACTGGTTCGGGCCGAATGTCCCTACGTCCAGTTTGTTGCTGCTCGTGTTATTAGCACCGTGAACGGTCCGTAGTAGGGGGTACAAAGGATCGAGAGAGGGACTGGTCCCAAGTCTCTGATGGAAGGGTTGAAAGGAGGTCAAGAGCTTGGTAGCAGCTTGACTGTGTGTGTGTGTCTTGTATTGTTCGGTCAAAAGTCCATCGTCTTGATGGAGGAAGCGCATCCCCTTTTATAGAGGAAGGGGCTGGCTTTTACAAGGGTGAGGGCTTTAGGATGCGTACTCTACTTAGTCTTGTGGCTCACGTCTATCTGGCCTGGTTCTTCATTCTGATGAGTGCGAAGGAAGATAAGCGCCTACAATACTGTCGATGTCTCTGTAGAATGTCAGGTTGATTACAGAATGCTGCCCTGCGCAGGGTATGGGCTGTAGTACAGTGGTTTTGACTTATTAGCCTCTCCCAGCCTTGCTCCGCACGCCTTCTGGTTCCTGTGAGTCTTCTGACTTGGTGGACCTGAGGGGTCGGGAAGCGGGCGCCGCTCCCTCGGGTCCATAGTGTGGTGACGGAATATCCGTCGTTCGTGGAGATAGCAAATCCTTTTCTGGAGCGTAGCGGTTGTCGTATATCTTCGTCGGGTTCTGTGTCCTAGGGCTGAAGGCAGCGCCTACAACTCTACAGGGCGAGGAGTACGCACCTGTAATACCTTTCAGGCTCTGCGGCGCCCGGAAGGGTCTAAAGCACCTGTCCCGTCATTCCCTAGCAGTACTTTTCCTGCCAGGGCGCAGGGTATGGTCCTTGGAGCCATGGTTGACCCGAACGTCTTGTCTTGCCCTGTACCTATCATCTTGAGGGAACGGGGAGAAGTTGTTAGGTAAGATGAAACTAGTCTTTAGATATGGAGCAGGGCGAGGCTCGTTCCTTGCTGTCGGGCGAAATAGAGACCAATCCCTATCTCTTGGGCGAGACCGATCCTGCCCCTTTGGGGTCGGGCGAGGCGGAATCTATCCCTCAGCCCTTGGGCGAGACCGAGCCCGCCCTAAAGGCCTCGGGTGAGACAGAGACTAGCCCTGAGCCCTCGGGCGAGGCAGAGCCACCTCAAAGGCGTCGGGTGAGACGGAGACTAGCCCTGAGCCCTCGGTCGAGGCAGAGCCACCTCAAAGGTGTCGGGCAAGACGGAGACTAGCCCTGAGCCCTCGGGCGAGTCAGAGCCAAACTCCTGTCATTCGAGCAAGGGACGCTACGGCGCCCTTATCCGTCCAGAAGTTTTTAACGTTCGGTGGTTATTGGATCCACCTTCTGGGGTACCCCGGTATTAGGTCCCTGACAGTAGCCCCTGAGCCTCCAGGTGATTCGGATAGAATCGCCTAGAGGGTGTTTTCGATTTCATCGGAGTTACTTTGCCAGAGGGTGCGCGCGAGCGCACCTGATGGGTGTAGCCCCCGAGCCTCCAGGTGATTCAGATAGGATTGCCTGGAGGGTGTTTTCGGACCCTTCGTGGGTAAGGCTGAAGGACTTAGTTTTTTGTCAACTGGATATTTTTCGAGGGGGTCGTGATATCTCGTATGCGGGGATCTCATTCAGGGCTGACCTAGCCGGGGCTTGACCATGGATCGAGACCTCAGTAATGCTTGCGCCCTTGATTTTGGATCGTTCGCGGACCCGTCCGAGCTTCTGGGCATTAGGTGGGCCAAAGAGAGAAAAAAATCTTCGTGACCTGCGTTTCCTAGATGGGTAGAGTCCGGATTCGCCTGGGGAAGGCGAACAGTCCACCGCGATTTTTGGTGGGAGAGGTTAGGGACTGTGGGCGCGTGTCCCACGCCGTGATGCGGCGGTGCGCGTGGTAGGCTCGGAGATCAAGGCGGATGGTTGCCCTTCTCACGTCCGTCGCCCCTATAAAACCACGGGGTTCGCTCCCAAGGTTCCGTATTTCGCTCCCTTACCTTTGCGTCTTGAAACATCCGCCGCCAATCGCCCTGGCCTCCTGCGCCCGCGTCGCCACCGTCAGCCGGCTTGCATCCGCGTTGCAGCCGCCGTCAAGCTTGCGCCTGCCCCGTAGTCGCCGTCGAGCTCACGCCCACCTTTCTCCCCAATTGCTTTAATGGAGTTGTGGGGCAGATCTAGCATCACCTCACGATGTTTGGAGGGCCTCGTCCGCCGTGGCCTTCTCCACCCGCTGTCCGCCGTCCAGGAGTGGCTGCTACCTGGCGACTAGGGTGAGCCGGTGCCGCCTGAAGGGTATGTTGTTTCTTTCGCCATCTTCCATGAGCGGGGATTTGCGGTACCCGCGCATAGATTCCTTCGGGGGCTGCTGGATTATTATGAGGTGGAGCTGCAGCATCTAACTCCCAACGTGGTTCAACATATGGTGGCGTTTGTTGCCCTGTGCGAGGGTTTCTTGGGGATCGATCCTCATTTTGATCTGTGGCGGTATTTCTTTACCATTAGTTTGTTGAAGAGGAAGATTGGGGGGAAAGATGTGAACGCGCCAATGGGATGTGCCAGCATTCATCTGCACCATACCCGGTCGAGGGGTTACCCATACATGCGTCTGGCGGCATCCAACAAGGGATGGCACTCGTAGTGGTTTTATGTTAGGGATGATGTGAGTGCCACCCTACCGAGGTTCACTGGATGCCTTATTGAAGAGGCTCCAGAGTCGTGGGGCTAGGGCATCCAGTCCAAAGACAAGAAACACCTCTCCGACCTTCTTTCCACCCTCCAAGCCCTGAAGGATCGGGGCGTAAAGGGGACGGGGATTATCGGCGCCTATCATGCGAGGAGGGTGGCGCCGCTGATGGCACGCGTGCTTCCCCTGCATCGGATGACGCCCGGAATGTCGTTCGAGGGGACGGTGCTTGTTGACGAGGCGCTCCCCTTTTCGGAAGTGGCATAGCGCATTAAGGAGGCGATGGAGCCGACGAAGGATTCCAAAGGCAGCGTCCTCGACATTGTGTATCCGGTGCCCAGACATCCCCCAATGTGGCCAGAACTTGAGTTCCTTGAATTCGTAAGCCCTCTTCTCCCGTGCTCTTTCTTTTTCCTGAATCTCCATTTTTTGATACTTGCTTCTGCGACGTTGGGACCAGCCAAGGGGGCTAGTCTTCAAAGATAGTCTGGTTCCACTGCCGAAGGACAAGGCCGTGGTGGCGGTGAATCGACTCGTGGCCGAGTAGGACAAGAAAGCAAGGGAGCAGAAGAAGAAGGCGAAACGACTGAAGTAGGAGGCACGAGATTGGGGAGAGGACGTGAGCAGTGATGACGACGACGATGACGATGATGATGATGATGAGGTAGTCGTCGATGTGGATTGGGGCGTCCTGGAGGACGAGGACACGCTGACAAGTGCCCACCCATCCGTGCAGGGACCCTTCCCGTTCCACGCGGAGGGAAGTGAGTTGGTGGAGGCCGGAGAGTCCTGCCGCTTCGCACGGCGTGCTGCCCGAGGATCGGTGGATGGGGGAAGGCGGGCTTGCTGCCGCCGACCCCGATATGATGGTGGAGGGGAGTGGCTCTGGTGCCGCGCCCCATGAGACGATGGAGGGGAGCGGCTCTGGTGCCGCGCCCCATGACGAGGTGAGGGAGATGAGCCCCACTGCCTTGGAGCAGGGGGCAGGCTCGAATGGTTCCGCCCAGATGAGTCGGGGCAGGGATCTGAGGATCCATCCCCAAAACGCTTTCGCCGGCCGAGGGCGTCAGCGTAAGCTGCTAATTCCCCTATTTCATCCTTTTTCTATTTCTATTTTGACCTAATGGCTATTACCTTTGTGCAGGTTCTTGCAGATGGGTCACCCCCTGGGGCTGGCGCCCAAGAAGAGCCTCGCCATTCAAGTGGGACAGATGGCGTCGCCTGGCATCACCCCTGTTTTGGGCAGGAGTGGTGCTGACGTTGGAGCTGTGTTGGCCGACCCGACGGCGTCTGTGGTGGCGCCCACGCTCGCGGAGGTTACCGAGCAGGCGGCTTCCTCCATGGCGGACGTGGTACAGCCGACTGAGGGCCACATACCGCTGGTGGAGGTGGTTGTGACCGCGCCAAGCCAGGATCAGCGGGGCGTGGCCGTGGTGGCGGTCAAGGGCATAGTGCAATCCGCGCCACCGGGGGCCCAGGTGGATCCGTCCGTGGCGCTCAAAGCGGCCCAGATGGAGGAGGGTCCAGTCGGAGGGTCCTCGAGTGTGGCGGTGGTGCCGCATAGGGTCAGGAGGGAGCTGCCCCTGGCCCCTTTGTCGAGAGGAAGCCGATCCCCCGCGCGGGGGGAGCCGCCGCTCCAGTGGATGGCCGCCCAGGACCTGACGTTAGCTCTTTTCTCGCTCGATGATCGTTCCGAGAGCATGGAGTGGGAGGGTCTTGATATCAGAATCTCAACCATGCTGGATGCCTTGGACCAGGCCAGAGGAGCCCTGCGTGAAATCGTTGTTCCTACTACCCAGGTATTCGCTTGGTTTTCTTCTTTCTTCGCATATTTTTGTGTTTTTGCATTTCTGATACCAGTCTTATTCCTCTTCAGATTCTTGTTGCTCGTAGCCGGAATAAATCCTGCTTCCTCCGCGAGCAGAAGGCGAAGTGGGATCGCCTTTCCGAGGAGGCCCGGCTGCGAGCAAACATGGCCGCACAGCTTGCTGCCGCCCAGGAGCGGGAGACCCAGGCGCGTTAGGACGCGGAGGAGGCCCACGGGATGTTTGAGGATTTGTTGGCGAGGTCAAAGCTAGATGGGGAGGAGATCGCTAGGCTTCAAAAGGAGCGAGACGAGCTGCTGCAGAGGAATGCCGCAGCTAATGAGAAGGCCGGCGAGGTCCAGAAGGAGCTGGAGATGGAGCGGGACCTCCGGCGGAAGGCTGAGAGTAGGGCCATGGCCCTTCAGCAGAAGGTGGACGAGGACGTCAAGGTGGTCCGTTTTCTCCGGGCGGATCTCGGTGACGCGGTGAGCCGAAGGTTGAGCGCCGAAAACGTCTCTGTCAAGCTGGAAAAGTAGCTTGCCCATATACGAAGGGCCCTTCAGACTGAGAGCGACAAGCACGATCTTCTGCAAGCTGCGGTCAGGGTGGTCCTTGATGCCTTGAATGTGGTGGAGCCGATGGAGACCAGCCCGCTCGAGGCTCGTGCTGCGGGTATCACGGCTCGGGTGGGCTAGCTTGAGGAGAGTGCTTTTCACGCCGGGATCACCCAGGCCTTCACCGTCGCCCATGCTCATTACGAGAAGGAAATCAACCTGAAGGTGATGAGCGAAGGTTTCTCGTCCACCTACGAGGATGATGAGCTGGAGGAAATGGAGAAGATGGTTGCTCCCCTTGCGAAAAACCTGGCGGATAATCTAAAAGAGATGGTTCTCCCTTCGCGGGAGTAGTTAGTCGAATAATTTTGAGAACAACTTATATGTAATATGTGAACAAGTGTCAGTATTTTTGAGTCTGGACACAGTTTCATGATTTTGCTTCGTAATTTCGTTTTGTTTGATTTTTTGCGATCTTACCAATCTGTTCCCCCGAATCTTGTCGCTGGTCTTGATGCGAGGATATTGTTTCGAAAGAAGGAAGGGAGGTAGCCATACCTTAACCAGCCCCCAAGTAAGGTCCAACCCCCTGCATTTTCTGGGGTCGGGGGTTACTGGAGACCGGATCATTCAGATGGAATTCCATTCCGTGGTTTTTGTGACAGGGTTGGCGAAGTCCTTGGTTGGCATTGCAATATTCCCCGCCCTGCCTTCCAACAGAAATCCCCAAACGGGGACTCTATGGGCTTGGCAAGGTAGGGCCTTTGAACCTGTGTCCCTGTATTGATCGGCTCGAGCCCCCGGGCCTTGTCAGGGTCTAATATGGGTCGGCCATAATTTGCGTGTTACCCTATCCTCGATTTCCGCAATCGGAGGGGCTGAGTAAACGACACTTGCCTCGACGGCTCGAGCATCGCGCTCAACGAGCTCGCTAACGGGTACGTTCGTGTGGAATCTGAGTCCATCATTTGCTGATGGGGTCGGTAGAGCCCTCTGGTGGCACTCCACAACTTCTTAACCCGCCTCCTGGCAGATGCCCGAGCCATTCGATAGGCTCAGGCAGCCCGATGGCCTCTCCTCGATGGAGATTCTGTGGGTTTGGCTTGGGGTTAGAATCGAACGAGAAAAGGTTGAGACGTCCCTGTCTGCTTCTGAGCGGGGTCGGGCAGGGCCACTGGGGCTTGTCTCAGTTATTTCTCCCTGGCTCTGTTCAGCACGAGGCGGCCTCGAGCCCTTCGTGGGTCGGCCTTCGAACCTCGGCCTACTGCCGCCTATATCGAATGAGGCGACGGCCGTTTCGTGATACGACACGAAGCGTTGGGATGTTTTGCATTTGTATAATATAATCGAAATGAAGGTGGGGTCGGTAACGTTACCTTGGCGGTATGAGTGACGGAAAGCTCCTACCAGATGTGTCCGTGCGGGGTTCGGGCCCTGATGTTTGCGATGAGGTTGGAGTAACCTGCATAAGAATCGCTATTCTTTGTTTTTCGTATCTCGGTGGCGGTCCAAGCCATTTAATTAACTTGGGCAACCTAACATCTTCTCCTTTGGGGGAGATTCTGTAGGCGGACCCCTCTGAACCCTTCTTGAGAAGGCAGACGTCGAAGCTGGAGACACGAGGGGCGCTGAGTATGATTTTTCTGGTGAATAGAAACACCGTAGCTACCGAGGCGTAGGGTCTGCTAGTTCGTCCAGTTTTACTCAAAGTTCTATGCCCGTATTCCGCATCCCTAGTTTCAAGCGTATGGAGGGGTCGGGTGAAGCGGATGTCTAGACTGGTAGACATCCTCGGCAGCCCCCAAGTGATGTTTGTGTCCCCGCCGTTTGACGGGGTCGGTAGTTTGGTAATAAATCTTTAACGCGTAAAGTAAGAAGGCAAAGATGCTTATCTTTTTTCTTTGGACGTTCGTTCGTCATCGACCCAGGAGATCCATTGGGCTCCCCTTTACAGAGGTCCTATCATCAGGTCGTTCCGTGGTCCTGCATGGGGAGGCGAAGGGTCGTCTGCCCATGTGGGCGCCTTAATTGCCGCGTCCGGAGCGGGTCAGTGGTGGGCCATACCCAGGCAGTGTCTAGTTTGACTGGGGGGACGCCTTGTCGACCGGGGCGCGTCCCGTCAGTTCTGGTGCGTCCCCTCAGGTATCAATCAGCATTGATTCTGTATTTAAAGAGGGGAAGGGAGAGGGTTTTTCGTCCAACCTTTCGCCTTTCCTTAGCTGCAGTGGCTCCTCCTTAAATAGGGTGGGGGAGGGGAGTTCTCATCCCACCTCTTCTTCTGCCTCTGAGCCGCTATCTCTCCTTCTTCTTCCTTTCCGCCGAATGCATCCGTGCGTCACGGTGGTTCCTGAGTGAGGAAGAGTAATGCCAGAGAGAGAGAGAGAAAACTCACAAATCCGCTCGTGAATCTGGAGCGTGATGTCAAGCCGGAGGTCATCCAATGTAGATGAGATGGTGCGTGCCGCCCTTGCTGAGGAGTCGCTGCTGCTGAAGGAGAAGGGGCGCTGGTGGGCGCCGTGCGTCGTCGACTTCGTCGTCGTTCGCTATGCTCCTCCTTTGGCTGGAGGGGTTTCCTACCCTGACGCCATTGTCAGGGTTGTGGCTGGCGATGATGGCATAGTCCCCGGACGCCCTGGCGAAGGCGTTGTAGATGACGACGCCTTTGAGGATCCTGCAAAGCGGCGGGATGTCGCCGATGGAGAGCATGGCGCGGTGGCCATAGTAGATGAGCTAGCCCGTGTACACGCTCCTGGCACCGCCGATGGAGAGCATGGCACGGCGGCCGTAGTAGACGAGCTGGCCCGTGTACACGCCCCGGGCGTCACAGATGGAGAGCATGACGCGGCGGCCGCAGTAGATGAACTGGCCCATGTACACGCCCCGGGCGTCGCCGATGGAGAGCGTGGCGCGGCGACCGCAGCAGTACTTGTAGCAAAGCTAAGCAGAGACTGTAATTGAAATAATTTTGTGGGGGAAGCCCCCGAGTAAACAGTCTTTTGAATTTACAAGTATATTAGTCCTTTTTGTAATGAAATCACTTTGTAAGTGGCAAATTTGTGCAAAAAATGAACAAATCTTCATCTTTTGCCTATGGCAAGCAGTTTTATAACTTTCTCTCTTTTTGTAGAAACGGTTTTAGTGTCCTCCGACCCTTCTCACGGTCTAAGTCGTAAGAAACTAAGAACGTGGGTGAACTAATTCTGATTTGAGCTGGTGAGCAAAGAGGTTGCAGCCGCTGGAGCGTGGGTCTCCCGCAGTCCTACTAGTTGTATTCATAATTTGTTCCCAAAATCTTAGCCCTTAGGACTTATTTATGAGAAGAATGGAAAACTTAGCGAATGTTTGCAAATATAACACATGAGGTTTTTTGCAAGTGTAAGCGTAATACATGTATTACTCATGTCAGCCCCCGAGTGAGGTCTGGCCCCTCGTGATTTGCAGGGGTCGGAAGTCACAAAGGATCGAGGTTTTGTAATGACAAAAACTGATAAGGAAGAGTGTACGCTTATTTTAAGGGTAAAAACGACGTAGCTGCTCAATATTCCAGGCGTTGGTGAAGACCTCGCCGTTGATGGTTTTCAACCGGTAGGCGCCTGGGCGAAGTACTTCCACGATGACGTAGGGCCCTTCCCAGGGCAGGGAGAGTTTGTGGCGGTCCTTGTTGCTCTGCACAAGACGAAGGACGTGGTCTCCGACGTTGAAGGCTCGACCCCGCACCCGTCGGCTGTGGTACCGTCGCAACACCTGCTGGTACTTAGCCGAATGGAGGAGGGCGATGTCGCGGGCTTCATCTAGCTGGTCCATGGCGTCTTGGTGGGATGCCTCGGCCCCCTGTTTGTCGTATGCTTTGATTCTTGGTGCTCCATAGTCAAGGTACGTTGGAAGAACGGCCTCGGAATCGTAGACCATGAAGAAGGGTGTGTAGCCGGTGGCCCAGCTAGGAGTTGTCCTTAGGCTCCAGAGCACGGCCGGGAGCTCAACGAGCCAGCGCGCGCCAAACTTGTTCAACCGGTTGAAAATTCTGGGTTTGAGGCCTTGAAGGAGCATGCCGTTTGCGTGCTCGACCTACCCGTTCGTCCGGGGGTGTGCGACGGCTGCCCAATCAATCCGGATGTGTTGTTCATCACAGAACCGAATGAATTTCCTGCTAGTGAACTACGTGCCGTTATCTGTGATGATGGAGTTCGGTACTCCAAAGCGATGGATGATGTCGAGGGAGAATAGCACAGCTTGCTCGAATTTGATCATGGATATTGGTCGAGCTTCAATCCATTTTGTAAACTTGTCTATGGTGATAAGCAGGTGGGTGAAGCCCCCGGGTGCCTTTTTGAGTGGCCCAACCAGGTCGAGCCCCAGACCACGAAGGGCCATGTGATGGGGATCATCTGGAGTGCCTAGGCCGGGAGGTGTGTTTGCTGAGCGTAGTACTGGCACCCTTCGTAGGTGCGTACAATTTGTTTGGCATCGGCTACTGCGGTGGGCCAGTAGAAGCCTTGTCGAAATGCATTCCCAACCAAGGTTCTTGGTGCGGCATGATGACCGCAGACTCCACCGTGGATGTCGCCCAACAGGAGTTTTCTCTGTTCGCCAGGGATACAGAGTTGCAGAATCCCGATGTGACTCTGTTTGTAGAGTTCACCCTCTACAAGAACGAAGGACTTGGTGCGTCGCGCGAGCCATCGGGCCTCTGTCTTGTCTGCCGGTAGTATGTCATGGAGGAGGTAGTCGAGGTAAAGCGTTCTCCAGTCATTGGGAGGGTCGGACTCCGCTGCTGGGTCCTCTTCAAGCTCCATGACCTCGGGGTCGGGCGGAGCAGTTGGCAGATCGGCCCCTGGGGTCGGACTAGAAGGGCCATCATCGGCTTATTCCGACCCCATGTAGCGTACTGAGGGTTTGTGTTGATCACTGGCAAAGACGCCTGTCGGGACTGGCTCTTGGTCAGACACTGCTTTTGCGAGCGTGTCGGCTGCTTCGTTGAGGCGCCTTGGGATGTGATTGAGTTCGAGGCCGTCGAATTTGTCCTCCAGCCATTGGATTTCTTGACAGTATGCCTCCATCTTGGCGTCGTGGCAGCATGACTCTTTCATGACCTGGTTGACGACCAGCTGAGAGTCGCCCCTAATGTCGAGGCGTCGGATGCGTAGCTCGATGGCGATTCGTAGGCCGTTGACGAGCGCTTCATATTCTGTAGTATTGTTTGATGAGGGGAAATGGAGCCGAACCATGTACCTCATGTGGACCCCGAGGGGAGATACAAAAACTAGTCCTGCTCCAGCGCCCTTCTTCATCAGCGATCCGTCGAAGTACATTGTCTAGTACTCTTGATCGACGGCTGCTGGTGGCATCTGGACCTCGGTCCACTCCGCGATGAAGTCAGCCAGTACCTGAGATTTGATCGCTGTTCGGGGGGGCATAAGAAATGCCCTGATCCATCAGCTCGAGTGCCCACTTTGCGGTTCTTCCCATAGCATCATGGCTATGGACGACCTCGCCGAGGGGGAACGACGTCACTACTATCATGGGGTGTGACTCGAAGTAGTGGCGTAGCTTCCTTTTGGTGATGAGGACGGTGTAGAGGAGTTTCTGGATTTGGGAGTAGCGGGTTTTGGAGTCGGATAACACCTCGCTGATGAAATATACAGGGCGCTGCACTTTGAATGCGTGCCCCTCTTCCTCTCGCTCTACTACTAAGGCGAAGCTAACCACTTGGGTGGTGGCCAATATGTACAGTAGGATGGATTCTCCGTTGCATGGAGGAACTAGGACCGGCGGTTTAGTTAAAAATTGCTTAACCATGTCAAGTGCCTCCTGAGCCTTGGCTGTCCACTCAAAGCGGTCAGATTTCTTCAGGAGTCAATAAAGGGGGAGTCCTCGTTCGCCGAGGCGCGAAATGAATCGGCTGAGGGCGGCAAGGCACCCTGTGATCCGCTGAACCCCCTTTATGTTTTGGATCGGGCCCATCCTTGTGATGGCTGATATCTTCTCCGGGTTGGCTTCGATGCCACGCTTGGAGACGATGAAGCCGAGCAGCATGCCCCTCGGGACCCTAAAAACGCATTTTTTGGGATTGAGTTTGATGCCGTTTGCCCGAAGTTTCACAAAGGTTTGTTCAAGGTCGGCGACAAGGTGGTTAGCTCGCTTGGACTTGACTACGATGTCATCGACATGGGCCTCAACAGTTCACCCGATGAGGTCTCCGAAGCAATTGAGCATACAGCGCTGGTAAGTCGCCCCAGCATTCTTTAGACCGAACGGTATTGAAATGTAGCAAAACGATCCAAAGGGGGTGATAAAAGATGTCGCGAGTTGGTCGGACTCTTTCATCGCGATTTGGTGGTAGCCGGAGTATGCATCAAGGAAGTAGAGGGTTTCGCACCCTGAGGTGGAATTGACTATTTGGTCTATTCATGGCAAAGGAAACGGATCCTTCGGACACGCTTTGTTGAGGCCGGTGTAATCGACACACATTCTCCATTTCCTGCTCTTTTTTCGCACAAGAACGCGATTTGCTAACCACTCTGGGTGGTATACTTCCTTAATAAATCCTGCGGCTAGTAGTTTGGCTATCTCCTCGTCGATGGCCCTGCGTTTCTCCTCGTCGAAGCGGCGTAGGCGTTGCTTTATCGGCTTGGAGCCCGGGTGAATTTTTAAGGTATGCTCGGCGACCTCCCTCGGGATGCTCGGCATATCCGAGGGTTTCCATGCAAAAATGTCTTTGTTATCGCGGAGGAAGTCAACGAGCGCGCTTTCCTATTCAGAGGAGAGCGCGGTCCCTATATGGACTTTTTTGCCCTCGGAGTTGCTGGGGTCCAAGAGGACCTCCTTGGGTCCTTCCGCTGATTTGAATGACCTGGACGACCTCTTCGCGTTGGGTGCCCCTTAAACGACCTCCTCCCTGAGGGTGACCAGCTCTTCGGAGGCGATGACTGCGGTTGCGTGTCCGCAGCATTCGACTTCGCACTCGTAAGCGCGCTGGAAAGAGGTGCCGATGGTGATGACCCCGCAGGGGCCTGACATCTTTAGCTTAAGGTACGTGTAATTGGGGACAGCCATGAACTTCGCGTAGCATGGTCATCCCAGGATGGCATGGAAAGTCCCCGGGAACCCCACTACGTCGAAGGTGAGGATTTCAGTCCGGTAATTGGACCGATCCCTGAAAGTTACGGGCAGATCGATCTACCCCAATGGCACGGCTTGCCTACCAGGCACGACGCCATGGAAAGGCGCTCAGATGGGGCGGAGGTTCGTTCGGTCGACGCCCATCTCATCGAGCGTCTTGGCGTACATGATGTTGAGGCCGTTGCCTTTGTCCATCAGTACTTTCGTGAGCCGCTTTGGTCCGACGATCAGATCGACGACAAGCAGGTACCTTCCCGGATGTGGGACGGCATCCGGATGGTCGGCCCGGTCGAAGGTTATGGCGGATTCCGACCACCGGAGGAAGGCCGGCGTGGCCGGTCCGGCTGTATAGACCTTGCGGTGCGCGAGCTTTTGGCGGCGCTTGGAGTCGTAGGCCATTGATCCTCCGAAGATCATGAGGGCGCCGGTTGGCGTTGGGAAGGCATCGTCCTTCTCCTCTGTGTCGTCTGTGGTGGGAACAGGCTCCTTCCCCTGCTCCCCTTTGTTAAGGCCCCCGGACAAGTATTTGCGCATGAGGCCGCAATCCTTGTATAGATGCTTGGCCGGGAAGGCGTGGTTTGGGCATGGCCCCTCGAGCATTTTCTCGAAGTGGTTCGAAGTGCCCTCCGTGGGCTTCCGGCCACCTTTGCGGTCTGCAGCGGCCACGAGCGAGTTGTCGCGTCGTTGCTTCTTATTTTTCCTTTTGGCGGGACGGTTGGAGGCGCCTTCGCCGGTGTCCTCGTCCCGCCTCGTCCTTCCGTTGGAGCGATCGAAGATGGCTCCGACCGCCTCCTCTCCAGAGGCATGACTGGTGGTGATGTCCAGGAGTTCCTTGGTAGTCCGCGGGCCCCTGCATCTTAGCTTGTGGACCAGGGATTCGCAGGTTGTCCCGGATAAGAAGGCTCCTATTACGTCGGCGTCGGCGACGTTAGGGAGCTCGTTGCACTGCCGAGAGAAGCGCCGGATGTACCCACGAAGGGTTTCATCGGCCTTCTGGTGGCAGTTCTTGAGGTCCCATGGGTTCCCAGGGCTTTTGTACGTGCCCTGGAAGTTGCCCACGAAGATCTCCGTCAGATCCGCCCAACTCTGAATGACATTGGACGGTAGGTGCTCCAGCCATGCTCGCGCTGAATCGGCCAAGAACAGTGGGAGATTGCGAATAATGAAATCGTCATCACTCGCACCACCGGCCTAACATGCAAGCTAGTAGTCTTCGAGCCAAAGCCCAGGATTTGTTTCGCCAGAATATTTAGGGATGTTGGTAGGCGGTCGATACCTTAGGGGGAACGCAGCGTTGAGGATGTGCCGACCGAAGGCCTAAGGCCGATAGTCCTCGTTGCAGTCATAGCATCCACCACGTCAGGGATGGTAGCCGCAGTGTGCAGCTTCTCCATCGTCGTCGTGGGTGCATCGCCGAGCATCGATGATGCTGCGTACGTCGCGGCCATGGCCGAGGCGTTGATGCACTAGGACGACGGAGGGCTACCTGCCGCCTGGCAGCGTTTGGTGAACGGACGCGTCCCTAGTGGGATGCACTGAGGGCGTGTGCTGGCTGGTGTTGGGTTCGCATCATCGGGACAACGAACTTTCTGCCTGCTGCGTCGCCGCATGCTCAAGCAATGTGTGAATCTCCCTGTGGGCCCGGCGATCCTCAGACGTCGCGACCTTTGGGAGGCCGTGAAGCAAGGCCGCTGCGGCGGTGATGTTCTGGCTTGCTCGAGCGAAGTGAGGGAGAGTCCCATCATCGGTGAGGATCCTCCGATGCACATCACAGGCGGAGGCGCGTGCGTGCCCACCGTCTCCGCGATGCTTGATCTCCTCCTCGATGTTTTGGAACTCCCGGACAAGCTGTTGTCCGGCGTCATCGATCTCTAGCTTTCGTGCTCTTAGTTGCTCCATCCTTATGTGAGATGGAACCACCGTCTCTGCCTCGATCCTAGCATCGGGGTTGCCAGTTGGGGTTGTCTCCTCTCTGGAGACGCTTTGGACGTGCCCTTCGGGGGTTTGCGTCATGAAGCATTCTCGGGAAGGGTGATGGCTCCCTTTGCTGGAGTCAGAGCTGGAGGACGACTCTGGTTTCTCCGCGAGGAGCCCGTAGAGTGTCTCTAGATCATGTTCAACTACCCCCATGAACTCACTGTCCGTATTCGGCTGAACCATGTGCAGAGCCAGAAGGCGGCCAGCGGTCGCCGCGGCATTGTGGTGACCGAATGGAAATGCTGTCGGGGCACTTTGTACGGGACCTTCTAGAAAAAGGGGGATGCTGTGCGGGGGCTCCCTAGATAACTGGGGTCCAAGGGAGTCATCCCATGGGCCCTCAGGCCTCAGACGGCTGAGGTTGATGGAAGGGAGAAACTGTGCGGCCATGTGGGTCAGCGCCAGTTCTCCTCCTAGTGTGACGATAAAGTCTAGGTCACCCAAACGCACATGTGTGCCCGGGGCCCAGCTGATTGCGTGGGTGGCCATCCAAGGCCTGATTTGGAACGCGCAAGGCCCCTACCTGGCGCGCCAACTGTCGGTGTTTCGTGCAAGCACCGGCAAGTAAATTTATAGTAATGCGCGTTAGGCTCGGATGGTGCGCTAAAGGACACAAGATTTATATTGGTTTGGGCCGAATGTCCCTACGTCCAGTTTGTTGCTGCTCATGTTATTAGCACCATGAACGGTCCGTAGTAGGGGGTATAAACGATCGAGAGAGGGACTGGTCCCAAGTCTCTGATGGAACGGTTGAAAGGAGGTCAAGAGCTTGGTAGTAGCTTGACTGTGTGTGTGTCTTGTATTGTTCGGTCAAAAGTCTGTCGTCTTGATGGAGGAAGCGCATCCCCTTTTATAGAGGAAGGGGCTGGCTTTTACAAGGGTGAGGGCTTTAGGATGCGTACTCTACTTAGTCTTGTGGCTCATGTCTACCTGGCCTAGTTCTTCATTCTGATGAGTACGAAGGAAGATAAGTGCCTACAATACTGTCGATGTCTCTGTAAAATGTCAGGTTGATTACAGAATGCTGCCCTACGCAGGGTATGGGCTGTAGTACAGTGGTTTTGACTTATTAGCCTCTCCCAACCTTGCTCTGCATGCCTTCTGGTTCCTGTGAGTCTTTTGACTTGGTGGACCTGAGGGGTCAGGAAGCGGGCGCCGCTCCCTTGGGTCCATAGCGTGGTGACAGAATATCCGTCGTTCATGGAGATAGCAAATCCTTTTCTGGAGCGTAGCGGTTGTCGTATATCTTTGTCAGGTTCCGTGTCCTAGGGCTGAAGGCGGCGCCTACAACTCTACAGGGCGAGGAGTATGCACCTGTAATACCTTTTGGGCTCTACGACGCCCGGAAGGGTCTAAAGCACCTGTCCCGTCGTTCCCTGGCAGTACTTTTCCTGTCAGGGCACAGGGTATGGTCCTTGGAGCCATGGTTGACCCGAACATCTTGTCTTGCCCTGTACCTATCATCTTGAGGGAACGGGGAGAAGTTGTTAGGTAAGATGAAACCAGTCTTTAGATATGGAGCAGGGCGAGGCTCGTTCCTTACCGTCGGGTGAAACGGAGACCAATCCCAATCTCTTGGGCGAGACCGATCCTGCCCCTCTGGGGTCGGGCGAGGCAGAATCTATCCCTTAGCCCTCGGGCGAGACCGAGCCCGCCCTAAAGGCGTCGGGCGAGACAGAGACTAGCCCTGAGCCCTCGGGCGAGGCAGAGCTACCTCAAAGGCATCGGGCGGGACGGAGACTAGCCCTGAGCCCTCGGTCGAGGCAGAGCCACCTCAAAGGCGTCGGGCGAGACGGAGACTAGCCCTGAGCCCTCGGGCGAGTCAGAGCCAAACTCCTATCATTCGAGCAAGGGATGCTACGACGCCCTTATCCATCTAGAAGTTTTTAACGTTCGGTGGTTATTGGATCTACCTTCTGGGGTACCCCGGTATTAGGTCCCTAATAGTAGCCCCGAGCCTCTAGGTGATTCGGATAGAATCGCCTGGAGGGTGTTTTCGATTTCGTCAAAGTTACTTTGCCAGAGGGTGCGCGCGAGCGCACCCGATGGGTGTAGCCCTTGACGCCTAAGGCGCCGTGGGTTCTATTGTGGCCCCTCCGCCCCGGGACGGAGCTTGGGGACCTAATGCCGAGCCGAAGCTCGGCGGCACGAGGGACTCGTTCAACTGTCGGTGTTTCGTGCAAGCACCAGCAAGTAAATTTATAGTAATGCGTGTTAGGCTCGGATGGTGCGCTAAAGGACACAAGATTTATACTGGTTCGGGCCGAATGTCCCTACATCCAGTTTGTTGCTGCTCGTGTTATTAGCACCGTGAATGGTCCGTAGTAGGGGGTACAAACGATCGAGAGAGGGATTGGTCCCAAGTCTCTGATGGAAGGGTTGAAAGGAGGTCAAGAGCTTGGTAGCAGCTTGACTGTGTGTGTGTGTGTCTTGTATTGTTCGATCAAAAGTCCGTCGTCTTGATGGAGGAAGCGCATCCCCTTTTATAGAGGAAGGGGCTGGCTTTTACAAGGGTGAGGGCTTTAGGATGCGTACTCTACTTAGTCTTGTGGCTCACGTCTACCTGGCCTGGTTCTTCATTCTGATGAGTGCGAAGGAAGATAAGCGCCTACAATACTGTCGATGTCTCTGTAGAATGTCAGGTTGATTACAGAATGCTGCCCTGCGCAGGGTATGTGCTATAGTATAGTGGTTTTGACTTATTAGCCTCTCCCAGCCTTGCTGTGCACGCCTTCTGGTTCCTGTGAGTCTTCTGACTTGGTGGACCTGAGGGGTCGGGAAGCGGGCGCCGCTCCCTCGGGTCCATAGCGTGGTGACGGAATATCCGTCGTTCGTGGAGATAGCAAATCCTTTTCTAGAGCGTAGCGGTTGTCGTATATCTTTATCGAGTTCCATGTCCCAGGGCTGAAGGCGGCGCCTACAACTCTACAGGGCGAGGAGTATGCACCTGTAATACCTTACGAGCTCTGTGGCGCCCGGAAGGGTCTAAAGCACCTGTCCCGTCGTTCCCTGGCAATACTTTTTTTGCCAGGGCGCAGGGTATGGTCCTTGGAGCCATGGTTGACCCGAACGTCTTGTCTTGCCCTGTACCTATCATCTTGAGGGAACGGGGAGAAGTTGTTAGGTAAGATGAAACCAGTCTTTAGATATGGAGTAGGGCGAGGCTCGTTCCTTGCCGTCGGGCAAAACAGAGACCAATCCCTATCTTTTGGGCGAGACCGATCCTACCCCTCCGGGGTCGGGCGAGGCGGAATCTATCCCTCAGCCCTTCGGCGAGACTGAGCCCGCCCTAAAGGTGTTGGGCGAGACAGAGACTAGCCCTAAGCCCTCGGGCAAGGCAGAGCCACCTCAAAGGTGTCGGGTGAGACAGAGACTAGCCCTGAGCCCTCGGTCGAGGCAAAGCCACCTCAAAGGCGTCAGGCGAGACGGAGACTAGCCCTGAGCCCTCGGGCGAGTCAGAGCCAAACTCCTATCATTCGAGCAAGGGATGCTACGGCGCCCTTATCCGTCCAGAAGTTTTTAACGTTCGGTGGTTATTGGATCCACCTTCTGGGGTACCCCGGTATTAGGTCCCTGACAATAGTAAAATCAATACTATTGTTCTGCTATATTCCTCTAGTTTTGCTTTTCAAACACAAGTGGAATCCAAAGAAAGGTAGCATATGATTCTTGTTAGTACTAATCTTTTGCAGGATAGTATTGGCAAAGATCGTGTGTATTTCAATCGAGCAGGCTACATGTCTGTAGGACAAGACATGCTACAAACCTGGACATGTGGTCATATTTTTTCTCACAACATTGTCCATTCCCATTATTTTGGAAACCTCGTTTGTCCTCATGTTGTACAGGATCGACTTCAAACAAAATCGACGCCGAGGACGGCTTTTCGTCAAGAAAGGGAGGATGATGAGGACATGACCTCCATACATATGACCATTCTTGGAGAACCATATGGAGACCAAGGAGATCAAAGAGGGTGTCCTAACCGAGAAGGAGGCCCAAAGCTCATCCGGTTCGAGTCACCAAGGTGGAGGCCCAAATCAAGTTCGAGCCCATCTTGGGTTCTAGGACCAGTCTGTCATAAAATTGGCCGCACGGGCATGTCCAGGCTCTATTTTTGACGATCCACATATGGATGGAAAGCTAATTAGATAAGAAAGCCATTGCAAGTGGCCTCATGTCAAAAGCCCTTCGGAATCAACGGAAATCATCGAAACAAGTCAGCGTCTAGAATTTGTCAGGGTGCTGCGACACCGTCTTTTGGTCCGTTGGACCGTGTATCGTGTTTGGGCCCATTAGGGGCGCGTCTAGGGGGGTGACGCCTAAGACTCTATAATTAGCAGCCATCGCTCTCCTTAGAGTTTAGGTTTTGTTTAGTTCTTGATTTCCTTGTGAAACAGATGTCGTTTTGCTGCAACTGTGCCGCCAAGGCTGCTTGCTGTGAACCAGGGCCCCAGTTCTTGATCTTGTTCGCCTATGGCGATTAGTCCTTTCAAATAAAGACTTGAACTCCTTCTCATTATCATAAGCCTCATATTTATTTGCAATTTCAGATTGCGTTTATCTCGTTCTTGCTTGTGTTCTCGATTCGCTTGCAGGAAAGCCGTCTCGGCGAGGTCAATCGCGTTCGCGTGGTTGATAACCAACGGAGCAGTGGTGTAATAGTTGTGGGGGTCCGAATTAGTCTTGGTTCGAAGCCTAGATCATGAACATCGAGTCGCCACCAATCGACGCTATCATACCTTTCGGAAGATCGGGCCTTGTCTACATCAAAGCCAATGATTATCATCTGATTAGCGTAAGGTGTTTGAGCAAATCAAGGATTGTGATAGAGCTAATGAGGTCTGGAAGAGATTGGAGAAAACATATGAGGGCACATATTCTCAAGGACAAATTGACAAGCTTCAAGATGAAGAAAGATGAGAGCAATCCAGAGATGTTCCATCGATTGCAAGTGATTGTCAATGATTTGAAGGCATTGAGAGAGAAGATCAATGATGATGATGTGTCTCATCGGTTCTTGATGTGTCTACCTCCAAGATTTGAGATATTGAGATTGCTCATCATAAGAGGAGGATTGAAGGAGATCACCCCTAACCAAGTACTATGTGATGTCATGACACAAGAGACATACCGTGTGGAAAGAGAAGGGGTTGATAAGCATGACAAGAAGGAAGATGAAGACAAGAAGAAGAAGAGTGTAGCATTTAAGGCTAGCTCATCATCCTAGAACAAGGGCAAGTACAAGAAAGAATCAAGTGATGATGAAGATCTTAGTGACATTGATGATGAAGCTATGGCTCTCTTTGTGCGCAAGATGGGCAAATTCATGAAGAAGAAGAGCTATGGTGCAAGAAAGAGAAGAGATCACACCAAGAGCAAAGAATATGTGAGAAGATGCTACAATTGCAAGAGCCTCGATCACGTTGTAGTGAATTGTCCCTACAATAGTGACAATGATGAGTATGCGAAGAAGAAGCACAAGAAGGAAAAGAAGGAAAAGAAGGAGAAGGAGAAGAAGAAGAAGATGACCTTCCAAAAGAAGAAGAAGGGTGGAGGCTATGTGGTCACTTGGGATAGTGATGGCTCTTCAGATAGGGTGTGATTGGTTGCAGAGCAAGCCTCGAGCCAGGATGGTTAGGCTATGCAGGACCAAAGAAGCCGGGTTGAGCTCGTGCAAGTGGTCATGTTTGGTTGTCTTTGTTGTTGGTTCAGTATGAGATGAGATCATGTTTGGTTGCATGCATGCATCAAAGTTTTGAGTGTCTGACACATGGGCCTCTGCACCATGCGTGAATCAAGCCATCCTACATGGAGAGGGAAGTGAAAATTGAGAAGACAGAGACGTGCGGGGTGGAGGAGGGCAGATGAACGAAAGGATGTAGGCGAAAGGTGCGAGTAGGGGAACCAAACACAGCGCAATGCACCGAGTGATACCGGATGGGCCTTCGGACGGCGTGAGCGGGGCAACCAATCATGCCCATAGTGATGGCTCTAGTGATGATGATAAGAAATCCATCAAGAAAGCACTAGCAAGCATCGCCATCAGCAACAAGCCCTCCATCTTCGACACTCCATCGACATGCCTCATGGTAAAGCCTACCAAGGTAAAATATGATGTGAGTGATAATGATGAATGTGAAAGTGATGCTTGTAGGAGTGAGGATGATGAGGAGTATAGCAAGGAGGAGCTCATGGACATGTGTGAGCAAGTACACACTTGCTTTGAGATGAAGATAAAGGAGTGCAAAGAATTGTGCAAGAAAGTCAATTTTCTTGTGCAATCCTTTGATGAGCTCAATGCCACTCATAGGAGGCTAATGGAAGCCCATGAGAAGCTTGGCAAATCTCACTCTAAGCTTAAAAAGGCTCATTCCTCTCTCATTGAGCAAGCCAATGAGGAGGCCAAGAAGGAGCAAGTGATTGTGTCTTGTGATGTGGGACTAACATGTGATATTATTATTGAATCCTTTAATAAACCCATTGTTGTTGCTCTCACTAACCCTTCTTGTAGCACTACCACTTCTACTTCACCTTTGAGTGATGGTTTCACTTGTGATGCCTCACTAATAGTAGAAAATGAGACCCTCAAGAAGGAGGTGAATGAGACCCTCAAGAAGGAGGTGAATGAGCTCACTCATGCCTTAGGCAATGCCTATGGTGGAGATGCCCGCTTGCTTAAGTGCTTGGGTAGCCAAAGGTTTTCTCTCAACAAAGAGGGATTAGGCTATACCCCCAAGAAAGGAAAGATAGCCTTTGTCACTCCCAAAGCTAGCTTTGTGAAGGGCAATGGTTAGTTTTGCAATAGATACAAGCAAGTTGAGCATATAGAGCAATATTGTAAGACTAACAAGAACAGGCAGCCTAATGTATCCTCAATTAGATTTGATTCTTGTTACATGCTTGTTAAGGGTGTCAATGGTGTGAAGGCTAAGTTCATTGGTGCACCAATTGTGGGCCCAAAAAAGAAGGCCATTTGGGTACCAAAGACCTTGGCAACTAACCTTCAAGGACCCAAGCAAGTTTGGGTACCTAAAAAGAATTGATCTTCTTTTGTAGGTCAATTATAAAGCTGGAGGAAGGCATTGGGTGCTTGATAGTGGGTGCACACAACACATGACCAGTGATTCAAGAATGTTCAATTCAATCAATGAGAATGAGAGCAATGGGATTGATAGTATCACATTTGGTAACAATGGCAAAGGCAAGGTCAAAGGTCTTGGTAAGATTGCAATATCCAATAACTTGAGCATTTCCAATGTGCTACTAATAGAGAGCTTGAACTTCAACCTATTGTCGGTAGCTCAATTGTGTGATCTTGGTTTCAAGTGCATATTTGGTGTGGATGATGTAGAGATCATAAGTGTAGATGGCTCTAACTTGATATTCAAAGGATTTAGATATGAGAATCTATACTTAGTTGATTTCAATGCCAGAGAAGCTCAATTGTCAACATGTTTGCTCATTAAGTCTAGCATGGGTTGGTTATGGCATAGAAGGCTTGGTCATGTTGGAATGAAACAATTGAACAAGTTGATCAAATATGACCTAGTTAATGGCTTGAATAATGTCACATTTGAGAAGGATAAGCTTTGTAGTACATGTCAATCCAGAAAGCAAGTAGGAAACACACATCCTAAGAAGAGCATGATGAGCACATCTAAGGCATTTGAGTTGTTGCACATGGATTTATTTGGACCAACCACATACACTAGCATTGGTGGAAACAAATATGGATTTATGATTGTGGATGATTTCACTAGATACACTTGGGTGTTCTTTCTTGTTGATAAGAGTGATGTGCTTGCAACCTTCAAGACATTCATCAAGAGAATTCACAATGAGTTTGAAACAACCATCAAGAAAGTGAGAAATGACAATGGAAGTGAGTTCAAAAATACAAGAATTGATGAGCTTTGTGATGAGTTTGGAATTAGGCATCAATTCTCGGCTAAGTACACTCCTCAATCAAATGGCCTAGTTGAGAGGAAGAATAGAACTTTAATTGACATGGCAATATCAATGTTGAGTGAGTACAATGTGAGTCATTCATTTTGGGCCGAAGCAATCAACATGGCTTGCTACTATAGCAACCGACTCTATTGTCATCCATTGAAGGAGAAGACCCCATATGGGCTCTTGAATGATAGAAAGCCCAATATTGCATACTTTAGGTTTTTGGTTGCAAATGCTACATATTGAAGAAAGGCACAAGATTGAGCAAGTTTGAGAAGAAATGTGATGAAGGTTTCTTGCTTGGTTACTCAACTACTAGCAAGGCTTATAGAGTTTGGAATTTGGCTAGTGGTACTCTTGATGAGGTTCATGATGTGGAATTTGATGAAACCAATGGTTCCCAAGAGGAAGATGAGAATCTAGATGATATGAGAGGCACTCAATTGGTCAATGCAATGAAGGACATGGATATTGGTGACATAAGGACTAGAGAGGTGATTGATGTTGAAGATGACAAGAATCAAGTGCTCTCTAACTCAAATGTGCAAGCTAGTGGTTCTCATGATGAAGATCAAGCAAGTGCTAGTGACGACAAAGTGCAAGATCAACAACAAGTGGCTAGTTCATCATCTCAACCAAGTGATCAATCAAATGCAAGCAATCAAGTGCAAGTGCTCCAACCAACCAATGTTGCAAAGATCATCCATTGGACTCCATAATTGTTGATATCTCAAGAGGTGTGCAAACAAGATCAAGATTGGCATCATTTTGTGAACACTTCTCATTTGTGTTATCCATTGAACCTAAGAAGATAGATGAAGCTTTAAAGGATTTTGATTGGGTAAATGCTATGCATGAAGAGCTAAACAACTTCATAAGAAATCAAGTATGGGAGTTAATTGAGAGGCCTATGGATCATAATGTGATTGGAACTAAATGGGTCTTTCGGAACAAACAAGATCAAGATGGGATAGTTGTAAGGAACAAAGCAAGATTAGTGGCTCAAGGTTACACTCAAGTTGAAGGTCTTGACTTTGGAGAAACATATGCCCCGGTTGCAAGATTAGAAGCAATTAGGATCTTTTTAGCCAATGCTTGTGCCCACAACATCAAGTTGTACCAAATGGATGTGAAGAGTGCATTTCTCAATGGGTACATCAATGAGCTTATGTATGTTGAGCAACCTCCTAGGTTTGAAGATGAGAAGAAACCCAACCATGTTTACAAGTTGAGAAAGGCTTTGTATGGATTGAAACAAGCACCAAGAGCGTGGTTTGAGAGATTGAGGGATTTCCTACTCTCTAAGGGATTTAAGATGGGAAAGGTTGACACCACTCTCTTCACCAAGAAGCTAGGCAATGACTTGTTTGTGTTGCAAATCTATGTTGATGATATCATATTTGGATCAACCAATCAAGATTTTTATGAGGAGTTTAGAAAGATAATGGCAAGTGAGTTTGAGATGTCCATGATTGGAGAGCTTAGATACTTCCTTGGTCTTCAAATCAAGCAAATGAAGAATGACACATTTGTGAGTCAAGGAAGTACATCAAAGACATGCTCAAGAATTTTGGAATGGATGATGCTAAAGCTATTAGTACACCAATGGGGACAAATGGAAACTTGGATAGTGATGCTAGTGGCAACATGGTGGATCAATAGATATATCGGTCTATGATTGGAAGCCTACTCTATGTGACCGCATCAAGGCCGGATGTGATGTTTAGTGTATGCATGTGTGCTAGATTTCAAGCCTCACCAAGAGAAAGTCATTTGATTACAACAAAGAGAATATTGAGGTACTTGAAGCATACACAAAATGTTGGATTGTGGTATCCCAAAGGAGCAAGATTTGAGTTGATTGGGTATTCGGACTCCGGTTATGCGGGATGCAAAGTTGAAAGAAAGAGCACATCGGGCACATGTCAACTATTGGGAAAATCACTTGTGTCTTGGTCATCAAAGAAGCAAAATAGTGTAGCACTTTCAACCGCTGAAGTTGAGTACATTCCGGCCAGTAGTTGTTGTGCTCAATTACTTTGGATAAAGTCTACTTTGAGTGACTTTGGAATCAAGTTCAAACAAGTGCCATTGCTATGTGACAATGAGAGTGCTATCAAACTCACCAACAACCCGGTTCAACATGCAAGAACAAAGCACATTGATGTCCGCATAAGAGTTCACCAACAAAAAGGGGACATTTGTATTAAGAGTGTGGGCACCGATGGTCAACTTGCCGATATCTTCACCAAGCCATTTGATGAGAAGAGGTTTTGCAAGCTAAGGAATGGATTGAACATACTTGATTTCTCAAATATGTGTTGATGCACCCCCATTATATGACATGCCCCTCCTTCGAGCAAAGCAAGGTAAAGTTGATTGACATGTCATTCATCCATTGCTAAGGACTTATTTAGTGCATCTAGTCATTTCTATCATGTCTTAGGCTCATTCATGAAAATCAAATGAATTTGATGCTTGTATGGTATCACTATTGCTTGTATGTTTGAAATGATCTAGTGGTAGCATATGACATGTTTGTGGGCTTGTGAACCTAGTGTTTAATCTAGAGAATGAGCTATAAGTATTTAACTCAACATGGTACAAGATAACCCTTATTTGGAGGTGTGAAGAAGCTTGTCCTTGGATCAAACCGAGTTAAAAATATTTTGTAAATGACCTAGATTGAACCAAATTGAGAAAATGATCCTCACTTCACATGGTTTCACCCCAACCTGTCTAAAATTTGAGCTCACCTTTTGTGCTAATTGTTGACAAAGGGGAAGAGAATTCACAAAGATAGTAAGAGATAGGGGAGCAAACAAATGAAATGACATTGTAAGGGGATCAATTAAAATTTGAAGCACACAAGTAGGGGGAGCAAGCTCATAAACTTGTATGATGCATTTGTATGTGCATTACACTTGTTTGCTTGCATGACACAAGTTCTTTAAATTCCCTATCAATGCTTGTGTGGTGTATGCTAGATTATAGAAAATGATTGATGAAATGAAAACTGGCATGCATAGGATGATAGTTAGATGTACCTTGCATGTTTTACAAGTGATACTAGAGCCTTGCTTATAATGTTGATCTCACGAGGTATCTAGTGATTGTGTTGCAAGTGCTATCTAACTAACCATAGTGCTAAGGATGGTGTTCAAATGGCAACTCCGATTGGTATCATGCTTCAAAGGTCCATTCTTTACAACTTAGCATCATTTGGTAGCTATTACTCTCCCAAACTTCTAATCCATGCATATGTGCAAGCTTCCAAATCCAAACTCTTAGCACATATGTAGGGGGAGTTAATACTAACAAATTGGGTTGACGAAAGTTGTCCATAGTCTTTACACATGGTAATATGCTTGGGCAAGCAACATGAATCCAAAAAGATTTAATTGAATATCTTTGTAAATAGGTTGTCATCAATTACCAAAAAGGGGGAGATTGAAAACCTGAGTTTGGCTTTGGATAATTGAGAAAACCTAGGACTAACCTTTGATCTAAGTGAGTGAATTAGATAAGGTGGCCCATTCCAAGTGTTTGAGAAAGATGAGGTCCATGGAGTTGAAGATGGACATGTGTTAATGATGATCAAGCTCAAGTTGGAAAAGAAGAAAGAGAAAAACAAAAACCAAGAAGATTAAGGCAAAGGTATATGATAGGTTTTTGTTTTGCACTCAAGACACCATAGAGGGTGTGAGTGACTTAGGATTGATAGCCGTACTATAAAGAGGGGAAATCTTTGGCTAAACGGTTTATCGAGTGCCACTAGGTGACATGATTCTTGAATATGCATTTAGGAACCTAGTGTGCTAACCTTGACCCTTGTAAAATGCTTTGAAAATGCTAACACACATGTACACAAGTTCTACACTTTGTGGTTAGCAACTTGGAAGCAAGGGTGAAGCGGTTGTGAACTTAGAAAAAGAAAAAGAGGAGAAGGTCCATGACCGGACGCTGGCCGCGGGGTGACTAGACTCACCCCGGTGCATCCGGTCATTTATAGCGAGGTGGCACAGCTCTAGCCGAGAAGGCCTATGAGCGATCGGATGCTAGGATCTAACACAATGGCCGCATCAGGTCAACTCAAGCTGAGGAGAAACCGCTCGGTGGTGCGATCGGATGCAGGCGTGTTGTGTCGATCAGACGCGCAGGCGAAATGCAAATGCGCTGACGTACGCTGACGTCGCATGCGCAGAGGCGACACAGGTGTCGATCGAATGCTCGGGCGCATCAGGTCACCTCTGACCTGACGCGTCCAGTCACTAAAAACTAGCTCTAGAACGTCTCTGGAATTGACTGGACGCTAAGGGCTCGTGCGTCTGGTGGCACAAGCAGCGAGTCCGATCAAACATTAACAACACGGGCTCAGTTCTTAACCGTTGAGATCAAGCGGCCATGGTTGAATCGTGGGGACATGTGGTGGTGATCTAGCGAACGGATGCTGAGGAGGCTACGTTCGGTCACACCAACCGGTGCGTCCAGTCACCACGTAGAGGCACCCCTTTGATCATAACATCTCTATTTCGTTGGGGGTGTCTATTTAAAGGGTTTGGCCAGCTTGGGGCTCACTCTCTTGGCACTTTAACATACTTGACATCCTTGTGAGCCTAAGCAAACACCTCCCACTCATCTCCACCATTGATTCATTGTCATAGTGAGATTGGGAGTGATTCCAAGTGCATTTGCTTGAGTGATTGTATCTAGTGGCACTTGGGGGTCATTGTGGCTTCGACACGTGTTGGTGATTGTTCGTGGCTAGCTTCGGTGATTGTGAGGGGTCTTGCACCTTCCTCAGCGAAGTGCCGTAAGGTAGCTCTAGTAAATTGCTCGTGTCATTGAGTTACCTCACTTGTGGGTAGGTTCTTGCGGTGTCCAATTGTGTGGACGAGGTTCGCGCAACACCTCTTAACCGCTGAACCACCAAGTGTTGGTCAACATAATGGGGACTAGCATGCCGGCAAGCACGTGAACCTTAGGAGAAAAATTGGTTGTCTTTTTCCCATTGGTATTCTCCCAGTGATTGAATTGGTATTCATCTTGTGATTGGTTTACTCCTCTACGTGACGGTACAATCACCCTACTCACTCTCTTACATTCCTTGCAAACTAGTTGTCAACCTCTTTAGTGTAGTTAGTCTTTGAGAGCTGGTTAGTTTGGTTAGTATGGCTCTTTAGTTAGTCTTTGAGAGAACACTAGCTTAGTGAGTAGTGACCTACCTTGTTGTGTGTGATAGTGATCATAACAACTAGAATTATTGGAATAGGTGGCCAAGAGCTAGAGCAAAATTGCATTACACCGTTTGTTGTACTAATCAATTGCTCTAATGCTTTGTAGAGATTTTAAATAGGCTATTCACCCCCCCTCTAGCCATATTAGGACCTTTTACCGACCCAGTGAAGCGAGCAGTGGGGATGCTTTCGTCCTCACGTCCCAATGGCATATCAGCAGAGATCTAATTGAGGAGTGGATAGCTCTTGGCCAGAAGCCACTTTGTGTTTAAAACAAGTTCAAGAACATAGTTGATTCGGATGGCTATAAGGGTCCGGTTGTAAGTTGCCGCAGGCCAAAAGAGTTAAAGACCGACGCTAGTTTTGTCACTTATGTCGAAAACCAGGTGAAGAAGATTTGTGGGGCTTATCTTTTCAAGGAGCAGGAGGCCAAGAATGCCAGCCTTAGCTCGAAGAGGAGGCTAAACTGAATTTTTGATCTGATGGGAGCGGTGTATGACGATCGGCCTATTGTGGAGGAGAAAGTTGTAGAAAAAACTGATGGGCGAGCGTCGAAAGCTGTCCAGGGACAGAACAGCTCGGCAGGGCTGCTGGGAAACACAAAGCTCACGAGCTCGCCGACGTTCGGATTGGACGTGAGTTGGTGAAACCTGTCGAGAGGATGAGCCAAATGGTTTTGTTTTGTCTTGGTGAATACACTGGCGAGGCTAGTTGTAGTGATAGGGTGAGTTGGGCGTAACGAAATGGCCGTCCTTTTCCTTTATCGATTGAAATAACAGGTTCTGGGTTTCGATCGTTGATTTTTCGCTTGCTTATTCTTTTTGTACTATTTCAGGTTGACTCGCCCCCAGGCCTAAACCCCATGGCGCCTCCCAAGGTTTTGGCTGCTACTGCTGTGAATGCCTTTAATGATGACTTGTCTGTCATCGACCCTCCCACCTTTTCCTTTATTGTTTTGACCGCAATTGACCCATTGTCCTCCTTTCACTTTTCAGTCTATTCTTCTAAACTGAACTCAGCAGCAATAGAGCCTGCTCTATCGCCAGAAGATTGAAGAAGACAGCGTGGTGAAAACTCTTCGTGTTGAGGAGTTATAAAAGGAGGTTGGAAGCCCCAAGAAAAAGAATCATGATGAAAGGGAGCTACGAAAAGCGGCCGAAACCAGCCATTTGAAGGTGAAGGAGGAACTGGCAAGGGTCCATGAGGCCAAGATCAATGAAGCCTCATTGCTTAAGAAGAAAGCAAAAGAGATTGTGGCTCGGTATCGCCACTGTCTCAATGGCATTGGCTGTGACACCCAGCTTCCGGCGGAGTACATTGCTGCCCCGTTTATGGATTGTTTGCTTGGTGAGGTTTCGGCCCTAGAAGGTCACATGATTTCGCTATTTGATTTCGCTGCGGTAACCGCCTTTAAGGCTATATGCACTGGGCTTTTGGAAGCTACTTGTGATCACCTAGAGCATCTTGACTTGTCAGATGTTGATCGGTTTTTCTAGGTTTCATCGGAGGCTAACTCGATTGCTGGAAAAATTTTCAATTCGTTTTGGTCTATGGGTGGCAATGACATGGCCATTATGAATGCTGCTCTGTCATGCGGGAAGGTATTGGCTTGCTTAGTTTACTCTTCACTTGATCTTTTGTTGTTCCTAATGGCCTTCTTTGCGAATCCTGACGCGTTGTTGTTTTCTCCTTTCGCCAGTCTTCAGAGGAAAGGCGAGCGATTCGTGCCATGGTGGAGAAGTACCTGAACGATATGCGTGGTCCTCGTGATGGTGGCGATGCTTCACCTGCTATTTCGCCCATGGCTTTGCCTGCTGCTTTGCTAGCCCCTAGAGTCGAGAGCTCCGCAGCTGGCGCTGCTCGGAATGCTGGGAGAGACGGGGTAGATGAATAGATCTTGAACTTTCGTTGTGTGGACAAGATGTCTTAGGTGATGGTTGTAAGCATTTAACTGTTAACTTGTTGCCTTGAACATTTTCGGTGCGCAGGTTCCAAGCGAGGAGCCTGCACAACCACTTGACGTTAATCCGCTCATGATTCGTTGCGGTGATTTTTTGTTGGTGGCGCCTCATGGTCTCGGTACCGTCAGAAAGTTCGAAACGCTTGACTTTTTGACTTTTTGGGAATGCGGTATCGGCGAATGCGCCGAAAGGAGTACCTGCAACACTTCTTTGCCTCACTAGATCCATCCATTTTGGCCAATAGGCATCGCCTTCGCAGGTGGATTTGGCGCGCACGTGGTGAACCACATGCCGACTCCTCTGCCAGATTGCGGGAAGCTAAGGAGGAGCCGATTGATTATGAAAAACGCTGATACAATTTTTACTATAGCATGCATGATGACAGCGCCTGAATGTTTACAAATTGCTTTCGCTTTTGTGTATGCTTAGCTGAGACTCGTCACATTTTTGCCGAGTATAGTGGGCTTGTGTTTTTGTCTATGTGACTTGGTGGAAAAAAATCTACGCCTTCCCCCAACCTTTTTGGCGGGGGGTGGCGAAAGCACGCGTGAAAGGCTCCGATGCCAGCCCCTCAGGTGCTACTTAGAAATTTTGACGCCTTCCCCCAACCTTATCGGCAGGGGGTGGCGAGAGCACGCACGAAAAGGCTCCGATGTCAGCCCCTCGGTGCTACTTAGAAATTTTGACGCCTTCCCCCAACCTTTTCGATGGGGGTGGCGAAAGCATGCGCAAAAGGCTCCGATGCCAGCCCCTCGGCACTACTTAGAAATTTTGATGCCTTCCCCCAACCTTTTCAACAGGGGGTGACAAAAGCACGCGTGAAAGGCTCTGATGCCAGCCCCTCGGCGTTAGAAATTTGGATGCCTGCCCCCAACCTTTTCGGCTGGGGATGGTGAAAGCATGCGCGAAAGGCTCTGATGCTAGCCCCTCGGCGTTAGAATTTTGACGCCTTCCCCCAACCTTTTCGAAAGGGGGTGGCAAAAGCACGCGCGAAAGGCTCCGATGCCAGCCCTTCGGCGCTACTTAGAAATTTTGACGCCTTCCCCCAACCTTTTCGGCAGGGGGTGGCGAAAGCACGATTTATGGGAAACAATGATGTCGGTTGTGTGGTGGAAATGGGCTTTTGTTTTGCTTTATTATATTCAGTAAAGATGCGATAGACTTCGCTTTGATGGGAATTTACATTCTATTGGTTATCTTTTGATTGCTTATATATGACTTCTTTGCCTTCCCCTTTGGTTGAACGTATTGGCAGACCTGCGCAATTGGTATCTTTCCTTCTTCCTATTGTTTTGCGTTTACTTGCCATGAAGTTGCAAATAGTGGGGCGAATTAGCTAAATTGCCTGAAATGATGCTGGCTTTTGGCCTCCTTCGTGTTTGTTTCCGCAATATTGGAAATGACAGCCTGCTCCTTGACCTTTGGTGTTTAGGGTGATAGGTATTGCCAATCGGCTGAAAAAGCCTTTCGACACATCGGCACCTACTGCGCCTGTAGACCAAAAGGTGACCCATGCCACAAAAACTCATGTCGCAGCTCTGCCCGATGTGGGGATACTATAATTTTCCTATTGTCGCTCCCCCACTGATAGCTTATGTGGTGGTACCTTTATGTCTCGTGACATGACTCGTGGGCCTGGAGTGTGGTAGCGTTTAGGCATTTGGTCCACTCATGCTGGCTGTGGCGTTGGCTTTACGAGCTCTCTTTCAATATCTATTTTCACAATTCTATGGCTTATGCCTATATAATCTTTTGCTCCACGGAATGACGGATGGCGGGTGTATGGTATTTCTTGGATTTGCTCTGCCCTTGCGTAGCGTTATTGGCTACATTTCTAGCTCACCCTGGAGTGCCTAAAGTAAGCTAAGCTGCTAACTACAGATCTATGAGAAAATTTTGTATTTGGCCTTAAAAATAATGCTCCTTTTTTATTTGACATCGAAACTGAAAATCTTTCCTATATGTCCTGAACTCGAGTTTTTCTTTCGTATTTGACACTTCCGTCAGTTTGAGTTGGTAACGGTGTCAAGTCCTATGTGAAAAGTCCATTTTACCCCTCTGTACAAGCAGCAGACGCAGCCAAAGGGCGCCGGCAGGCCGTCTCCCAATCGCATCTTCATGGGGCCTCTCAAGAGGGCATCCGGGGGCTATACGCACTTGCTTATCGCCGTAGACAAGTTTACAAAGTGGATAGAGGCTCGATCGATCTCCGCAATCAAGTCCGAGCAATCCATGCTATTCTTCCTCGATATCGTCCATCGCTTTGGAGTCCTGAACTCCATTATCAAGGACAATGGCACGCAGTTCACCGGGAAAAAGTTCCTTCGATTCTGCGATGAATACCACATCCACGTTGATTGGGCCACCATGGCGCACCACCGCATGAATAGGTAGGTCGAGCGCGCAAACAACATGGTCCTACAAGGCCTCAAGCCTAGGTTTTGCAACCAGTTGAACAAGTTTGATAGACGAGGGGTCACGGAGCTTCTCATGGTACTCTAGAGCCTGAGGATGACCCTCAGCCAGGCCACCGGCTCCACGCCATTCTTCATGGTCTACGGTTCCAAGCCTATCCTCCCGACCATCCTCGATTATGGAGCGCCGAGGGTCAGGGCGTACGACGAACTGGGAGCTGAGGCATCCCTCGAGGATGCCATGGACCAGCTAGATGAAGCGTGCGACATTACCCTTCTCTACTCGGCCAAGTACCAGCAAGTGTTGTGCCGGTACCACAGCCATCGAGTGCGGGGTCAGGCCTTCAACGTCAGGGACCTGGTGCTCCACCTCGTCGAGAGCAACAAAAACCACCACAAGCTCTCTCCACCATGGGAGGGACCATACATCGTCATGGAGGTGCTCCGACCAGGCACCTATAAGCTCAAGACCATCGACGGTGAAGTCTTTATCAACGTCTAGAACATCAAACAACTACGTTGCTTTTACCCTTACGCACACTTTCTCTTATCGGTTTCGCTATCGAGTCCTTGATCTTTAGTGACTCCCGACCTAGCAATGTCAAGGGGTCGGGCCTCACTCGGGGGCTAATAAGAGCATATCTATCTGGTAGATATTTTCTATGCCCGACCCTTTCTCACGTTAAGATCTAGAAGCAAGGCTTGCAGAAACAAACACTGAGTAAAACTGGTCAGACCGCAAGAAACCTATGCCCCAGTGACTATGGCGTTTTTGCTCACCAGCGTGATCAGAGTTTTTTGCCCGCACCCCGAGGTTTTTAGCCTTAACTACAAAAAGAGTCGGAACACACTAAAGAGTATATCTACCCGGCAAACATTCTCTGTGCCTGACCCTATCTCATGTTAAGATCTAGAAGCAAGGGTTGCGGAAATGAACGCTGAGTAAAACTAGTTGGACTGCAAGAAACCTACGCCCCAACAGCTATGACATTTTTGCTCACCAGCGTGATCAGAGTTTTTTCACCTGCACCCCGAGCTTTACAGCCTTAACGACGGAAAGGGTTGGAACACATTAACCTTTTTATACAAAAAGGGGAGAATAGTTGAAAATTTGTTTGCCCATAACGAAATTTAAGAGCTTGTCCACTTATTACAAGTTCACCGCCTGGCTTATCTACCTAACTAATTTCTTGGGGGGATGATCTCATCCTCTATCTCGGTAGGTATGTCCTATGCCAGAGGGGCCACCTCCTTCTCGATGTCGTCCAGCTTGGCATTGGTGTAGATAGGCATGAGAGCTTTCACAGGTAAGGAGGGATACAGAGTTAAAAATGCTCATACGGCCCATTCAGGACCAGGAGTTCGAAGGCCGGCCCTCCGATGGGTTCACAGCCGCTCCATGGTGCCCTTAGAGTGAGGGGTGGAAAGGGATGGGCCCACTAGCGGCTAGTACCCAGGTGCATGAGCGCCGTGGGCTTCCCGACCCATGTTTGAGTCTTGGTCAGTTCCCAGTCCATGGTTTTTCCTTGAAGAAAGGCAACGAGCCCTTGGGACCGGTCGAACGGACCCGAGAACTATATAGATTGGCCACTGAGAATCTAGAATCGATCACCAGCTGACCCATGCCGGACCCCCGCGAACAGGAAGCCAGGGTCCACTTGGACTAGCCTGCTAATAGCTCACCGAGCACCATGTTTCATCCATCGAGGAAAAACATGGCATGGCTCAGCCCCTCCATTTTATCGAAAAAATGCTTGAGGGATGACGATCACAAAGACAAGCCGACCCCTCGACCAGACCCCTGCAATGTGTGGGGGCTTGAGGGAAGTTGGACTCGCAAGGAGACCAAATGCATGGTTGCAGGATGATGGCTCAGATCCTAGGGAGGGGTACGTACAAAAACTAAGAATAATGTTTTTGAAACAAAAAATGCTTTCTCTTACCTGTTTTGCTATCATCTCCTCGATCTTTAGTGAAACCTGACCCCGGCAATGGCAAGGGGTCGGGCCTCACTCGGGGGCTGATAAGGGCATATATATCCTTTCTGAAATAGTCACTGTGCCTAACCCTTTCTCACATTAAAAACCTAGAGGCAAGGTTTGCAGAAATGAACGTTGAGTAAAACTGGTCGGACTACAAGGAACCTATGCCCCAGTGGCTACGGCACTCTTGCTTACCAGCGTGATCAGAGTTTTTCACCCACACCTCGAGTTCTATAGTCTTAATAACAGGAAGGGTCAGAATACATTAGCCATTTTTACAAATAAAAAGGGAGAAAGAACAAATTTGTTCAACCGAAACAAAAGAACAAGCTTGTTTAAACGAAATAAAAGGGTTGGAACTTGTCCGCTTATTACAAATGTGCCACCTGACCTATCTGACTAAACTAACCCCTCCAAGGGATGATTTCATCTTCTATCTTAGCAGAAAGGTCATGCACTAGGGGGCCACCTCCTTCTCGATGTCGTCTAGCTCGGCGTCAATAAAGACGGGCGTGAAGCCTTGGCTCATCGTCGCCAGATCATTGTTCTCATAATGAGAATGGGTGATCACGAACGATCGGTGAACGCCAAAGCAAAGTGCACCTCTTACCCTATCACAAGCCTGGTCTATGATCCGGGTGGCACGAACCACGATTGAGCTTGTCTCCTGCTCTGGGGCTAGCTTGAGCTCGTCGTAAACCAGTTGGATGGCGACGCGCAGGTTGTCGTGTTCGTCGCTCTCCTTCTGGACGGTGTCCTTCACCTCGCTGAGCTCCTTCTCTAGGCCGCGGCTCTTCACCACCTCCACCCCGAGCTTGTCATTGAGACCTGCCAAGGTCATGTACTGACCATGCCAAAAGGCTTACCATGGATTCCAGGGAGAAAGACAACAAGGGAAACTGGAGACTTACCATTCACGTCCCCTCAAAGCCTACGCACCTCATCGCGCTGCTGGGTCACCTCAGCCTCTAGGCACTGGACCTCTTCTTGGCGCTGACCAACCTCCGTGGCGAGCCCGGTGGCCATGCCCTCGGCTACAACCTTTAGGTCCATCTCCCCCTAAAGCTCATCCTCGAGGTGGTCGATCCGCTGCTGAGCGTCGGCACGCTGTTGGTGAGCCAGGTCAATCCCCATGCAGAGCTCTTCTATGGCCTAGAGCAAATCATTCTGCTCCTTCTATAGTCGCTTGGCCTCCACGATGTCCGTGCGCACCCTCTCAATCAGGGTCACGAGCTTCTCCTCGGCCTCGCGGGTGTCATCGCGAGCGTGTTTCTCTCTGACTCAGAGGTCAGCCACCTCCCGGGTGGCTGGGGCAAGCTTAGCCACCTCCTAACGGGTGGCAACGAGCTGTGCGGCCAGCCCCTCACTCCACCACATCTCCTCGACAAGGAACTAGGACTTATCCCAGCTACGGTCCATAAGGATCTACGAAGAAGACAAGACTTAGAGGCGTGGAAAAGAACATGAGGGTCGGAAGCACGGTCATATCATACCTAGCCAACTGGGGTGACAATGTCATGCATCGAGCTTAGCATGGTGGTCAGGGCTTGAACTGCATCTCCAACCTCCGTGTGGATGCTCCACCATTCCCTCTCCTCTGCTGCTTCATCGAGGGCAGCCACCCGGACCAGAGACCAGGACATCCCCACGCCGACCTCAAGTGGTGCCAACCTCTCTTGTGGTGGCAGCTCCTCCAGAGCGGCTCCTCTAGCGATAGAGGGGGCAGGTGAGGCGGACACGAAGGCCTTTCCTATCACCACATCCATGAAGGATGCCTTGGGTGTGCCCCCTTCCATCTGCCCCACCACAGACATGGCCACCTACATGGACGATGGCTCCGACCATGCTTCCTCTGCCTGCAACATCGATGACACAACCGGCCACGCCGCGCCCACCATGGGTGCCCCAGAAGCGCCCTCCTCTGCCTGCTCTCCCGTGGAGGTAGCCATCGGCTGCACCTCCCCGGTCAACGCCATGGCCACCCCAATGCCACTCACGTTCACCACCGGCGTGGTGCCAGCCGGCTCCTAGCGTGTTTGTCGAGGGAGGATCATTTTCAGAGCGAGTCACAAGAGAGTCCCATGTCCTCCAACGCTATAAGGGACATGGCAGTCAGTTCACGGCAAAAATTCGATAAGACAAAAGGACAAAAAAAACTCTTGACTCACCCTAACATCATCATGCAAGGACATTTTGGGGCTGGCTTGCTTGACCCCAGCTGCTCGTCGTCGGCACATTGCCGCTTCAAGCACTCCCTCGGCTTGGAGGGCTCAGACAAATTAGAATGGCTGCCTCCCACCGACTTCGGAGGCACTGCCGAGGGCTCAAACGGAGTGGGGCAATCTATTTCTGCCAGCTTTAGGGCCACCATAGACAGCCCGGACTGAGCAGGATGGTTTGATTCTGCCAGCTCTAGGGCCATGGTCGAAGGCCCAGACAAGGCGAGGCAGCCTGATTTTGCTGGTTTCGAGGCCACCGTCGAAGGTCTGGACGGGGCAGGGCGGTTTGATTCCGCTGGCTCTGGGGGCGGGTCCTCCCCCTCCTACCCCATGGCATGCCGCAGGAAAGGGCTCCGCCTACGGTGAAGACGGGTTCTTGTCCCCAGCGGCCAGATCATCCCATAGGATGGGCGACCCAGAGCCGTCATCCTCCTTCTCCTCTTCTTCCGACAAACCTTGATGCCGCTTCCCTCGCTATAGCTTCGCTCGCTATTTCTTATCCTCGTCGTCCTTCTTCTTCTTCCTTTGTTCATCCATGGCATAGTTCACCGCCCTCATGGCTGCGTGCTCTGGCAGTGGCGCGATAGAGTCCTAGAAGAGTAACCCCACCAGCAGCTTGATGAAACCCATGTCTAGCCGCATCACTGGATGCCCTAGGATCAGGAACACAACGTCAGCCTCCCCTATGTCCTCCTTGATGCACTATGCGACCTCGCTATCGTAGAGCAACCCTTGGGCAAGCGTCGTCCTAACAAGTTGCGTGTCAGGTGTCATCCGGTACAGCGAGAGGACGTGCGCCATCAGCGGTGCCACCCTCCTCGCATGATACCCCCTGATGATGCTAGCCCCACAAAGGCCATGGGTCTTCACGAACATGATGGCCTTGAGGAGGTTGCACATCCTCTTCTTCTCCTTGACGGGTGGCCCACACGGCCATGACGGCGGTACCTCTTTGACTAGGTGTCCAGAGAAGACTGGCAAGGGAGCGGCAGGATCATTCTTCAGGTAGAACCAATGCGAGTGCCACCCCTTGTTGGATCTAGAGAGTTATTAGGGCTTATACTGGGCCACCCGCTGCCCCCGGAGGTGGATGCCCATGAAATCCGATCAACACCGGGGTCTCCTAGCCTCTCTCCTTCTTCTTGATCAAGGAGATGGAGAAGAAATATCTCCATAGCTCAAAGTGGGGCTCGATCCCTAGGTACCCCATGCACATCGCGATGAAGGCCGCGATGTGCTGGATCCCATTGGGTTCAAGTGCTGCAGCTCAATCTGATAGTGGTGCAGTAGACCCTAGAAGAACGGGTGGGGAGGAACCACGAGTCCATGCTCGTGGAAGGGTGTGAAGTAGACGACGTAGCCGTCGGGCGGCGTCAGTGCATCCTCACGGCCGGGCACAAGCCACTCCATCACATCGGTCCTCCCATGGAGAAGACCACGCTTGATGAGGCCCTCCATGCATGCATGGGTAGCATCAGAGCAGTACCACAAATCCATGGAGGATGGAGGCAGCTACAGAGAAGCAAAGGCAGCAGTGGAGAAGCAGAAGCTACAGATCTAGGGTTTGGGTGGGGATTAGCAAGCACGGCAGATCCGAACGGCGACAGCGGAGAAACAGAGAAGGTAAGGCTATAGTTTTGGTGTGCAGAAACGTTAAGGGGGAGGCCGCTATTTATAGGACGGAGCAGGGCGAGAAGGCAAACCGTCTGCCTAGGTTCACGCGCCCGCTGTGCTGCGTCACGTCACCTCCCTCCGAAGATCGTGCACATGCTATCTCTAGCCACGCCTATTTACACCAAATTTTGAGAAGAAGAACGCAGGAACTCGAAGCTTCTAAGATCGTGTCGTCAAGGAATCGATTGTATAAGGATCAATATTAGCTGATTCAGACGTGGTACTGGGATTGGCTCTCTTCGGATGACATCAGCAGATAACATCAATGAGCTACAGTTGGCGTTGGGAAAAATATGTCGGACTCTATAAAAAGGAAAGATTAGGGTCCAAGTTATCTTAAGTTAGGAATGTTTTCCTTTATTCCAAAGACTGTAATGAGTCGTGTTTGAGTAGGATTTATGTTTAAGTTCTGGGTATAAATATTGGACCCCGACTATTGTAAGAGACATCCAATCAATCAATACCAATTACTTTTTTTGGCTTCACGCCAACCCTTAGGAGTAGGAGTACTGTAGATCTCGGTGAGTTCTTCAACAAGTAGGGCTGCATCGATCTAGTCAACCTCTGGCTTGTCTGTAAGTACCGTCATGGCTTACACCTTTGTTTGTAAGGTTGCATCGGTCCGGCCGACCTCTTACGAGCTCTAGTATAAGTTAGTTATTGATCCTTATCTAGTTTAAGTACGGCTGCATCAGTTAAGTTCGACCTCCACTGCTCGAATTAGATTAAGGTCAAGTTATTGGCTCTACCGAAGGGTGGCATCCTTCGGATAGATTCATTAAGTTACCGATCTTGCTGATATTCTTGTTGTCATTAGTTTTAGCAATATTAACCTGCCCGATCGAGATTGATCTAGATCAGCCTCACATCCTTTTAGTCCATCATTTATTTTGTCACATTGCGATGGTTCTTACTGTAAACAACGGGTTATGTTTTATCGACCATTCTACTTCGATCTTGATCGTTCATGGTACACGGCTAAGGTATGTCTGATCTTGAGAAGGTTTGCTAGCTAGTTGAATCTGGTCTATAGCTCGCTATTATGACTGTAATGATCCGGTCGATCCCCACTGTTAGCACTTTAGATCGGAGTATGCTAGTTGGTAGATTTGCTTTTGACCAGGCATGACCTTGGCTATTTGCTATGCCTGTATCAGCTAAATAGCCGATCGCCCATACTTTAACGCTTATAGTGTGTCTTCATTATTCTGTTAAATGTGAATAGATCTATTTATTTTAAAGGTTTGATCTGTTATCTTTATCATGGCTGCCATTGATCCGGTTGAACCCTACTGTTAGGGATAACAGGTTAGATTTGATGAGTTTATAGGTCTGTCCATATTAAACGGTCGATTGTTCACATGCTGTAATCCCTTTCCTACCTGAATCGGCTATTTTAGCCGATTTGCCTGTGCTTTCACAGATATGGCATGTTTTTCATGAACCTATTAATATATAGATGGTTTTATGGATTCTTTGGCTTTAGTTTGTTATCATTATCATAGCCGTATCGATCCGATCAAACCTCACTATTGATGGTAACAAATCAGATTCAGAGCGTTTGTAGATTCATTTGTACTAGATAGTCAATTTGTTCGCATGTTATATCCCTTCCCGTTAAACTTATCAACTCAATACTTTACATTGGTTATATGTACCTAGCTGATGATGTTACTTATATCTAGATGCAATGTACTTGTTATCATAAATCAGTCATGACCCATGAACATCGCAGTCCTTAATTGCTGATTTCTTCTCATATAAGCTATTTAGTCGATCTTCCTGTCTGGCTGTTCCCGAAGTAGCAAACTTGGAACCATCTGGGCAAAACTGGCATGTTCCACACTAAATTACTGATAAACTTTCTCTTATTGTCAATTGTAGGTCAAATTGACTGGCATGCCATTAGGAATTCGCAGGATCGACTGGTCATGCGTTGAAACCAGGCAGATCTCCAGATCGTTCTGGCTTGCTACGTGTCCACCCGGCATGGCTCCCACATTTTCTCACCGACCGCGCCCATGAAGGACACACCGGATGATGGTTTGCCCGGTCGATGGGCCAAGAACCATCGTAGGTAAGGAGGGATACAGAGCTGAAAACGCTCCTACGGCCCATTCAGGACCAGGAGTTCAAAGGCTGGCCCGCCGATGGGTTCACAGCCGCTCTGGGGCACCCTAAGAACGAGGGGTGGAAAGGGATGGGCCCATTAGTGGCCAGTACCCAGGAGCACGAGCGCCGCGTGCATCCCGACCCACGTTCGAGTCTTGGTCGGTTCCCAGTCCATGGTTTTTCCTTGAAGAAAGGCAACAAGCCCTTAGGATCGGCCGAACGGACCCAAGAACTATATGGATTGGCCGCCAAGAGTCTGGAGTCGATCACCAGCTGACCCATGCCAGACCCCTATGAACAGGAAGCCAGGGCCCCACTCGGACTAGCCCGTTAACAGCTCACCGAGCACCACGTTTCATCCATCGAGGGAAAACGTGGCACAGCTCAGCCCCTCTATTTTATCAAAAAAAATGCTTGAGGGATGACGATCAGAAAGATGAGCTGACCCTTGACCGGACCCCTGCTATGTGTGGGGGCTCGAGGGAAGTTGGACTCGAAAGGAGACCGAACACGCGGTCGTAGCACGACAGTGGACCGATCGAATCCTAGGGGACCAGAATCAAGAAAAATCTTTCTGACCTCCCGAATGCTTCGGTTACATGCCCTAAGAAGACCGATCGCGACAAAAGGAAATTGCCATCCTACTAGGACACGCCGTGGGCTACAAAAAGAAGGCAAAGGCCCTTAGAGTCCTCTCATCCAGAAAAGCCTCGAAAGGAGTATTCTACTCCTCCACAGGCTTGGGGGCTACTGTCGGGTATCGATATTAGGGATACCCAATGTAAGGAAGTTAGCGCTCACGCTGACTTCCCTAGATGGCTCGAGACATATTAAAAGGTCTTGCCTGACCCCCACGGCCATGGGCTCCATCTTGTCTGACCTCGAGGCCACGGGCTCTGTCTCGCCCGACTCCTTGGGTACGGGCTCTATCTCGCCCAAGGCCGCGAGCTCTGTCTCGCCTGACCTTGAGGCCGCGGGCTCTGTCTTACCCAACCTCGAGGCCACGGGCTCTGTCTCGCCCAACCCCTTGGGTGCAGGCTCCGTCTCACCCGACCCCAAGGATGCGGTTCCTGTCTCTCCCAAGGTCACAGGCTCCATCTCGCCCGACCTCGAGGATGCAGGTTCCGTCTTATCCGACGGGGACCCATACCACCGCCAACCACTCTAGGTCCAAGCGTATGGGCCTAGGCCAAAACTCTGATGCCAGGGAAGAGGCTGGCATGCCTCGATGTAACCTGTGGCCATGATGGTCCATACCTCGGGATTCACATCAAGAACAGTGTCGGGCGTGTCGGTGATGTTCTGCCTAATCCTCGTACGGACGCTGACAGGCGCGTTAGTTCACCACAACATCCATCGGGATGGAGTGGAATGCCATGACCGGCAGATGACACCTGCACATGGCGCTAGTGATAAATAGGGCCATGACATGGAGCCATCCCTATTGACATCTACAGGATCGGTAGGACCCGCATGAAGGAGAAGAAGGACCCAGCAACCCTGGAAGCCTTCTTCTCTCTCTTGTTCTTCTCCTTTTCCTCCTCTATAACCCACACTTTCCCTTCGCCAATAAAAGGGGAAGCCGGGTGCCCCATGAAAGGGGGGATTGGGACACAAGAGCACGACACGAGCACACAGCTGAGCGGCAAGCGAGCTCTCAGCACCCATTCACTCCTTCCACTAGAGACTTGGGATCATCTCCCTCTCTCGCCTATTTGTAACCTCTACTGCAAACCAAGTGTCGGCAACACGAGCAGTAGCGAACTGGATGTAGGGACGTTCCGCCTGAACTAGTATAAACCCTTGTGTCCTCCGAGCACACCATCCGAGCCAGATGCGCAAATACAAAATTATTCGTCAGTGGTCCGAAAACACTAACACTTTGCACTTCTACTTTCGCTGCTTTAGCTCTTTCTACTGACGCCTAGGAGGTCTTTGGCTGACTAGGTGAAAACATTGTCGTTTTCCTACAGAAATGAAATAAGGTTCTGCTTCTCTTGGTTCGATAAATTTGTGCCGATATGAACACACTTGTCTGGTACTGCCTCGGTTAAAGGCATATTTGAGTGTTTTCTCCAGTTTCTGCCCTTGGACTAGTGATTTTTCCGCTGTCCCATTCGATTTCTTATGGCTTTTTGGTCACTTCGTTGATGAGGCTATATCCAGGTATGTGTTTGCCCTCTATGCACCTTGAGGCGAGTTGATCCCCGTGTACAGTGATTATGCTGAAAGGTGAAGGCATTTTCATGCATAGATAACTTTGCTTAATCACCACTTTGAATTTGTTGGTGAAACCTCTGCCAAAAATAGCAGTGTATGGGTAGTCCATGTTGACTATGTCAAACATTATTGTTTCCATCCTTACTCTTTCACCTTCTTCTAATGATACTCAAATGGCCTTTTTGCCAATAGCATCTATCTTTTTACCGCCGAAACCGAATAGGGAGTTTCCTGCTAGTTCAAGGGTGCGCCTATCCAATCCCATAGACTCAAAGGCCTTGATGAAAAGAATATCCACCGAGCTTCCCATGTCGATCAGAATGTTGTGCAATGTATAGCCAGCCACATTCGTTGTTGCGACGAAAGCATCGGAATGCGGGAAGTCTCTCACATGGAAATCGCTTTCGTCAAAGGTGATTAGGACCAAGGACCAAACTAGTATGTTCAAGGGTAGCCTTGGGGACACCGTATGGACTCTCATTTGATAATCCCTTCTTGCTCTCTTGCTTTCATGTTCCTGGTTGGACCCGCCTGTTATGGCAAAAATGTGACCACGTGACGGAAGAATGCTATTGACGGTGTGTTGATCTAATGCATTCTCCTATTTGGCCTAGTTCTACTGGCTGGACTGTTGTTGATCTAGCTAGATTGGTGAAGATACCGCTACTGACTGAGTTGGGTACTGAGCGAACTACTGATAAGGTGGGAATGTTGGGTACTGCCAGGCGAAAGGTGCTTGGGAATAGCCTTGCGAAAAGCTCTGTGATGCATTACATTTTGGCCGACCGGAAGCGGCGACTGACTATAGAACTAAGTGTGGTTGCTCTCGGTGTGAGGTGCGTTGTGAAAGACGTGCTTGGGTGCTTCACTGCTTTTGGACACCTCATCCTTCTCCTTTAGCTCTCTGGCCATCTGACTGTACTTGCAATCTCTGGTGAAGTGACCAGTGTTTTCACCGCATATAGCATAGTATGGGGCCTTGGCCCTCTTCCTCGACCTCTACCATCTCATCCCCCGCACGGTGTACGGCCGCCACTACCGCTGCGCGCCGAAAAGTCGAAAGGGCGATATAATTGTTGTTGTTGCGGGTTAGGCTGAGGTTGCTCTGGTGCCGATTGCCCTGAATCTTCCTCTAGGTTGTTGACCAATCAAAACGGTCTCACGTTGCGCTGATTTGGTGCCTATGGAGCTCGTGGGATCTTAGCTGCTTGTCTGAGTTGGTTACGTGCCGCCTTCCGGCGTTTGAAATCATCATCTGACCTGGTGTACTGCCTCATCACCTCGAAAAGTTCCTTCACAGTGGCCGGTAGTTCCCGTGTGAAATGCGCAGCGCATTGGCCTATTGCCAATGCTTCAATTGCTACTGCTATTACGGCAGCTTCTGGAACATTTGGCACTTGGGCCTTCAGCTGGATGAATCTTTCCAAGTATTCGGATAGCGATTCGTTGTCTTGCTGGCTGCAATTCAAAAGGTCCCTTGTGGTTTTTGTGCCCAATTGGTATCCCTGGAAGGTTGCCAGAAGCTCTGCTTTTACCTGCTGCCAGGAATTGATTGAGAGAGGCTTCAGGGATGTATACCAATCAAGGGCAATGTCTTCAACTGCTAAGATGAGTGATTTCGCCAGAGTTGCCGCATCTCCTTCAGCTGAGAACACTGCCGTCTCGTAAGCTGCTATGAACTTTTTGCGGTTATTCTTTCCATCGAAAGTCGGAATGCACGCCTTGTAGCCTGCTGGCTAGGGGTGCTGTTGCAGTTCTTTCAACATCGGTGAAGATGGATCGTAGGTTTCATCGTTTTTGACCAGCGCTCCGATCTCTGGGAGCACCACATTTTCGGCAGCGTGCCTCGGGCCATTGGCTCCTGCTCTTTGTAGCTGTTGGATTTCTCTGAGCAATCTCTCCCTTTGGGATTTGGCCTGCCTGATGGCCCTCTGAGTCTGATCAGCTTGGTTTCGCGCTGCGGCCTGATGCATTAGCTGATCCCTCTCTTGTTTCAATCTGGTGATATCTTGCTGGAATTGCTCTAGCCTTCTCAGTTCTCTTGCTTGATCTATGATTTCCCCATCTTCTTTGTCTTCGTCATCTTGATTCTTGTCTGCTTCTTCAACCTCTCCTTCTAGCATTTCCGCCCTTCTGCTTGGTAATACCACTTCTTCGCCACATGGCACCGGCGCTCTTGGTTCAATAACGACTGGTTGAGCTATAACAGCGGTTGCTGCTACTTCTGCTGCGCCGGTTGCCGTTTCGGCGGCCGTGATACTGGCGGTTTTAGATGCTTCGGCTTTGTCAACTACCATCTTGGGTCCCTTCCTCCCGGCCGTGGCAAGCTCGAGCAACAACTACGGTGGGCGTCAATGTTGTTCTAGGCCTTAACCTAACAACACCGGGCTGCTACTCAAACTGCCGAAAACACAAGGAAGTAGACTGAAGAGAATAGACTGACAAAAAGTATGTGCATGTTAATTCATGGAACTAGGGTTCCACCACCCCCCTTTGCATTGCTCACATGGAGCTCTATTTATACTCATCCGTATCTTTTACAAATACTAAAATGCCCTCCTAACTACTTAGATCCCAAGGCATATTCCCCTCTCCTACAGGTGCCCTTGGTCCATCCTGCCTGCGGCCTCCCTCGGGCAACGTCTCCCCCAGATGGGTCCCCTCTGCCTGGGCCCCTGCTGGGCCGTCCAGGCAAGACTACCGACCAGCAGCGGCGAAAAGACCTGCAAGCAGTCACATGCTACATAACGGTTAGCTATTGTCCCGTCGAAAAGATTCTCCCGAGCGCCATTCTGCCAATAGGCAGGAACTGATGTTTCCTTCCACCAGGGGTTTCGCCGAATGGAGGTACCGACGTGCAAAACATAGGCCGAAGGCCTCTGGGCGCCTCTGCACAAGATGGGCGGAAACTGGCGTTTCCTTCCTCCAAGTGTTTCGCCGAACGGGTGTACCAGCGTGCAAAACACAGGCCGAAGGCCTCTGGGCGCCTCTATGCAAGATGGACGGAAACTGGCGTTTCCTTCCGCCAAGTGTTTCACCGAATGGGGGTACCGGAGTGCGAAACACAGGCTGAAGGCTTCTGGACGCCTCTGCGCAAGATGGACGAAAACTGGCGTTTTTTTCTGTCAAGGGTTTCGCCGAATGGGGGTACCGGCGTGCGAAACACAGGTCGAAAGTGACTTTACGTAGCTGGGGGCCCAAGCTATATGGCACCCCCCAACACTGCTACCTTGCTCCTCGTTTTCCTGAGGCAGGTCCATATGGAGATCTTGACGGGCTAGTTACTAATACAATTCATGTGATTAGGTTTTCCCATATATAAACGCTGAAAGGCCATAGACAAGCCACTCTTTTTCTATATGTTTGCCGTGTCGACCACAAGGAATAATGCGCCAACTTACACGTCATTATCGGTGGTGGGTCACCCTAGAGGTGGCACACCTGCTTGGCTAACAACTCCCTCCCTCGTAATTAATCTCTTTTTTTTTGAGAATTTCCTCATAATTTTCTATCTTTGTTTGACCTAGCTAATGCCCTTACGTCTCTTGGCCACGATAACAAATGAAGGAAACAAACACATCAGTCACAGCGGTCAGCAGCAGCTCCATCCAGCAGCAAGCGGAGTGCCCGAGCCCGAGTAGGAGAGGCGCTGCATGTCGATTTCGCTCGCAAATCGCAACCAGTGAGTCTGGCTCTGCTGTTTTCTCACCCTTTATCTGTTAAAGTCCAAGCCAGCAGGTTTTCTCACCCTATAAGGAGAAAGATCCGTTGTACCATGGAGATCGTGGTGGGGGCGCTGCCGAGCCTCCTCCCCAAGCTTGCTAAGCTGCTCATCGGCGAATACAACCTGCAGAAGGAAGTCAAGGGTGGCATCATCTTCCTCCAAGCAGAGCTCGAGAGCATGAAGGTCGCCCTTGAGAAGATCTCAGAGATGCCAGCCGACAAGCTTGACAAGCAGGACAAGCTCTGGGCCAGGGATGTGAGGGAGCTGTCTTATGACATAGAGGACAAAATCGACACGTTCATGGTGCGTTGCAAGGCCGGGAGCAAGGTGGCTGAAGACGAACAACATGGCTTCAAAAAGGCCATTGATAGGAGCCTCAAGTGGCTGGCACGGCCGAACATCCGCCGTAAGATTGCTATTGATATCCGAGACATCAAGAGCCGTGTTCTTGAGGTGCATGAGCGGCGCCACAGGTACGAAGTCAACAGTAACCGTAGTGTTGATAAGCCTATCAAAGTTGATCCTCGTGTATTGGTGCGGTATGAGGAGGCGACGAAGCTAGTTGGAATTGATGAGGCAAGGGACAAGGTAATCAGGATTTTTATACAACGCAATGAAGTGTCAAAGCAGCAGCAAGACACGATAGTTTCTATTGTGGGGTTTGGAGGTCTGGGAAAGACAACTCTGGCTAATGTGGTGTATGAAAAGCTTAAAGGAGAATTTGATTGCTCAGCTTTCGTATCAGTTTCTCAGACTCCTGACATGGAGAAAATATTCAACAACTTACTGTATCAACTTGACAAGAGAAATAATATACGCATCGATGTCATCGTTGATGATCTCAGGGAATTCCTTCAGAAGAAGAGGTACAAACAAATCAAACGATACTAGCCATCAATTTATAATTATGAACTTTTGCATAGGACAATTGAAAAGCACCACTATTATCCAAAAAAAAAATCCTATTGAAATTTTCTAGCTAGTAGAACCCTTAATTTCCTCTACACTCTTATTTCTTAACTCTATTACTTTGAGTGGATTCTATTGTCAATTGTGACCCTTTTGCCCCCACTAGTAGAGAACAGACCTTTGATCCTCGGTCAAAATGGGCTCTAGTCCTGGCATTTTTTGCGCCCGGGACTAGAGATACCTTTAGTCCCGGTTGGTGGCTCCAACCGGGACTAAAGGTCCCTCCCAACGGCTACTACGCCAGACAGAGGTGGCAGGGACCTTTAGTCCCGGTTGATGTCTGGCACAGTAGCCGTTGGGAGGGACCTTTAGTCCCGGTTGGAGCCACCAACCGGGACTAAAGATCCCCCCTTTATATCCCGGCCGTCTTCTTCTTCCTCCCCGAGCCCGAGCTCAGCACATTTTGAAGCTCACTGCACTAGTGTTCTTGCTTCCTCCCTCCATTGTTCCTCCATCAATTCTTCGATTCCTCCGTCGATTTCTTCGATTCCTCCGTCGATTTCATCGATTCCTCCGTCGATTCTTCAGTTGTAAAGGTTACCAATCTCATACTCTCATTTTTCACCATTGTCTTATCTCATTTTGTTCACTATATATATATATGGTTCTTTATTGTGGTTTTTTTTTTCATTTTTAAGCAATTTGAGCTCAAAATCACTTCAAGCTTGCATATTTACATGAAGGAAGGTTAAAGTAGCTATTAAAAACTAGTATTCACCGTTCATTTGTAGCATGCATAGCACACTTCATTGTTTAGAGATATAGAGAATTTTAGAGTTTTTTAATTTTATTTGTTTATAAAATGAGAAATTTATAGTGTATTAAAAAATGAGTATAGGGACTAGTGCCTCCGACTGGTATGACAGATGCAATGCAAGGCCGTGCAATAGGAAGCAAATCCGTTCTCTTTTGACGATTCGCCCGAACAGCCGGTCCTGACAGATTTGGTGGTTGAACGGGTCCGTCGGCCGTCGCCGTGCGACTGTACGACAAAGAACGGCATCGATCGACCATAGTATTTTATTGTCCGGAGTCCGGTCCGGGGTGCAATGCAACGCAATGACAATTGACAATGCGTTGCTAGGTCAAAATATGGTCATTTCTATGGACTCCGTGACTAAACATTTTATTTTAACTTTTTATGAAATGAAAAACTTGGAAAATAGTTAGAAAATTATAGAAAATCCGTACTAGTTGAACTTGCGGACCGAGTTCAGCTCGGCCAGCATGTTCTCTGCCGAGCGGTAACGGACATCAAGGAGGAGCTTTGATTCTACGAGGGAGAGCGGCAACGGTCGTGGAAGACCGTGTTCCCTTCCTCGTAGAATCGGAGCTCTTCCTTGACCAAGTACGGTGCCGTCCGGTGGAGAAATGCTCACCGAGATGATCACGTAAGCAAGGTCAACTAGTACGGATGGTTATTTATTAAAACATGTTTTTGAGCTATAAATCCTGTTGGCCGTCTTCTTCCTCCCCGAGCCCGCCCAAGAGCTTAAGTTCAAATTTAAGCAGTGTTCTTGCTCTTTCTCCATCCATTCTTCGATTCCTCCATCGATTTCTTCGATTCCTCCGTCGATTCTTCGGTTCTAATGGTTACCAACTTCATACTCTCATGTTTCATCATTGTCTTATCCCATTTTGTTCACTATATATATATGGTTCTTTATTGTGGTTTTTTTCATTTGTAAGCAATTTGAGCTCAAAATCACTTCAAGCTTGTATATTTACATGAAGGAAGGTTAAAGTAGCTAGTTGAACTAGCGGACCGTGTTCATTTCGGCGAGCATGTTCTCTGCCGAGCGGTAACGGACGTCAAGGAGGAGCTTTGATTCTACGAGGAAGAGCGGCAACGGTCGTGGAAGACCGTGTTCCCTTCCTCGTAGAATCGGAGCTCTTCCGTGGCCAAGTATGGTGCCGTCCGGTGGAGAAATGCTCGCCGAGATGATCACGTAAGCAAGGTCAACTAGTATGGATGGTTATTTATTCACACGTCCCAATATCGTCGCAGTAGTCTGTCAAACACCGTACCAAACATAGTATATATATAAATATAAACGATAATCGATTGTTATGTGTGTACACTCCCATTCTTCTATTAATTTACGGAAATATCATGTGAATTACTTACCTGCCGCAGTAAAAGATGAGAACACAATGACCATTAAAAATATCATTGTTTAGAGATATAGATAATTTTATAGTTTCTTAATTTTATTTGTTTATAAAATGAGAAATTTATAGTGTATTAAAAAATGAGTATAGAGAGTAGATGGCAACTGCTTCCGGGTCCTCGGCCTCTCATGGGTTTCCAAAGCGACTTAGGCCGGGCCTCCCTCTCATTCCATGCGACAAGTGTCATGATGAGACGAAGATTGTGATGGAGTACCGAGTGAAGAAGGAGGGTCCCAACAAGGATCGTATCTTCTATAAGTGTTCGGATCGCAATGTGAGTTATTTTATCGTATTTAATGATTATGGTTAGTTTATACCTATTTTCATGATGGTTGTGATTAAAGTTCTAATTTTTTGTTTTCATTTCAGTGGGATGGCAGTGGACGATGTTCAGGCTTCTACTGGGAGGAAGAGTATGTTGAACTCGTGCAAAAAATATCTTGCACAACAGGCAGATATGGCGGCTAATGAGGCAGTGATCCAGCCGAAGAAGCCCAAAGATGTTGCACAATCGGGGGATCTGTCTGTTTTAGTTGAGATTGGTCACGAAATCCTTGTGCTCCTGAAATGTATTTTAGCTTTAGTTCTTTTAGTGGTAGTTGGGATTGTCTACATTGTAGCGATGCTTTCATAAATTTGTACCTTTTGTGGTGGCACGCATGTTGTATAAATAATTAATTATGATCTAGGTTTTAATATGGTATTTATGTCATGTAATGCAGATGAGCCGGCATTGGATGTACAATGCTGATCGCCGCTCCCAAGAGTTCATTGACGGCGTGCATTCTTTGTTACGTGCGGCCGAGGCAAACAAACGCGACGGTTTCATGTGCTACCCATGTGCCATATGTAAGAATACGGTGGAATATCCTTGCTCAAGGACTCTTCATTCACACTTGTTTAAGTCGGGTTTCATGCCAAACTATATTTGTTGGACGAAGCATGGAGAAACCGGCGTTGTAATGGAAGAAGGTGAAGAAGAACAATGGGATGACAATGATATTATTCCCGATGGTGCGTGCTTCAATGATACTGCAATGGGAGAAGCTGAAGAAGAGGTAGCTACAGAAGATGAGCCTGCTGATGATCTTTGTCAGGTCATTCGTGACGCACAAAGAGAATGTGAAAGTGAAAAGGAGAAGATCAAGTTCGAGCGGATGCTAGAAGATCACAAGAAATTGTTGTACCCAACTTGTGATGCAGGGCAGAAAAAGTTGGGAACCACACTAGAATTGCTGTAATGGAAGACAAAGAATGGTGTATCCAATAAAGGATTTGGAGAGTTACTAAAAATCCAAAAGAAGATGCTTCCGAAGGACAATGAATTGCCCGCCACTATCTATGAAGCAAAACAAGTTGTCTATCCTATGGGGTTAGAAATTGAGAAGATACATGCATGTCCTAATGACTGCATCATGTACCATGGCAAAGAGTACGAGAAATTGGATGCATGCCCGGTATGCCATGCATCGCGGTATAAGATCAGGCGAGATGACCCTGGTGATGTTGAGGGCGAACGTCCGTGGAAGAAAATCCCTGCCAAGGTTATGTGGTATGCTCCTATAATACCATGCTTGAAACGTCTGTTCAGAAACAAAGAACACACAAAATTGTTGCGATGGCACAAAGAAGACCGTAAGGTAGACAATATGTTGAGACACCCTGCTGATGGGTCCCAGTGGAGAGCAATCGATAGAGAATTCCCGGAGTTTGCAAATGACGCAAGAAACTTAAGGATTGCTTTAAGTACAGATGTTATCAATCCTTTTGGAGAGCATAACAGTAGTCATAGCACTTGGCCTATTACTCTAAGTATCTACAACCTTCCTCCTTGGTTATGCATAAAGCGGAAGTTCATTATGATGCCTGTGCTCATCCAAGGCCCGAAGCAACCTGGCAATGACATCGATGTGTACCTGAGACCACTTATTGACGAACTTCTCATTTTGTGGAATAAAGAAGGTGTACGTGTGTGGGATGAGTACAAACAGGAACACTTTGATCTGCGAGCATTGTTGTTCGTAACAATCAATGATTGGCCTGCTCTAAGTAATCTTTCAGGACAGTCAAACAAGGGATATAATGCATGCACACACTGCTTCGATGATATTAGAGGTGGATTCTTCAAAAAATGTCGAAAGGTCGTGTACCTTGGCCATCATCGATTTCTTCCTGCAAATCACCCCGTAAGAAAGAAAGGCAAGCATTTTAAAGGGATGGCAGACCACCTGACCAAGCCTCGCAACCGAACCGGTGAGGATGTACTCGATATGGTCAATGATGTGAAAGTCGTCTTTGGAAAAAGACATGGCAGCCAACCTATTCCGAACGACGCTAATGGTCACGCACCCATGTGGAAGAAGAAGTCCATATTTTGGGACCTACCCTATTGGCAAGTCCTAGAGGTCCGTAGCTCGATCGACGTGATGCACCTGACGAAGAATCTTTGTGTGAACCTGCTAGGCTTCATGGGTGTGTATGGAAAGCCTAAGGACATATTTGAAGCACGATAGGACCTGCGTTGTTTGAGAGAAAGAGACAACCTGCATCCAGAGAAGACAGATGATGGACGACATTACTTACGTCCTGCCAGCTACACTCTAAGCAAAGAGGAGAAGGAAATCATGTTTGAATGCTTAAACAACATCAAGGTACCATCTGGATTCTCCTCGAATATAAAGGGTATTATAAATGTGCCAGAGAAGAAATTCTATAACTTAAAGTCCCATGACTGTCACGTTCTTATGACGCAATTACTTCTAGTTGCATTAAGAGGAATTCTACCTCCAAATGTACGTCTAGCCACCGTGAAGCTATGTGCATCCCTCAATGCAATTTCTCAGAAGGCAATTGATCCAACTGATCTAGCTAAACTACAGAATGATATGGTTTAATGTCTCGTCAGCTTTGAGTTGGTGTTCCCTCCTTCCTTCTTTGATATCATGACACACCTCCTAGTTCACCTAGTCAAGGAGATTTTCATTCTCGGTCCTGTGTTCCTACACAACATGTTCCCCTTAGAGAGATTCATGGGAGTCCTGAAGAAATATGTTCACAACCGTGCTCGCCCAGAAGGAAGCATCGCCAAGGGCTATGGAACAGAAGAGGTCATTGAGTTCTGTGTTGACTTTATTCCCGACCTTGACTCGATTGGTGTTCCTGAATTGAGACATGAGAGGAGACTAAGCGGAAAGGGGACACTAGGGAGGAAAACATATATTGGTATAGAGGATGATTATTTCAATAAAGCGCACTACACAGTTCTACAGAACTCCTCTTTGGTAGATCCGTATATTGAGACACACAAGGATCTCTTACGATCCGAGTTTCCAGGGAAGACTGAAGCTTGGATTACGCGTAAGCACATGGAAACTTTCGGCGGTTGGTTGCGAAAAAAATGTCAAGGTGATGAGAGCATCCATGAGCAACTGTATTTATTGGCTATGCAACCATCATGGCATATCGTCACATACAAAGGGTACGAGATAAATGGGAACATATTCTACACAGTAGCCCAAGATAAAAGGAGTACCAACCAAAACAGTGGTGTCCGCATAGATGCCACAGACCCGAATGGGAATAAGCAGACATATTATGGCCACATAGATAAAATATGGGAACTAGAATATGCACCTACTTTGAAGATCCCATTGTTCAAGTGCCAATGGGTCAAGGTGACCGGAGGCGGGGTAACAGTAGGCAACGAGTATGGAATGACAACAGTAGACCTTAGTAATATTGGGTACAAAGACGAACCATTCGTCCTTGCCAAGGATGTGAATCAGGTGTTCTATGTCAATGATATGTCTACCAAACCAAAAAGAGGGAAAAACGATAATGACTCAACCAAAGAGCCAAAGCGCCATATAGTTCTTTTAGGGAAAAGAGTCATCGTGGGAATTGAGGACAAGTCAGACATGTCAGAAGATTATGAAAAGTATGACCGAATTCCGTCCTTCAAAGTGAACAAAGACCCTAGCATCTTGGTAAATGATGAGGACACTACATGGTTACGACGCGATCATAACCAAGGGACATACATAAAGAAGTTCACTGCTGTGCCCACTTGATGATATAGTGATTTAATGTAGTGTGTGTTTGAGATATTATGTAATAATTGTGAATTTAGATGTTTATTATGTCGTGTTTCAAATTAAATCAATGTTTGATTTGGTGGGATTTCTCTCTCGAAAAGTTAAATTAGGATATTGAGTGATGAAAAATTAAAATATTAACGTTAAAATGATGTGAAAACAAATTTCCTGTCCAAAACCAATAGTTTTAATAATTTTAATTAAACACTACATTTTTGCATTAACGAAATAATAAATATTAGTTACATTATGTTTTATAATTATAACAAAAAATAAAAAAGTTAGGTTATAGATTTTTCCTATGTGCAATAAAGAAAAAGAAAATCCATATTTTTAACAAAATAATTTTATGCCTTTTATTTAATTTACTATGTATTTAACAAGAAAATCCATATTTCTATTAAAAAAATTTGCTCAAAACAGGCGGGAAATGAAACTGCAGCCCACCTTTACTCCTGGGTGGCCCACCCGGGAGTAAAGGTGGGCTGCAGTTTCGTGGCTCGCCAACCTTTACTCCCGGTGGGGGGATGACACCGGGAGTAAAGGGGTGTGGCATATATATACCAGTGCCATCTTCTTCCTTGCCTTCTTCGCCGATTCCTCTCCCCCTGCGCCCACGCCACCCGGCCCACCACACTGAGGACGCCGCCGCCACCCCGCCCGACGCCGGTCATCGCCACCGCCTCGCGCGCGTCCGCGGTCCCCACGCCACCCCGCACGCCGACGACCTCACGGCGCCAGCTGCTGCCCGCCCCGGCCAGACGCACGGGCCACACCGTACCCTCCAGCGCGCGTTGACACGGCGCGACGACGAGGCCGCCAACGCGCGCGGCTTCCTCTCCTCCATTCCCGAGGTACGTACGTACGTTCTACCACGGCAACGATTCTCCACGACCGTCGTATGTGCGTGATTGGTGGTTCATAATTTTGTTCGTGATTTGGCGATCTTGAACAATGTGGTGGCGGCACTGATGTCGGGCGATCTTGAACAATTAGGTGAAGGGGTGCTTAGCTAGCTAGCTGCAGATCTGACATCGATCCTAGGTATAAGTTTCATGGCTAATTAATTCATACGTGTATGTGTGTTGTTAAAATTTTATTTTATAAATGGAAAGATCAAAGGTGGAAGTTTGTTGCAATTTAAAATGGAAGGTAGTTCGATGGCATCTCAAAATGCGTGGCATCTACTTAAAGAGCTAGCGAAATGGAATCGGAGTTCTCTTATGCGACCCAGCTGGGCTACTTGAGTTATTATATATTGTTACAGTACATAACTGGTACAACAACGTACAGTTGGGGTCTAACGGCATGGAATACTGGATAGTTGGACCACAAGTTAGGGCCCCTTCAATTAGTCAGGAATGGAGCTGGGAATTATTCCGGCTTACCAACATTATACAAATTAGTGAACCATTTCGACCGAGTACTCCCGGCTGGTGGCTGGCATATGTATACGGCCCCTGGTATATAAGCGCCATGCGTTTCTATGTATACGGCGGAGCACCGTCGCCCTCGTTCGCCCTAGGGTTTATACGGCGGAGCACCGCCGCCCTCGTTCGCCCTAGGGTTTAGGGTTTATACGGCGGAGCACCGCCGCCCTCGTTCATCCATGTGTACAAACATATATACGGCGGAGTGGAGCACCGCCACTCTCATCACACCGTCCTCTCTCGCAGCCTAGTCGATCAACATTCGTATTATCGTTATCGTTAACGCTAAACAATCATACTAGGGCGAATTGCGTCGGTGACTAGGGCGAACCGCGTTGTTGATGTCACCGACGTGGTTCGCCCTAGTCACCGACGTAATTCGCCCTCGGCCGTTTATGTATAGCCCTAATTCACCCTAGTACTGACGCAGTTCACCCTAGTGTGGCGAATTGCGTCCGTGACCGAGGGGCAAGATTTAATAATGCATATTGTTCGTAGATTTTACGCATGTAAGCAAAGATTTGACGTACTATATATTGGTTTTGTTTTTTGAAGCTAGATGGCCGACCTGAGAAACATGGATGAGGAGGAGTTGATGATGAATTTGATCAACACTGGCACTCAAGTTGCCGGCGATGATGGTGCTAAAAATAACGTGCAAGAGGATGCAGATGACGGGAGTCAGTACTTAGCTCTTGAACAAAATGAGCAACAACATATTGGCCAAGTATATATTTTTTATTATTAGCTATATATATTATCATATGTCTTATGTGTGCTCATGACATTAAAAATAATGTTTATGTTTTGTAGCCCTCTAGATCGACATCAACAACTACAACGAAGAGTAAAAATGTTCGAGGTCCCAAAAAGCCATTGGAGGGCCGCTTCATCATCTCAGAGTTCAATGTGGATATAGGCGAACCGGGGGGGGGGGGCAAATAAAACGAAATTCATGCACCACTGTGGTTACCTTGTATGGGACCGGCTCCCGATCAGTACCCATGAATGGAAGAAGAAGACCAATGCTCCTCATATCAGTTTTGTCTTCGACCGTGACAAGACGTTAATTTGGAATGATGTCTTGGAACATTTCACGCTCCAAACAGATGGTTATGATGATATAATAGATGGTGATGAATTGAAGGAGCGAGTTAGGGATTGGGCAATGAAGAAGATGGCCACCCAGTTTTAGACTTGGAAGAAACACCTATACACGACGTATGTCAAGAAGAACATAGCACCAGATTTTACTGTTCCAGGCCCGATCTCAAAGCAGAGGCCCTATTGAGATGAGTTTGTACAGTACAAGACGTCGGAAGAGGGTGTGAGTCGGGTGATAAAGAACCAACGTAATGCCCAACAGAAGACATACCACCATAACTTGGGATCAGGTGGCTACCCGACTGCCATTAAGAAGTGGAACAAAATGGAAGCAGATCTTCTTGCCAAGGGTATCACACCAGAATCACTCGAGTGGGGAAAGCGTGCAAAGAATTGGTTTTTCGCTCATGGGGGAACACTAGACCAGGAGACAAGGAAGTGCGTTTATGGCGCAAGACTATAAGAAGCAGCAGAAAGATTGTTTTATGCTCAGAGAGCTACTGCTAGTGGTGCGTTCAGACCCAACAGAGAGAAGGATGAACTGACATACGCCATCGGGACTATTGAACATGGTGGCCGAACTAGAGGCAAAGGAAGTGTCTCGTGGGAGCATGGATTCCCTCAGGACAGACCTTCCTACAGAAGCCATCAGAGAAAGAAGGAAGAAGAGGCACAGCGGCTCCAGAGGTTGGAGGAAGCGGTGCGTGAAGCACAGGAGCGGGAAAAAACCTTGAAGCGAGAATGCAGGAGGAAATCAGAAGGCAAGTGCAAATAGCAGTGAGTGCAAGCAAGCAGACATCAGAGCCAGGAACCAACATTAGCCAATCTGTTCAGTTGAAAAGCAGCTGCACTTCCATAGAGATACCAAATCAAGGGGACACAGGACTGCACTTCCCTGTGGATGACGTCACTGAACCTTGTACATCGTGTGAGCTACACATTCCAAAGGGGAATCCACAATCAAGGTGGCTATCGGTCTTGTTAATCCTATCGACCAAACCAAGACACCAAGGATTCATGGGAATATAATCCATGAAGGATATGCTACCATCTCGGTAGATAAAGCTGAAAAAGGTTTTAGTGATTTGCCTCTTGACATTCCTGGAGGTGATGGCGAGAAGACTCTAGGAGAAGCAGAGAAAACATTCATTCTATGGCGCAAGCGCTACATCATCATTCCCGGGATGTCGCCTCCACCTCCTCCTGAACTACCTCACCATAGGTGTGGATGAAAACACTACATCATTAATTTATATTGGCTTAAATAATTAACAATCTGCTCATAATAATATGTCATTCCTTTTTTGTAGTAGATCCTCCCCAACCTAAATCCAAGTGTTCAATCGCCAGATCATCATAGTGCTCTGTACGATGACAATGTGTTGGAAGGCGAGGCTGCATCCACACCATCTCCAAGGAGGTCTCCAATGCCGCAGCCGCCACCTCCAAGGAGGTCTCCAATGCCGCTGCCACCACCTCCAAGGAGGTCTCCAACGCCTCCCCCGCCCCCGCCTACCAAGAAGCCAAGTATTAGCAAGAGGCCAGCCCCACAAACAAAGAACCAGTCCCCGCCGGCAAAGAAAGCCACCGTGAAACCAAGGGCTATTCCCAAAATAATATCTGAAGAGAAGGAAGAAGTAACTGATGCATATGAAAAAGATATGTCCAGATTCTATGACAAACTTAAAAAGAATCAAGAAGCAAGGAGAAACCTGGAGAAACCGTACTTCTTCATAGCTCCAGATATTCTAAGAAAAAAGGTGGCTTCTTACCAGCAACAACAGTGGGAATCTCGTAAGCCGTCCAAATCAATGTTAACGGACTTTGATCGCACTCTCACCAAGTCAATTGAGGCGGCACAGAAAAAGAAGCGGGCAGGGAAAGGAGTTGCACAACTCGGACAACAATCGCACCAATCAGTCCCCCCGCTAGTTGTTGGTAATGAATATGGTTCGAATTTAGGATTAATGCATCAGGCAAACATACATCCGGATGTCAATTTGGATCACCTTGGTGAATTTATTGAAGAGACTGGTCTCGACCTTTACCAGATGTTTGGTGATGGAAACATTGAGAGTGCGGCGGAGGTTGATATTTGGAAGAAAAAAATTGTACTAGGCCAGAGTCTATACAACCCTCAAGCCTTATGTGATCTGGGGACGCAAATGTACCTGCTAAACAAGTGGTACATGCAGACGTCTACCGGTGGAGACTTCTGCGTTGGTGTCAGAATTAGAGACGAACATTGGTTCCGTGGCGATGATGTTATGTATGTTGACTTTGCAGAATTTCATCAACTATGCCACCTGACCTCTCTGGACAAAGTTATCATTAGCTGCTATTGCCTGTAAGTAATAATTCTTTCGATCTATTATTAAACTCATCATATGTGTGTATATGCATATAAATTATCCTAACAAGTACTATATATATGCAGATTTACAATGACAGAGCTCAGAAAGGAAGGCTACAATGAAATTGGTTTTGTTGATCCCCATATAGTATTCAAAGACCCAGTTGCTCTAAAGCCTAATTGGAAGTCTGAGTCAGAGAGTAACCTCATGAACTTCTTAGTGAACCAACGCCACAAGAAGGATATACTCTTTTCCTACAACTTCAAGTGAGTGTTAATAATGTCGATCATCCTTAATGGCTCATATGTTGATTCTAGTTAATTAATGAGTGTTATGCGTTATATCCTATAAACACATGCAGCAATCACTGGATATTGATGGACATCGATCTGGTGAAAAGTCATGACTCGATGAGAAAACCACAACAAGACTACCAAGATATGATAGATATTATCCAGAGGTAATTTCGGTATCTCTAGCAACTATATATACACACAAACATGATGATTAACTATATCTGATGACATGGCAAATTTTTTATTGGGCAGTGTTTGGAAAACCTTTATTGAGAAGCAACACATGGGAAAATGCAAAGCGCCACTGAATGTAATCCCTTTGAAAGTAAGTCCCCTAAATCGCATCATCTTTATTAATTAAACATATAGCTTTCACCGGATCACCAGATTGGATGACAAATCTTTTTCTCGTAAAGTGGTGTCTGAGGCAGGAACAGGGGAACAACTACTGTGGTTACTATGTTTGCAAGTTTATCAAGGTGGTCTCCCAAAGAACTCCTACAGAGAGACTATATATTGTGTTACTATGTGTGTGTGTATATATATATATATATATATATATATATATATATATATTAATTTATTTTCCTTTAATTCAAACCTGTAGGCTCGATGGTTGGAGGAAAAGGTCATACGGCAAGACCAAATCAAAGCAATTCAAGAGTCTATAGCCGGATTTTTTAATGAGCAGGTCATCGATTCCAAGGGCGAGTTCTACTTCGACCCAACACTGCCATGGAAGCCAAGCTAGAGGATGAGAGGAAACTTGTTATATCACAACAACTGTAATGCAATCTTTTGTAATATATGCACATGAAATAATATAATGTAAAATACACATATGCATGCATGCATGTAAATATATATATGATGCATGCATATATATATATATATATATATATATATATATATATATATATATATATATATATATATATATATATATATATGCTTGAATTGTGTGATTTAATACGTTCATTGTGCTTGAACCGAAACATACTATACGCGCGTATAAATATATAATTAGCAGCGTACAATACGACTTCGAAAACCTATTTTGAAAAGAAAACAAAAAAATGAAAAGAAAAGAAAAAAGAAAAAAAAACCTTTAGTCCCGGTTCGTATTACCAACCGGGACTAAAAGGTGCCGGCCATCGTGGCATGTCAGGAGGCACCTTTAGTCCCGGTTGGTGTTACCCACCGGGACTAAAGATTCCCCTTTAGTCCCGGTTCCTGACCCGGGACTAAAGGACCCCCCTTTAGTCCCGGATGCTTGCTCCCGGGTGGGGAACCGGGACTAGAGGAGGTTCCCCACCGGGAGTAAAGCTCTGTTCTCTACCAGTGCCCTTGTCGCCAATTAGAATAGTTAGATTTAATTTATACAGAATGGAACAAAAGTTCCAATATGGAATAATGTGGTGTCTGAGAATTGATAACTTTTTTTTCTTTTCCTTAGATTTGTCACCAATTTTCTCATGAATTTGTATGGTGTCTTTGAAGGAGTATGCATAACGATTGTGAAATGGAGATTCCTTGCCACAATGTAATTGTACCATAGTTAAAGAACTTTGTTTCTGATAACATAGCTTTTTGTGGTGTACGTACTTGATTGTTACTGATGACATATGGGATATCTCAGATTGGAAGCATATTAGATGTGCTTTGCCTCCTAATAATGCTGGATGCAAAATTATCACAACTACACGTAATATGAGAGTGGCTGAAGAAGTTGGTCGTGCTTACAAGATGAAACCCCTCGATCTTCACTGTTCTAGAATATTATTGTATGGAAGAATATTTGGCCATGAAGGCAGAGACAAGTGTCCTAATGAGGAGCTAGTTGAAGTATCCAATAAAATACTAACCAAGTGTGATGGGGTACCCTTAGCTATCATTACAATAGCTAGTTTGATGGCCAGTAAAGAAAGAAATAAATTGGAATGGTATGAGGTGTACAATTCCATTGGTACTGGTATGGAGAATAATATAGATGTCAAAAACATGAGAAATGTTTTGTTGCTCAGCTATTATCATCTGAAACCTCATCTAAGAACTTGCTTGTTGTACTTAAGTGTATTTCCAGAAGATTATGAAATTGACAAAAGACGTTTGATATGGATGTGGATAGCGGAAGGTTTCATTCAATGTGGAAAACAAGGGCAGAGCCTATTTGAAGTCGGAGAGAGTTACTTCAACGAGCTCATAAATAGAAGTATGATCGAACCGGTGTATTATATGGACACTATGAAGGTACGGTCTTGCCGTGTACATGATGTGGTGCTTGATCTTATCCGTTCCTTGTCAAGTGACGAAAACTTCGCTACTAGTTTGTATGGCATGGGTCATGCATCTCCATCGCAAAAGATTCGGAGGTTATCCATTCAAAATGGCAAGGTAAATGAGGGTACGCATGGTGCTACTGTGAGCATGCAACAAGTAAGGTCGGCAGCCTTTTCATCTGTTGTGAATCTAATACCAGCCCTTGCAAGGTTTGAAGTTGTGCGTGTTCTGCATTTGGAAAATTGCGATCTTTCACATGGTTACAACCTCAAGTATATTGGGAAGTTAGTATATTTGAGGTTCCTAGGACTAAATTCGACAAAGATTGTTCATCTCCCTGAGGAAATAGGGAGCCTGCAATTCCTACAGGTACTGGACATCTCGAAGGATGCAATTTCAACCTTGCCATTCACTATTGTACAGCTAAGACAGTTAAAGTGCCTATACATAGATCATAATGTAACAGCGGAAAATAGGATTGGGGGTCTAACATCCCTGGAAGAGCTACGGTACGGACAAGATTCCAATGGTATTATACAAGAGCTGGGATGCTTAACTAAACTAAGGGCACTGGATATTAATGTCTGCTTCCGTACAGAAGAGCAAAATATGCTGGTGGAGTGTCTACACAAGCTACAAAATATCCAGAATCTATCTATTCGCTCTATAGATCGTACAGGTAACTTGGATGGCTGGGTTGGGCCTCAGAGCCTCCGTAGTTTGGACATAGATGGCTACTTGTTCTCGAGGCTGCCGGTTTGGATGAAACACTCACATGTTCAGAACCTCTCCTTCCTAAGGATCAGAGTTAAGGGTCTACAGCAGCAGGATATCGACACCCTTGGGAAGTTACCTGCTCTCCGTGACCTAGATATGTTGCCGGGGGACCTAACTCTCTAGGGAATTTGTCATTAGCTGTCTCAGATTGCTGCAACGGCCTCATCCTATGTTGGTGCCTTTGGGCTGTTGGATACCGCTATATTGTCTGCAATCCGGCAACCCAGGAGTTGAAGGTACTGCCGCCTAGAATCCATTCTATTGGTGAGGCTCGACTGGGGTTCGATCCGACAGCCTCCTCCCACTTCCATGTGTTTGAATATATGGAGGAGGATGGTCAGTGCGTGCGTGTGGATATCTACTTATCTAAAACTGCAGTGTGTTTAAGGAATCTAAATGGAGCGAGGAGGCTAAGTGGACATTTTCGAAATCAGCAACTGTGTTTCTTAATGGTTGTCTACACTATATTAGGTTTTGCGAGGGTTACCGTCGTATACTTGCTGTGGATACGGAGGGAAAGGCATGAAGGAAAATTCTAACTGGCCGCGTGGTTTTTCACACTCCATCCATCAAGCTCAAAGTCACTTGTGTCAATATAATGTTGGTGGTCGCAATATGTCCAAGCTTTCAATCTGGATCCTTGAAGACTATCGTACTAATAATAAATGGACATTGAAGCATACTATCAGCCTACGTAAGTTGTTTGGAAAGACTAAGAAACAAATGGGTTACTTTGATTTTGAGTCGTGCTACACAACGGTTATAGTTCACCTAGAATGGAATTTGGTTTTCTTTGTTGGGGTTGGGGTGGAAAGAGCCGTCATCGCATATAACATGGACAACAAAAAAGTTCATGTCATCCCTACACATTACATTCCATATGGTAGACGTGACATCCTGCCAGAAATCATTGGCGGACCTTACTATCTTCCCTATGTTCCCTTGTTCTCGAAGTTGGAGTCATTAGTAAAGTAGTAAATAAAGTTTCATTTGATGTATCTCTCTAAAATGACATGTTTAAATGGATCAATGTTGTTTGATTGTCTATGGACATGTTAATTTCCTCTTGAATGGATGTTGTCATTATTTTGCAGCAACTTTAACTTGTTTGTAATGCAAGCTAAGGTCTGTGCAGTGTGTCAGACGCGTTCAAACCTACAGAGGTCAGACTCTCATGCGTGTGCAGTAACATTTCAACACCAATGGCACCTCTTTGTTCCTAAAAAACAAAAAACACCAATGGCTCCTCTGTAGTAGTGATATATTAACCGCCGTGATCTCTTCCGCACCTCCGCTTCTTTTCCTTCCTTCCCCTAGCCCTTCCATTCCCACTGCAGATCTAAAATCGCTAGGAACGTGCGGTTGCCTTCTTCAAACCTACTTCACTCTTAGCCACCTCCATGCTAAAGGGCGAGCCTTCTACAAAGCACGCATGGGAGGGGGATGACGCCATGCCCGTGGTGAAAGAGGATGACGCCGTGCCCGTGGTGAATCAAGATGAAGCTCCTGTGGATCCCTTTGGAGATAGAGACAATTGGGCCATTGGCATCATGAGTAAGGTTTTCTTGAAGATCAGGCATGAGCTACAGAACACCGGTCTGGGCACCCTCAACCCGCCTCGAGAGGAAAAGGTGAGCAGTTACGTATTCATTTTTCACCAACTCACCGATGTCCTAGAAGAACTGCCAGCCTACCTGAACAGGAATCGTGCGGACAACATGGAGTACATCCTTGCCTGCTACCAGAGTCGGATAGATGACTTCGACACTAGCGTCGCGATGCAGGAATCAGCACCGCCCACAACACTGAGAAGCACTAACGCAACCTGGTTCGTGCCGATGCTGAGCAGGTGGCCAACCGCATCACCACTAACGAGCAAAAGGGCCTCATTGCTATAGAGGAGGATGATGAAGACGTTGATACTAACAACGAGTAGAGGAGTAAATAAAGTTCCATTTGATGTATCCCACATTGCATTTGATGTATCTTCCTTATGTTGGGAGTACAGATGGAGTACATGTTGTTACTCTTTTCTTATATTGCTACTCTTCCTTATTATGTATCTTCCCTTGCTTTTTATGTTAGACGCGTTCAAATATACAGAGGTTTTGATTTGTGAAGTCTGATTTGCAAGTCTGTGTTTACTTTTATTGAACTTTGTATTAGGTGGGTGAAACTCTGTTGAGCATGGTGTAGATCAGGTTCTTTGGTCAATTGGTAGCCGGTTTCTAGCCCCTGTTGGTTGGTTTTGCCTGTAGGTTTCTTTCTAGTTCTCTTTCTGATCTGTAGTATGGTAAACATGCATAACGGAATTCATCCGATCAAGTCTCACGTCGATGTAATGCCTAACGGAGGAGCTCTGTACTATATAGTGTCCGACAAGATCAAATGTGTCACATTCGAACTTTCTTGCAAGCGCAGTAAAATATGAGAATGAAGCGAATGTGGCAGGAAAGCTAGACACAAGAAGTGAATCGAAAAAAAGAGCTTACGACCACCATGACACGCTTGACACTTGAATGCCTGGTGCGGTTGTGATAGGTCTTTTCTGTACTTATTTCACTCCAATCCAAGCAGTCATGGCAGTTGAGGGGTAGACTGATTGCTACGATCTCTACTATCCTATGAGATCAAATACTTAGCGGCCAGACTTTCTTGCATTCGCAGTAAAAGTCAACAACTTTGGCTCTTCCATTTTGCATTAGATCGAGGTGAGACTTGTTCAGATGTACTCCTCGATGCATGGTTCTTTCAAGTTCAACAAATTTTGTCAAAGACACGAGTTGGCTTTAACAAAGATCAATAGCACTCATGAATGTTTAGCAAAATAAGTTTCAGGAGCTCTGGAGAGAGAAGACAGCAGGTGTATAACCTTCCCTCTCGCCCCTTGTCTCTGCTGCTATAGTTTGGGGGCCATCAACCATCCCACGACCAAGACGTTTGAGTGGGTGGGCGGTGGGGCTTTGCCCCTGTTGGTATATGTTAATACACATAGAATAATCCGCAAGTGCACAGATATTATACCAATGTAGCACTTCACTGGGAGTACCCAGTTTTATATCGAACTCGAGGAAACATGTGTGAGAATAACCCACTCTAACTTAACCCAACTTCACAATCAAGGCTAGATAATAGGAGCGTAGAGGAGATCACAAAGGTCTTCTAGTTCTAACTTTCGTAAGCTTTGTCTTCTATTATTCAGTTCTAGGGATATTACTAAAGAAACACAGGGAGAGTATGTTTCCTATAGCAACAAAGTCCTGCTAGGCCTACCAACGGAAGGTGGACTACAAAGGATTCAATGAGGCTATAAGAGTCACCCTCGCGAGCTATCATCGATCCGAAAAGTAGGGTACATCCATGAGTAATTGAGTCTAGGCACCACGCTTACACTACGAATACTACTTTAACCCAGGAGCTACAAGGATTAAAGTACTCAAAAGAGAGTCGCAAACCTAAAGAACAATATGAACAAGATGCTTACTTCAATTAGAAGTCGATTATCAGAGAAATCTCAGAAGCAAGCTAAAGAAGAACTTGATTCCACAGGGTACAAGCCGTAGAGAGAGCACTGATAGGCTAGGACTCCTCCGAAACTCTTTCCTCTCACTCTATCTCTCTATCTCTAATACAAGACTAGATCCTATTGAGGACTAATCTTCTCTTGATAGCTAGCTCTAATCCTAGTAGAATTATGAATTAGGGTTTCTAGCCCTCAGCTCTCAGGATCAAATGCATGGTCCTCTCCTAGGGGTGCAGGCAGGTATATATAGGCCCCTTGAAGCATCCTAGACCCTCGGATCAAACCGACTTGAATAAACAGCATAGATGCAATCCTTAAGGCGGTGGAGAACCGACATAGCAACGGGAGGCTGATAGGGTGGCCCCACAAGTCAGCCGACCTAATAGTGGGACCGGTTGGCCCCACCTAGCAGGGGCTCGGGCTCCGCTTCTGTGATTTGCCTTCTAAAGTCTACTAAAGTCTTCCCACGTTGTTTATCCTATGGAATTACGCGATTTCCTTTGACGAATAGGTCCTCCTTGGCTGTTTTTTGATTAAATCCTGCTAGAAACATAGATTCACCAAAACCCATAGAATTTATCAGTTAAAACCCCTAAGTCTATGTTGGTGATGTATTTTAGTCATTTATGCAAGTTATATTGATGGTTTGTGATGAATGTTAACTACCGTCAACAAACTCCCCCACACTTAGGCTTTTATTCGTCCTCGATAAAAGGATGGATTACTCAAGACATAACCTTAGTTCAAGACATCAACATAAAACCATTCCTAGTCATGCATGCATTGTGGGATTCAAAGTGTCTACCATGAAACTTTGAGCGGTTGAAGAATGGAACAGCTTGAAATAGATCACCATCTTCCTTCAGTCAAGTCAATTGGAGAAATATTTTAAGATTTTTGAAAACAAAACATAGCTTACCTTCTCCTTTTGTGGTACTCTCAAATCACTCTGTATATATAGTACTTTTGGATCCTCACCAACTCATTAAAGACTTTGCCTTCTTTTTGCCTACTTCTAAAAGCTTATGTGGAGCTCAGGTAGGGATAAATATGAAAACATACTTGTATTGCATATATTGTAAAGTCAAAACAAGGATCCGAGGAGAAAAATGTTATACTCTTAGATCAAGATGTGCATGTGTGTGTATATGGTGGCTATACTAATTCTACTATGCTCCTTGAAACATATCTGTCTTGTTTAAAACTTGAAAAACTCTTACAAGCAAACATGGGTTATCTTATTCATTTCTTTCTTCTTTTCTCTTTTTTCAGGTGGGCATCTGAGTACCCATTGTTTTAGATATCTCACACTTGTACATTTTATCAATACTTTTTTCTTTTTTCTTTTATGAATAACTCTTGCATAGCCCATGCCTCTTTTTGTGTAATTAAAACTTTTCAAGAGAGACATTTACAAGAACTTGGAGCATTTATCCTAACAAGCATATTTTTGTGTCTATTGCTAGTGTAGGAGTAGAACATTTTTGGTGGATGGAAAACATGTTGTTGCGTACCCCTAGTGTAGGCGCAGCCGATATATGAGGAGTGTACGTGATCTTGATCTTGAGAGCATGATAAATTTCTCAACAAGGGTCACAAGGTTTGACCATACTCAACACAATAACAAGTAATATATGTAAAAGGTTTCTCTAGTCTATCATATTTGGCTCTGGTGGGATATCGCTTTTACCACAAAGGAAAGGTGTAGCTACTCATTTTTTTTGAAATAAATTTTTCCAATAATGAGACATCAAGAATCAAGTTCTCATTATTCTACTGTATCTCATTCCACAACAACTTAAGTAACATGGGGTCCCTAATAAATAAGTTCCCAACAGTAGCTAGACTTTTAGGGAAAGTATTATGTGAGTCTATCCTTTAGCTATGACTGAAATAATCTTTTCCTCTGGTTTTAAGTTGTTTTATCAAAGGATTTCCAATTTGGTTCGAAATAGAAAGTATAACATGTGAAAATAGAACATATGGACTGCAAACCTGACCGTGGATGAAGCGCGAGGTGAGGGGGCACTGTAGTAGGCTGGCCGTCCCATTGGGGAGACCGGGCGTCCTGTTCCATAGCCCGTTCGGGTCCATCTTTGGTCAACGTGATTCTTGGTCCATTACTTCTTGGATTTCATGATTTTCGCGATCAAATTCTGTTCTGTTGTCATGGTGTGCTTCCCCCACACTTGTTTCCCATTTACCTTTATGCACAACATGTGGAGACAAACATATGTCCAAAAGAAATAGAGAGCAAGTAATAATAACAAGATTTCATTGAGATCATATCATAGGGCACTTTATTACGCAATCTGACCTAAACACACATTTTAAACTAGCAGACTTTCAATCACTCTAACAATCTGAGCTAAGCAAATGACTTAAACACTAACCTAACTATGCCCTATTGATCCATAACCTACCTCTTAACTCTCGTACTTCTCTTTGTTGATGACATAGTGTCGGTGCAGAAAGTGACCAACTAGTAAATATTTGTAGTTTTGCCATACGTTGTGATCGGAGGTGGCCTAGCACTCAATGACATAGGGTTTATACTAGTTCAGGCAATGTGCCCTACGTCTAGTTTGGGTCGGTCAATGACTTTATTCCTAAGCCTAGGTGCTCAAAGTTTGCAGTGGGGTTACAAATGAGAAGGAGAAAGATGGGGTGTACAAGAGGTCCGGTCAGCTCCGGTCGGAAGGGCCAAGAGCGACAAGAGCTACGCTATGAGCTAAGTGTTCAAGTGTGTGCTTGAGGTCCGAGCCCGGTGGTTCTATGGTTGTGGACTAGTGAACTTGGTCGATCTCATAAATCTAAAAAGGCTCTAAAAAGCCCCCTCCTTCGTTGGAGGGAGCGCATCCCCTTTTATAGATAAAGGGGATGGCTTTACAAGTGAGAGGGTGTGGGTACGTATGCTACTGAGCTTTGTTGCCCATGCCGGCGGGTACAAGATAATGGTAGGCGCCCACAACACCATTGATGTCACTGTAGAATGTCAGATGCATGTGGGAGGTTGCGTTGCCTTCATCATGAATAGTAGATGTCTGTACCTGTAAATATTGTTCGATGCCTAGAGGCATGTGAGGAGTTTCACCACATTCACCTGGTACGGTAAATCCCGGTGCCCACAACACTATCGATGCCTAGAGGCATGTGGGGGGCCTTACCATATGGGAGTTAATGGCGCCTACAATACTGTAGAGGGAAATGTCGACACCTACAATACTGTTTGTGTCAGGGTGGTTGTAGAGTACTATTCCTATAGACATATAGGGTATGGTCCCTGGTATCATGGTTTGACTTGTGCGCCCTGACTTGCTTTCTCCGTTCGTCGCCTGGTTCCTTCCGAGCAGGCGTCCCCGGTCGGATGGCCCCAGTCGGCTCTGGTCGCACCAGTCGGAGAAGAGCGGTGAGCAGGGTTTCTGTGAACCCCGGTCAAAGACACGGGGTCGGAGTCAGAAGTAGTGCTTGGGCCAAGCCTTCCAATCGGAGAGGTCGTCTGGAGGCGGCTGGTGTCCGAAGCGAGCGCTTCAGTCTAAGAGGTGGGCTGAAGTAGTCGACGAGTAGGCGCTATCCCTCTTCGGCCAGACCTTCCGGTCGGTGACTGGACCGCCCTTTCGGCCTGTTGTTTTAGACTCTTGGGGCGGGCCATGAGTTGTGTGCTACCTGCTTGGGCCGAGCCTTGGCGTGGAAGCCAGTCCCCAAGGGACCCTAGGTTTATGATCCCGACAGGAGCCCCCGAGCCCCCGGGCGATTCGGACAGAATCGTCCTGGGGATTTTTGTCTTGCCGATGGGTGCGGGCGAGCGCACCCATGGGTGTAGCCCCTGAGCCCCCGGGCAGTTCGGGCAGAACCGTCTAAGGGGTTTTTTGTGTTGTCAGTGGGGGTGGTTTTCCGTTTCATTGGTGGGTGCGCACGAGCGCTCCTGTGGGTGTAGCCCCCGAGCCCTCGGACGGTTCAGGCAGAACCATTTTTAGTTGGGACGGAGTTTGCTTTAACCAAGGCGTCGTTATGCAGCAAAGGCGTTTCAGTTGGTTGAGAGATTGAGACAGAACTCACTGATCCTGGCGTTGGTGCGCGCCGTGGGATTGGGCGAGGGAGTTAGTTTGGATGAGATATAGCTCACTGATCCTAGCGTCGATGCGCGCCATGGGTTCGAGCGAGGGAGTTAGTTTGGATGAGACATAGCTCACTGATCCTGGCGTTGATGCGCGCCACAGGATCAGGTGAGTCAGAGTCGTGGGGCGAGATCGGGGTCACGGACCTAGGTGCTTTGGAGCGCAGTCGGAGGGTAGCCAGATGGGGCAAGATCGGGGTCGCAGACCCAGGTGTTTTTGGAGCACAGTCAGAAGCATAGCCAGATGGGGTGAGATCGGGGTCGCAGACCCAGGTTTTTTTGGAGCACAGTCGGAGCGTAGCCGGATGGGGCGAGATCGGGGTCGTAGACCTAGGTGTTTGGAGCATAGTCGAAAGGGGCGAGTTCGGTGTCGTAGACCCAGGCTTTTTTGTGTCTTTAGCCCTCGAGCCTTGCTGGGCCTTAGTAGGGGTCGGTGTGAGTTGTGTGCGTTACCCCATCCTCGGTTCCTCACAACTGGAGGGGCTGAGTTTTGTCGCTTGTCCTGATCGCTCGGGCTAGAGTGATGTGCTCGGTGAGTTCGCTAACGGGTATGATCGAGCAGAATCTAGGTCTGTCATTCATGACGGGGTTAGCATAGCCCTCTTGTGACATTCCACTGCTCCTTTACCTATAACCCGACAGATGTCTGGGTCATTCCGGAGACCAACCCGGGTGGCCTAACGGCCTCCCCTCGATGGAGATTCTGTGGGCTTGGTGAGAGGTTCAGGATCGAACGAGAAGGTTGAGATGACCCGATCTGCCAAACTAGGCGAGGGCCGCATGGGGCTCATCTGTGATTTTCTCCCCTGACTCTGTTGGTTGCTCATGTCGAATGAGGCAACCGCTGCTTCATGACGCAACACGGAACGTTGTGATGCATTTCGCTGCACATGTGATGCTTAGTTCCCGAGCCCTTGGGCGGTTTAGGGCCTGAATGATTTGGGAGGCACGGGCATATGGAATGAATGCATGTATGGATGTATGAAATGATTATATAGAAATAGAGGGGGTTGGTAGTTTTTACCTTGATGACTCGAGTGACGGGGTTTGGAGAGCTCTAGTCGAAAACGTCCGACTAGGACCCATGCTCGTCGTTCGTGACGGAGTTGGTATGGCCTATATGGGGCGTCCCTTTGCTCCTTACATGTCTCTCAGTGTCTATCCTGGGTGATTTGATCGACTCAGTGGGCCCGATAGTCTCTCTCGGCGGAGATCTCATTTTGGGTTTTCCTAGGTCTGGCCTAGGGAAGCGGGGAGCTGCCCGCATGCGGTGGCGCTTTGGTTCTTGTGCCCGACATGCGGTAGTGGTTGGTCATGCCGTAGTGGTGGGCCATGCCCAGGCCACGTCCCGTCCGATCAAGAGCCGTTCTATCGGGCAGGGCACGTCTCATCGGTTAGGGTGCGTCTCATCTGCATTAAATGGGAAAGAGAGAGTTTCTCGCTCTGCCGTTTTGCCTTCCCCGATCGGCACACCCTTCCCTAACTATTGTTCCCTTTTCCTTAAGTAGGAGAAGGGAGAGGGTTTTCGCCCTGTTCTTTTGCCTGTTCCTCATCTACCGCCGCCTTTCCTCTTCCTTCTTGCTGTGAGCGTTCCTGAGAGCCGCGGTGGTTTCTAGGAAAGAAAGGGGAGAGAGCGAGAAGAGAAGAACTCACCAATCCTTTTGCGATAATGTCAGACTGGAGGTCATCCACCGTGAGGGAGTCAGTGTTGAAGGCCTTCATTGGGAAGGGGCTCCTGCCACCAAAGGAGGTGGTGCACTGGATGGTTCCCAGGAGGGAGGAGTTCTCGCAACCTCGGCCCGATGAGGTGGTTTCCTTTCTCACCTTCCATGAGCGCGGGTTAGGATACCCCATGCACTAGTTCCTGTGTGGGCTCCTCAATGAGTGGGGTCTGGAGCTACAGCACCTTAATCCGACGAGGGTGCTTCACATCACCAGTTTCGTCACCGTCTGTGAGGCTTTCCTCGGGATGGAGCCACATGTGGATTTCTTCCAGCGGCTCTTCTCTAGGAGAGCCCTGACGGCAGGGAACCCGGCCGAGATCGTGCCGGTGGGGGGTTCGCCCTGCAGAGGAAGCCAAGTGGGGAAGCTCGTATCCCGCGTACCTCCCCTACGACTCCAACCGGGGGTGGCATGGGGAGTGGTTTTACATCAGGAATCCAGCGGCGGCGCCGTTCCCGGCGTTCACCGGCGAGAGAAGCATAAGGTGGGGGTCATCGAGGAGGAGCTCCAGAAGCTCGTGAAGTGTGGCCTTGATGGGGTGTAGGTGTTCCACACCCTATACCATCGCTGGGTCACGCCGTTGGTGGAAAGGACACGGCCGATGTGGCTGTACAGTGGCCCGTCGGACCCGGACCGTGCGTCACCGGAGGATCTACTGGACGACGAGGTCTGGAGTCGCCTTAGCTAGGTGCTGCAGCTGAAGCCCAAAGAGAGGGTCGAAGGGAAGCCCATGCCTTTCAACTCCTCGATCGTGTCTAGCCTGGTATGCTCCCTTCTCTTTAGTCCGCACTTCTTCCTCTGCTTTTCCTATTTTTTTGATTGGGAGTCACATGTTCCGCAGGGGCTTGGAAATTACAAGTCCCAGCCGCACCTTCCCAAGGGTCCGGAGGGTGTGGCCAAGCAGGCCGCTCAGAAGGAGGCTGCAGACGCTAGGAAGAAGAAGAAGGCCAAGGTGGCCCACCGGAAGTACAAGAAGGAGAAGGAGGTTGCCCGGCGCAAGAAGGCCGAGGAGAGAGAGCGATGTCGAGTCCGAGCTCGAGTCAGAGGATCCCACGAATGTTGATGACATAGTTTTCTCTGAGGAGGAGGAAAGTTAGGAGGTCGTTGTGACCTCGGTGGAGCATTGCAACCCTACGGCGATGTCCACTTGTGATGAGCAGGAGGCCACGCAACGTGCGGTGGCTTCCGCGCTGAGCAAGCGCGCGGCGAGCGCGGATGCCATCAAAGAACAGACGGCAAAGTGGACGTGGTCACCGCGCCCTTTGGCGCTGTCGTCGGTCCCATCATCGCCTATGGGGGATGTGGCTGAGCAAGTCGGGCGGTCCAAGGAGCGGACTGGCACTTGTGCATCGCCGAGACCGGTGCCAACGTGTGACTCATAGCCGGGGAGGCCCCGCCTGCCATGGATGCGGTTAGCAAGCTAGGCGGTCTGAGGAGCAGACTGGCGCCCACGTGTCACCCGACTTGCAGCCGGAGGATGCCCCATCCCCTACTCTGGTCGGGGAGCCCTGAGCCGAGGGTCATGGTGACCCGTAGGCCAGGTAGGAGCCGGTCTGGATGACTCTGCCCCCGACCATAGTGAGGGGGCGTGGGTCGCATCTCGGGAGTGGCCCATGCCCTGCAGGCCCGTCGATGCTGGGTCTTGCTTTTAGAGTCGTACCGCTCACCTCCCGGTATGTTTTTCCTTTATTTCTTTCCAATCTTTTGCTGTTGAGCCTTTTTGGATTGCAACTTACCTGCGCCCTCTATCAGTGGCCGGGCGATGATGGGGTTGAGCATCGCCCCAACTCCCATGCAGGAGGCATGGAGGCCCACCCTACAGCATGTCGTGGTGAGCGGCGTGGGGAACAGGGTGGCGGCGCGAGCCCTTCCCTTCCGGGGGCGGTTGCTGCTATAGTGACAGCGGTGGCGTCGGCATTGGCGGCGATTCTGGTGCCGACGACGGAGGTTGTGTTGGAAGTAACCCTCGTGGCCCTTCCTCCATTGGCCATGGTGGAAGAGGAGAGGGAGACTGAGCTCCCTGCCTCACCGAGCAAAGGGCTGTAGGGCTCACCCTCATGGTTGGAGCCGAAGACGCTGGGGGAAAGCGTGGCTAGGACGGAGTTGGAACGTTCAGCGGCAGTCCATGCAACCGAGGTGGTGGACATCCCATCTAATGACGAGGCGGATGATATGGCGGAGCCACCGGTGTTGTCGCAGGAGCTAGCGGTGGTCCAGTCGGAGGCTACGCCCTCTAGTGGGCTGCCGGGGGGTGACTTGGAGTGGCCCTGCCCTGAGGACCCAGCAAAGGTGTGGTTCATCCTCTAGGATTCCTAGGAGTGTTAGCTCTAGGACATCCTTGGGGAGCAAGGGCATGCCACGGTGTCCAAACTCGCCAACCTGTCAGCGAAGCTCAGAGACGCCCAGGAGCGGGTTAAGTCCACTCAATAGTTAGTTGAGGTCGACCTACAGCTCGCCGCGGAGATGAGTTTCACGTACTTGTCCTTGACCTATGAATCTTTTGTTGGTTGCCTCAGCATGTTTGTTTTTCGTAGAGTCTGAAGGGGATGTCATCCCACAAGTCCGGCTTTCTCTTAATGGAGCACGCCAGGATGGCTGAGCTTGAGCGCCAGCTAGCGTCCGCTCATCGTGAGTCCTAGGACTGGGCGACTGAGGTGACCATGGCGCGGGTGGAGGGGCAGCGTGCAGCCGAGTGGGCGACTACCGCCGAGCAAGGGCTCGAGGCGGCGAAGGCCCACCAGGTAGAGACCAAGGTAGGGTTGCGAACATCCCTGGCAAACACCGAGGTGGCACTTCAAGAGTCCTTGGAGGCCCTTGAGTCAGAGCGGGCTGCTTTGGTGTCAGAGCGGAGTGCCCTGGAGTCAGCACGGAAGGCTCTAGAGGCAGAGCAGAGGGCCCTAGAGGTGGAGCGAAACGCCCGATCAGAGATGGACCAGGAGGTGCTCGTGCTCCGGGGCTGGGTGATGGGGATGGAGGAAGCGAGCGCGCGGCTACGCGAGCAGGTGGCCCGACAAGCAGAGGATCTCTCCACCCTTGAGAACTTCCACGTCGGTACGTACCTTTTTCTATTTTTTGTTGTGTTGGTTTTTCCTTTAGCTTGTTTCTAAGCTTGTCGCTCTTCTTTCAGAGCTGGGTGGAAAGGTGAAGACGCTGGAGCGAGACCTAGAGACGATCAAGGCGACCTTCAGCCAGAGTGTGGAGGAACTGACCAAGTCCGATGAAGAGCGACGTGCTCTCGAGGGGGATCTTGACCAGATCCACAACATTGCCCAGCTGGTCATCTCGGAAGTCTTCGGGTCGGCGCCAAGCACTAGCACACCCGCCGTCCAGCTGGTGGAGGTTCTGGATGTGGTTCGGGACCTTATCAGGAGCGGGCTGTTCTATAGAGCATCGGGGGTGCTGACTTCGGTGGCGATGCACCACCCGAACCTGGACTTCGCTGCTATCTGCATTGGGTATGCTAAAGGCTTGAGTATGGAGGACATCTAGTCGATCGGGGAGGGCTTGCTGCCGCACGCAAGGTCGGTGGCGGAGCAAGTCTCTGCCCAATGGGTGATGGACGTCCGTCGTGAAGACATGGCTAGAACCATGCATGGGGTGGATGCTGCCCAGCCTATGGATGGCGCGGAGCCTAGGTCGGAGGTGAACATCGCCCCAGTTTCGACCGAGCCGAATGTCGTGCCGTCGGGGAGTGAGCAGCCTGCGCCCTCATTGGTCGCACTGACAGCAGATGCCGCTGGGCCGGTCCAATAGCTTGTAAAATATAAGTAGTTTAGTGAGTGTAAAAAGTTTAAGTTCATGAGGGAGCCCCTGTGTAAACATTCCTGTGTGCTTAATGACTATGGTCTGTTTTGTTTTCTATAATGGAGTCACTCCATTTAGGGAAGCTTATTCCCCTTTTGTTCCTTAGTTTTTTCCTTAGCATAATTTTGTTTTTTATTCTTTCTTTCTCGTACCTACCCATCTGTCCCATAGGCTGCGACCTTGGGAGCCTGGGACGTGGCCCGTGAGGCTTGGCTGTTCGTAACCGTAGGGAAAGGCGGGGTGCGATTGGTTGGAATATTTTTAAAGCAAAGCTATGTAAGGCAAATTAAAGGAACAAACTATCCTTTTGGTTGGGTAGGAAAGAATTTCACCATATGATAGTAAACAAAACAAAGAGGTAGTGGTGTACCCTAGTGGAGCCCCCGAGCGCCCTAGGCCAAAAAAGTGTTCGGGTCGGAGTGCTTTTATAGGAGCATAGGCTAAGTAAACAATGGTAAGACTAAAACTTAGGGGAAAAAGCGACATAGCTGTTCCAAGCGTTCGGAGAGAAGGACGTCGTTATTGTCCTTTGGTCGGTAGGCATCTAGTTAGATCACTTCGTCCTTCAGTCGTTCAGATCCTTGCCCGCTACGCCCCCTTTCACGGTCGCTGCTTCTTTGCCTTTTCCTTCTTTTTGGCCTGCCAGCTAGCCGCAGAAGGTGCTTGAGGAGCTGGCAGTCCTTGTAGAGGTGTTTTATAGGGTAGTCGTGGTTGGTGCACAGGCTCTCCATGAGCTCGTGGAAGTAGCCTAGGGGGATCCTGCTGGGGTTGTGTGCCCGCATGATCAGCCGTGGCGACCAACGCGGAGTTGGCGGGTCGGCGGTGATTCTTTCTGTTCTTTTCCCCCTCTGTGTGGAGGGGCCCTCGTCCTGATCCTAGCGCTTGGCCTTGCCCTTGCCCCAGCCTCCGTCGGAGCACGGCGGGGGCGGCGTTTGTTGGAGGTTTTGGACAAAGGTCTGTGGTCCTGGGCCATCAGGGCTGGGACTCCGGTCGCTGCTGCATGTGTCTTGGTTCGGTCCGAGCCACGCGTATACAGGCGGTCGGTGTGGAGCGGTCGTTAAGTCAAGATAAGTGGCCAATGCGGCCTCCTGTGCTGCGCTTGGCGATTGTAGTGGCGATCGGGTGGAGCGACACATCTGCTGCGTCCCTGTTCCCCTGATGGGGAGCGAGGCCACGAGTCAGTGTCGCAATACGGAGCACTTCGCTTGTTGAACGGCGACGGTCTCCACTAGTGCCTGGAGGTTCTAGTGGATCGTCTGTTCATGAGGGTCGTTCGACTCGAACAGGCCGCGCAGAAGCATTGCCGTGGTGGCGATGTTCTGATTGGCCCAAGCGAACTGCGGGGGATCGTTCCCCCTATCCATAGTGTTGTGCTGGACTCGATGGGCACGACCCCGAGCGCCGCTCGCCGGTCTACGCGCACAGGGCGCAATGTGGTGTGCTGAGCGTGCTGGCGCAGTCGGTGGCTGATGCAGCCACCGTTGTCGTAGTTCCTCCTCGTGCACACGTGTGAGCTCGGGGGTCTCTGTATGATGGTCCGGAGGGGTGTGAGTCTACAAGGACTTCGTTACCCTAGGTGGCTATCCTAGAGCGTCAACCATAGCACACTCCCAGGATGGACGGTGGCTAGGTGCCACGTCGCCAATGTTGGAGCCATCACTCTCGACGTCGTCATCCATGAGATCGAGGAAACAGGTGGGAGCGTAGCTCGCCATCCCCACGAATTTAGACGTGAGAGGGGGCGGTGCCGGCATCTTTTGGAGCCCCCAGGCGTACGCGTCCACGAGGGACATGAGGCCGTAGGGTGTAACACCCTGGGTGTTTAAATACTAAAACAGGACATGTCATCATATGCATTGCAAAGCATTTGGTCATATGGAAAACTTTGATATGCATTTACTAAAACAAGTTTACATTTATGTTACGAGTGTTGCCTTGTTTGGTTTGAATTTTGTTAAAAATTTGGTTTGGATTTTTAATTTTCAAGAAAACCTTGATTTTTCAGTATTTAAATCCTACTCTGAAAACTCATTTCAAAATCTAAGCATATTTTGGGGTTGAGCCCAAAAGCAAAAGTGTAGAGCTTGACAAGTTATACAAAGTTTGTTTTTGGAGTTTTCAAAGTTGTTTAGAAAAATTTGAAGTAATTTGAAAAGGCGTGGTTCTTTAAATGTCCACTATTTGAATTTAAATTTGCATTTCAAAATGTAGAAAGAATTTGGGTATGGTTATAAAAGCAAAGTTGTAGAAATTTAAATTTGGAACAACTTTTATTTTTGGAGATTTTTGAGTTGTTACATAAATTTGGGAGTAATTTGGATTTTTAAATCGAATGGTAGTTTGGTAATTCTGATGAACAGTAACCGCGGAAGCCAACTCACCGTCTACGATCTTCCTTCTGCTTCCAGACGCGACTGTGGCCGCCCTTGGCTTTGCGCTGGCATGGGAAAGGCCCTGCGTGGCTTCTCTTTGCTTCCTGGCCGCTCTATAAAACCTGTGCAGTCGCCGTTCTTCATTTTCCCTTCTCCTCTGTTTTCCCGACGCCATCGCTGCTGCTCCGTCGAGCTTTCGCCGTCGATTCAGCGCCGTTGCCGTCCCGGCAAAGCCTGTCCTAGCTTCGCCTGCTCCTTGCGCACCCAGCCAGCCAGTTTTGGTCATTTGATTTCACCGAGAAACCCCCGTTCGTTGCTCTTCTTCCTCGTGGCCGGCAGTACCGCCGTCGCGAGCGCGTCACCGTGGCCAGAGCTCTCCGTCGCCGGAGCACCGCCACCGTCGATGTTTTGCTCCACCGTGGTTGCTCGGATCGTCGACCTGCTTCAACGTTGCTTCTCCAGCCCGTTCTTTGCTCCATCGAGCTCGGGGTGAGCTACTAGTGCTTCCTGTGCACGTCGAACCACTCATCCGTTGCTCTTCCGATCCAGCTTTATGCTCCAGTGCGTTTGGGGTGAGCTCTAGGTTCTTTTCCGAGTTGTTTTATGTGAGCTCCAGGTTCTTTTCCAAGTTGTTTTGTGTGAGCTCCAGGTTCTTTTCCGAGTTGTTTGTGTGAGCTCTAGGTTCTTTTCCGAGTTGTTTTGTGTGAGCTCCAGGTTCTTTTCCGAGTTGTTTGTGTGAGCTCTAGGTTCTTTTCCGAGTTGTTTGTGTGAGCTCTAGGTTCTTTTCCGAGTTGTTTGTGTGAGCTCTAGGTTCTTTTCCGAGTTGTTTGTGTGAGCTCCTAGTTCTTTCCGAGTTGTTTGTGTGAGCGGGTGAGTTCAAAATGGAATTTTCCTTTTTCAGATATGATTGAATAGTGTTGTAATTTGTTATTTTTGTGTAGATTTATTTAGAGCTTCAAAAATTATGAAAATTTTTGTGTGACCTCTCTGTGATGTATATTATTTAGGAAAAATATAAAATGATACTTTTCAGTAATTTTTGAATGTGATAAAAATTGCTCAATTAATTAATAAATGAGTTTTCATGATTTTTCTAGGCTTAATTAATTATCCAAAAATTATGAGAATTGTTTTGCCACTTAGTTATCATGTGATGAACCTTTACAAAAATTTTGAGCTCAATTGAAATAAGTTTTATGAATATGTTTAATTAGTTGTTAATTGGCATTCATCATCGAGCATCATGTTTTGTATTCCGCATCATGTTAAACATGTCATTGTTATTACGTGTAGTGAACAAAGGTGAACATGTGGTAGTTAATCAAGTTGTTGAGGAGGTTAATCCGTCTGTTGAGGTCGGATCAAATACTTGTGAAACGTCGCAGGAGCCGGATTTTTCCGTCAACGAAGGCAAGCCCCGGATGCATACAACCCTACCTTGTGTTTTATAAATTAATTTCGCTTTTGCTTTCCGTTACTGCATTAAGTGATTAGGAGTTAAGTAAGAGCCTAATTGGTGCATTACCACCCTTGTTATTCCATATTTACCATATTACCAGTTTTAAACTCGTATATGCCTAGTTTTGCTTAGCTATGCGTAGAACGATGAAAGTCGGGTGATTACCTGCCACCTGCAAGTTTTAAATGGAACATTGGTTAATTATGTTAGCATGTGATATGGGAATGTGGAGTAATAAATCTAGACCGGGCGGACTCGGTGAGTGTGAGCCACAAGACATGGAGGTCTTGTGAGCGGGTTCTTTCCGCCTGTGTCGATTAAGGCACGTCCGTTGTTGAATTGTATGAGGTGAGAATTTGTAGTACTAACCACATACTCCGGTAAGCCTGAACTTGACAATTCTATTACGAGAATGGCTACTCGCGCACTGGGAGTGGAGAGATGGCGGGAATAGTGTGTACCCACGTGGCCATGGGCTGGAATGGTGGAGTACTGTATTCTCGGGTGGCGCGGACCCGTTCTTGTTTTAGAGGATCCGAGGGTAGGTTGGTATATGTAGGTCGGGGACCTGCATATGTCGTGTGGTCGGGAATTCCCAGCTGGGTTTATAATCGGTTCGAATCGTCGTTGCTCCTCGGTTATGGAGACTCAACTCACTGTTCATCATCGTAGAATTAATAACTGGAACTCGAATAAGGCTTGTGAAGGTGTTGGATATAAAGTTTCATGATCTCAGTGCGGATCGTGTCAGCTTTGTATATAATTTTTATGAAGTTTTATATATAAAGAATCTTATTAAAGAGCTTTTACTGCAAAAGAACTTTGATTATTGTTAAAGCTATACCTTGAATCCCTGAGCCTGCATTCCTGAGTCTTCTCAATTTTGTTTTGGTTAAGTCTTGTTGAGTACTTTTGTACTCAGAGTTCGTTGACCCCTTGTTGCAGGTGAGCCTCATGAGCAGATCTGTTTTGGATCGTGCTGCATGACTATCGTTCGTTCTGACTGATGAGAAGTAAATGTGTGATCCTTGGGCAGGATGTTTATTTTGTGTGTTATGTATATGTTAATTATGCCACTCCACTACTACTATGGTTTGTAATAATTGTCGAACTTAGTTTGTAAGGTTTGAAACAACTGGTTTGTAAACTATGTTATCGTAAGACTTCCGCTGTTTTTACTCTGGTACTGATATTTGAATAAATGTTGTAATACTGCAATGACTTTGTAATGTGATCCTGCTCGGAAATCGTGGATGATTCGGGGTTCCCCGAGGACACCCGACAGTCTTTTTAAGTTCATGGAAACATATGCATAGATGTCAAAGGTCGTCGGACAGTGATAGGTGCATGTGGGTCCTATAACTTAGGAGGTTCTGCCATAGAATGGTATCAGAGCGATCGTTACAAGGTTTTGTTGTATTATTTTACAAAAACTTCAAAATGATTTGGGATGACTAAATTTAATTTGATAATTTGGTCCAAATTGCTTCTGACTTATCTTATTTCTTTCTCACCATTCCGTATTTGATTAAAAAGGTTTTGTGTGGTGGAGTAGTAATATTACTATGCCCTATATAAAAATAAATGTTATTTATGTGCATTATTAACTTTGATGTTTTTGTTCGTAAGAACGATTCATGCATCATGAATAATTCACTCGTTACTTCCTTCACCTCTTAGTCTGGAGTTGAGTAGTGAGTCTAGTTTGAGGAATGTAATCCATCTTAGCTACTTTTTGGATTTTGGTCAAATGGTCTCACTTGGATTAAATTGGCTTCCTACAGTATGGCTCGTGCCAAGATGACGCCCCGTAAGTCCACCGGACCCAAAGGAGTTCCTCGTCACCAACTTGCCCCTAGAAATGATGGTGCTAGCAGTAGCAGTACTAGGCCTGATCCCCAGGCAGAGATACTGAGGGTTTCTATAGAGTTAGCACAATCTACTAGAGATAGGGCTTTGGATGTTATACAAATAGGAGAATTACAGGGTCAATTGAGGCATCTCACCACCACGCATAGGAACTGCGAACGTATGTTGGTTCGTACGGTGGAGGGAAGAAATGAAGCTTGGCACAGGGAAAATGTAGCTAGAGCTAGAACTCATGAGTTAGAATTCTATGTAGAAGATTTAGAAGAACATAATACCTATCTACATGAGGAAGTTCATAGGCTTAGCAATCTACTAAATCCGAATCATGAACCTCAAGCTGATGCCATGGACCCTGGTGTCATCCTTGCCGATGATGATGAATCGGGAGAGGAAGAGGAAGAGGAAGAAGATCCTGAAGAATTAGTAATGATCGATGAAAGTGATGATGAAGGCGGTAATAATTCCGGAATGGATACCGAGCCTGAAGTTTGAAGAAATTGAGGAAAAGAGTAGAGCTGTATAATAGTAGCTCTAGTTAAGTTATGTAGTTTTGTTTTCGTACTCGTGGGTTTGTTTGTACATTAGTAAACTCTATGTAATGTGTATAGAGTAAGCTTTGGTACAATTCAATAAAGATATGTGAATAAAGTTTGGTTTGTTATGAGCAGATGCGTCGTACGCGGGGTTCGTTTATTCCGGGCACTTCACAAGATGAGGACGGTATTCTAGATCCACCACCAGTTCCAACAAATTTAGCTGATGCTATAACCGCACTTGTCAATGTGACGGCTGAAAATTCTCGTTTGCTTCATGAGATGGCTCAGAGTAATCAGAATCAGATGTACGGGAACCGTGGACGCCACCATAACAGACAGGAGACTACATATGTTGATTTCACAGACACAAGACCCCCAGTGTTCACCAAGGCAGATGAACCATTGGAGGCTGATGACTGGCTTCGAACCATGGAACAGAAATTTGACCTTATTCCATGCATGGAGTATCAGAAACCTACGTTTGCCGCCCAGCAACTTAGAGGAGCAGCAAGTGCTTGGTGGGCAAACTTAGTGGCTATGCAACCTGCTGGCATTCCAATAACTTGGGCTGAGTTCCGTACTGCCTTCAAAGCCCATTATATCCCTGAAGGAGTGATGGCTATGAAGCTAGATGAATTCCTTGCTTTGAAGCAAGGAGATCAAACTGTCATGCAGTATGTGGGAAGATTTAATCATCTGTCCCAATATGCATCAGAACATGTCAATACTGATGCCAAGAAGAAGAGGTGGTTTATGAGAGGCCTGAATACCAAGTTGCAGACTATGATGACCACTTGCACCAATGTAACTTATCATGAGGCAGTAAATATTGCAATTGCTTCAGAGTCAAAGTATCGGCAGCATAAGGAGCTCAAAAAGAAAAAGAGTGTGCCGTCTGGATCTTTTGGGGGAAATCAGAAGAGGCAGAGGGTGATTTATCATCCAGTACATCATAATCGTCCTCCTTATCGTCCGCCGCAGTTCCAAGCTGGGCAACAGTCAAATGTCCATCCTACTATAACCTATCCGAATTCACAGTCAACCAATGCTTCTGGTGGCAATGCTCCAACGTCCCAGGGTCACAACTACCCGTGCTACAATTGTGGTAGGACTGGTCATTTCTCCAGGGAATGTCCATATCCTAGGCAGGCTAATCAAAATTATCAGAAGGCCCCTGCCAATCAACAACAGGGTCAGGCACCAAACAAGAACCCCAATCAGAATGCTCAGAAGGGCAAAGGTGAGAGGAAGACAGGATGGGTGTTCTATATTCAAGCTGGAGAAATTCCAGAAGGGGAGCCAGTGATGATGGGTATGTTTCCTGTTGCCAATCACCCTGCAGTTATACTTTTTGATTCTGGTGCATCGCATTCATTCATCAATAGAACATTTGTCGTGAAGCATGAAATTTCAATTGGGGCAACAAAGGAAAGTTTCTTTATACAGTCGCCCGGGGGACGTCTATGTACTAAGGAAATGGTATACCAGGTACCCGTAAACCTGGGTGGGTATATTTTTCCCACTACCATGATTATCCTTAAGGATCAGGATATAGATGTAATTTTGGGAATGAATTGGATGTATCAGCATAAGGCTGTTATAGATGCTTTGAATAGGACCTTAAGGGTGAGTTTGCCTGATAGTAATTCTCAACTTCTCATCCAACTTCCAACCTTAAGAAGATCAGTGGGCAAGATTTGTGCAACTGCTGTCAAAGAGATTAAAGATATTCCGGTAGTGTGTGAATTTCCGGATGTGTTTCCTGAAGATTTACCCGGTCTACCACCCGATAGGGATGTACAGTTCAATATAGAGTTACAACCTGGAACAGCCCCGATTTCTCGGAGAGCTTATAGGATGCCACCTAAGGAATTGGCCGAGTTGAAGACTCAGTTACAAGAATTGATTGAGAAAGGGTTTATCCAACCTAGTTCCTCACCTTGGGGATGTCCGGCAATTTTTGTGAAAAAGAAAGATGAGACCCTGAGGTTATGTGTTGACTATCGTCCATTGAATGAAGTGACCATCAAGAATAAGTATCCATTACCTCGGATAGATTTGCTTTTTGATCAATTGGCCGGAGCCAAAATTTTCTCCAAGATAGATTTGAGGTCAGGATATCACCAAATCAAGATAAAGCCTGAAGATATTCCCAAAACGGCATTTACCACAAGATATGGATTATATGAGTATCTGGTAATGTCTTTTGGTTTGACAAATGCTCCAGCTCATTTCATGTATCTCATGAACTCAGTATTCATGCCTGAGCTAGACAAGTTTGTAGTGGTGTTTATTGATGACATTTTAGTATATTCCAAGAATAAGAAAGAACATGCGGAACATCTCAGAATTGTTCTGACCCGCTTGAGAGAACATCAACTATATGCCAAGTTCAGCAAGTGTGATTTTTGGCTTAAGGAAGTGCAATTTCTTGGACATGTCTTGTCAGCCAAAGGAGTTGCAGTTGATCCCAGCAAAGTGAAAGATGTGCTTGATTGGAAACCACCAGCCACAGTTCATCAAGTTCGGAGTTTTCTGGGATTGGTGGGGTATTACCGTCGGTTTATTCCAGATTTCTCGAAAATATCAAAGTCCATAACTGAATTGTTGAAGAACCAAGTTAAGTTTGTCTGGTCATCAGATTGTGAGGAGGCTTTCCAGACTTTGAAGAGACTGTTGACTACTGCACCAGTATTAGCCCAACCTGATATCGAGAAGCCGTTTGATATTTATTGTGATGCTTCAGGTATTGGTATTGGATGTGTGTTGATGCAAGAAGGCCGAGTCATTGCCTATGCATCTAGGCAACTTAAGCAACATGAAGAACACTATCCGACTCATGATCTGGAGTTAGCAGCTGTGGTTCATGCTCTGAAGATTTGGCGGCATTACCTGCTTGGTAATACGTGTCATATGTATACAGACCACAAAAGCTTAAAGTATATCTTTACTCAGTCAGAGTTGAACATGCGACAAAGAAGATGGTTAGAACTGATTAAGGATTATGAATTGGAAGTACATTATCACCCTGGTAAAGCAAATGTAGTTGCAGATGCTCTTAGTCGCAAAAGTTATTGCAATTGTCTGACAGTGAGAACAATAGGTTTGAATTTATGTCAAGAAATGGAAAAGTTGAATGTAGAAGTAATTCAACAAGGAAGTTTGACTAACATAGTTGTTGAAACCACCATTCGAGATCAAGTTATTGCCGCTCAGAAGGAAAACAAGGGTATAGCCCATATCAAGGAAAGAGTCAAGAATGGAAAGGCGGAATGCTTTAGCATAGATGATGAAGATGTGTTATGGTTCAAGGATCGCCTGGTGGTACCAAAAGTTCCTGAGTTGCGGCAGTCAATTCTAGAAGAGGCACATGCTACTAGGTTATCAATCCATCCGGGAAGCAACAAGATGTACCATGACTTGAAGCAGAGATTCTGGTGGACTAAAATGAAAATAGAGATTGCTACATATATAGCAAAGTGTGATACTTGTCAAAAGGTGAAAGCTATACATTTGAGGTCTGCTGGTGAGTTACAACCATTACCTATTCCATCTTGGAAGTGGGAGGACATAAGTATGGATTTTATTGTTGGTCTACCCAAGACATCAAAGGGATTTGACTCAGTATGGGTTATTGTAGATCGACTCACTAAGTCAGCACATTTTCTTCCAGTCAAGACAATATATCCTACGATCCAATATACCAAGATGTATTTAGCAAGAATCATGAGTCTCCATGGAGTACCCAAGACTATAGTGTCAGATAGGGGTACACAGTTTGTCTCTAATTTTTGGAAACAATTGCATTCTTCGTTGGGTACCAAACTTCTATACAGTACAGCTTATCATCCACAGACTGATGGACAGACTGAAAGAGTCAATCAAGTACTTGAAGATATGTTAAGATGTTGTGTCCTTAACTATTCCAATAAGTGGGATGAATGCTTACCTTTGGCCGAGTTCTCATACAACAATAGTTATCAGGAAAGCATTAGGATGGCTCCATTTGAAGCACTCTATGGTCGTAGATGCAGAACATCACTGAGTTGGTCTGAGCCTGGAGAAAGAAGATTCTTTGGGGTTGACCTTGTGAAAGAAACAGAAGACAAGGTTAAGCAAATACAAAGTAATTTGAAGATAGCTCAATCCCGACAAAAGAGTTATGCTGATAGAAGACGGAGACCATTGGTATTTAACAAAGGAGATTTTGTATATCTGAAAGTATCACCAATGAAGGGAGTTACCCGTTTTGGTGTTAAAGGAAAGTTGGCACCTCGATATATTGGACCATATCAAATTTTGGAGAGGTATGGAAAAGTAGCATATCGCTTGAAGTTACCTAAACATCTTGCAGCTGTACATGATGTGTTCCATGTTTCTCAATTAAAGAAGTGTCTCCGAGTGCCTAAACAGAATGTTGAAGTTGAAGGAGTGGAACTAGAACCGAATTTAACTTATTCCGAATATCCTATCCGAGTGTTAGATCAGAAAGATCGTGTTACTCGAAGAAGGACAATCAAGTTCTACAAGATACAATGGAATCAACATTCAGAAGAAGAAGCTACTTGGGAATCAGAAGATTACTTGTTAGAAAAATTTCCAGAGTTTCTTGCGTCGATATAGAATAATGTTAGTGTACTATGTTGTTACCAATCATGTTTGTAAAGGAACCTCAGCTATTTTATGAATAGATTTTGGATATTTTGGACTGACACATTTCCTTTTCCATTACTTACCCTATGACTTTGAATCTCGGGACGAGATTTCTTTTAGGGGGAAGGATTGTAACACCCTGGGTGTTTAAATACTAAAACAGGACATGTCATCATATGCATTGCAAAGCATTTGGTCATATGGAAAACTTTGATATGCATTTACTAAAACAAGTTTACATTTATGTTACGAGTGTTGCCTTGTTTGGTTTGAATTTTGTTAAAAATTTGGTTTGGATTTTTAATTTTCAAGAAAACCTTGATTTTTTAGTATTTAAATCCTACTCTGAAAACTCATTTCAAAATCTAAGCATATTTTGGGGTTGAGCCCAAAAGCAAAAGTGTAGAGCTTGACAAGTTATACAAAGTTTGTTTTTGGAGTTTTCAAAGTTGTTTAGAAAAATTTGAAGTAATTTGAAAAGGCGTGGTTCTTTAAATGTCCACTATTTGAATTTAAATTTGCATTTCAAAATGTAGAAAGAATTTGGGTATGGTTATAAAAGCAAAGTTGTAGAAATTTAAATTTGGAACAACTTTTATTTTTGGAGATTTTTGAGTTGTTACATAAATTTGGGAGTAATTTGGATTTTTAAATCGAATGGTAGTTTGGTAATTCTGATGAACAGTAACCGCGGAAGCCAACTCACCGTCTACGATCTTCCTTCTGCTTCCAGACACGACTGTGGCCGCCCTTGGCTTTGCGCTGGCATGGGAAAGGCCCTGCGTGGCTTCTCTTTGCTTCCTGGCCGCTCTATAAAACCTATGCAGTCGCCGTTCTTCATTTTCCCTTCTCCTCTGTTTTCCCGACGCCATCGCTGCTGCTCCGTCGAGCTTTCGCCGTCGATTCAGTGCCGTTGCCGTCCCGGCAAAGCCTGTCCTAGCTTCACCTGCTCCTTGCGCACCCAGCCAGCCAGTTTTGGTCATTTGATTTCACCGAGAAACCCCCGTTCGTTGCTCTTCTTCCTCGCGGCCGGCAGTACCGCCGTCGCGAGCGCGTCGCCGTGGCCAGAGCTCTCCGTCGCCGGAGCACCGCCACCGTCGATGTTTTGCTCCACCGTGGTTGCTCGGATCGTCGACCTGCTTCAACGTTGCTTCTCCAGCCCGTTCTTTGCTCCATCGAGCTCGGGGTGAGCTACTAGTGCTTCCTGTGCACGTCGAACCACTCATCCGTTGCTCTTCCGATCCAGCTTTATGCTCCAGTGCGTTTGGGGTGAGCTCTAGGTTCTTTTCCGAGTTGTTTTATGTGAGCTCCAGGTTCTTTTCCAAGTTGTTTTGTGTGAGCTCCAGGTTCTTTTCCGAGTTGTTTGTGTGAGCTCTAGGTTCTTTTCCGAGTTGTTTTGTGTGAGCTCCAGGTTCTTTTCCGAGTTGTTTGTGTGAGCTCTAGGTTCTTTTCCGAGTTGTTTGTGTGAGCTCTAGGTTCTTTTCCGAGTTGTTTGTGTGAGCTCTAGGTTCTTTTCCGAGTTGTTTGTGTGAGCTCCTAGTTCTTTCCGAGTTGTTTGTGTGAGCGGGTGAGTTCAAAATGGAATTTTCCTTTTTCAGATATGATTGAATAGTGTTGTAATTTGTTATTTTTGTGTAGATTTATTTAGAGCTCCAAAAATTATGAAAATTTTTGTGTGACCTCTTTGTGATGTATATTATTTAGGAAAAATATAAAATGATACTTTTCAGTAATTTTTGAATGTGATAAAAATTGCTCAATTAATTAATAAATGAGTTTTCATGATTTTTCTAGGCTTAATTAATTATCCAAAAATTTTGAGAATTGTTTTGCCACTTAGTTATCATGTGATGAACCTTTACAAAAAATTTTGAGCTCAATTGAAATAAGTTTTATGAATATGTTTAATTAGTTGTTAATTGGCATTCATCATCGAGCATCATGTTTTGTATTCCGCATCATGTTAAACATGTCATTGTTCGTGTAGTGAACGAAGGTAATCACGTGGTAGTTAATCAAGTTGTTGAGGAGGTTAATCTGTCTGTTGAGGTCGGATCAAATACTTGTGAAACGTCGCAGGAGCCGGATTTTTCCGTCAACGAAGGCAAGCCCCGGATGCATACAACCCTACCTTGTGTTTTATAAATTAATTTCGCTTTTGCTTTTCGTTACTGCATTAAGTGATTAGGAGTTAAGTAAGAGCCTAATTGGTGCATTACCACCCTTGTTATTCCATATTTACCATATTACCAGTTTTAAACTCGTATATGCCTAGTTTTGCTTAGCTATGCGTAGAACGATGAAAGTCGGGTGATTACCTGCCACCTGCAAGTTTTAAATGGAACATTGGTTAATTATGTTAGCATGTGATATGGGAATGTGGAGTAATAAATCTAGACCGGGCGGACTCGGTGAGTGTGAGCCACAAGACATGGAGGTCTTGTGAGCGGGTTCTTTCCGCCTATGTCGATTAAGGCACGTCCGTTGTTGAATTGCATGAGGTGAGAATTTGTAGTACTAACCACATACTCCGGTAAGCCTGAACTTGGCAATTCTATTACGAGAATGGCTACTCGCGCACTGGGAGTGGAGAGATGGCGGGAATAGTGTGTACCCACGTGGCCATGGGCTGGAATGGTGGAGTACTGTATTCTCGGGTGGCGCGGACCCGTTCTTGTTTTAGAGGATCCGAGGGTAGGTTGGTATATGTAGGTCGGGGACCTGCATATGTCGTGTGGTCGGGAATTCCCAGCTGGGTTTATAATTGGTTCGAATCGTCGTTGCTCCTCGGTTATGGAGACTCAACTCACTGTTCATCATCGTAGAATTAATAACTGGAACTCAAATAAGGCTTGTGAAGGTGTTGGATATAAAGTTTCATGATCTCAGTGCGGATCGTGTCAGCTTTGTATATAATTTTTATGAAGTTTTCTATAGAAAGAATCTTATTAAAGAGCTTTTACGCAAAAGAACTTTGATTATTGTTAAAGCTATACCTTGAATCCCTAAGCCTGCATTCCTGAGTCTTCTCAATTTTGTTTCGGTTAAGTCTTGTTGAGTACTTTTGTACTCAGGGTTCGTTGACCCCTTGTTGCAGGTGAGCCTCATGAGCAGATCTGTTTTGGATCGTGCTGCATGACTATCGTTCGTTCTGACGATGAGAAGTAAATGTGTGATCCTTGGGCAGGATGTTTATTTTGTGTGTTATGTATATGTTAATTATGCCACTCCACTACTACTATGGTTTGTAATAATTGTCGAACTTAGTTTGTAAGGTTTAAAACAACTGGTTTGTAAACTATGTTATCGTAAGACTTCCGTTGTTTTTACTCTGGTACTGATATTTGAATAAATGTTGTAATACTGCAATGACTTTGTAATGTGATCCTGCTCGGAAATCGTGGATGATTCGGGGTTCCCCGAGGACACCCGACAGTCTTTTTAAGTTCATGGAAACATATGCATAGATGTCAAAGGTCGTCGGACAGTGACAGGTGCATGTGGGTCCTATAACTTAGGAGGTTCTACCACATAGGGGAACCAGCCATATGGTAGTCACAACAGGGACAACCGCCTTCCTTCGAGTAATTGGTGGAAGATAGAAAATATCAAGTAAATAACAGCATGTACATTACTCACAGCAGGGTTTGAGCAGAGAGTTTGCTCGAAATGAAGCGCAGATGCCACGTCGTCGAAGTCGTGCGTCCTAGAGTCGATGGAGGGCGCCCCTCCGATGGGTGCTGGGACGTGAGCCTCCTCACGGAGGTGCAGTACGCCAAGCCAATAGGCGATGAAGTCTAGGCTTCCGAAGAGGAAGGCCTGGGATGGCTCGAAGACGGGGGAGCCCACATCTCAACAGGTGAGAGTGCGGGAAACTCCAGCGAGCCAAAGCGAATCGTATCGCCCGAGCCTGCCACGGCGAGGGTGGCAGAAAAGTGGGCCATCTGATGACCAAAAAGTGTTGAACGTACAACGTCTTCCCCACGGACGGCGCCAACTGTCGGTGCAGAAAGTGACCAACTAGTAAATATTTGTAATTTTGCCATATGTTATGATCGGAGGTGGCCTAGCACTCAATGACACAGGGTTTATACTGGTTCAGGCAATGTGCCCTACGTCCAGTTTGGGTCGGTCAGTGACTTTATTCCTGAGCCCAGGTGCTCGAAGTTTGCAGTGGGGTTACAAACGAGAGGGAGAAAGATGAGGTGTACAAGAGATCCGGTCGGCTCCAGTCGGAAGGGCTGAGAGCGACAGGAGCTACGCTATGAGCTAAGTGTTCAAGTGTGTGCTTGAGGTCCAAACCCGGCGGTTCTACGGTTGTGGTCTAGTGAACTTGGTTGATCTCATAAATCTAAAAAGGCTCTAAAAAGTGCCCTCCTTCGTTGGAGGGAGCGCATCCCCTTTTATAGATGAAGGGGATGGCTTTACAAGTGAGAGGGTGAGGGTACGTATGCTACTGAGCTTTGTTGCCCATGCCGGCGGGTACAAGATAATGGTAGGCGCCCACAACACTATTGATGTCACTGTAGAATGTCAGATGCATGTGGGAGGTTGCGTTGCCTTCTTCAGGAATGGTAGATGTCGATACTTGTAAATACTGTTCGATGCCTAGAGGCATGTGAAGAGTTTCACCACGTTCACCTGGTACGGTAAATCCCGGCGCCCACAACACTATCGATGCCCAGAGGCATGTGGGGGCCTTACCGTATGGGAGTTAACAGCGCCTACAATACTGTAGAGGGAAATGTCGGCGCCTATAATACTGTTTGTGTTAGGGTGGTTGTAGAGTACTGTTCCTACAGGCATATAGGGTATGGTCCCTGGTATCATGGTTTGACTTATGCGCCCTGGCTTGCTTTCTCCGTTCGTCCCCTGGTTCCTTCCGAGTGGGCGTCCCCGGTCGGATGGCCCCAGTCGACTATGGTCGCACCAGTCAGAGAAGAGCGGTGAGCAGGGTTTCTGCAAACCCCGATCGGAGACGCGGGGTCGGAGTCGGAAGTAGCGCTTGGGCCAGGCCTTCCAATCGAAGAGGTTGTCCGAAGGCGGTTAAAGTCCGAAGCGAGCGCTTTGGTCGGAGAGGTGGGCCAAAGTAGTCGATGAGCGGGCGTTGTCCCTCTTCAGCCAGACCTTCCGATCGGTGACTGGACCGCCCTTTTTGGCCTGTTGTTTTAGACTCTTGGGCCAGCCCATGAGTTGTGTGATACCTGCTTGGGCCGAGCCTTCGTGTGGAAGCTGGTCCTCGAGGGACCCCGGGTTTATAAACCCGACACATAGCGACTTAAGATAGAGAGCTCATATTCTAGGTTCTTGCCATAAACGTGCTCCTTATCTATCCTAAACTGTAGAGCATGGGTATAATCGGTGAGGGTTTTGATCTTGTCATGCAGCATGGCAATGGTCGGGCGTTGGCGCTTCTCATCGTTCTCTAAAACTGAGGGTGGCACCCTCTTCTTCTTCTCCTTCGGTGGAACAACCTTCACTTGTTCCGGTGCAGCGCAAACTCCATCTATGCTCAAGCAAGGCGTGACTGACTTATACTTCGCACACGTGATGTCTCCAAACTTGTTGGTCTTCACCCCAGTCAGCATCTCGTTCGCCTTTGGTCACCGGTGGCGCGTCGGGTTGACATGGCTTGTCCATGAGAAGTAGACACGGAGGCGGCGGAGCAAGGATGGGACAATGGATGGCTTGAGCAAAGTAGGATTGGTTGGAAGAAATAAGAGCTACTTCTCATGGCGGGATGATGCTTAGTGGTATTGGTTCGTTGACTCCATAGGGAATGATCTCTCTTTCGGCCATTGGAGCTAGGAAGGTGTAACACCGTAAAATTTCATTTGCAAATTAGAAATTAAATTTGAGCATTTATTAGATCTTCTATGCATTTTAACCTAGGCCAAATAAAAAAATTTGGTTAAATAAAATTAACTATAAGGTTTAAAAATATGTTTGTTGCATTCATGCCGAAGCATACTGTTTTTGGTTGAGTTTAGGGCTAGGTTGTTTGAGGTGGAATTCAAATTTCATTTGAGTTTTGGCTTGGATTTGAAAACTAGAAATGGAAAAGGATTTATTTCTGAAAAACTATCTTCTTCCTCTTTTCTAGGCCAACTTCAGAGCCGGCCCAGCCCCACGCAACCTCTGTTCCCTCCTTCATGCTCGTGGCCCGCTCTGCGCTGGTCTGCTCTAGGGCCTACGCGCGCGCGCCTGCAGCCAGCAACGCGGCCTGCTCAGCACCTATGCCCTTTCTCTGCGCGCACGAGACCGTGGCCCAGCTTCGGCCTGCTACCGCGCCCACGCCCGAGCGTCCGCTCTCTTCCTATCACTGCACATGGGACCCTTGCGTCAGACGTGCCTCCCTCCTTTCCTTTCTTTGCAGCCCGGTGATGGCGTTGCCATTCTTGGCAACTCGCCGCCACGCCCGCGCTAGCAAGGAAAGGGCTCGCAATCCCATGATTCTACAACTCCGCTGTGCTTGCTTTCCATTCCCGCAGTGCCCCTCTCGCCTATAAGACCCATAGCCAAGCCCTCCCTCTCTCCCTTCCCGTCTGCTCGAGCTCGCACACCGCCGCCCTGTAGCCGCTTGCTCCGGTGCCCAATCCACGTCGCCGACGCACCCCGGAGCTTCGTCGATGTAGCCAGAGGTGTCCTCACCTCTTTGTTTTGGTAACCATTTGCTCAGAATCACACTCACCGGCGACATGTTCTCTTTCCAGCGCCGCCGTCGTCGACTGGATCCCTTGGAGCTCTCCCAGATGCCACGAACGCTTCCATCGAACTCGCGGTGAGCCGCTTGAACTTCCCGTGCTGTCTTTTTGGTAGATGTTGCTCTAGAGCGCCATATCGGCGAGCTCCAGTCACATCGTCCATGGCGTTGCCACGGGGCCATCGTTCTAACATGCTTCCCCACCCTACCTTTTAGTCGTATTGGACTCGCGTTGATGCACTCATCGATCTCGTGCCCTCGGCTTGGTCTGGGTGGCTGGAATCGCCTGTACCAGCGACACCGGTGAGCTCGGGCCACCGGCACCCATGGCGCCGCCGTGCGGGCACAGCACGCTGGCGAGGGAGGCCCCTTTGTTCACCTGCGTCATTAGATCATCAGCGAATGGCTCAGATTAAAACGTACCCCTTCGGGGTCATAACGGTCCACCGTGGACCTGTGGACTCGATCCACGGCATCCACGTCACTGGTCCACGCACACGTGGTGCACCACACCACTCACGCGTAGCCATGTGGCATCCAGTCAGCAGCCACGATGGTCAACCCGTAGTCAGCCACGCACTTTTACAATTTAGCCCCTCGATTTTTAGTGAATCAACCCGCGGTCCAGTATAGTTCAAAAGAATTACTTTTCAGTCATGTTTTTATTCGTTTTAGCCCCTGTAGTTTTTGGAAATAGTGCGCGTCGTCCATAATTCGTTTAAATTTAGATTTTATTAGTTTAAATTTGAATTTGAGTTCGGTTTATTTACAGAAATGCCATTGAATCTTGTTTTAAGCATAACTTTTGTGTTTTAAGTCCGATTTGAGTGATTCTTTCGCTCACGTGTTCATAGCAGTACGTAGATTAGTTTTATAAGCTTTTCAGTCTATGTTTCTACTGTTTGGTGTGCTGTTCTAATAGAAGTCTATTTGTATGCATGTGATGATTGGATTCGATGCTTGATTGGTGAATTGGAACATGTTTAGAGGGTGATCAGTTCGGGGTGACTGAGGACCAGTTGGGAGATCAGCAGTACCTGGAAGAAAACTTTGAGGAAGGCAAGTGTAGCAAAGGCCCCTTGTACCTATGAACTCTACATTCATTTACATGCATGTGTCTAAATTTGAATTACCTTTAAGGACTTTACCTAGACTACTATTGTACAACATATCCTTGATACCTATGGTTTGGGATACATTTTGGATAGATGCTGCAGTGCTCAACATAAATAATTGTTAAACATGACTAAAGGTATTATGCAATATGTTAAAATAGAGCTTTTTAGCAACAGTTAGGGGGCTAGAGTACGGGGTTGAGTGCTCTAGTGCCTCTCCATAAGGACTTAATCCTGAAGCGGTCACCCAGGAGGTTTCGTACAACCTCAAGTGTCATATGGCTCTGACTTTAACCTGTTACCTAGATTGTACTAGCTCGTCTGTAGCTTTCCGTAAGGGCAAGAGGGGGCACTAGTTGGTATGTTTCTTTTCCTGCTAGGGTGTGTATCGTGCCGCGACCACGAGTGCCACTCCTAGAGGAGGGCCACATACGACTAGACAGCTGAAACCTTAGCAGCTACGACTTGTTAGTGCGACTAGAGAAGGGTTACATAGTGAAACCCTGCCACACTTCCTAAGTAGAGGTGTTGTGGGCTTTGCAAACCCTGGCATTGGGAATCACGGCTTGGTGGGTAAAGTTGTACAATTTCTGCAGAAATATTTAACCTGTTATAACAGCTGTGCTCACGGATACGAGCGATCAAGATCCTTCATGATTAGTGGTTACTATGGATGGTTGGGAAATAGATATAATCTTGATTATTCACTATTACCACTTGGGATTGGGATTATTCACTAAAGTAGTGATTCAGGATGCTAAAACTAGAACAACTAAAATTGCTAACCGCAGTCAAACCGTCTCTAGCCTTTTGAGCCTCATAGATCCCTTTGATATACTTGCTAAGCATGGTGAGCTTACACTTGCTTTACATTCAATGAAAATCCCGGATGGGTAACAGATAATACATATGAAGAGTTTTTAGAGGATGTCCAGGACTACTAGGATGATGTTCACCAGTTGGAGTCCCTGTGGCAGTTTGGGATTAGTTTTCCGCTGTGTTAAAGTAAATAGAAAATAAGGATAATCTCATGCTATACTTGCCTTTTACACTCGATTTCCATTTAATGCAACTCTCTTAAAGAACCCTGGGTTATCTTCTGGTTTTCCGCTCTCTAGGGACAGTCGTAGCAATCAAGCATACCAACATACAATCAAACAAATGGAGAAAACTAAGAGCAGTACCCCACATGAGACAAAACAACGTACTAAAAGAGAGCTAGTTCTACGGTCACAAGGTCACAAGAAACGTCGAGATCGGAGCTACGGTTAAAATAAACGACTGCCGAAAGATTTGTATTTATAAAAAAAACAAAACAACTACAAGTTTGATTTATTTTAATTAAGAAAAACCATATGGCTGACAACAATTTAGATTAGTCAATTTGTATTTTTCTTCAAAAACCAAGTTAAACCTAATCATATCTTATTCATAAATGTTGCCGTACAAATTAAGCAAACTAAACTTTAACTTTACAAAATAAAATGACATGTGAGAACACCTATTTTTTTAGTTTAATATATACAACGTGGTTTAACTAATCAAATTATAAATAAAGAAACTATATTCATGTAGCGGTTAATCATATAAACATTTATATATAAAATACTGTGTACCACCTATTTTACTTTTAATTAGAAACTAGTTCCATGCATATTAATCAATTTAATATTTAACTATTATACATAAAAAATGAAAATCGTCAATACTAACACGTAGATCACGTGAGCACAAGAATTCTTAAAAACATAGTTATGGCCAAGAGGATATGGAAAATTGAAGATATAGGATCTCATTTAAAGTCATTAGAATTTCAAGATGAATAAAATAAGTAAACGATAAGCTTGCTTGATGATCTTGAGTAGTGGATGTACGTACGCACTGTATGGCACCTGCTTGCTTACGTGATGGTCAGTTCTGCTTGTGAAGCCTAGCGACAGCAACATCCGCAGAGTAGACAAGCGGCAGCGACATAGTCGACCAAGCTGATCGACAACATCAAGAAGGGCGGTGGCCAAGCTAGCATAGGGCAGCCAAGCAGAAGATGTGTTGTCGCCGGCTGCCGGAATTGCAGCTCGACGAGGATCGGCAACGACGCAAGACGCGCTCTGGAACACACGACGCCGCGCTCTCTCTCACGTACGCGAATTGTGTGGATCTCAACCGAACGCGAGGAAATGGCGCTGCCAATCGTTGCAGCTTTTCTGGTTGTTTTCGTTCCCTTTTATTCTCGGTGTTTACACGGTCCAAGGACCCACGATCGCCCCGCCATGCGCGCTCACGCTGCATCGTGCCCGCCTAACGCGCGGGAACGCTCTTCATGCGCGACATGGCGGTGATCACTACTGGCCGCACCGTGAACGCAGCACGGTTCTGGCTTGTACACCGCTAGGACACATGCAGCTAGCTAAAAAATGGTAAGACAAACATGCACTACAACTGAATTACATGAATGCTAATGCAAGAACGTGCACGGGATTAGCTCAACATTTCACCCCCTTAATCCCGCTGCACATCCACCACTCCCAGCTGCTGCCTCAGCTCGATGAACCTGACCTTCCCAAGTGCCTTTGTCAGGATATCAGCCAATTGATTTTGCGTGCTCACATGATCAATATCAATGCTGCCATTATCAACACAATCTCTAACAAAATGATACCTTGTATCTATGTGCTTGCTACGTTCATGATGAACTGGATTTGTGCTTAGAGCTATGGCAGATTTGTTATCAACTAGAAGACTTACTTTTGGAGCCTGAACACCAAGTAGTTCACCCAAGAGACGACTGAGCCAAACACCTTGACAGGCGGCACCTGCACTTGCAATATACTCAGCCTCACATGATGAAAGGGCAACCACTCTTTGCTTCTGTGAAACCCAAGTGACCAGATTCATGCCAACAAAGAAAGCCGAGCCACTTGTGCTCTTTCTATCATCAATGTCACCTGCCAAGTCACTATCGCTGAAACCAAGTATTATGGGTTCAGAAACTCCTGACTTTGTATATTTGCAGCCATAATTCAGAGTACCTGCGATATATCGAAGTATCTGTTTGACTGCTGCCCAATGACTTGCTCTTGGCATTTCCATGTACCTGCTCACAATGCCCACTGAATATGCAAGATCTGGCCTTGTATTCACCAAGTATCTTAAGCTCCCAATCACACTCCTGTACTTTGTAGCATCCATAGGTGGGGAAGTATCATTCTTGCTCAGCTTTAGTTTGTTCTCCACTGGAACCCGACAGGGATTACACCCCCTCAAACCAGCCTGCTCAAGAATCTTCAATGCATAAGCACTCTGACATAAAGTTGTCTCCCTCTCCTTCTGCTCTACCTGAATTCCCAAGTAATAGGTGAGTAAGCCAAGATCACTCATACTGAAGCTCTTCATCATTTGCCTTTTGAATGCATCAATACTCTCCTGACTTGGTCCTGTAATAATCAGGTCATCAACATACACTCCTACTATTAGGAAATTGCCACTGTTATCAGACCTTCTATACACTGCATGCTCATGTGGGTTCTTTACAAAACCAAGTTTCAGTAGCTCCTTATCAAGTCGAGCATTCCATGCCCTGGGTGCCTGACGCAACCCATACAAAGCTTTCTTCAGTTTGAGCACCTTTCCACTCCCCTTTTCAACAACAAAACCAGGACGCTGCTGAACATAAACCTCCTCTTCCAAGTCTCCATTCAAAATGCTGATTTGACATCCATGTGATGTACCTTCCAACCACTTCTTGCAGCCAATGCTATGAGCAACCTCACGGTTTCAATACGAGCTACTGGTGCAAACACTTCATCAAAGTCCACCCCCTCACGCTGAGCATAGCCCTTTGCCACTAATCTGGCCTTGTGCTTGATCACATTGCCCTCCGGATCCTTTTTTACCTTGAACACCCATTTGAGGCCTATAGCACGATGGCCTGCAGGCAACACTGCTAGCTCCCATGTTTGATTAGACTGAATCGACTCCATCTCTGATTTCATTGCTTCTCTCCAGCATTCTTCCACCAAAGCTTCCTCAACACTACTTGGTTCTTCTGCAGCTACAAAACACACTCCACTGTATTCAAACCCATGGACTTCTTCAGTTGAATCATTAAGATCTTGCAATGTGCGGTATCTCAATTGATTTCCATCAGAATCCACTGCTTCTCCAGTTGGAGGTGTAGCAAACTGAAAGTGTGGTGCAGATGGGGTCGATGGTGGTGTTGTAGGTTCTGGTGATGCTGCTGGATCTCCATTGAACTGCAAATGACCAGGTGAGTTGTTAACTAGGGAAGAATGCCCTAGGAACAGTGCTGGCTCAGCTTGCTCATTGTCAGTTACCGTTCCCCATCCGGCAATAGAATAGAACTCCACTTCTACTCCACTGTCAGTGCCTTTCTTCTGAATGTTCTCTCCCCAGTTCCATCCATGATGCTCTTCAAACACCACATCACGTGAGACTTGTAACTTCTTAGTCACCGGATCGTAGACACGATAGCCTTTCGTGCCTGCTTCATATCCCACAAACACCATTGGTGTTGATCTGTCTGACAACTTTGCCACCCCTGGACCGTTTCTCTTTACATGAGCCACACACCCAAATGTTCTCAAGTGATTCACCTTGGGTGTCCTATTGTGCCATGCTTCATAAGGTGTCTTCCCATCAAGGCTTCTGGTGGGAGCCCGATTCAACAAATACACAGCTATGTGCATAGCTTCACCCTAGAATTCACTCGGCATCTTCTTGCTTTTCAACATACACCTCGCTATCTCCACTGTGGTTTGATTGCGGCGTTCCACCGCCCCATTCTGTTGTGGTGAGTATGGTGTTGTGGTAAAGTGCTTCAAGAAATGCTCATCACAGAATTCACTAAACTGAATGGAGTTGAACTCACCACCTCTGTCAGAGCGAAAAGCTCGAAGTTTTCTCCCACTCTCTGTCTCTGCAAGTGCCTTCACACGCTTGAAACACTTGAATGCCTCATCTTTAGTCACCAGGAGTTCTATCCACATATAACGGCTATAATCATCAACAATCAACAAAAAATAGTTCTTACCACCAGGTGTGCTAGGACGGATCTATCCACATAGATCAGCATGGACCAAATCAAGTGGTTTCTCCCCTCAATAGTTTGCTACCTTGGGGAATGCCGTCGATGTTGCTTCCCTAGAGCACAACCATCACAGAATTCCTCCACTCGATCAATCAGTGGCATGCCTCCACCATGTTCTTGGACCCAAGATCACGAAGTGCTCTGAGGTTCAGATGCCCATACCTCCGATGCCACACCCAAGCCTTGTCATCTTTCATTGCTACCAGGTAAACAGGAGCAGCTAACTGCATTTTCAACAGATACAGGCGATTCTTGACACGAGGTGCTCTAGCCAGGAGGCACCTCTCAACATCATACACATTGCAAAACCCTACTTCTATCACAATCTTGCAGCCTCCCTCCTCTAGCTAACCAAGGCTAACTATGTTGCTTTTTAATTTAGGTATGAAATAAACTTCAGTGAGTACCTTGTGACCTTTATTCTTCGTTTGGAGCATCATGGAGCCCAGGCCTTCGATCTGCACCAGTGAACCATCACCAAAGCGAACAATGCTGCCCACCGACGTGTCCAGCGACGCAAGCACCTCACGGCGCCCCGTCATATGATTGCTAGCCCCCGTGTCGAGGACCCACGCGTCATCATCTCGATTAGCTGGGTACACCTTCTCCTCATTGAGATGCACGACCTGCTGTGGCGCGCGTACCCCAACTATCTTGACATCACGCCGTGCCGTCGTGACGTGCACCGTGTTCACCATGGCCAGCATGAGCGCCGGCTGTTCTTGATCGGCCTGCACATGGTGTGCTTCTTCTCAATGCTCCTTCTTGGGCCGCTTGCAATCCTGCTTCCAGTGACCATAGAAGCCACAGTTGCGGCACCTGCCCTTCCGCCTCGGCGTGCCCTCGGAGGTCAGTTTGACAACAGGCTCCTTCTTCTCGCCGCGCCCGGCATTCTTTGACTTGACCGAGGTGAACCCACCTTGTCTCTCGCCACCACCTCCTGAGGATGACTCTGGCATGAGCCGATGGCGGTACTTTGACAGCCACTCGTCTTCTGACAACATGAGGCACTCTGATTTCTCGGTGATGGTGTCAACGTCGATTCGATCTTCAGCTGCCCTCAGGCGTCCTACCAGGTCTTCCATGGCGAGCATGTTCACATTGAGGAGCGTCTTGATCGACACTGTGATCTGGGAGTAGTGCTTCGGGAGTACATGCAGTATCTTCTTCACGATGCGAGTGTCGCTGACGGTTTCCCCGAGCCCACGCAAATTCTCAGCCAGCGTGGTGATACATAGGCTAAAATCGTCCATGAGTTCACCGTCCTTGAAGCAGATGTTCTCGAACTCCTGCTGCAGGCGCTGTGCATGGGCTTCCTTGACACGGGTAGCCCCTTCGCGCATGCTTTTCACCACCCCCACGCCTCCTTGACTGTCTTCTTGCTCCCCAGGATTGACCACATCTCCTTCAGCACGGAACGCAGGAGCGCACCCATCGCCTATCGATCCTACGCACGCTTCACACCAGCGTCGCCCGGCTCGATCACTGTTAGCAAGGGGCAAGGATAGGAGAAATTGAGGCAGCGAATCAGAAGAACAGCACAGAAATTGGGCTAGGGGAAATAGGCGAGGAAAGATTGAGTGCTTGGGAGTTTAGAGTTGTTACATGAATCATGATGCCCCTCACACTCTCTCTCTCTCTGGTTCTTATATCTCTTACACGGCAATTGCCCGTAGGTGCACGTAGGCATGCTCTCACATCCACTCATCGCCAGCCAAGCGAATATTGGGCCGATGGACACGTGACCCAACCCGAGGTCCATGGGCTTCCTCATCCGAAGTAGCTATGGTAGTTGGGCCGCCAACACTCCCCAGGGCTTGAGTACTGGCTTGACCCCAGGAAGGGGCTCTTGGAAAATCTTGACGCAGCTGGATCAGATTCTCCCAAATCACCATGTCAGCCGACTATCCAGACCAGAGGATCAACCCTTGCTCCACCGAGCCATTAGCAGTAATGACAGTGCGATGCTGCAGAACCTTCAGAGGAATGCGAGGCAGCTCAATGGCAGACGGTAGGGAAGAAGATACCTAGACAGTAGGCAGAACAGCGGCCTTCAGATGACTGACATGGAACACTAGATGGATAGCAGTAGACGGTGGTAAAAGCAGCTTGTAGGCAACAGAGCCGATGCGCTCCAGAATCTCAAAGGGACCATAAAACTTGAAGGACAGCTTCTGATTAGCACGGGGCGCTAGAGTAGACTGCACATATGGTTGAATCTTCACGAACACCTTGTCTCCCACCTGGAACTGGCGTTCAGTATGCTTTTTGTCAGCCTGCCTTTTCATCCGCTCTTTGGCTCTGGCGAGGTGTTGAAGGATCAGATCATTCATAACCTAACGATTCTGCAGCCAAGTGGATAGCTCTAGAACAGCTACAGCATCCCAAGCAGAGATCCCAAAATACTGAGGAGGATAGCCGTAAAGTGCTTCGAAAGGTGAACACCCCAGAGCCGAGTGAGTTGTGGCATTGTACCAGAATTCCGCCAGGGCAAGCTAAGAAGACCATTTAGCTGGACAGGCATTGACGAAACATCGCAGAAACGTCTCCATAGATTGGTTGAGCCGCTCAGTTTGTCCGTCAGTCTGTGGATGATAACTGGAACTCATCTGCAATGCCACATCGGCCAGACGAAAGAGCTCACGCCAGAATAAACTTGTGAAAATCCTGTCCCGGTCAGAAACAATGGCCGAAGGTAGTCCATGGAGGCGATAAACATGGTTGAGGAACAACTTCGCTACTGTAGGCGCTGTGAAAGGATGTAACAGCGGCACAAAGTGGCCATACTTGGTGAAAGAGTCAATAATGACTAGAATGCAATTGACATTACCAGAGCGTGGTAAACCTTCAACGAAATCGAGGGATATAGTTTGCCAAGCTCCTGTGGGAACAGCCAATGGTTGAAGGAGGCCAGGGAGGCGGGTTCGGTCAGGTTTGGCTTGTTGGCAAGTCAAGCAAGACTTCACAAAGTTTCTGGCAGAGGCTTTCATTCCTTTCCAATAGAACAACTGCTTCAGTCTAGTGTATGTGGCTGGGAACCCAGAATGCCCGCCTAGAGTGCTCGTGTGTGTAGCGTGCAATATCTTCTGCTGCAATGGAATATTATCACTAATCTAGATTGTAGAGCTGTGACGAATGACACCATCGCGAAGAGAGAAACCTGGCAGCTCATCTGGGTTGATAGATAACTTAATCAACATATCAGAACTCACTGGATCTAATGTATACCCAGCTATAACCTCTTGAATCCAAGTTGGTGTAATGACAGATAGCGCTGCACAGGTGGAATCATGTACAGTTTTGCATGATAGAGCGTCTGCCACCCGATTTGAAGATCCTGGCTTATACACAATACGGAACTGAAGGCCCACCAATTTGGAGAATAGTTTCTATTGCCAGATGGTATGAAGACGCTGATCAGTAAGTTGGACAAGACTCTGCTGATCTGTAAATATGGTGAATTCTGCATGTTGCAAATAAGAACGCCATTGTTGGACTGCCATCAAAACTGCCATGTATTCCTTCTCATACGTGCTTAGACCCCGAGAGCGTGGCCCCAAGGCTTTGCTGAGGAATGCCAATGGGTGTCCTTCCTGGGTAAGCACTGCACCAACTCCATTGCCGCTGGCATCGGTTTCAATGCTGAAAGGTTTGTCAAACTGGGGCAGCGAAAGCACCGAGATGTACTGAGTGCATGTTTTAGGGCTTCAAAGGAACTAGCATGATCATGGGTCCACACAAACAGGGTATTCTTTCTGAGCAGCTCAGTTAATGGTTTAGCGAGAATGCCAAAATTGCGCACAAATTTGCGATAATATCCCGCTAAGCCAAGGAATCCCCTCAAGTCTTTGACATTCTGAGGTATAGGCCAACTAACAATAGCACTCACTTTCTGAGGATCAGTTTTCACACCTTCAGGAGTAATGACATGGCCTAGATATGCAATGCTGCGCTTGGCAAACTCACACTTTGACATTTTAATCTTCCAGGAATGAGCCTGTAATTGCTGAAATACTAAAGCCAGGTGATGAAGATGTTCCTCATAGGATTTACTATATATCAAGATGTCATCGAAGAAAACCAAGACGAACTTCCTGAGAAAGGGAGCCAACGTGGAGTTCATTGCATCTTGAAAAGTTCCCGGTGCGCCCGTAAGACCGAAGGGCATGACGCGGAACTCAAACTGCCCGAAATGGGTCTGAAACGCCGTTCTGAACTCTTCTCCTGGCTTGAGCAAAATCTGGTGGAATCCAGAGCGTAGATCCAGTTTAGTGAACCATGAGGAACCTGATAGTTCATCGAGTAACTCGTCTATGATAGGAACTGGGTACTTGCCCTTGACAGTAATAGCATTGAGTTGCCGATAATCGACGCAAAAACGCCAGGTATCATCCTTCTTTTTGACCAATAACACAGCAGATGAAAAAGGGCTGGTGCTCTTCTGTATAATGCCTGGAGGCTAACATCTCCTTAACCTGATTCTCCACTTCATCTTTAATGGCAGGCGAGAAGCGGTATGGCCGAGAATATACTGGAGCTGCTCCAGGACTTAAGGGAATGGAATGATCACAACTGCGTGAAGGAGGCAACTGAGTTGGAGGATCAAATAAGTCAGAGTAGTCTAGTGAGGAGTTGTTGAATTTCAGGAGCATGAGTGGCATTGGCAGACTGTTGCTGGTTCTCAACTGAGCACAACTGCAACACAGCACCCACTGGCAACTCAGGCAATATCCTAACCAAATGAACAGAACTGCCATGGTGTTGCAAGTAAATCCATTTCTGTCCCCAATGGACCTCCATAGGACTGTGAGCTTCTAACCAGTCAAGCCCAAGTATCATATCATAAGAGGTTAACGGCAAAACCTTCAAATCTGAAGTAAACTGACAGTTGTGGATAGACCAAGAAGCAGCTGGAATGTATGAGGAACAAGTGAGAACCTCACCATTGGCTACCTGAACTTGTAGTGGAACAGGCAACTGCTGAATACCAGAACAATGAGCGACAATAGATGTGCTGATAAAAGTGTGAGAACTACCAGAATCAAGCAAGATCTTGACATGTTGATTACCAATAGTACCCCAGAAACACATGGTCCTTGGTTGGACTGTACCAGAGATAGCGGCCAGAGAGAGCTGAAGAAATACTTGCTCTAGAGGGGGTTCCTCAGCTGGTACTGCAGCTTCCACATCTTCATCAACATGGAGAACATCCAGAAGTTCTTGTACCACATGTAGTTGCACTTGAGGTGGGCACTGATGATCTCGAGCCCAGCGGCTGCCACATCTCATACAGAAGCCTTGGGCACGTCGGGCCGCACGTAGAGTGGTCCAACGTTCTTCAGCTGTTGGGCCACGACCCCCATCCGCAATCGGCCTGTTGAGCTCGGGCACCGGTAATGCAGGACGGGGTGGTGGTGGAGGAAGAGGTAGTGCACGTGGAGCAAATGGTCGTGGACCAACCAGTTGCTCCCCATGCCGATAGTCCCTCTTCTTGGCAGGGTCGGCGACCTCCTCCTGCAATTTAGCAAGCAAGCAAGCAGTATCCAAATTTTGTGGGTGATGTAAAGCTACTGCTGCTCGAATGTAATCTTTCAAGCCATCAACAAATCTCATAGCAAAGTAAAGTGGGTCGATGGTACCACCATAGGCTGAGAGGTCATCAACGATGGCAACAAACTGATCGATATACTCCTGAACAGATTGAGTTTGACGGATTTGAAAAAGCTGTCTGAGCAAGAGCTCATGCTTGTCGTGGCCAAAGCGAGCAAGTATCAATTGAGTGAAGGTAGGCCAAGCAGCATTTTGGAGTTGGGACTCAATAGAAGGGTACCAACGTTTAGCAGCATGGGTGAAATGCATCTTAGGAACACGAACCCACATGTGAGGGTCAGTACCATAGATCTCGAAATAATCCTTGCATTGGCTAAGCCAGTATTTGGGTTGGGATCCGTCAAACTTTGGGAAATCAAATTTGGGAAGTTTAGGTGGTTGGAAACCATTATGCCCCACCCCAGTGGTACCACTATGAGGACCAGGATCATCATTAGGTTGCAAAACAGAGCGTGGAGAGGGAGGGGAAGGGAACAATGGCATACCCTTGACTGGGGAATGAATCTGGGTAGTGACTACCCCAAATCCACTCTCCCGGTGGTGGTTGTCGACGCAGGGCCCATTGGGCGTGTTAGATGGAGCGCCGATGAACGAACGCTCGGGAGCAGGTGGGGCAGATGCGAATACACCCTGCATAGGAGCGGGCTGATCCAGGATTGCACGCTCCTAGTTGCGAGAGATCTTTGACACCTCCAGCTTGGACTTCGAGACATCAAGCTTCAAGTCGTCGACGATTCCTTCGATGGATGGCCTCCACTCATCGAGCGATGCAGTGACTTTCTCCAGCGCTGCCATGCGGCCCTCTTGCGCCTGCTCTAGGTCGTGGATCTAGTGGGACAGGCGCGCGTCCTGATCCGCGAAACGCGCATCCCACTTCAAATCGTGCTCGTTGAAGAGGCAGGCGATCTCGTCGATGATGAGCTTGGTCTCCGGATTCATGACGCCGAGGTGGTGCTGTCGTCTGGTGAAATGGTCGTGGGCGAGAGGTTGGGGCGGATCCAGGTCGACCGCAACCACAAGTCGAATCGAGCGGAGAAGGGAATTACAGCGATCGAATCTCTAGCAACAGCTCACTGCTAGAAATCAGATCAAGCCAACCGTATCAATTGCTCAAATCAACCGATGGAATACGAGCGGATCGATGAGGAGAACCCAAAATCGGTGTCTCTGATACCAAATGTTAGCAAGGGGCAAGGATAGGAGAAATTGAGGCAGGGAATCAGACGAACAGCACAGAAATTGGGTTAGGGGAAATAGGCGAGGAAAGATTGAGTGCTTGAGAGTTTAGAGTTGTTACATGAATCATGATGCCCCTCACGCTCTCTCTCTCTCTCTCTCTGGTTCTTATATCTCTTACACGGCAATTGCCCGTAGGTGCACGTAGGCACGCTCTCACATCCACTCATCGCCAGCCAAGCGAATATTGGGCCGACGAACACGTGATCCGACCCGAGGTCCATGGGCTTCCTCATCCGAAGTAGCTGTGGTAGTTGGGCCGCCAACAATCACCTCCCAGATCTCCATGGCTTCGAAGTTGCACTGCATCAGCATGGCCCACTCCGAGTGGTTGGAGCGTGTGAGCATTGGCCACATGAGCGAGCTCTCCCGGACTCCTCCCGCCGCGACGCTCGGTGACGCGCCGTCGCCCATCTCCACCTCCGGTCGCCTTCTTCTAGGAACGACGTGCTTCTTGCGGGCAGGTTCTTGCGGTGGGCTAACCGATCCGCTATAGAACATACACCTTCAAGCTCTGATGCCAATTGTTGTCGCCGGCTGCCGGAATTGCTGCTCGACGAGGATCGGCAACGACGCAAGACGCGCTCTGGAACACACAATGTCGTGCTCTCTCTCACGTACGCGAATTGTGTGGATCTCAACCGAACGTGAGGAAATGGCACTGCCAATCGTTGCAGCTTTTCTGGTTGTTTTCGTTCCCTTTTATTCTCGGTGTTTACACGGTCCAAGGACCCACGATCGCCCCGCCATGCGCGCTCACGCTGCATCGTGCCCGCCTAACGCGCGGGAACGCTCTTCATGCGCGACATGGCGGTGATCACTACTGGCCGCACCGTGAACGCAGCACGGTTCTGGCTTGTACACCGCTAGGACACATGCAGCTAGCTAAAAAATGGTAAGACAAACATGCACTACAACTGAATTACATGAATGCTAATGCAAGAACGTGCACGGGATTAGCTCAACAAGATGGTGATTAGCTTCAATGGCAAGGTAAGGGAGCACATCCACGGTGACTTACCCCTGCAGTATTCAGAGCAGAGAACACGCACGGCATGGAGTCAAGACACGTCAGGATGGCTGGAGCGGCTCTACACCACCGGAAGTCGACCGTGAGGTCGGATGGCCGGTCTTAGTCTGCCATGAGGTCGCGACGGTGTCTGCTCGTGCGAGCTCCCTGGCAACTAGAAAGAAGCAACGGGAACACCAGGGATCAGAGAATTTGCGAGAGGGCGAGACAGAGAGAACGAGATGCGTTGCTCACGTTCACGGGAGGCTCTTTGAACCATTGGCTGCAACGCAGAAGTGACGGAGAGGGAGATCCCGCTGCAACGGCGGTGAAGTTCCTGGCGACGCGCAGACGTGAAGCTATATATCGGCGTGCCGACTCGTCCACAGCGTCGACGTCGGTCGTCCGGGGCGAAGCAAAGATTGATGAACTTGGGCGGCGGCGCTTTGACGACGAGAGCTAGGGCATGGGATGGATGAGAAATTAATGGAACAGGACAGGATACGTAGTGCCTGGGTTTATCATGGCTAAGATACACATCTTCACGTGCGAGTCTGAGTCGACGTGGTGATAGAGTCCATCTTGAACACGGCAGTGGTGGTGGTTCGCTGGCACCTGGGGATCGGCGGCAAAAGGGCAGGCCAGCCTGGGAAGGCCTGTCTAATGCTCAGGAGGACCCCGAGAGAACTACTGGTGATCCCGAGACAAATATTGGAGATCGATTAAAGGATGAGGCACGCACAAATAAAATATCTTGAGCTCACGAAAAGAAATTTAGAACATCTAAAAGAAACTGATTATGCAGCAAGAAATACAAAGTTTCACCGAGGAGAGATAATAGAGGGAGATTGATAGATGATGATAAGAAAAGGATTTTGGAAAGCTCCACGCATATAAAAGGATTAAACTGCAGAAACAAGGAATTTTGTTTCACCAAAAAGACAGAGGCATGTCGAATAAAGATAACACATTTTGAAAACTTTATGCACTCACAACACAAACTCAAGTAACAAGCATACATCATATCACCAAAAGCCTGTAAAATTGATTTCGAAAAATTAGGAAAACCATTTTTTTATAACTAAATTTGTGCTAGCTCGAACCAAACTTGGTAAATTTTATCCAAATATTAAAACAATTTATTTTATTTAGTGTTTTCTATTCACAACCCAAAATTAGAAATTTTGGGGTGTGACATTAACTGCCCTACATCACCACATCACCACTTGTTGAGCTTCTTAGCCATGGCGTCCACATTCTTAGTGAGGTTGTCAAGCTGCACAGCCATGGCGTCCATATTCTTATTGAGGTTGTCTACCTTCACAGATGCAGCTTCAACCTGCACAAACTTGTTTTTGAGATTGTCGACAGCCCAAGCTAGAGCGCGGAGCTTGTCCAATATGGGGGCAGTATCCGTTGCATCCAGGGCGTCCATGAGGTTAACTGGTGACTTGGAGACCTGTGGAAGAGAAAGCATAGTAGTATTACTAGTAGTCAATAATAGTAGTTGCTAGAACAAGTTTTTGCTGTTCTAATTTCTAAAATGCATAATATCTACCCAACCTTTCATACTACAAAGTTTTAGGTCTCGTTGAGCTCTGCAATTTGATAAAGGGTGTGTCTCCATATGAGATTTTTTGGTATTTTCAAAACTTTGAATAAAAAAGTTAACAATAACAAACTAGTAGATTGGGTTGGGCACAACAACTTTGATATTAACCATGTACACATTCAAGGTGGTTTAGAAATTTTAAATATTGAATTTCAAAATCTCAGAACTTAAGACACATATTTGGGACTTTAAACAACTTCAACTCAAAAAACTTTCAACTACAAAGTTGTAGATTATATTGAGTACTACAACTTCGGTATATATGACGGCAACATCTGAAGTTATTTGGAACTTTTACATTTTAAATTTCATATTATGATAAATTTAAACAATATTTTGGGATTCTATATAGTTTCAACAAAACTTCTCAACTACAAAGATGTATATCCTTTCGCAAGCTACAATTTTAATATAAAATTTGTCTTTATTCAACTTCATACAAAAAAGTTACCAACTATTTTTGGGTGCAACTTGGGGATTTTTAAGTGTCCACCTCTATTAATCTATTTCTAGAGGCGGACCCTTAGTATGCATCCCTCTGGTATTAGCGATTTTAGAGAAAAGAATTTTAAGATGCCCACATCTATTAATCGATAAACAAAGGTGGGGCCTTAGAACGCCTGTCTGGTTAACCAACTATAAACAGCGATGGTCACCTTAAGATGCCTATTTTTTAAAGAGGTGGGCTTTTGCCTAGAGACCACATAACCAATTATGAAGGCAGTCCGAAGATGTGGCTGGTCCAGTTAATCAGAGAGATTTTCTCCTAAAACCATTTTTCTAGTAGTGGGCTTGAACTTTAAAAAAGGCAGGACTCTTAAGAGTTTTGTCTTTTATAAATAGACTCTATTTTCACAAGGTAGTTCTCTGAAGAGGTCTGCCTATTTAAATCAGTTTACAGAGGTGATCATTATTTGGGTATCTCCTAGTAGACTAAATTTGAAATTGACTAGTATTACGAGAGACACTAATACTTTTCTACCGCTTTTATAATAAAAGGGGTCGTCTCCAAAAATTATTTTTATGCAAATGTCTTCGCAATGCCATGGCCATATATGGGCATTACAACTTTAAAACTTGTCAAGCACTACAACTTTAGTATATGAGATGTCTCTGTCCGAGATTGTTTTGAAATTTTAGTAATTTGAATATCAAAATATATGAATTTAAATTAAATAACTAAGACTTTAAATAACTTTAAATAAAAAATTTATCATTAAGAAACTTGTAGATCAGGTAGGCCACTGCTACTTTGTAATTAGCCATGTGAACAATTAAGGTCATTTGGAAATTTTAAATTTTGATTTTTTGAATTTAAACAACTCCGACTTTAAAGCTTTTTAACTACAAAGTTGTAGATTCTACTAAGAACTATAGCTTTAGTACAGACCATGTTAACATCCGAGGTTGCTCAAAAATCTTAAATTTTAAATTTGAACATTCGAGAACTGAAAACAACATTTTGGGAAACTAACCAATTTCATATCAAAAATTTCTCAACAATAAAGTTGTATATCACATCGAGGGCTACAATTATGATGTAAAGTTCGTCTTCATCATAGTTCATAGAAAAAGTTATGAACTTTTTAACAGCAAAAAGTGTACCACAACATTTGGGCATCAAGATTTGGACCCCACCATGGGGCTATGGGCATCAAGATAATCGAAAAACAACATTTGGGTTATCGCATTTGGACTCCGTGCAAAGAAAGAAGTGTGCTGGACCTATTATGTCGAAACCGGCGGTTTCCCAAACCGGCTAAGCTAGTTTTCCTGGATTCTGAGACCGTTTGGAGTCCAGATTGGTTTTGGCTCGTGTTTTCACGTGGGAAACTTAAAGAAGTGTCTTAAACATGTTTCCTACTCGGATAAGACCAACCCCTTATATATCGAAGGATCACGGTTGATTGAGAGCTTCAACATCTAATCGTTCAAATAACATCTGTTACTCCTTTTACCCTAACTTTTCCAACGTCCTATTGTTCTGCGCGTCTCTCAACGAGATTCGGCGGCATTCTAGGTGGTCTTGTCGACCCTAGGACAAAACCTTAGCGGTCATCTCCTTGACAGGTCTTTCTAGGAGGTGTTCTCAAGTTCTTTCGGCAAAGAACGGGCTTGAAATAGGCTCTACCGACTTGTTGGTCAGTACTTGCTGATTTCAGAGTTACAAGCTGCGTGATAGGTCATTGGGCCACCTGGTGCATTCTAGGCCTTGCTATTGTGTGATCCGAGATTCAATTAGGCATCAACATATTTTTTTTTGATGCAACTATGTGTAGACGCAGGGTTTCTTTATATGCCCGCCTTTATTGATCGATTTCTAGAGACAGACACTTAGTATGCCTGTCTATGTTAATTGTCATTTTCAAAGATGGGCATATGTTAATCGATTAACAGAGGTGGTCGCCTTAGGACATCGTGGCTCTGTTAATAGTCAATTAACAAATACGGTCACCTTAGCATGCCTGGCTCTCAAAATAATTAAGAGGTGGGTATTTGCCTGGAGGCTGCATGACCATTTATAGAGGTAATCCTTAGATGTGTCCATCTCTATTAATAAGAGAGGTTGTCTCCTAATTTATTTTTGAAGTAGCGATACCATGATGTCCGTTCCATAGTCTTATGTGCATGCACTCGTCAAAAATCTTCCTACTGCTTACCTCCCCATGTGGAATGGGCCTATATACGCAAAGCACATGTATTTCACTTTTATTCTCACTTCATGTGAAATGGTTAATCCAGAGGAGAGTTCTTTGGAATGATAATGATTATAAGCTATGCTAGCCCGAACCTCTTTAAATAACCAAGGTGACACTAAAACACAACACACATGGATACAACATGACGGACCAGAAGACACTAATGGGCGAAGGTATTACACCTACTGTGCACTTAGGGTTAAACATCAATTGTTAGGATGTGTTTTCATTTTAATTGTCAATCCCTCATCCCCCACTACACATAAACACACACACTTTCATTTTTATCTTTCAGTTTCCAGGGAAATAGTATATATGTTGCTGGTAATATGAAGAGCATCCATGCTTTCCATAATGAACATATCATATACGTACCTGCAGGCCAATTAGATCTTCTGGCAGATCAGAATACATTGACATTTCATCAACCCTAGGTTCTAGCTCTTCAAGTTCATCGATAATGTCCTTTATTTCTGGCCTTTTATCCTGATTTTCATCTACACATCTTAATGCTATGTCGATGCATCCATGCTTTCCATAATGAACATATCATATACGTACCTGCAGGCCAATTAGATCTTCTGGCAGATCAGAATACATTGACATTTCATCAACCCTAGGTTCTAGCTCTTCAAGTTCATCGATAATGTCCTTTATTTCTGGCCTTTTATCCCGATTTTCATCTACACATCTTAATGCTATGTCGATGCACCTCTTCACTGGTGAAATGTCTATTTCCCGTGGTGATGAATGCCCCGACGTGCCCTGCAGCTTTCCTTTCCAGTTTGTAGTTACCTACGAAATGGGATCATGTAGTTAGAGCAACTCCAACAGCTTGGCTATTCTGGTTGTGGAGGCTATTTTGAAATCTGTATAGCAAAAAATAGATTCCAACAGATGTGCTATCTGATTTTGTAAAATAGGAAGATGGCTACCCCTTGATTTTCGGTGGCCATATATAGCTAACCACGGGCGCTCGCTGCCTGACTTTGTAAAATAACAAGATTGTTGTGGAGCTCTTCTTTTTTGAGGAGTTTTCTATTTTACAAAATGGCTAAACAATAAAAATTTGGCTACTAATTTTAGCCAAGCTGTTGGAGTTGCTCTTAGATGGCAGTTACACTCAGATATATCTAAGTAGTACTTAAAACACATAATATTCACAAATCTCTGTTCATGATACGGAGAACAATTTTCCTTACGAGTTCAATAAACTGTTTGGGAGGCATTGTACTACGGTCGTAGATGCCATTATTTCCAGCCATTATTTTTATCATGATTACTCCCAAACTGAAGACGTCAAACTTCTTTGATATAGCGCCATCAAGTATGTATTCTGGTGGCATGTACTCACTGGACCATAAGAAGCATAAAAGATATTAAAAATAACCACACTTTTTTGTTGGCAAAGTGTTACAAGAATCAATAGCTCAGAACATGATAGCCCAACTTACAGTGTTCCCTTGCGCATTTCAGTTTGATGGGTTATTGTTGAAGAAACAAGCCTAGACAAACCAAGATCTCCAATCTTTGCCGTCATCATCTTGTCCAGCAAAATATTAGCAGGTTTCAAATCAAGGTGGTAAATAGGTTTTCCCTGTGCACTATGTAGGTGGTGTAAACCCTCACAGGTACCTTTAATTATTTTGAAGCATGTGGGCCAGTTAAGACCACAAGATTCATCTGCAATGGGAAAATGAAAAACACATAAGGTCTATCGAGTTTGAATACGTACACCGATTTAAACTAATTTTATCATATTCGACGTACAAAACCATCAATAAATTAAATAAACTAATTTTCTCCTCAGTCCTATAATCGCACGCATGCCATATTCCAGAATACAGTATACCTGAAATGTGATTCTCAAGGTTTCCACCTTCCATATATTCGAAGCAGAGAACTCTCTCCATTTCATGAGCAGTAATTAGCTTCCCCTCATGAGGGATGAACTTACGATGTGATTCATGGCAGTAGCCAATTAACCCAACGATATTGGGATGCCGTATCTTGCAAAGGTTACGGAATTCACTGTCGAACGCTTTATCATCAAGTCCCTGCAGCTGACCGAAGCCTCTTCACAGCAATCACTTGGTCCATTATACAGGCCCTGTTGTGATCAAACTAGTTAGTATAGATGCATAAGGAGTGGTGCCAAAATAGGATTATTACGTTGTAAATAAATTATTAGATATACCTTGTAGACAATTCCATAACCCCCACTACCAATCACCCGATCAATTCCAAAATTGTTGGTAATATCTTGAAGCATATGGAATTGAATGTCCATGTTCTCCCCCACAAGGCCCATCTTGGATCTCTTGTTCCTGAGACACAAAAGGCCTTTTCACACAAGACTTCAATCCAGCCTATGCTAAATAGATTCACAAAGCGTAACAGGCCGCAGCCTCCCACCCCACCACCGCCTCCCACTACCAACCGCAGCCGCTGGCGACACTCCGCCTCGCCGCACCACACGCCATCCACCATGTACCGCACTCTGCAAAGCTATCATCACACCAACCATCATCCCCGCCCCTGCTCCACCCAATCGCTGTCTCCACCCACCACGGCCAGCAGCGTTATTCTGCCTTGCCGCCTCATCCACCGAGCAGCCCTGCCACTAGGGAGTAGGGATCTATGGCCAGGGGGCAAACCCCATCCCCTAAGGGCGTCCCCAACAGCTTCTATAAAATAGCTAGCTGAGGTGGATGCTAGAAACAATTAAAAAAAAAGAACACTCAGATATCATAGCACAGCAGAAAATATGTCAGTGACCCAGAAAGTTTTGAGAGACGTGCGAGCTAGCCTCTTGAGCAAGCGCTAGCGAGGAAATTTTTCTTCTTCTCTCTCTGTTTGATTGGACGAGTGTTCCTCCTAGCCAGCGCTTGGGACGCCGTTGGGGACGCCCTAACACTCCGGTGGAGGTTGCTGACGACAGACGGTGGCGGCAATTAGCCACTACAGCGAGTTTCTCCAGGAAGCGTAGAATCTAGACCCTGTGGATACGCTGAAGATTCTAAAATGACATGCAGTTCCACAGAGATGTGCCACTAACCTGGAGAAAGGTCGAATGGAGAACAGTTGTTTGCTCCTTGGCGATTAGGATCCCAAGCAGCCTCTTTTAAATACAGGGTAGGTCAAGCGTTGTCAGCCACTCTCGCATAGAAAAAAGGCTATGAAAATGCTTTACAGCCTAGATGGCATGGGTAAGGCTGGATAACGAGCGGGTTCGACTCGACTCGGCTCGGCTCATTCTGGCTCGTTAAGATAATGAGCTAGCTCGGCTCGACTCGGCTCGTTATCCTAATAAGCCAGAAAACCAGCTCGGCTCGGCTCGTTAAAAGCTCGAGCTGGCTCGTTAGGCTCGCGAGCCAGGTATAAAAAATACACAAAATATAATATTTGTATTTATCTAAAATTTGAGAATAATAATAATATAAAAGAAATGCATCTAGACCAGTTACCAGTTAATTTATAGAATCTAGACCATGTTACCAGTCAATTGTAAAGTGCAAGACATGAAGTAATACAAAAACTAATATAAGTTTTGATACTTTTTTCCTGAAAGCTTGGCTCGTTTAGCTCGCGAGCTGACTCGAGTTGGCTCGTTATAGCTAACGAGCTAAAATCTTAGCTCGGCTCAGCTCGTTATCATAACGAGCCGAACCGAGCCGAGTCGAGCCAGCCACGAGCCGAGCGAGCTAACGAGCTTTGAGTTTTTTATACAGCTTTAGACATGGGTAGCAGTGGAGTGATATAACACTCTAATTAATAGTTTCCCGGAAAGAGCTGCACATGCCGTTACCTTTTTTGCGCATGACCAGTTACGCGTACGAGGGATAGAAAATTGCATGCATGGTGGCATGCCGATCCAATGGGTGATGTAGGCCCCGTTCGGCTGACCTTAAATCCGGCTGATTCGGCTTCTTTTTTTAGCCGAAACAGTATTGTTCTCTCACAACATTTCAACCAGAACAGGTGTTTTTCAACCAATTTCAGCCAAGTTTTCACCTACCGCCGCCCAAGTGCCCACCAGTGGGTCAGCTTGCACCAGTAGAGAACAGATCTTCGGTTTTTACCTTTAGTCCAGGCCAAATTTGGGTCCAGGACTAATAGGAGCATTGGTCCCGGTTAGAGCCACCAACCGGGACTAAAATCCCTGGCCCAACAGCTAGCGCTGCAGGTTTTTGCAGGAGGGGCTTTAGTGCAGGTTGCTAGATCCAACTGAGACTAAAGGTCTCTATTGGAGTCATCAAATGAGACTAAAGGTTTCGCTGCCCTTTTATTCCGTTTGGTGGCTCCAACTGGGACTAAAGGTCGTCATTTAGTCCCGGTGGAAGCCACCAACCTGTAGTAAAGGGTCGGGCTATATATCCAGCTTCCATGGCCCCCCAGCCGGAGCCATCTAGTTCAATTATTGCTCTCGGCTGTGTGTGTGCTCTTACTTAGGTAAGCAAGTTCTTGCTCTCCGCCGGCTAGCTCTTGAGAAGATCTTCAATCCTCCATCCATTCTACTTTCTAAAGGTTAGCAACTTTATCTTCTAATCTTTTATTGTTAATGTAGCTCATTTCATGGTTCAGAGAAAATTGTGCTTTTTTAGATTAGAAATAATAATGGTGGATTTTATTTTTATTTATACGTCATTTCTACGTAACCCATGGACCTGGTAGAGCCACTACCACCATCACAGGGTCGAAACAAATATGTGGTAGTCGCAATCGAGTATTTTACAAGATGGATCGAAGCAAGACCACTAGCAAACATAACATCAGCAACAGTCAAGAAATTCTTCTGGCGAAACATCATATGCAGATTCGGGGTATCGAAGGTCCTCACAGTTGACAATGGAACACAATTTGGTTTAGACTTATTCAGGCAATTCTGCAACTCAGTTGTCACAAACATCATCTTCGTTTTCAGTTTATCACCTAGAATCCAACGAAGTGGTCGAAAGGGCCAACAAAGTGATATTCTACGCAATATAAAAATAATGCTTATTTCCTACAAAGGAAAATGAATTGACGAAATGCCCAAACTGATATGGCCTCTTTACACAACCATCTCAAGAACCACAGGTTTTACACCGTTCAGGCTCCTCTATCAGGAGGAGGCCATGCTTCTAGAAGAAATCCAACACCAAAGCCTTTGATCGATAAGAGAAACACTCAAAGAAGACGAAGAGTACTCCATGGAAATTGTAGGGACCCACCGCGTTAATTTACCTAGATCAAGAGCCATCCGCTTGACCAACTCAATTTAAGCAAACCAACAATGGTGAACCCCCTAGGAGGCACAATCCGCATCTGCCATATACTAGGACCCCGGTTGAGTACCATACTACGATAGCCTCCACAACTCATGATTACATCTCATGATCAGAGTACATAAATAAGCGAAAAAACATATATTACAAGTCTTGTCGAATTAATGAATTAATTGTACAACATTAGAGAGGACATTGATTCGACTCAATTATATGTAGTGAGAACCAACTGTTATCTTACCAAACACCACTACACTACGATGTACACTCACTAGTAATGGGTGGTCGCCTTGCCCATGGGCATCAGCACCATAGCTTGGACGACTCCTGCCATTATATTCACCCACTTTGCCACTTAACGACGGAGTGAAATGGCCGCCAATGTCCTTTATCTACAAAACAACTTAACAACAGCACCATCAGTACATTGCATACTCGCAGGACTTAATTCCAACATATATATTTGGTGAATGCAAAAGGGATCAATAGGCATTTGTTCATTTGCATAAAAGCATAAGGTTCATTAAAAGAATGACATGCTCATGATCCATAATTAAATTGGTTAGCAAGTATAAGTTCATGACAAGAAGTAATGAGAAACATAATTAAGGTGATCAACATTATAATTCATCACATATCAAGTGTCACCATCATCCACACTATAATGGGTCTAGAAGGAGGAACAACCAAAAAGGTTTCCGTCCCGAGGAACTTTAGGCTTTCAAATAACTCTGCATAGGTGTACAACTGTACCCACACGGAGAACGGGACAAACCAGCATACCCGAGCAACAGTGTAAGTGTTGCCTCATGTCTCCAACCTTTCCCTAATCCGGCCAAGAATATCCACGAAAGGTTTGATTGGTTCTCGGGTAATGGTACCATGATCTACCCTGTGCCACCTTCATGCCAATTCAACAGACAAACCGGTCGCGATCAGTTACTTGGCTTACCACCCCCATTTGTGGTATATTGTCTGTATGGGTGGTTACTTGGACTAACTATCCCAATGAGTGGTCCTTAGTTGCTCTGCGAGCTATGTCCTTGAGATCCCACACTCATAGTAACCTTACGCCTCGCATGAGTAAGAATTATCAAAGTTGATCATCAAGTGCATAATCCAAGTTAAGGTTGGTCCTTAGTCATATTTGGATCAACTACAAATCAAGTTAATACCCTCGCAGGTTTTAAGTAATTAATTATCCTGGTAAATTCTCCTACACTCACGAGAGTGAGTTCCCTTCTCACACTCGAATTCTAAACGCAACTAAGCAAATAAGCAATTAAGCGTTCCCATCCCGTTGGTTCAGTGGAGGCTCTAATTATTTAGTGAGTAGTTCTAGACTATTGAAGCAATATTAAATTGTTAATCATATTCAAATGAAATGCATAACTCATAATGAAATGAGTAATGAGTATCTAAAGTAGGGCTCATAGTAGTGGGGTGCCTGCCTGTTGTAATGCCTCGCAACTCTCAATTTATTGGCTTCAATATTCTCAAGAGCTCGAAGCCGATGACAATTTAGATCCTCTAAATCATCCATCATAAGATTTTTGTAGATTTCGGCTATCAAGTCATTTTGCAATGTAACACGTCTCGATCCATTCTGAATTTCCCAAGGAAGAACAGTATTATGACCATACACCAACTCATAAGGTGATGATTTAGTCAATCCATGGCAAGCCATCCTATATGCCCACAATGCCTCATTAAGTGTCAAGTACCACTTCCTAGGTTGCTATTCAATTTTCTTCTTAATCAATTTGATTAAAATTTGATTAGATGCCTCTGCTTGGCCATTAGCTTGAGCATAATAAGGAGAAGAATTTAACAACTTAATTCCCATACTGGCAGCAAAATCTCTAAACTCTTTTGATGTAAACATTGTCCCTTGATCAGTAGTAATGGTTTGAGGAATCTCAAAATGATAAATAATATGTTCCTTGACAAAGTCAACCATGTTCTTTGAAGTTACCATCCTTAAAGGAATCACCTAAACCCACTTAGTAAAATAATCTATTGCTACCAATATAAACTTGTGCCCCCTGCTTGAAGGTGGGAAAATTTGGCCAATTAAGTCGATTCTCCAACCTCGAAACGGCCATGGTTTAATTATTGGATTCATAGCTGACGCATGCGATTTCTGAATATTACCAAAATATTGACAATCCTGACACCCTTTATAATATTCAAAATAATCTTCTAATATTGTTGGCCAAAAATATCTAGACCTGCGAATAATCCATTTCATTTTATAAGCCGATTGATGAGCCCCACATATTCCTTTATGCACTTCTCCCATCAATACTTTCACTTCTTCTTGATTTAGAAATTTAAGCAAAACTCCATCGACTGTTTTGTAATACAACTGGTCATCTAACAAAACATACTTAGTCGATTTATACCTCAGTTTCCTAGTAGCCTTCTGTGATGGATTCCTAAGATAATCAGCTCTTTCAACTCTCTAATCATTAGCCAAAGTTTCACTGCTAAGAATTTCTTGGAATACTCGATAGCTTGATGCACTCTGAGCTAGTCGATTGACTTCTTGATTCTGTACTCTTGGAATATGTTGAAGAGAAGTAAGAGGAAACTCCTCAAGTAATTTCTAACATTCTTTATAATACCCTTTCAATATATCATCTTTGCACTCATACAGGCCGATCAATTAATTAATTACTAGCTGTAAGTCTCCAAATAATTCGATTAACTCGGCCTTTACCTCGTGAAGAAGCTGAAGTCCTTTAAGAATAGCTTCATACTCTGCTTGATTATTAGTGGTCACTGGTTTGATCTGAAAAGCAAACTCAAAACTTGCCCCCTGGGGCGAAATGATAACAATACCACTGCCACCATCCTGCTTGCACGATGATCTATCAAAGAACAGTGTCCAAGGCATTGGCTCCAAATAGCCGAGCTTGGCTTATGATGTTGAGTAATAAAATCGGCCATTACCTGCCCTTTGACTGCTTTAGCCGATTCATACATCAAGTCAAATTCTGATAACGCAAGAATCCACTTTCCCATTCTCCCATTTAATATCGGCATTGACAACATGTGCTTGATCACATCAGCTTTAGACATAACTGTACACTCAGCCGATAATAAATAATATCGCACTTTAGTGCAGGAAAAATATAAGCATAAACATAACTTTTCAATAGGAGAATATCTTGTTTCTGGATCAAAAAGCCTTCTGCTTAAATAGAAAACAACTCATTCTTTTCATTCAAACTCTTGCATTAAGGCCAATCCAATCGTTTGGCTATCAGCCGACACGTACAACTTAAAAGGCTTGCCTTGCTGAGGAGGAACCAGCATATGTGGAGATTTCATATACTCATTTATTTCCTCAAATACTTTTTGTTGTACATCACCCCATTTAAATTCTTGATCATTCTTCAATTTCAAAAGAGGAGAAAATGGCAGAATCCTTTCTGATAGATTTGAAATAAACCTTCTGATAAAATTAATCTTACCAAGCAGAGATTGCAATTATGTTTTATCAGTTGGAGGTACTGCTTCATCAATTGCCTTCATGCTTTTCTGACCAACCTCAATTCCTCTTTCATGGACCATAAAGCCCAAAAATTGTCCAGTTGATACTCCAAAGGCACACTTATTAGGATTCATCTTTAAACCATATTTTCTCGTGCACTCCAAAGTCTCCCATAGATCAGCCAGATGTTCTTTGTACCCTTTGTATTTTACTACCACATCATCAATATAGATTTCAACAATCCTGTCAATCAACTTATGAAAAATATAGTTCATTGCTCTTTGATAAGTTGCACCAGTATTCTTCAATCCAAAAGTCATCACAACCCATTCAAATAAGCCGATTGCACCTAGACATCTGAAAGTTGTTTTAGCTATATCTTCTACAGCCATAAAAATCTGATTGTAGCCTGCATTGCCATCCATAAAGCTAATAACTTTATGCCCAGCAGCTGCATCTACTAACATATCGGCTATTGGCATTGGATAACCATCCATTGGTGTAGCCTTATTTAAGTCTCTGAAATCAATACAGACTCTCAACTTTCCATTCTTCTTATACACAGGGACTATACTTGATATCCATTCTGCATATCGGCACGGTCGAATAAATTTTGCTTCTAGTAGTCTTTCAGTCTCCTTAATATCATCAAGAATATTTGGATTAAACCTCTTTGGAGCTTGTTTAAATGGCCGATATCTAGACTTGATTGGTAACCGATGTTCAACAATGGATTGATCTAAACCAGGTGTTTCATAATATTCCCAAGCAAAACAATCTTTAAATTCCCTTAACAAATCTATCAATTCTCGTTTGTACTCATGATCCAATTTAGCACTTACATACGTCGGCCTAGGCCTATCTCCAGGACCAATATCTACCTCTTCTAATTCATCAGCCAACGTAAAGCCATGTCCTAGTTTACCATATGTACCATCTATTGGATTATCCATTAAAACAAACTTTCAGAGCCGACAGCTCGGATCAGCTGTTGGCCTTTATCATTGATTTTAATGAAGCCTCCTTCCCATAATCTATCAGAAAAAACACTCAAAATCCTCCAGCTCCCAATACATTGGATAAGTTGTTGCTACACTTACAGAATTGTCAGCATAAACCAACTCAACATTGTTTCTATGTCACTGAATCAAGCATTGATGCATAGTCGATGGCACACAACAATTGGCATGAATCCAATCACGACCAAGGAGCAAACTATATGAACATTTTCCATCAATGACAAAGAAAGTAGTGAGCAAAGTTTTGCTTCTAATTGTCAATTCAACATTTATTGTCCCCTGGTCTTGGATGCATTACCTCCAAAATCATTAAGCATCATGTCAGTCTCAATCAAATCTTCTGGTCCCTTACCGAGCTTGCGAAAAGTAGTATAAGGCATTAGATTAAAAGAGGCACCACCATCAACTAACATTTTACTCATCGGCTTCCCATCAATAAAACCTTTCACATATAGAGCCTTTAAGTGTTGATGTTTAACTGGCTTATCAAATATAGCTTGTTGTGTCAATGTCAACTTGGCTACAATCTCTTCATACTCTGATTCATCAAAATCCCAATATACTTCCTGATCTGCTGGAGCCCTAAATTCTGATGGCAAAAGAAAAACCATTTGAATATTAGCCTATGGTTGATCCTTATCGGCTGTTTATTTAGCACGCCACACTTGAGGTTTACTAGATTTCTGAGCCTATTCTAACTCTCAGCTCCTTAGGCGTTGTACTCTTCTTTTCTAACTTCTTGTTAAACCTCCTGGACACCACTGTCCTTCCCGCCAAACATACTCTTCTTCTTCATCTTCTTCTTCATAATCAGTCCAATTTTGATCAACAACCCGCTTACCAAGCTGATCATGAATACTTCTATTTTTTATACGCCAATCCATATCATTATATTAATACTTAATTTATTCACGGAAAGACCGACGGTTGGCTTGAGATTGCCTAAACTCTCAATATTGTTCACTGCATTATGGGCAATTATTTTTAGTAGGCAATTTCAAACCTTTATCACAGCAATGTCTGAATAAAAGACAATTCCAATGTGACTCAGCTTGTTCTCTTTCATATCTTTCTTCTTCTTGTTGACGCTGATATTCTTCTTCTTCTAACCAGCGCTGATAATCCTTTTCTTTCTACCGTTGCTATTTATTCAACAGGATGCGAGATGTAACATGTGGCCTCATGGCACCAGTTCTCAATGTTTCTCCCTGCTCATATCGGCTCTTTGTTGATTATGACGCCCTTTTAATTTCTCTGTATTCATCAGTCGATATTTACATGTATGGATCAACTGTCCCAGCTTCTCTTGCCTTAGCTGATGTCAACACTTTAGCCTTCCCTTTGAACAACTTAGCATCAACCATGTTCTAATCTCTCAAAAAAGGATTATCATCAACCTTCATTTTTCGAGCTGTATCAAATTTAAGCTTTCCTTGTTGAATAGCCCTCTGAATATGTTGCTGAAAAATTCTACAATCATTAGTAGCATGAGAAGTAGTGTTATGATACTTGCAGAACTTCTTATTCTTCAGCTGTTCAGGAGGTAATATAACATGAGTGGCAGGTAATTTAATCTGTCATTTCTCAAGCAAGAAATCAAAAAGCTTTTCTGCCTTTGTAACATTAAAATCATAACTTTCTTCACCTCCTTTTCTCTAAAGATTTGGAACCATTACTATCTTTTTACCCCAATTCCATTCAGTTGTAGCAATTTCTTCTTCCTCATCATCTTCATCATTGTTGACATTTCTAACGTTGCTACTAAAACAAAGTTCTAAATCCCAATCCTTAGCAACCCCAGAAATGTTAATGGTAGTTATTAACGTGTCACTTGGTTGAATTACTCAGCACCTATTATAAACTTATATCTCCTAACTTAACTAGGTTGTCATCCATAGTGATGATGCGAAAGATATATGTTGGTACTACATAGTATTACTACTAGAATAACACTAAGAAGCTCTTTATTAATGCAAGTGACTAGAGAGAATATATATAAATCTATAAATGAAGTATCCGCAAGCACACAGATAATTATACCATTGTAGCATTTTACCCGAGAGTATTCCAGTTATCGTTATTTATATTTTTACCACTGGAAAGGTCTATCATGGATATGTATTGTCAACTTATACTATTGAAGGAGAAATAAACCATAGCCAATACTCTACTCATAACAGTGATAAGTCATAGGATAATATATATATATATGATAAGTAATGATAGTGATAAATCACTTAGAGCACTCCTTTTATAGCATTAGCATGGTCAGATAGAATGTTAGAGGAATAATTCCTAAGTCATTCCTAATTACAAGTCAAAGCATACATTTAATTAGTGCAATTACACCTAGTAATCATGGCTAAGATCATCATTATATCTACATAGAAGGGATATTACTAAGGAAGATTGATGGTAGAGCTCGTTCTACCTTCGTAATCGGACCCTACGTGCGCCTATATTCGGGGAGTGGACTACAAAGGACTCAATGGGAGTGTCACATTCGCGATCTACCACATGACCCAGAATATAGGGTGTATCCGCAGGTAAAGAACGTATAAGCACCATGCTTACACAATATCGACCACCCACCCATGGTACCTTGGAGTGAGCGCTATACAAACTTATGCATAAACACAGTGATAAACTAGCTATACTAGATATATAATCAAAGTAGACGATGAACATCATAATGAAGAACATGAATAAGATGAATATTGATATTGTCATAACACTTATAACTAGCATCTAAAAATAATGAGGAAACAAGAGAGAGAGGGGTACAAGAGTTCATAACAAACCATGCTCTAGACAAGATCGGGAATCCAAGCGAAGTCCTGCTTGCCTCCCTCTAGATCTATCCTAACTAGCTATGCTATGGAGGAGGAGGAGCTCTGACGAGATTAGGGTTTCTGTCTTCAGATGACTTGATGACTTATGAGCCAGGGGGGAGGCAGGGGTCTGGTTATATAGTCCTGAGGGTCCAACATGAGCCCTTGGATCAAACCGACTTAAGCAACGGCCTAGATGCATCCTCAAAGGCGGTGGAAGACTGCCTCATGAAGTTGGCTGACAGGTGGGACAAGGGGGGTCGAGCGGCCCCACCTGCAGGCCAGGCGGCCCCACCCACAGGCCAGGCGACCCCACCAGGCAGCTGGTGGGCCCCCGCTTCGGTGGTTCGCCTTCTGGATCCTTCTAGAGCCTTCCCACGTATGTATCGCATCAAAATTCTATATTTTCCTTTGATGTTTAGGTCCTCCTTGGCGGTTTTCTGATTGAACCCTGCTGAAAACATAAATTCACCAGAACTTATGGAATTTATTAGTTTAAACCCCTAGACCTTTATTGGTGATTATATTTATGCCCTTATGCATATTTAATTGACGGTTTAAATTGGTTTTTAACTACCATCAACAATCATCATCATCAACTAAATATGGATGATAAGCACCAGCCATTGCAGCATTCTTCTGAAATCGGGTATTCCTGCGCATATTCTGAAATTAGATATTGAGTGCTGCTACCCGTTGTGCCAATTGACCCAAATTGTCAAATTCTTGCCCAAGCAACTTTTCTCTCTAAGCTAGCAACATTCCTTGAACAACCAATGCAGCTAATTGATCATCAGTCAAATTCAACGAAAAGCATAGTTTTCTTATTTCTCGAAATCTCCGAAGGAACCCAACACCCGATTCATTAGCTCTTTGCTTTATAGTTGTTAAATTTGTGATCTTTCTTTCAACTATCCCAGTATAGAAATATGTATGAAATTTCTTCTTAAGGTCACTCCAATTAGCAATAGAATGTGTGGCTCTGAGAGCCAGTATGTGAGGCCATCGACTAACTAATAGATATGCAGCATGTCCATGAAAGAAAGCAAAGAAATCGGCTAAAATTGAATGTTAACAACGTGTTTCAAAATAATCGATGCTTGCAAATCATGACAACATTAATGATGGCTGGTTAACCAAGACAAAAATAAGTACAATACACCCAATTTGCCAAGATTAATGTACTCATCTCTTAAAGCATAAGCTATCAGTTAAATAGCCGATTCAGGCATAAAGGGAATATTATAACGTGTATGCAATCGACTATCTAGCATGAATAAGCTCATAAGCAAACCAGATCTAATCTATCACCATCAACAGTGAGGTTCGACCGGATCGATGCAGTTATGATAACGATAATAAATCAAATCCAGAAAGCATGTAGATCTATTCATGTTTCGATGGTTTCATGGTACACACTATATATGTTAAAAGCACACATAATCGGCTAAAATAGCCGATTTTAGGCATAGCAAACAGACAAGGTGCATGTCTTGTTTATAAACAAACTCGATGATCAACAAAATCTAATTTAAAGTTCCACCAGTGTGGTTCGACCGGATCGATGCAGCTGTGGTAACAACGATAGATCAAATTCTATTAACTATCAATTTCATCTATAATTAATTCATACCCTCGAAAGCGTACCATGCACGATCAAGATTGAGATAAAACAACCAATCTTGCAAGGCAAATCATCAAATTTAAGATTTGATTGTGATAAAGCTCAAAGACGATCGACTAATGTGATATGATGCCGATCTATCTCAATCTTGACAGGATAAATTGTGAAATTATTATAACTAACAAAATATTAATTATAATAAGATCGATAACCGGATGAATTAACTAAAAACAGCAAGAGAAGCCTTACTAATCTTAATTAATTCGATAATTGGTGATATTGTGTTAAATAATGAATCACTTAACACAAGATCGATAACTGTGATTAATATCAAAATCTACAAGAGATCAGTCAGCTGATGTAGCCTTGCAAACCAAGATACGAATCGATAACTAACTTACACTACAATATGTAAGAGATCAATCGGTTGATGCAGCCTTACAAATGATAATATAAGTCGTGACGGTACTTACTAACAAGCAAGAGGTCAATCAACCGATGCAGTCCAACTTGCTAAAGAACTCGCCGAGATCTATAGTACTCCTACTCCTAATGCGATGACGAAAGCCGAAAAGATTGTATTGATTATGTGTTCGTGTCCTGTTACAATAACCGGGGTCTTGTATTTATACCCAGGACCTAAACATGAATCCTATTCGAGTACGACTCATTACAATTCTTGAAATAAAAGAAAATTTTCCAATTTCAATAATAACTTAGAGCCCAATCTTTCCCTTTTTTAGAGTCCGACACGTCTTTCCTGGTGCTGTCCAAAATACAACTCGCTGATGTTATCTGCTGACGTTATCCATAAAATAGCTGATTCCGATACTGTATCTAAATCAGCTGTTACCAATTCTCATTTAATCGATTCCTTGACAATGCAATCTTAAAAGCTTCGAGTTCCCGCGTTCTTCTTTTCTAAATTTTATTGTAAACAATATATATATATATATATATATATATATATATATATATATATATATATATATATATATATATATATATAGAACTACTACCCTGTAGCCAGCTATAAAATAACTTATTCTGTAGCCACTTTGAGTTACGATAATTACTATGTTAATTTACGAGATTATAGTAACTCTTTACTAAGTGGTTTACTATAACGTTATGGTAAATATCCCCATGTGTTACAGTAACCCAACTATCGTAAATATGTATTGACATTATCATAAATTAGTATATAAAATTATTATAAATGGAGGTAGCTACAGAATAACTTATTTTTTAGATGGCTACTTAATATACTCTTCCTATATATATATATATATATATATATATATATATATATATATATATATATATATATTATATATATATATATATATATATATATATATATATATATATATATATATATATATATATATATATCTATATATATATATATATATATATATATATATATATATATATTGCCCTGGGTGCTGAATAATAATCAGTACCCTAGCCCGCCCGACGCACCCGCTCCGACCCCGAGCCACCCAATCGGTGGGCGCTGGTCCGTCATCCCCCTCTTTTTTTTTCTTGTACTGCACCCACCTCCGTTTTTTATTTATTAATTAATAATAATTTTATTTTTTGGTTCCACTTTTAGATCGTGGGAGACGCCGGTTTCTTCGCACAAACCTAGATCGCCACCACCGCAGCAGCACGAGCCCAGCTCGCCGCCGCACGGCCTGAGCTCGCCCCCGCCCCCGTCCCCATCCCCGTCCCCGCCGCACGACCTCAGCTCGCCGCCGCCCCTGCTCCCTTGTTCGGCGCCGGTGAGCCCGCTACACCTGGGCCCGCGGCTGCTACCCATCTTGTTGCCTCGAGCTGGCAGCAGTGTCTTCTCGTCTCCACCTCTTCACCTTGTTCCAATCCCTATGTTGAGTGAATCTGCGGCGGTGGTAGCGCCTTATCCGCAGCTACCATGCCTGAGGGATTCGGCGTCGGCGGCGTCCTGGCCATACTTGAGGATTCGGCGTCGTATCCACGGCATCCACAGCGTCCGTCGACAGAGCCCCTCTGCTTTGATTCGGTGGCGGCGGCGGCGGCCTCACCTAATCCGCAGCCTCATAGAACGCTGCCCATGGTGGATCAATTTCAGGCGACGCCATCGGCATCATCTCCTTCAGGCGTGCAACGCGACGATCGTACGAGCAGAATCGCTCACCCCAACCATTCCCTGGTATGGTACCCATCCATCCAGACTCACATTCGATGCCCCAATTTTGGTCCCTTTTAATGTTGGGGATGGGGATCTGACTTTACCCTGTTGTGTGTAGATCGAAGACCCTAAAGAAGATTGTCTGATTCTGATATTTTTGCTCATGGATCTGGAATATATTTGCACGAAGATGCAATGCAAAACAGCAGTATAGCACTGCTGCAGCAACACGGCATTATCTCATCTGCCATTAAATGGATCTATGATCTGCTCCCCTGGGTAATTCTCTTTCTTCCTTGTTGCACGAATTGAGCCTGACGGCTGTTTAGCTTACTAGATATAGCTTATTTGTGTCTATCATTTACAGATTACTGTAAGGGACCTTTTTGCCTAATATTTTTCTTACCAGTTCAGTTATGCATCTTACTCGTTTTTTATTTTCACAGTCAACATTTCTGACACCTGTCCACCTGTCCAGTTTTCTATTCTTCTTTTGCTTGTTTAATCTAATGGGTTGCTAGTGTGTTATTCATGTTGTTGTTATCTCCTAACTATCCTCTGTTTTCTCGCGCTTTCTATTTTTAGAATAAAGAATCATACATACAATAGTAATTTGCTCTTTAATCAATCCAGTTCACTAATCTTTCTAAAATAAGTAAACATCTCAGAGCCATGGAATTATTGCTTAAGCAGCACTGTAATGATAGGAAAGGTTATAAATAAATCTGAACTTACCTTTGTCATGCAAATATAATAGTTAGCCTTCATTTGTTCATCACTACTTTTCCTTTCCGATCCCTCCTTTTTTGATTTATCATGTTCTTTCAACGCCTTTCTTTTTCTATATGCAATGCCGAATATCTAGAAGCCATTTCTGTGTATGCCTGTGGTGTTAGAGCCTTCAGTGGTGGACTGGTTGTTGTTTGGGACAACTATTTCGGAAACATTGGTGTGTAATCTATATGCGCCCTGTGTTCCTGTTGTATTGAAGATAATTCCTTTTTTTCCTTATTTGTACAATTTGTGGTACCCTAATGGTACTTACCCTCTATTTTCACTTTTTATGCTCTGTTTTTGGACGCGCAATGCCCGGTTGCTGGGCTGCCACATCTTGATTGCACACATGTCGAATGCCAAGCTTGCCTTACTCAGATGGAGTCCTCCGGTACGTCAGGTCCCCTATACCCGCCTTAATCCCTTTCTCGTGCATCTTGTAAATTTAAGCTAGCCTTAATCCATTTCTCGTGCATCTTGTAAATTTAAGCTATTGATAGTTGAAATGCGGTATTCTAAATAGATTCTTACTCAATGCCTTCAGTTTCGGGTTGGAGTTGGTCGATAAGATGCCTAACAACCCAAAAAGGGTTGTATTTGAGAGCATATAACAATGTTCAGTACATGATTGCAATTTTTAGTGGCCTTTTTTATGTTTAGGAGCTGCTTTCCTCTCTAGGTCTAGAATGTTAATGTGATGATTCCGCATTTAGGTACGAGGTTCCTTTACAACCAGAGGTTACCCTCCTAACCAGGTCGACCTTCTGCGCCGGCTCCACAGAACAGAGGTGCAAAGGGGATTATGGCTGTACTATAATGTTAATCTCTTGCAATCTGGAATTAGTATTTTCAAAATGACCTGACAAAATTATAGACATTCATTTACAGCTAATCTAAGCTTGAGTATGGTTTTTTTTCTAAAAATTATATGTATATGAACTGATGTCTTGACACAGAATTAGAGAACAAATTAACATACATGTATTTCAAATTTTGCTTGCCCAAATTTTGTGGCCAACCGTAGTTGAAGTGCTCGCTTCACTTCCAAGCCAATGGGTACTCAACATTATTTTTCACTGATTCAAGATGTTTCCTTGCAAGTCACGATCTTATGAACCTTTTAGCTTTTTGGTTTATACTGACTCTGCGTGTATTTTATTGTTCTTGATCCAGAGGCTAGAGAAGATTTCTGTGCTGACAATTGCTAATTTGCTACATATTTTTTTTTTCAGAACTAAACCTGAGGTGCCACTTGAATAATACTTGCAAATTCAAAGCTATTTTTCCTTGCAACTATCTATCATATTCCACTGAGTCAGATTAGCAGCTTATTTACATGCAAATTATGCCTTCGTCTTAATCTTGCCTAGCATTTTAGTATCTCCCATTGAGCTTTCTGTATACCCAAATTAAATGTGCTCATGTATCTGACTTTTAAATTTGAGTATATTTCAATGAACATATATGTTGTAACATAACCTGTGTTTCCTCTTGGCCAGTCATACAAATTTGGTGGGAAAATAGACAACATAGCGGTTGGTAGGATGATGGAGGAAATCGGTCAGGACTCAACAGGGCAGAGGACCGAATGAAGCAGGGAAGTGTAGCGGAGGACATGCAGCAGCCCTCCCTCAACTAACATGTATCTAGAAAAGTTAAAACGTCTTATAATTTAGAATGGATGGAGTATAAATGAAGTCAATGAAAATGGTTTACAGCCTAGCTAGTAGAATAAAAAATGAGTAAGAGCTGCAGTGACAACACTCTGGCTGGTTGTTTCCGGCAAAAGAGCTGGACATGCCCAATATTGTCGGTAACCAATAACATTGGACAGATAAGTCATCGGCCTTAGGACAGAAACTAGGAGTAGTTTCATATCGGCTCTCATAGCCGCACATTTGGGACTGTCTGGCAACACCGGTAAGTTCTGCCCTTAATTACCGATGAACTTTCTCTCATTGTCAATTGCAGGGTCAAATTGACTGGCACGCCTCGGGAGGATTGCGCAGGATCGATCATCCCCGCGCTGAAGCTAGGCGGATCTGCTTCATCGAGCGGACCCTTCTGGCTTGCTGCGTGTGTCCTCGGCACGGGACGAAATTCTGTGTCGACAGTGACAAAAAAAATAATACATGTACAAGACTTGTCAGACCTTGAAGACATCGGCCTTAGCTTTTTTTCTGTCTCTATGGATAACCTGTTGTGTCTAGGATTGTGAACTGAATTTGTCTCATTTTTGTGAGTCAACTTCAAACATGAGTGTGAGAACTTTTTTGTAATAATGTAGTATGAAATCCTCACTTATGAGTGAGTATGAAACCGGATATTTCTTCCATTATTTAAAAAAATATCGGAATATAATTATTCCAGAGTAAAGTATTGTCATCGCAAAAGTTTACGCGCTGCACTGTTCTACGGAACAAAGAGAGAAGCAGAGCCAAGAGTGATTGACCGACTCGGAGTCTTTGGTGAAGTGCCAAGATAGTGTGAAAAGAAAAAAAAAAGGACTTTGAGCTGGAAACGCGTGTCTAGAAAGAGCATAGTACTCAGTGTGCAATTCTGCAAGTGTGCATGCCGAACAGGGGTTGCCAAAACTCGGAGAAAAATATGTTCTTCCATGAATGGTTCATGGGGCCCGTTATGTCTAGGATAGATTGTGAACTGAAATTTTGTCGTTTTTGTGAGTCTAGTTTTTTTTTGTAATTATATAGTCTGAAATCCTCACTTATGAGCGGGGTTGAAACCAGATATTTCTTCCATTATCTAAAAAAATATCAGAATAATTATTCCATAATAAGGTGTTGTCATTACAAAAGTTGACGCGCTGCACTGTTCTACGGAACAAAGAGAGAAGCAGAGCCAAGAGTAATTGACCGACTCTGAGTCTTTGGTGAAGTGCAAAGATAGAGCGAAAAGAAAAGAAAAAAAGGACTTTTAGCTGGAAACGCGTGCAGTTGTGCAAGTGTGCATGCCGAACGGGGGTTGCCAGAACTTGGAGAAAAAAATGTGGTTTCATGCCACAGGATGGAGGGCCCAACAAGCAAAGAGGAACCTTCCGGGAAGCTGCCGTGGAGTTGTGACGCAATGCACGTAGACCAGCGAGCCAAGATTGCACACGCTTTGCTTTGGCTCCGTTCGGCTTATCCCATATCTGACTTGTTCGGTTTCTTTTTTTTACCTGGAACAGTGTTTTTCTCTCACAACAATTCAGTCAGAACAGTGCTTTTCAGCCAGTTTCAGTCAAAATTCAGCAAGTCGAACGGGGCCTTCGTTGGATGTCAAAGCAACAATGAAGGCCGCTGCTTTCGGTGATGACGAGATGGCGCACCTACCGTCGAACGGGTTGCGCGCACTGGCCACTGTCGGGTTGTTGTGCCGTCGCCGTTGCCGCTGCATGCTCTCGCCGCCGGGTGGAGTGCTGCATTCAAGTTTCAACATGAAGTCGAGAACTCAAACCTAAATGAAGGAGCTTCCTCCTAATATTATGTATATACTTGTTCCGTTATGTTATACTCCTAAAGGTGCTCGCATAGGAGCATGGTGAAATAAACTTTGTGAAGAGGCTAAGGTCGCTGTAATTACCTGATCTTATATACACCAATTAATGCTTAATGCGTATCAATGATAATAATATAATATTAAAAACCAAAGTGATTCTTCTATTCATCTTTTACTTACTAAAATGCTCTCATGCTCTTCGTGTTTCGTATGTGATCCGGACACATGACCTATCCACGTGCAGGCTTGCATACTGCTGTGGACAGTGCCCGGCATGGTCAGGCCGCACGCATTGACCTGCTGGCTCCTGCCGTGCCCACGCCGGCGGGCGACGAGCTTCCGCCGATGGAGACGCTACGGTGGCATCATATCCGAGACGAATAGTTTGCTACTCCCTACTCCCCTGTGGCTCCAAGCAGTGGCGTGCAAGATGCAACCAATCAAGCAAGTCGATGCATGCATCTTCTCTTGCTCTGATATGATCTCGATCGGATTCATCCGATCGCCCGCCGCCCCGGTCCCACCCGGCAGCTCGGCCAGTGCCTGCTTGATGCTTGTCCTTTCCCCGTGCGTGCGCGCTCGGGCAGGGAAGGGGGCACCGGGCAGTCGGGCACCACGAGCTCCACGACCACGAGCACGGAGCACGGCAGGCAGCTGGGCCAGAACACTGCTGACATGATTGGGACCTCTTTGTATTGTTCGATAACAGACACTCCTAGGCTGTGCGCTGCCTAATCGACAGTTTCAGGCCACCGGATTCATCAATTATTTACATCAGCATCAGCTTGCTTGTAGGGTACGCGTACGCCCAAGCAACTTGGAAACTAGCAATTGTCGCGTTCATGTTCAGAAAGCTGCAATTTTGATGCCACCACATGCATGTGTCTATTTGTCAATATTTCGTTTTAATATGCCTCGACAATCAGCCTAAACGATCGTGGATTATTTACTGCTGGCTGATTTGGTGTGAGAGAAAAATACTATTTTGGCTGAAAATTTACGATCGTTTACGACCAAGCGAACAGGCTGAATGGCTCCAGCTTTCGGTACTCGACTCAGTGGGTACGAACGGTTCGCTGCATGGTTTCTGGCGGAAATGCCACAGCAAATTTGATAGAAGAGACAGAAGATATATGGAATCATGATATACCTCTGGTGCAATATTGTGGCGTGACTCAAGGGTAGAACCGTTGCATTGCAAAGGATAGTTTCTTGACACAGTGTACTGGGCTATAGAAACTACTCCTAGTTTCTGTCCTAAGGCCGATGACTTAACACGTTCTTGCATCGCTAGAGGTTGATGTAACGACCTAGAGACTCTCCAGCAGCATATGGTGCGAATTTCAAAGATGTGTGCTGTTAGCAATGCGGCCAATTAAAAGTCTAGTTCACTGATGAAGATGGCAATTAACAGAAACCAAATCAAACGAGGACCCAACTTGAGCCCAATTAACAGAAACAAAGCGTGAAGATGCCAGGGCAACTTGAGACCGCACACAGCCCGGAAAGCTGACCATGCATGCACATGATGGATACTGTACTGTTCAGTGCAATTTTATTTCTGGTAATCTCACAGACTTCCTTGATTTGCGCTGTCTTTTGCTATAACGGCTAGTCATGGGCCAAGGAGAAGAGACCACGGGCTTGGGTGTCGTTGGTCGTGCACCGCAGATGTAACGGACATTGTCGGGAAGGAATTAGTCAGCTGTAGCTAGGATAGGATGAATTATTCTCCTTTGATCCCCTTTTCTCAGATTGTTTTCCATTCTTTCAGGACTGCAGACTGCTCCACGATCACGATGAACTGCCCTTTTCAACGTTCAAAACGCCGGGGAAGCAGAAAGCAACCCCGGGGAACCTCCTCCCTTGACCCAGGGTCGTTTCATCCCCAATTAATCCAAGTCGTTTGGAGAAGGGGTCGAGAGGGATTTGATTCAAAATCTTGCTCAATACTTTCGGGTCCTCTCCAGTCCGTATGGGTTGGGATGAAAAAAAAAATAGGCTTGATGGAAGTTGGTGGCAAAGGGCGGCATCGATACGAAGGTCACGTGGTCGTGCTATAGCGTGATGGGTTAATTAGTGAATTACACATTTCGAAGAGTAATCATTCTCTACGGCGCGTGGCACCAAGAGTTTGTCCTGAAAGCGTAGAATCCAGACCAAGTGGATATATATGTTGAAGATTCTGAAATCGCATGCAGTTCCACAGAGATGTACCACTAATAACCTGGATAAAGGTCCTCAAAAAAAAAACCTGGATAAAGGTCGAACGGAATACAGTGCAGTGGTTTGCTCCTTGGCGATGAGGATCCTATGCAGGAGCTAGCATCTTTTAAATCAAGGGTAGGTAAAGGGTATTAGTAGGTGACCTCGCATATATTCCCTTCGTTCTAAATTATAATACGTTTTATTTTTTATATATATATTATTACTTCCACTGTGGATCTAGATATGGTGTATATATATCTAAGTGTATAGCAAAAATTATGTATCTAGAAAAGTTAAAACGTCTTATAATTTAGAATGGATGGAGTATAAATGAAGTCAATGAAAATGGTTTACAGCCTAGCTAGTAGAATAAAAAATGAGTAAGAGCTGCAGTGACAACACTCTGGCTGGTTGTTTCCGGCAAAAGAGCTGGACATGCCCAATATTGTCGGTAACCAATAACATTGGACAGATAAGTCATCGGCCTGAGGACAGAAACTAGGAGTAGTTTCATATCGGCTCTCATAGCCGCACATTCGGGACTGTCTGGCAACACCGGTAAGTTCTGCCCTTAATTACCGATGAACTTTCTCTCATTGTCAATTGCAGGGTCAAATTGACTGGCACGCCTCGGGAGGATTGCGCAGGATCGATCATCCCCGCGCTGAAGCTAGGCGGATCTGCTCCATCGAGCGGACCCTTCTGGCTTGCTGCGTGTGTCCTCGGCACGGGACGAAATTCTGTGTCGACAGTGACAAAAAAAAAATAATACATGTACAAGACTTGTCAGACCTTGAAGACATCGGCCTTATCTTTTTTTCTGTCTCTATGGATAACCTGTTATGTCTAGGATTGTGAACTGAATTTTTCTCATTTTTGTGAGTCAACTTCAAACATGAGTGTGAGAACTTTTTTGTAATAATGTAGTATGAAATCCTCACTTATGAGTGAGTATGAAACCGGATATTTCTTCCATTATTTAAAAAAATATCAGAATATAATTATTCCAGAGTAAAGTATTGTCATCGCAAAAGTTTACGCGCTGCACTGTTCTACGGAACAAAGAGAGAAGCAGAGCCAAGAGTGATTGACCGACTCTGAGTCTTTGGTGAAGTGCCAAGATAGTGTGAAAAGAAAAAAAAAAGGACTTTGAGCTGGAAACGCGTGTCTAGAAAGAGCATAGTACTCAGTGTGCAATTCTGCAAGTGTGCATGCCGAACAGGGGTTGCCAAAACTCGGAGAAAAATATGTTCTTCCATGAATGGTTCATGGGGCCCGTTATGTCTAGGATAGATTGTGAACTGAAATTTTGTCGTTTTTGTGAGTCTAGTTTTTTTTTGTAATTATATAGTCTGAAATCCTCACTTATGAGCGGGGTTGAAACCAGATATTTCTTCCATTATCTAAAAAAATATCAGAATAATTATTCCATAATAAGGTGTTGTCATTACAAAAGTTGACGCGCTGCACTGTTCTACGGAACAAAGAGAGAAGCAGAGCCAAGAGTAATTGACCGACTCTGAGTCTTTGGTGAAGTGCAAAGATAGAGCGAAAAGAAAAGAAAAAAAGGACTTTTAGCTGGAAACGCGTGCAGTTGTGCAAGTGTGCATGCCGAACAGGGGTTGCCAGAACTAGGAGAAAAAAATGTGGCTTCATGCCACAGGATGGAGGGCCCAACAAGCAAAGAGGAACCTTCCGGGAAGCTGCCGTGGAGTTGTGACGCAATGCACGTAGACCAGCGAGCCAAGATTGCACACGCTTTGCTTTGGCCCCGTTCGGCTTATCCCATATCCGACTTGTTCGGCTTCTTTTTTTCAGCTGGAACAGCGTTTTTCTCTCGCAACAATTCAGTCAGAACAGTGCTTTTCAGCCAGTTTTAGTCAAAATTCAGCAAGTCGAACGGGCCTTTGTTGGATGTCAAAGCAACAATGAAGGCCGCTGCTTTCGGCGATGACGAGATGGCGCACCTACCGTCGAACGGGTTGCGCGCGCTGGCCACTGTCGGGTTGCTGTGCCGTCGCCGTTGCCGCTGCATGCTCTCGCCGCCGGGTGGAGTGCTGCATTCAAGTTTCAACATGAAGTCGAGAACTCAAACCTAAATGAATGAGCTTCCTCCTAACATTATGTATATACTTGTTCCGTTATGTTATACTCCTAAAGGTGCTCGCATAGGAGCATGGTGAAATAAACTTTGTGAAGACGCTAAGGTCGCTGTAATTACCTGATCTTATATACACCAATTAATGCTTAATGCGTATCAATGATAATAATATAATATTAAAAACCAAAGTGATTCTTCTATTCATCTTTTACTTACTAAAATGCTCTCATGCTCTTCGTGTTTCGTATGTGATCCGGACACATGACCTATCCACGTGCAGGCTTGCATACTACTGTGGACAGTGCCCGGCATGGTCGGCCGCACGCATTGACCTGCTGGCTCCTGCCGTGCCCACGCCGGCGGGCGACGAGCTTCCGCCGATGGAGACGCTACGGTGGCATCATATCCGAGACGAATAGTTTGCTACTCCCCTGTGGCTCCAAGCAGTGGCGTGCAAGATGCAACCAATCAAGCAAGTCGATGCATGCATCTTCTCTTGCTCTGATATGATCTCGATCGGATTCATCCGATCGCCCGCCGCCCCGGTCCCACCCGGCAGCTCGGCCAGTGCCTGCTTGATGCTTGTCCTTTCCCCGTGCGTGCGCGCTCGGGCAGGGAAGGGGGCACCGGGCAGTCGGGCACCACGAGCTCCACGACCACGAGCACGGAGCACGGCAGGCAGCTGGGCCAGAACACTGCTGACATGATTGGGACCTCTTTGTATTGTTCGATAACAGACACTCCTAGGCTGTGCGCTGCCTAATCGACAGTTTCAGGCCACCGGATTCATCAATTATTTACATCAGCATCAGCTTGCTTGTAGGGTACGCGTACGCCCAAGCAAGGTACCGTTTAATTCCCTCCCAAAATGCTAAATTTTTCAAGATTTCCCGCCACATCGAATCTTTGACGCATGCATGAAGTATTAAATATAAATAGAAAATAAAACTAATTACACAGTTTAGACGAAATCAACGAGACGAATCTTTTAAGCCTAATTAGACTATGATTGGACACTAATTGCTAAATAACAACGAAAACTGCTACAGTGTCATTTTGCCAAAATTTTCGGTAAATACAGGCATTTGTGTTAGGAATTGAATACGGCAAAATCAGTGGGACGTGTTATTCTTCAAACTCATGTCTTCATTATCTCTTCTCTCAGACACATACACACTCAAGGCTATCACATTTCATGGTGCATGAACAATCCAGTAGCTTTTAGTAGTATCAAGCACCTCTTAACTAGCACAACTCAATTTGCTTTTGACTTGCATCTTTTCAACTCATACTTGCGTCTAGTTTCACTTTTTCGGACTTTGTTAGAAACTTGAAGGTTCAACCAGTGTATAGCATCCACTAATCAATTTATTTTTTTCTCATCTCAAGAAAATAAATTAATTACAACATTCTCCTCTTAATTTGTTTTCGTGAGATATCTTCTTCTTTTTAGCAATCATTTCTCTCAACAGAATCCCCGTGTGGCGGCGGCTAGTGGCGGCCCTCCCTCCAACGTGGTGCATCGCGACCCAACGCCCTGGGCCTGGATCTGTCGTCCTCGTGTGGCGATGGCCGGCGCCTCTACCCCCAGCGTGGCGCACCGTGGCCCCCCATGGTCGCGTCACTGAGCCCCATTCTAGGCTTCCTGGGCCTGGATCTGCCGTCCACGTGTGGCGGCACCTCCTCTAGCGCGGCGCACCGTGAGTCGACGCGGTCACGTCCTTGAGCCCCCCTTCTGAGCTTCACGGTCATGGTCTGCCATCCCTGTGTGGCAGCGGCCGGCGCCACTAACCCCAGCGTGGCGCATCGTGACCCGCCACGGTCACCATACTAAGCCACCCCTCTTCTAGGCTTCTCGGGCCTGGATACTCCACCCTCGTGTGGCCACCGGCACCCCTCCCTCCTACGGCGCACCGTGAGTCCACGCGGTCATGTTCCCGATCCCCCTTTCTGGACTTCCCAGAAATGGATCTGTTGTCCTTGTGTGGTGGCGGCCGGCGCCACTGACCCCCCAGCGCGGCGCACCGCGTGCCGACGCCCCGAGCCCTGATCTGTCGTCCCCATGTTGCGGCGGCCGACGCCACTCCCCCTGCGCAGCGCACCATGACCTACCACGGTTGTGTCCGCGAGCCCCGATATTGCCTTCCCCATGTGGCGGCGGCCGGCGCCCCCACCCCCAGTGCACCCCCATACCATGCGTGTCGGGGTTCTGGCCAGCCCAGCTCTATGCTGGACCGACGACGACGATCGCCCTCGAGTGGATTTCCTTCTTGAAGTCCTCGCTAAGGAACCTCTTGCGGCCTTCTCTCCTCGGTCAGCCAGGTCAATGTGTAGTTCTCCTCGGCAGAAGACTTGGGCGAAAGCCTTGCTAAGCTCCTGCTTGGCCGATGATGATTACGTTTTGAATTCATTTACCTCGCTAAGGCATCGCCTAAGAGCTCATGTGCCTTGGTGGTAATGGTGGTGTTGCTTTTCTCTTCTTCCTGGTATTTTTGTGTTTGTGCCACCGTTCACTGGGGCAGGGGCATGTTGTTGTTGTTGTTGTTGTTGTTTTATTTTCCTTATTAGTGGATATGCCACAACCTCACCCTTGTGCTAGGGCCGTTGTATGGTTTTAGTCCGGTTTTCGATAATTAACCGGACGAAAGGGTTTTGCCTCATTCCCCAGAAACGAGGCTGTTCACAATATATCAAAACTATTCAAGTGGGGATTGTCCCCCGTGACACTTCAAAAAAAATCCTCTTATGCCATTATTAAAGAAACTAAAATTTCCCCTTAAATCTACAACTAAATTAAAACATCTATTATTATGAAAAATAATTTAAAACCCATAAATTACATCTATATATAATTCTAAATTACCCGGCAAAGCAGAGATGAATGTATATCATGTACACTTGGCAGAACCTGAGAAGCTTGAGAAAAACCAGAGGTTGTGTCAAAACAAGAGCCCTCAGAGCAGATCAAGTTTTAGTGCCCCTAAGCCAAGGAAGGTAGCCTCCTCCCTCGAGTCGGTCGAATAGAAATAAGAAACGTGAAAACCAGTGAACCAGGGTAAGCTGAACATACCACAAGTAGAGAAGAATCAATAGGACAGCATCCTTGTAGTTGCCATGATCTATGACTAGGGAGTGTTCGGCCTTCAGTTCATTACCTAGCTGAGACCAGTTAGAAGAAAGCTCATGTTATTTACCCAACAAATTACAGGTGCAAGCAGAAAGTATATATAGCAGGCGAAGGAGTACAAGGAAATATATGTTAGAATAATAGGCAATTTCCATGTCATTTTAATTCCATAATTTAACAGCATGATGATGACATATAAAGAAATATTAATCATTGAAATCATGATATCGATTATATCCATGGTGAAAATACATGCTAGATCATGTATCATGTGAAACATATGAAAATAAAAAACATGTGAACTTGATTCATAAATCATAATAGAGAGAAACTGGCATGATATACATCTCATATTTGCAACAAGCATAAGGCTACATATGAAGCAACATGACTGTAACAATAAAGCACATACGCAGAGCATATATTTGACAGAAACAGACATAAGACATCTTATGAAACAGCAAGACTAGACATATGGAACAAACTGAGAGAAGATGAAACGATCATACCCTCCCGTCCGTGATTCCGAAGTCGACATGCTGTAGGAGAAGAAAATGTTTCCTCGAGGAAGGAGACGCCGGTGATCGGGAAGAAGACGACGTACGGAGACGGAGACTCTTGGGCAGTCGCGTAGACGCTCCCCAAAAACCTAATTGCCGATCCCCCGTGCAAGGTCCCGAACGACAAGGGCTTCGGAGGCACCTGCCCTCTCGCTCCTCCGTGCGCGCAGAGTTACGAGATGAGGAAAGCTATCGAGCAACTAAACTTTGTTTCTGGAATATGTTCTCTCTTTTATCTGGAGTTGGAAGAATCGCAATGGAAGCCGAGAAGCCTCGGAGGCATGCGCCGGGAAGATCGAGAGACTCAGGGAGATCAAGCGTCAGGTCGAGTTAGTGGGTGCTAAAAATTAACACACCACGCCCCGCCCCGGCCGGTGGCGGCGGCGCGCGCGTGTGGCACGCCCTTGTCCGTTTCTCAACTTCTCAAATTAGACGGATCCATTCCAATCATTTAAGTTGAGTCAACGCCCTTTTAACTTCCAATCCGGTACAAATAATAATACCCACAATTACAAGCCATAGAGTTATTGATTTATTGAATATATAAATGGGCCTAGCCCATAATAAATCCAACAATATATAGGGTGGACGACGACTGAATGATCGAAGAGGTGGCAGAGTAGTAGAGCAAAATACTTGGAGCTCAGCAGCCTGTTCGGTTGGCTGGTTCGTTTCGTTGCTGGTTCGTGAAGAAATACTGCTGACTGGTTTGTGTGAGAAAAAAATACTATTCCGGCTGGAAATTTACGATCGTTTACGACAAGCGACAGCCAAATGAATAGGCTGCAGATGTGTTGCCTTGGTTTGCACAACGCAGGCGCATCAACTTATCTCCTGACCTCGAGTCGAGGGCAGGGTTCTGCTTCAGCACTGCTAGGTTCTGAAGTAAGGGAGGGCAGCAACTGCTAAAGCAAGGTGTAGTCGTCTCTACAGTACAAGCAAAAGCAGATGTGGACGGCTAAACTAAATTACCCGACAAAGTGCATCGCATATATAGATTCCCTCTTGCGGCTGAGGGGATTGTGGAATTAGAATCTGGTCCCCCGCACCCGTCGTGGTCAAGTCATATCACTGGAACACCTTTTTTTTAGTAGATAATAAAAAGAAGTTTCTGGCTTTTATTCCTTTATATTAAAGAGGAACGAACCAACTTTTTTTTTACAACCCAACACTTTAAGACAAACAAAGAAATTTAAGACAAAACAACTCAAGACCCAATTTTATTTATCGAAGGATGCAAAGAGAGTCAACGCTGTCGTTTCTAAAATTTAGCCATGAGCGCTTGTCAATCTTCACACTGTTGTAATTGGATCTCTCATCATAAGAGCTTGTAAACTATTGTGTGGTCTGAACGTAACATCAATCCAGGTAGGTGCCTCACGTCGTGGGACTGCCCTTTGATTAGGAAGCAAAGGTTTATGTGTTTTAAGCTTATATACTTGTATAGACACCTGAGTGTCTGACTTTAAAACTTTTATGCAAGGGCCTGATAAGAGGCAGGATTTCTAATAGAGAGGTTACAATATGTCAGAATTGGTATAAGGAGTGTGAAAAACTTTTAAGTTTGTTATTACTAGCTGGGGCAGCTGCCCTTCTATTGGTTAGGCTCACTAGAAATAATAGTGTTTTTGACAAGTGTAGTCTAAAAATATTTTTGCACGTCTTATTTATGGGAACACATTGGTTCTGGTTTTGAGGTCCGTTGCAGCGAAGTGACAAAAAGAAATAATACATGTACAAGACTTATCAGACCTTGAAGACACCATTACCTCAAATCAGACAACATGCTAATAAGCGACGGGCAGCAGCGCAGCCGCGTTTCGTGGCGGAGCCCATGTATGAGAGGTCAGTTCATTCGTGGGCACACACAAGTACACGGTGAGCACACCGACGACGTTCCCTCGGGCTGTCAGTTGAAGTCGTGTTAAGTTTGTTATGTGGCTACTTAAAACCTGTTTTCTGTGGCGCTTTATGTAAAACAGGAAACCCCAGGTCGGATTGGGGTCTGCATACGCTTTCTAATAAAGCTGGGCTAGGCCTTTAATCCAAAAAGCATATCGACGACCGCCGGGGTTGGCTAGGACGAGTGTCGACGAGGCGGCCGGCCAGGACGAGACGTGAGCCTCGTCTCGGTGGCGCGCGAGTTGACCCCGCCCGCTACGGAGAGGACGGCGCGGGCAAACCGAGGCTGTGCAGCGCTGGGAACTGCACAGGGGTGAGGACGGGACAGCGCGAGCTCCGTGGACGGCCCTGGTGACGACCGTGCGCGAGCTCCGCACACGTACGACGGCGCGCCGCAGCGATCCGGGGCTGGGCAGCCACGAGCTGCGCGGCCGCGGCGAGCCGAGACGGGTGGCCACGCACGAGCTCGCGCAAGCTCCGCCGGCATGCGACGCGGGCAGCGGTGCAGGTAGATGGTGCAGCGATGGCGCGTGCAGGACGAAGCGCAAATCATGGAGATGGGAGCTTGCGAATATTGGGTACAATATATCTACATTATCCTCGTGATGATTATTGGGGACCTAATACTAGAGTAGCTAATGAGGTGAAACTAATAACATCAAACGTTGATGCTCCTAAATAGATAAGAACGTAGCTACACTTATTGCCCGGAGGACTGGTTTACACCAAAATTTAGAAGAAGATGTTGCAGGGACTCGAAAGCTCCCAAGATCATATTACTAAGGAATCAGTTACGTGCAGATCGGGACCAGCTGATTCAGATGTAGAAAATGGAATCGGCTTTCCACAGATAGCGCCAGCGGATAACAACAAAGGCTACGTTCGGCGCCAGGACGAAGCATGCCAGACTCTACAAAAAGAAAAAGATTAGAGTCCAAGTTATCTTAAATTATGAATGTTTTCTCTAGGGTCAAAAATTGTAATAAGTCGTGCTTAGACATGAGTCATGCACAGGGCCCGGGTATAAATACCAAACCCCGGCTATTGTAAAATCAATCAATCAATCCAAATACAAGTCAATTATTTTTTCGGCTCCGGCCACCCCTTAGGAGTAGGAGTAGAGTAGATCTCGACGAGTTCTTCAGCGAGTACGGCTGCATCGATCCGGTCGACCTCTACTGCTTGTCTGTAAGTACCGTCATGGTTTATACCTCTGTTCGTATGGTTGCATCGATCCGGTCGACCCCCACTGCGGCTCTGGTATAAACTAGTTATCGACTCTTGTTTAATTCAAGTATGGTCTGTGTGATTCTGCCTCACACCCCACTGCTTGAATTAAATCAACGTCAAGTTATCGGCTCTACCTTAGAATGACAGTCTTTGGTAGATTCAGTAAATTACCGATATTGCTTATTGCTTTCATTATTTATCTAATTACAGTAATATCACTCTGCCCGATTAAGATTGATTTAGATCGGCCTTATATCTTATTTGACCCATCGTTTGCTAACATAAAACTGATCTAATCTACACCTTAAACGATGAGTTATGTTTTATTGGCTGTTTTACATCAATCTTGATTGTGCATAACGTGCGGTTAAGGTATGTTGCGTCTTGAGTAGATCTATTGGCTAGAGAGAACCGTTCCACGGCCCGTTATCACGGCCTGTGTGATTCTGCCTCACACCCCACTGTTAGCACCGTAGAGTGGGGATCGATATTTAGTAGATCTATTCTTTGTAAGGCATGACTTTAACTGTGCGTTATGCCTGAATCAGCTGTTTTAGCCGATATCGAGCGCTTTCACGAACAATTCGCATCACGAGACCGTTGAAGTAAAGATATGTTGAAAGATATGTTAGCCCCATGATCTTATTATTGTATTACGGCCTGCATGATTCTGCCTCATGCCCCACTGATATTAGTAATGAGTTAGGGTCGTCGAGTCTATTGTTATTTCTACGGCCTACATGATTCTGCCTCATGCCCCACTGGTCATGATGATAGATGAGATCTAATATGTTCATTAGATTTATCTTTATTAAACGGTTAAGTGGTGTTGAATTGTTTCTTTATATAAAAAAGGGTTCAGTTAATTATAATCATTGGCTCAGCATAAACTGATCATTGTTGACATCTTATTGCCATTGATTAATATCTGTTCGATTAATGATATTTATCCTGAATGATAACCGATTCTTCTTATATAACTCCATGAGCTCTAATTGATTTATTCTCATGAATATACTAGATTCGACTATTTAGTCGATCTCCTTTCATATCGTCTCTCATAGTCGCATATTCGGGACTGTCTGGCAACACCGGCAAGTTTCGCCCTTAATTACTGATGAACTTTCTCTCCTTGTCAATTGCAGGGTCAAATTGACTGGCATGTCTTGGGAGGATCACGCAGGATCGACCACCCCTGCGCTGAAGCTAGGCAGATCTGCTCAATCGAGCGGACCCTTCCAGCTTGCTGCGTGTGTCCTCGGCACGAGACAAAAAATCTGTGTCGACACACATTTCTGGCACGCCCGGTGGGACCCCACAACCGTCATGGCGGTTCACAACAACAACGACATCCTTATGCTACATTATGAAGATCTACCTGATGAAGATAAGGGTATCATCAGCAAAGCTATAGAAGAGTTTCAAAACCAATGTTTGTTGTCCTACACCAAAATAGGTGACAACACAATTGTTCAGAAATTTCCACTACCAAGAGTTCTGTTACACGGGCAGACGGACACAACTGAAGTTGAAGACATGCGTTTTTTTAAAGAAGTTGTGGACAAATCTATTCGTGATGCCATGTCGAGCCATAACGAAGCTTTCGTGGACGTATTCCATAAAGCCTTGAAAGAAGCGATTCATGGATTTCCAGTTGGTCAAGGCGGACTGGCTTATTACAACATTCTAGATCCATTGACCCAGGGGACCAATCAAGTCGGTACCAGCCATCAAGAAGCAGCACCGGCTGGTAGTGGTGATGTCCAGACAGTTCAGGGTTCATCTGAACAAACTCAAAGAACTACTTCAAATCAAACACAGTACCATCCTGGACCACCAATACAGCATGTGCAACAGCCGGCGGGGCAAAATCATAACTAGGTGATCAATTTTGGCACATCAGGCCACATACCGTCATCGGCTCAAAAAATAGCACCGTTAGTTCAAAGGATCCGTAGATATATAGATCCATATATTAATCAGAGACTTCAAGCAGCAAGCCAGCAAAGGACCCAACAGATTGAGATTCCACAAGGGTATCACTATGGCACATATTATAGCACCCTCCACATGATGCCCAATCCAAGATATCAAGGCACGTGGGATTTCAATTCACAGATGGGTCAGCAGGTGCAGAGGAATCCAAATCCGCAAGCTGATGAGTTATTGCTGAGGGTGACTGAGATGAAGAATTAGTTCGGTCTAAAGCCAAAGGGGTTGACCTTTTCGTACAAACGCCCATATCCAGAATGGTAGGATTTGGTCGCTCTTCCAACAAATTATAGGCCCCTAGAATTCGCTAAGTTCACTGGCCAAGACGGTACAAGCATGATAGAACATGTCAGTCGGTATCTCACACAATTGGGCGAAGCGTCAGTTGAGGATGCCCATCGAGTTCGTTTCTTCTCTCTGTCCTTATCAGGGCCAGCCTTCGCTTGGTTTTTATCATTGCCAGTCAATTTCATTGCCAATTGGGCTGACCTGGAGAAGAAGTTTCATACATATTTTTATACTGGGACTGGAGAAAAGAAAATTACTGATCTGACAACTATAAGATAGAGGACTAATGAATCGGGCACTGAATTTCTTCAGAGGTTTCGAGAGACCAGAAACTTGTGCTTCTCCTTAAACTTGGCCGATGATCAACTAGCTGCTTTGGCTGTTCAAGAAATGCTGCCGATGTGGAAAGAAAAGCTGCTGGGACAAGAATTTGACAACTTGGGACAATTGGCTCAACGAGTAGCAGCGCTTAATAGCCAATTTTTGAGTATGCGCAGAGATACCCGGTTCCAGAAGAGTACCTCAGTAGTCGAAGCTTATGATCCATACTCAGTCGATGACGGCTATGAAGATGAAGAAGAAGAGGTTGCTGCAGCTGAATGGAATTGGGGCAAGAAGACAGTGATGGTGCCAAATCCTTAAGGAAGAGGAGTCGAAGAGAGCTATGACTTTGATGTCACCAAATCAGATAAACTCTTAGATTTCTTACTGGAGAAAGGGCAGATCAAGTTGCCCGATGGTCATGTCATGTTGCCCCCTGATCAGTTGAAGAATAAGAAGCTCTGCAAGTTCCATAATGCTACTTCTCATTCCACTAATAAATACAGAATCTTCAGGCAGCATATACAGAGAGCTATTCAGCAGGGGAGGCTCAAATTTGATACGCCTCAGAAAATGAAAGTTGATGATAATCTTTTCCTAGGAGATCAAAACATGGTTGATGCTGGGCTATTCAAAGGAAAAACTAAGGTCCTAACATCAACCAAATCAAAAGAAGCTAGAACAGTCGATCCTAAGATGCAAATATCGGCTGACAAGTACAGAGAAATTAGGAGACATCGTGCTGAGCAGAAGAGCTGATATGAGCAGGGGAGGACGTCAAAAACAGAGACGACAAAGCCACGGGTCACATCTCGGATTCTGTTGAATAAGTGGCAGCGGCAGAAGGAAAATGACTTATCAGAGGTGGTTAAAAGATCAAGCGTACCAGCATCAATTGAAGCAAGAAAGGTATGAAAGGGAACAAGCCGAATTACATTGGAATTGTCCTTTCTTCAGACATTGCTGGAATGAAGGTTTGAAATTGCCTATCAGACATAACTGTCTAGAATGCAGCAATCAATATCGGGAGTATAGGCAGTCTTAAACCAACCACCGGTCTATCCATGCTCAAGATGCATATCATCATAATAACATGGATCGGCGCTTAAAAAATAAAAGTGTTTATGATCGGCTTGGAAAAAGAGTCGTTGATCAGGACTGGGCTGATCATGAAGAAGAAGGCACTGAAAGAAGATATGTGTGGCAGGAAAGCCAGTGGTGCCCAGGAGGTTTAACAAGAAGCTAGAAGAGAAGGGTGCAACACCTAAGGAATAAAGAGATGGAACAGGCTCAGGCATCCGGTAAGACTCAAGTGTGGCGTACCAAACAGATAGCCGATAGAATGAAACCATCGGCTAATATCCAAATGGCTTTTCTGTTGCCATTGGAATTCAGAGCTCCGGCAGATCAAGAAGTTTATTCAAATTTTGATGAATCAGAGTATGAGGAGATAGTTGCCAAGTTGATGGTTGTACAACAAGCAATATTTGATAAGCCAGTCAAACATCGGCACTTAAAGGCGTTATATATGAAAGGTCTTGTCGATGGGAAGCCGATGAATAAGATGTTGGTGGATGGAGGTGCTTCTATCAATCTTATGCCTTACACAACTTTTCATAAACTTGGCAAATGACCAGAAGATCTGCTGGAGATTGACATGATGCTTAAGGATTTTGAAGGTAATACGTCTAAGACCCGGGGGGCAATAAACGTCGAGCTAACAATCGGAAGAAAGACTCTGCTCACTACATTCTTCATCATCAATGGGAAAGGGTCTTACAATTTGCTCCTCGGTCGTGATTGGATTCATGCGAATTGCAATATACCATCGACCATGCATTAGTGTTTGATTCAATGGCTTGGAGATGATGTCGAACTGGTTCACGCTGATGAGTCCGTGAGCATCGCAACAACCGATCTAGTCTTTTGGGAACTAGGAGACTTCGAATGTTTTTCTGGCAAGCCATGGGAAGGAGGCTTCATTAAGATCAGCAATGAAAGCCAACAGCTGATGCAAGCGATCGGCTCTGAAAGCTTGTTTTAGTAGAAAAATCACAACTTCACGTCGGCCATTGGATTAAAGGAAAAATAAGCGTTGAGTCTTGGAGATGGATTTAGGCTGACGTATGTGAACGCTGAGTCAAAGTGTGAGTGCGATTCAGAGTTAATGGATTTCTTAAGAAGTTCTTTCTTCGCTTAATAGGATGCTTGACCTGGGTTCATTAATCGTTCGACCTTTGATATAAAAAGTTATGTGGAACGTTATCTTGACACCCAGTCAACATTTGATAGCCGATTCGTTCTCGGCTCTAATAGCCGGTACCAGAAAGGTATCGCCTCTAGTTCAAAAAATGAAAATCTTCAAAGACAATAAAAGCCGATACGATATGTATCGCCTATAGAGCAAAAGCAAAAGATGAAAGCAATCATATACAAGGGCATTGCACTAAGGCACATTCATAAAAGAACAGGAGTCTTTGTTCATCAGATTACCCTAAGTACAAACTAATCAAAGACTTTGTTCACCACATCCTGAGCGGATATGATGTCCACGATGGCCTCCGCCGCTACGGTGAAATCTTCTATCAAATCTTCATGTCCCTCAGGGCCATCACCAATCGGAAAGCCAACCTCCATGGCGTAGAGATCATGCCCGGTTTGGACCTGTGCCGCAGTTAGCGCCACCAATGTGCCGTGACGAACACCGTGAAGAGCAATCTCCTAGGCGTGGGCCGGGATGTCTTGGAGACGAGCGTCAATGGGGGAACCCCTCGCATTGATGGCGTCCGCAGCCACGTTTGCCGCCGATTGGAGAGATTCCAGTTGCACCATTTGAGCTGGCAATTACAGAAGAATATCAAGACAAAGGCAACGAAAACCAGAATGGAAACATTCATGGAGCTCATCTTACCTGCTACCGCGGCATCAGACTCAGCCAGCCGCGCTCGAACGGCGTTGGCCTCCTCTTCAGCCACATTAAGGGCCGCTTGGAGGACTCCTAGACGAATCTTCAGTTGGCAGTTGTTTCGAATCGCCTTGGAATAGCGGTCCTCGGCCGCCCTCCATTCTCAGAAGAAGCGCCAGGCATCATCACCGTCGTATGAGTTGGAAGAACCCGACGATGAAGCCGACACAGAAGATGCAGCATCAGCGGGTTTGTCAGTCCTGGGAAAAGGATGAAGGCTGTCATTCACAATGAACCTATAGGCGAGTCAGGATAGATCATCATCATGAATAGAGGTTGCCAATCTCACCTCATGTGTCGGAGACGCTGGTTCATCGGCATGTCTTCTATCGGGATCTCGTCTGCCGCGCGCTTACCTTGATTACCTTCGCCGGCCATGAGAAATGATTGGATCTACAGAAAAGAGGAAGGGAACCACTGCAGGGTTTTGGCAGACGGAAGGAAGTGAAGGAATAGTTGTAGATAGAGATGTGTTTGGGGCCAAAGCCCTCGACTTGTATTGGAAGACATGAAGCGAAGAGGCGGATGCCTCAGGGCGCGCAAAAGGCAACTGCAATTAATAGAAGGCGAAACGCCACTTCACCAATGTCGAAGAGAATACGACGCCAGATGACTAAGGATGGAAGATCGAAAGGCTCCCTTAATAAAGGCCGTATTTTTAGACCTAGATAAAATTAAAGCCAAGGGTCTAGAATCGGCTATTTTCAAAATCGGTTCTTCAGTTAGAACAAAGAACGACATTCGGGAAGGCTAGAAACGAATTACCCTTAATGACTAAGGGTAAAAGGGCTGATGGAGTCACCCTATAAACCCGCGCATAGCCATAGTACAGTCTCTCCTAGGGAAGTTTAAACCAGATTGAGGTGCGTTATGCCGATGTTTACAATAATTTTATGATGGATAACTTGGAAGATTTGTGCTGCCTTCGGCTGCGCGCTCTTGAAAAGCATTGAAGCCTACAAACCAAGGATTGTGATGTTATGATTGAGAGGTCAGGAATGAGCAATTCTCTGAGGGAGGTTTGGTTTGGAGAGTAAAATTGCCGATCAGGTCAGAGGACAGCAAATCTGGCAAAAATAGTTGACTAATTGAGGAGAACCTTATCGGATCAAGCGTTGTGCGCTGGGTAATATTTATATTTTAGAAACACTGAAGAAGGATTCGGCAGAGCGATCGAATGGGGAATATTTGAAGGAATATTACCCTAACGTTTGGATTAATACTGGGCAACCAATTTGCTCGATTGACAGCTCTAATAGCCGGTACCAGGAGGGTATCGCTTCTGGTGCAAAAATGAACCCAGAAGGGTAAAAGCCGGTGCAACGTGTGTCGCCCACTGGAGCAAAGCAAACATGAACAAAATGATGCACGTAGCATGGAGTACTAAACAAAAGACGAAATCTTTCAAGATAGAGGAATTGTTTGCTGATATCACATATTACAAACTACGGGCCAGAAAATACTTTGGCTATTGTATCGTCGGCCTCGGGTGATGATTAACATCGAACCATGGCCAGAGCTGATTCTGTGAGGGAGAGACATTCAGCGAGATTCTGGCCATGCCGATCAATGGAGGCAAGCAGATCTTCGTTGTCAATCCGCCTCCTTTGATAACAAGGGAGTTGGTGACAAGCTGTTGAAGAAGAGGACCCTAAAGGCCGAACAGGGTCGATCATATTCTTCGAGGCAGTGGGGGCACCATGAATTGCACCCTCCTGCCGATGAAAGCGTTGATGCGATGATGCAGGTCCATTGAGGGCCTCCTCAGCGAACTTCTTGCTATTCCCCATGATCTCAAGCCTACGAAGAAGCAGGAACTATACTAAGGACGTGCAAGGTTTGAGGTGAAGCGAGTTGTTTTTTATCCCCAGCCATGGCCTGTATATATAGCCTGGGAGGGTAGAGAGATAGATCTCACCAGCGGTGTGAAATTGAAATTAGATATGGAAAAGGATCGACACTCTGAGAATTCAGGGAACAGATAACGAATAGATAACAGATTCCGACTTATTGCTCTCCCAAATTACAGAATGCCATGGGATAGATCAAAAGATTTACATTGACCAGCAATCAACCCACCAAGGCCTCTTTGGATTGAAGGGAGTTTGAATCCCCACAGGGCCGAAAAGTCATCATAAACCAAGTCACATCGGCCCGTTAATAAAATTGTGACAGGGAAGGAAAAGGCCGCTTGTCTAGCAAATGCCCAGCTGATTTCTCGAAGCCGTTGGAAAGAAGCTTGTGGCTTTCCCGGCGGGCATTTGATTGAGCAAACATGGGGAAAGCGTCCACGCATTTTAGCCTTTGCAAACACTAGAACAGTTGTGCGAGCATGGAGAGAAAACCCAGGTGATATCACAAGGATTCTTCTAGCCACAGTAGTCGATTCTCTTACTCGACAAGGTGCTAAGATGGGAGACACAATCGCTTTATACACAAGAATTCTTCTAACCGCTCAAGATCTTCATGGCAAGAGAATGGACCATGGAAGGTCTGGCGGAATTAGAGGCACTCGAGGGAGTAGATGGAAGCAAAACATGGCTTTATTGTTGAGCTGCTCTCGCCAGGGTCAGATGAGCTTTTTATAGCCGGCTCGGGAAGATGAATCCAAGTGCCCGTGAAGCAGTGATGCTCTTGTGAAAAGTTTTGAGGCATAGGCTCATGGGTGGACGCAGGCAACGACAAACAGTGGACCCCAGATCAAGGTTCTCTACCCGTGACTGTGGACCAATCAGGAATACAGACATGATAATTTTGGAATAAAATTACTTTTATCCCAAAATTAGGGGGCATGTGTTTACACTAAAATTTGGAAGAAGATGTTACAGGGACTCGAAAGCTCCCAAGATAATGCACCAAGGAATCAATTATGTGCAGATCAGGACCAGCTGATTCAGATGCAGAAAATGGAATTGGCTTTCCACAGATAGCACTAGCAGATAACAACAAAGGCTACGTTCGGCGCCAGGACGAAGCATGCCGGACTCTACAAAAAGGGAAAGATTAGAGTCCAAGTTATCTTAAATTAGGAATGTTTTCTCTAGGGTCAAAAATTGTAATAAGTCGTGCTTAGACAAGAGTCATGCACAGGGCTCGGATATAAATACCAAACCCCGGCTATTGTAAAATCAATCAATCAATCCAAATACAAGTCAACTACTTTTTCGGCTCCGGTCACCCCTTAGGAGTAGGAGTAGAGTAGATCTCGGCGAGTTCTTCAGCGAGTACAGCTGCATCGATCTAGTCGACCTCCACTGCTTGTCTGTAAGTACCGTCATGGTTTATACCTCTGTTCGTATGGCTGCATCGGTCGACCCCCACTGCGGCTCTGGTATAAGCTAGTTATCGACTCTTGTTTAATTCAAGTATGGCCTGTGTGATTCTGCCTCACACCCCACTGCTTGAATTAAATCAAGGTTAAGTTATCGGCTCTACCTTAGAATGACAGTCTTTGGTAGATTCATTAAGTTACCGATATTGCTTATTGCTTTTATTATTTATCTAATTACAGCAATATCACTCTGCCCGATTGATATTGATTTAGATCGGCCTTATATCTTATTTGACCCATCGTTTGCTAACCTAAAACTGATCCAATCTACACCTTAAACGATGAGTTATGTTTTATCGGCTGCTTTACATCAATCTTGATCGTGCATAACGTGCGGTTAAGGTATGTTGCGTCTTGAGTAGATCTATTGGCTAGAGAGAACCATTCCTCGGCCCGTTATCATGGCCTGTGTGATTCTGCCTCACACCACACTGTTAGCGCCGTGGAGTGGCGATCGATATTTAGTAGATCTATTCCTGGTAAGGCATGACTTTAACTGTGCGTTATGCCTGAATCAGCTGTTTTAGCCGATATCGAGCGCTTTCACGAACAGTTCGCATCACGAGACCGTTGAAGTAAAGATATGTTGAAAGATATGTTAGCCCCATGATCTTATTATTGTATTACAACCTGCGTGATTCTGCGTCATGCCCCACTGATATTAGTAATGAGTTAGGGTCGTCGAGTCTATTGTTATTTCTACGGCCTACATGATTCTGCCTCATGCCCCACTGGTCATGATGATAGATGAGATCTAATATGTTCATTAGATTTATCTTTATTAAACGGTTAAGTGGTGTTGAATTGTTTCTTTATATAGAAAAGGGTTCGGTTAATTATAATCATTGGCTCAGCACAAACCGATCATTGTTGACATCTTATTGCCATTGATTAATATCTGTTCGATTAATGATATTTATCCTGAATGATAACCGATTCTTCTTACACAACCCCATGAGTCTAATTGATTTATTCTCATGAATATACTGGAATCGACTATTTAGTCGATCTCCTTTCATATCGACTCTCATAGCCGCACATTCGGGAATGTCTGGCAACACCGACAAGTTCCGCCCTTAATTACTGATGAACTTTCTCTCCTTGTCAATTGCAGGGTCAAATTGACTGGCGCGTCTTAGGAGGATCGCTTAGGATTGACCACCCCTGCGCTGGACCTAGGCGGATCTGCTCCATCGAGCGGACCCTTCCGGCTTGCTGTGTGTGTCGTCGGCACGGGACGAAAATTCTGTGTCGATAGGACTGAAGGTAGGCTCCGCCTCATCCAACGTTCGAGGATAGGACTCTGCCACACCCGACTCCTGAGGGCTGGACTCTGCCTCGCTCGATGTCTGAGGGCTGGCTCCGCCACGCCCGACGGCTGAGGGCTGGCTCCGCCTCGCCCGACGATTGCACCCTGCTCCTTCATAATGATGAGCACAGGGTAAGACAAGACATTTGAGTCAACCGCAGTACCGAGGACCATGCCCTGCATGCATGTAGGAAGGTACCGTTAGGATACGACGGGACGGGCGCTTTAGGTCCTTCCAGGCATGACAGAGCCCGAACAGTGTTGTAGGCGCCGAGTTTTGTCTTACAGTGTTGTGGGCGCCGTCATCAGCCCTCGGACGCGGATCCTGACAGAAGCATACGACAACCACTACAATCCATGAGAGAACTCACATCATCTAAAGTGATGGACGTATGGTCACTTCCCCGTCTACTCCCTGTAGGGTCACAGCTCGGCACCCTGGCACGCCGCACCATCCGCTGCTGTAGGATGGGACGTAACCACTTGTTGAACGGGGCCAGAGCATGGCCCTATGAGGATCAGCGAACATGCCATCCCTGGCATGGTCTGCCATGTCAGCAGGACAGGCTCAAGGGAAAAGGAAGACCCGGCTCCTTCGAATGACCTTCTCAACCCCTAGTTTTTCCTCTTTCATCCATCTGTAATCCCTGCTCCCCCTTGGTCTATAAAAAGGAGGGCAGGGCACCCTACTAAGGGGATGGATCAATCATACACACAAAGCACATCTAAGCAGCAACTGAGCTCTTGGCATCCTTTCGATCATTCCATCAGAGACTTGGGACCTGTCCCTCTCTTGACCGTTTGTACCTCCTACTACGAACCTTTTTCGGTGCTAATAATACAAGCAGCAGCAGACTGGACGTAGGGACATTCGGCCCGAACCAGTATAAACCTTGTGTCATTTAGCGCACCATCCGGGCCTAACGCACAACAAATATAAATTCACTAGTTGGTGTTAGTTCGAAACACCGACAAAGATACAAACTATAAATGAGGGACTCCATCGTCACATGGCAGGCCTTTGTGCAAGGATTGCTCAAAACAATCGAAATGATGTGGTAACTCGAAGTGGATCTCATAGCTTATATCCAGATTTATTGTTATGTCTATATACATGATTCTCAAATCCATTTTTTGTCAACACTTGTAGGTTCAGTACTATGACTTAACCTACACTGGTTGTAGCTTTGAAGCCATTTTAAACCACACAACGTATTAATTGGGTTATGAATGACAATATGCTGGGCCAACACACACCGTCCAAGGATTCCAGGAAAAGGTGCTTGTGACTAGGAAACCTTTCCCAGTCACTTCTCGACCATTGCTAACCGTCATTAGTAGACCATGTGCTCGTACTTGTGAAGCAAGGGAGAGTGCACTAGTTAATATAATGTGTTGCTCTACATCGGTGATATTCTATCATACTAAATCGGTGACCTATGCTTCGCTGAGTACATCATACGATGTAGTAAAACTTGATGATCTACAAATTATGTTTATATGAACTTTGGTGTGTTATTGAACAAGTGTTTTGTAGTGACTTGATTTAAATTATTTTGGTTTGTATTGAGTTGATGAATGGGAATGATCTCATTGTAATATACAAGCTCTTGTTAATTAGTTTCATTCGTATTTTGAAACATATGTATAATTTATGGACGTACAATTGTAGTGTAGAATACATATATGAAAAACTATTTGAAATGAAAAAATTGAATGGAAAAGAAACCATAAAAGAAAAGAAGTGGAAAGAAAAAAAAAGTGACGGTAGGTGCCCACCTCAGGCGATCGCTGGAGGTATCAACTAAAACTAAAGGTGTCCATCAATCCTGGTTTTTTTTATAACACCCATCAATCAGCCACTACAGCGATTTCTCCGGGAAGTAGAATCTAGACCAAGCGGATACGTTGAAGATTCTGAAATGACATGCAGTTCCACAGAGATGTACCACTAACCTGGAGAAAGGTCGAATGGAAAACAGTGGTTTGCTCCTTGGCGATGAGGATCCTAAGCAGCATCTTTGAAATCAAGGGTAGGTAAAGCGCGTTGCCAGTCACTCTCGCGTAGAAAAAAGGCTTTGAAAATGCTTTACAGCCTAGACTAGATGATTAAAAAATGCATGGGTAGAGGTGCAGTGATATATAACACTCTAATTACTAGTTTCCAGGAAAGAGCTGCACATGCCGTTAACATTTTTGCACATGACCAGTAGGCGCCCGAGGAATTGAAAATTTCATGCATGCGTGGCGTGTTGATCCTATTGGCGATGTAATATTAGGATGTTTTGCAAAAGATTCCTGGCCACCTGCTACCGCCGCCAAGTGCCCCACCAGCGGGTCAGCTTGCTGCCGTGGATTTAGGTCGGGGAAGAATGCAACCCCGGTGAGCCTCCTCCTTCTCCTGACCCTAACCCTACGAGCACTAGCTTAGACTAGGACATCATTGTCAGTACAAAGCCCCCATCACTGCCAGAATTTGAACCGGCGGAACGAAATCGGCAGTGATACGGCTCTTATCACGGTCGATTGATAATACCTTCCACTAGTGCAGAATCGGGCTATAGTCCCGGCTGGAAAACCCCTTTAGTCCCGGATATCCAACTGGGACTGCATATCCGGGACTAAAGGTCTCCTTTAGTCCCAGGTCAGGGAACCGGGACTAAAAAGTGATCTAAAGGGGCCTCCAGGCCATGTACCAAGGGGCGGGTACATGTAGTCCTGACTCTCTTTTTTTCTTTTTCTTTCTTTTCCTTCAAAGTTTTCCTTTTCTTTTTTGGTTTCTTTTGTTTTTCGTACACATATTCTACGATACTAATATGGGTCCCTACATATAAGTTTTCGTTGATGCATTATATATATATATATATATATATATATATATATATATATATATATATATATATATATATATATATATATATATATATATATATATATTGTTTACACCAAAATTTAGAAAGAAGAACGCGGGAACTCGAAGCTTTTTCAAGATTGCATTGTCAAGGAATCGATTAAATGAGAATCGGTAACAGCTGATTTAGATACAGTATCGAAATCGGCTATTTTAGGGATGACGTCAGCAGATAATGTCAGCGAGTTGTATTTTGGACAGCACCCGGAAAGACGTGTCGGACTCTACAAAAAGGGAAAGATTAGAGTCTAAGTTATTATTGAAATTGGAAAGTTTTCTTTTATTCCAAGAATTGTAATGAGTCGTACTCGAATAGGATTCATGTTTAGGTCCTGGGTATAAATACCAGACCTTGGTTATTGTAACAGGACACGAACACATAATCAATACAATCTTTCTGGCTTTCGCCATCGCATTAGGCTTAGGAGTACTGTAGATCTTGGCTAGTTCTTCAGCAGGTTGGACTACATCGGTTGATTCATCTCTTGCTTGTTAGTAAGTACCGTCATGAGTTATATTATCATTTGTAAGGCTGCATCAACCGATTGATCTCTTACAAATTGTAGTGTAAGTTAGTTATCGATTCGTATCTTGGTTTGCAAGGCTGCATCAGCTGACTGATCTATTGTAGATTTTGATATTAATCACAGTTATCGATTTTGTGTTAAGTGATTCATTATTTAACACAATATCACCAATTATCGAATTAATTAGGATTAGTAAGGCTTCTCTTGCTTCTTTTAGTTAATTCATCCAGCTATCGATCTTATTATAATTAATGTTTTGTTAGTTATAATAATTTCACAATTTATCCGGTCAAGATTGAGATAGATCGGCATCATATCACATTAGTCGATCGTCTTTGAGCTTTATCACGATCAGATCTTAAATTTGATGATTTCCCTTGCAAGATCGGTTGTTTTATCTCAATCTTGATCGTGCATGGTACGCTTTTGAGGGTATGAATTAATTATAGATGAAATTGATAGTTAATAGAATTTGATCTATTGTTGTTACCACAATTGCATCGATCCGGTCGAACCACAATGGTGGAACTTTAAATTAGATTTTGTTGATCATCGAGTTTGTTTATAAACAAGACATGCACCTTGTCTGTTTGCTATGCATAAAATCGGCTATTTTAGCCGATTATGTGTGCTTTTAACATATATAGTGTGTACCATGAAACTGTCGAAACATGAATAGATCTACAAGCTTTCTGGATTTGATTTATTATCGTTATCATAACTGCATCGATCTGGTCGAACCTCACTGTTGATGGTGATAGATTAGATCTAGTTTGCTTATGAGCTTATTCATGCTAGATAGTCGATTGCATACACGTTATAATCTTCCCTTTATGCCTGAATCGGCTATTTAACTGATAGCTTATGCTTTAAGAGATGAGTATATTAATCTTGGCAAATTGGGTGTATTGTACTTGTTTTTGCCTTGGTTAACCAGCCATCATTAATGTTGTCATGATTTGCAAGCATCGATTAGTTTGAAACATGTTGTTAACATTCGATTTTAGCCGATTTCTTTGCTTTCTTTCATGGACATGCTGCATATCTATTAGTTAGTCGATGGCCTCACATATTGGCTCTCAGAGCCGCACATTCTATTGCTAATTGGAGTGACCTTGAGAAGAAATTTCATATATATTTCTATACTGGGACAATTGAAAGAAAGATCACAAATTTAACAACTATAAAGCAAAGAGCTAATGAATCGGGTGTTGGGTTCCTTTAGAGATTTCGAGAAATAAGAAAACTATGCTTTTCGTTGAATTTGACTGATGATCAATTAGCTGCTTTGGTTGTTCAAGAAATGTTGCTAGCTTAGAGAGAAAAGTTGCTTGGGCAAGAATTTAACAATTTGGGTCAATTGGCTCAACGGGTAGCAGCACTCAATAGCTAATTTCAGAATATGCGCAGGAATACTCGATTTCAGAAGAATGCTGCAATGGCTGATGCTTATCATCCATATTTAGTTGATGATGATGATTGTTGATGGTAGTTAAAAACCAATTTAAACCGTCAATTAAATATGCATAAGGGCATAAATATAATCACCAACAAAGGTCTAGGGGTTTAAACTAATAAATTCCATAAGCTCTGGTGAATTTATGTTTCCAGCAGGGTTCAATCAGAAAACCGCCAAGGAGGACCTAAACATCAAAGGAAAATATAGAATTTTTATGCGATACCTACGTGGGAAGGCTCTAGAAGGATCCAGAGGGCGAACCACCAAAGCGGGAGCCCACCTGCTGCCTGGTGGGGCCGCCCGGCCTGCAAGTGGGCCTGCCCGACCCCCCTGGTCCCACTTGTCAGCCAACTTCGTGAGACGGTCTTCCACCGCCTTTAAGGACGCATCTAGGCCGTTGCTTAAGTCGGTTTGATCCAAGGGCTCACGTTGGACCCTCAGGACTATATAACCAGACCCCTGCCTCCCCCTGGCTCATAAGTCATCAAGTCATCTGAAGACAGAAACCCTAATCTCGTCAGAGCTCCTCCTCCATAGCATAGCTAGTTAGGATAGATCTAGATGGAGGCAAGCAGGACTTCACTTGGATTCCCGATCTTGTCTAGAGCGTGGTTTGGTATGAACTCTTGTACCCCTCTCTCTCTCTCTTGTTTCTCCATTATTTTTATATGCTAGTTACAAGTGTTATGACAATATCAATATTCATCTTATTCATGTTCTTCATTATGATGCTCATCGTCTACTTTGATTATATATCTACAATAGCTAGTTTATCATTGTGTTTATGCATAAGTTCGTATAGCGCTCACTCCAAGGTACCATGGGTGGGTGGTCGACACATTCTATCTGACCATGCTAATGCTATAAAAGGAGTGCTCTGAGTGATTTATCACTGTCATTACTTATCATATATATATATATATATATATATATATATATATATATATATATATATATATATATATATATATATATATATATATATATATATATATATATATATATATATTATCCTATGACTTATCACTGTTACGAGTAGAGTATTGGCTATGGTTTATTTCTCCTTCAATAGTATAAGTTGACAATACATATCCATGATAGACCTTCCCAGTGGTAAAAATATAAATAACGATAACTGGAATACTCTCGGGTAAAATGCTACAATGGTATAATTATCTGTGTGCTTGCGGATACTTCATTTATAGATTTATATATATTCTCTCTAGTCACTTGCATTAATAAAGAACTTCTTAGTGTTATCTAGTAGTAATACTATGTAGTACCAACATATATCTTTGGCATCATCACTATGGATGACAACCTAATTAAGTTAGGAGATATAAGTTTATAATAGGTGGCTGAGTAATTCAACCAAGTGACATGTTAATAACTACCATTAACATTTCTGGGGTTGCTAAGGATTGGGATTTAGAACTTTGTTTTAGTAGCAGCGTTAGAAATGTCAACAATGATGAAGATGATGAGGAAGAAGAAATTGCTACAACTAAATGGAATTGGGGTAAAAAGATAGTAATGGTTCCAGATCTTTGGGGAAAATGAGGTGAAGAAAGTTATGATTTTAATGTTACAAAGGCAGACAAGCTTTTTGATTTCTTGCTTGAGGAAGGACAGATTAAATTACCTGCCACTCATGTTATATTACCTCCCGAACAACTAAAGAATAAGAAGTTCTGCAAGTATCATAACACTACTTCCAATGCTACTAATGATTACAAAATTTTTCGACAACATATTCAGAGGGCTATTCAACAAGGAAAGCTTAAATTTGATATAGCTCAAAAAATAAAGGTTGATGATAATCCTTTTCTGAGAGATCAGAACATGGTTGATGCTAAGTTGTTCAAAGGGAAGGCTAAAGTATTGACATCAGCTAAGGCAAGAGAAGCTAGGACAGTTGATCCAGACATATAAATATCGGTTGATGAATACAGAGAAATTAAAAGGCGTCATAATCAACAAAGAGCCGATATGAGCAGGGAGAAACATTAGGAACTGGTGCCATGAGGCCACATGTTACATCTCGTATCTTGTTGAATAAATGGCAACGACAGAAACAAAAGGATTATCAGCGCTGGTTAGAAGAAGAAGAATATCAGCGTCAACAAGAAGAAGAAAGATATGAAAGAGAACAAGCTGAGTCACATTGGAATTGTCTTTTCTTCAGACATTGCTAGAATGAAGGTTTAAAATTGCCTACTAAAAATAATTGCCAAGAATGCAGTGAACAATATTGAGAGTTTAGGCAATCTCAAGCCAACCGCCGGTCTTTCCGTGAATGAATTAAGTATCAATATAATGATATGGATTGGCGTATAAAAAATAGAAGTATTCATGATCAGCTTGGTAAGCGGGTTGTTGATCAAAATTGGACCGATTATAAAGAAGAAGATGATGAAGAAGAGTATGTTTGGCGGGAGGGACAGTGGTGTCCAGGAGGTTTAACAAGAAGTCCGAAAAGAAGAGTACAACGCCTAAGGAGCTGAGAGTTAGAATAGGCTCAGAAATCTAGTAAACCTCAAGTGTGGCATGCTAAATAAACAGTCGATAAGGGTCAACCATAGGCTAATATTTAAATGGTTTTTCTTTTGCCATCAGAATTCAGGGCTCCAGCAGATCAGGAAGTATATTGGGATTTTGATGAATCAGAGTATGAAGAGATGGTAGCCAAGTTGACAATGACACAACAAGCTATATTTGATAAGCCAGTTAAACATTGGCACTTAAAGGCTCTATATGTGAAAGGTTTTGTTGATGGAAAGCCGATGAGTAAAATGTTAGTTGATGGTGGTGCCTCTGTCAATCTGATGCCTTATACTACTTTTCGCAAGCTCGGTAAGGGACTAGAAGATTTGATTGAGACTAACATGATGCTTAATGATTTTGGAGGTAATGCATCCAAGACCAAGGGGCAATAAATGTTGAATTGACAATTAGAAGCAAAACTTTACTGACTACTTTCTTTGTCATTGATGGAAAATGTTCATATAGTTTGCTCCTTGGTAGTGATTGGATTCATGCCAATTGTTGTGTGCCATCGACTATGCATCAATGGTTGATTCAGTGACATGGAAACAATGTTGAGTAGGTTTATGCTGACAATTCTGTAAGTGTAGCAACAGCTGATCCAATGTATTGGGAGCTAGAGGATTTCGAGTTTTTTTCTAACAAATTATGGGAAGGAGGCTTCATTAGAATCAATGATGAAGGCCAACAGCTGATCCAAGCTGTTAGCTCTGAAAGTTTGTTTTAATGGATAATCCAATAGATGGTACAGATGGTAAACTAGGACATGGCTTTACGTTGGCCGATGAATTAGAAGAGGTAGATATTGGTCCTGGAGATAGGCCTAGGGCGACGTATGTAAGTGCTAAATTGGATCCTGAGTAGAAACAAGAATTGATAGATTTGTTAAGGGAATTTAAAGATTGTTTTGCTTGGAAATATTATAAAATGCCTGGTTTAGATCGATCCATTGTTGAACATCGATTACCAATCAAGTCTAGATATCGGCCATTTAAACAAGCTACAAATAGGTTTAATCCAAATATTCTTGATGATATTAAGAAGAAGACTAAAAAACTACTAGAAGCAAAATTTATTCGACCGTGCTGATATGCAGAATGTATATCGAGTATAGTCCCTGTGTATAAGAAGAATGGAAAGTTGAGAGTCTGTATTGATTTCAGAGACTTAAATAAGGCTACATCAATGGATGGTTATCCAATGCCAATAGCCGATATGTTAGTAGATGCAGCTGCTGGGCACAAAGTTATTAGCTTTATGGATGGCAATGCAGGTTACAATTGGATTTTTATGGCTGTAGACGATATAGCTAAAACAACTTTAAGATGTCCAGGTGTAATCGGCTTATTTGAATGGGTTGTGATGACTTTTGGATTGAAGAATACTGGTGCAACTTATCAAAGAGCAATGAACTATATTTTTCATAAGTTGATTGACAGGATTGTTGAAATCTATATTGATGATGTGGTAGTAAAATCCAAAGGGTACAAAGAACATCTGGCTGATCTGTGGAAGACTTTGGAGTGCACGAGAAAATATGGTTTAAAGATGAATCCTAATAAGTGTGCCTTTGGAGTATCAACTGGACAATTTTTGGGCTTTATGGTCCATGAAAGAGGAATTGAGGTTGGTCAGAAAAGCATGAAGGCAATTGATGAAGCAGTACCTCCAACTGATAAAACAGAATTGCAATCTCTGCTTGGTAAGATCAATTTTATCAGAAGGTTTATTTCAAATCTGTCAGAAAGGATTATGCCATTTTCTCCTCTTCTGAAATTGAAAAATGATCAAGAATTTAAATGGGGTGATGTACAACAAAAATTATTTCAGGAAATAAAAGAGTATATGAAATCTCCACATATGTTGGTTCCTCCTTAGCAAGGCAAGCCTTTTAAGTTGTACGTGTCGGCTGATAGCCAAACGATTGGATCGGCCTTAATGCAAGAGTTTGAAGGAAAAGAGCGAGTTGTTTTCTATTTAAGCAGAAGGCTTTTGGATCTAGAAACAAGATATTCTCCAATTGAAAAGTTATGTTTATGCTTATATTTTTCATGCACTAAATTGTGATATTATTTATTATCGGCTGAGTGTACAGTTATGTCTAAAGCTGATGTGATCAAGCACATGTTGTCAATGCCGATATTAAATGGGAGAATGGGAAAGTGGATTCTTGCGTTATCAGAATTTGACTTGATATATGAATCGGCTAAAGCAGTCAAAGGGCAGGTAATGGCCGATTTTATTACTCAACATCATAAGCCAAGCATCGGCTATTTGGAGCCAATGCCTTGGACACTGTTCCTTGATGGATCATCGTGCAAGCAGGGTGGTGGCATTGGTATTGTTATCATTTCGCCCCGGGGGCAAGTTTTGAGTTTGCTTTTCAGATCAAACCAGTGACCACTAATAATCAAGCAGAGTATGAAGTTATTCTTAAAGGACTTCAACTTCTTCACGAGGTAAAGGCCGAGTTAATCGAAATATTTGGAGACTCACAGCTAGTAATTAATCAATTGATCGGCCTGTATGAGTGCAAAGATGATATATTGAAAGGGAATCATAATGAATGTCAGAAATTACTTGAGGAGTTTCCTCTTACTTCTCTTCAACATATTCCAAGAGCACAGAATCAAGAAGTCAATCGACTAGCTCAGAGTGCATCAGGCTATCGAGTATTCCAAGAAATTCTTAGCAATGAAACTTTAGCTAATGATTGGAGAGTTGAAAGAGCTGATTATCTTAGGAATCCATCACAGAAGGCTACCAAGAAACTAAGGTATAAATCAACTAAGCATATTTTGTTAGATGACCAGTTGTATTACAAAACAGTCGATGGAGTTTTGCTTAAATGTCTAAATCAAGAAGCGAAAGTATTGATGGGTGAAGTGCACGAAGGAATATGTGGGGCTCATCAATTGGCTTATAAAATGAAATGGATTATTCATAGGTCTGGATATTTATGGCCAACAATATTAGAAGATTGTTTTGAATATTATAAAGGGTGTCAGGATTGTCAACGTTTTGGTAATATTCAGAAATCGCATGCGTCAGCTATGAATCCAATAATTAAACCATGACCGTTTTGAGGTTGGGGAATCGACTTAATCGACCAAATTTTTCCACCTTCAAGCAGGGGGCACAAGTTTATATTGGTAGCAACAAATTATTTTACTAAGTGGGTTTAGGCGATTCCTTTAAAGATGGTAACTTCAAAGAACATGGTTGACTTTGTCCAAGAATATATTATTTATCATTTTGAGATTCCTCAAACCATTACTACTGATCAAGGGACAATGTTTACATTAGAAGAGTTCAGAGATTTTGCTGTCAGTATGGGAATTAAGTTGTTAAATTCTTCTCCTTATTATGCTCAAGCTAATGGCCAAGCAGAGGCATCTAATCAAATTTTAATCAAATTGATTTAGAAGAAAATTGAATAGCAACCTAGGAAGTGGTACTTGACACTTAATGAGGCATTGTGGGCATATAGGATGGCTTGCCATGGATTGACTAAATCATCACCTTATGAGTTGGTGTATGGTCATAATGTTGTTCTTCCTTGGGAAATTTAGAATGGATCGAGGCGTGTTACATTGCAAAATGACTTCACAGCCGAAATCTACAAAAATCTTATGATGGATGATTTAGAGGATCTAAATTGTCATCGGCTTCGAGCTCTTGAGAATATTGAAGCCAATAAATTGAGAGTTGCGAGGCATTACAATAGGCAGGCACCCCACTACTATGGGCCCTACTTTAGATACTCATTACTCATTTTATTATGAGTTATGCATTTCATTTGAATACGATTAACAATTTAATATTGCTTCAATAGTCTAGAACTACTCACTAAATAATTAGAGCCTCCACTTAACCAACGGGATGGGAAGGCTTAATTGCTTATTTGCTTAGTTGCATTTAGAATTCGAGTGTGAGAAGGGAACTCACTCTCGCGAGTGTAGGAGCTTTACCAGGATAATTAATTACTTAAAACCTGCGAGGGTATTAACTTGATTTGTAGTTGATCCAAATATGACTAAGGACCAATCTTAACTTGGATTATGCACTTGATGATCAACTTTGGTAATTCTTACTCATGCGAGGCGTAAGGTCACTATGAGTGTGGGATCTCAAGTGACATAGCTCGTGGAGCAACTAAGGACCACTCATTGGGACAGTTAGTCCGAGTAACCACCCATATAGACAACATACCACAAATGGGGGTGGTAAGCCAAGTAACTGATCATGACCAGTTTAACTGTTGAATTGGCACGAAGGTGGCACAGGGTACATCATGGTAGCATTACCCGGGAACCAATCAAACCTTCCATGGATATTCTTGGCCGGATTAGGGAAAGGTTGGAGACATGAGGCAACCCTTACACTGTCGCTCGGGTATGCTGGTTTGTCCCGTTCTCCGTGTGGGTATAGTTGTACACCTCTGCAGAGTTATTTGAAAGCCTGAAGTCCCTCGGGACGGAAACCTTTTTGGTTGTTCCTCCTTCTACACCCATTATAGTGTGGATGATGGTGACACTTGATATGAGATGAATTATAATGTTGATCACCTTAATTATGTTTCTCATTACTTCTTGCCATGAACTTATACTTGCTAACCAATTTAATTATGAATCATGAGCATGTCATTCTTTTAATGAACCTTATGCTTTTATGCAAATGAACAAATGCCTATTAATCCCTTTTGCATTCACCAAATATATATGTTGGAATTAAGTCCTGTGAGTATGCAATGTACTCACGGTGCTGCTGTTAAGTTGTTTTGCAGATAAAGAACATTGGCGGCCATTTCACTCCGTCGTTAAGTGGCAAAGTGGGTGAATATAATGGCAGGAGTCGTCCAAGCTATGATGCTGATGCCCATGGGCAAGGCGACCACCCATTACTAGTGAGTGTACAGCGTAGTGTAGTGGTGTTTGGTAAGATAACAGTTGGTTCTCACTACATAAAATTGAGTCGAATCAATGTCCTCTCTAATATTGTACAATTAATTCATTAATTCGATAAGACTTGTAATATATGTTTTTCGCTTATTTATGTACTCTGATGATGAGATGTAATCATGAGTTGTGGAGGCTATCGTACTATGGTACTCAACCGGGGTCCTGGTATATGGCAAATGCGGATTGTGCCTCCCAGGGGGTTCACCATTGTTGGTTTGCTTAAATTGAGTTGGTCAAGCGGATGGCTCTCGATCTAGGTAAATTAACGCGGTGGGTCCCTACAATTTCCATGGAGTACTCTTCGTCTTCTTTGAGTGTTTCTCTTATCGATCGAAGGCTTTGGTGTTGGATTTCTTCTAGAAGCATGGCCTCCTCCTGATAGAGGAGCCTGAACGGTGTAAAACATGTGGTTCTTGAGATGGTTGTGTAAAGAGGCCATATTAGTTTGGGCATTTTGTCAATCCATTTTCCTTTGTAGGAAATAAGCAGTATTTTTATATTGCGTAGAATATCACTTTGTTGGCCCTTTCGACCACTTCGTTGGATTCTAGGTGATAAATGAAAACGAAGATGATGTTTGTGACAACTGAGTTGCAGAATTGCCTGAATAAGTCTAAACCAAATTGTGTTCCATTGTCAACTGTGAGGACCTTCGGTACCCCGAATCTACATATGATGTTTCGCCAGAAGAATTTCTTGACTGTTGCTGATGTTATGTTTGCTAGTGGTCTTGCTTCGATCCATCTTGTAAAATACTCGATTGCGACTACCGCATATTTGTTTCGACCCTGTGATGGTGGTAGTGGCTCTACCAGGTCCATGGGTTACGTAGAAATGATGTATAAATAAAAATAAAATCCACCATTATTATTTCTAATCTAAAAAACCACAATTTTCTCTGAACCAAGAAATGAGCTACATTAACAATAAAAGATTAGAAGATAAAGTTGCTAACCTTTAGAAAGTAGAATGGATGGAGGATTGAAGATCTTCTCAAGAGCTAGCCGGCCGAGAGTAAGAACTTGCTCACCCAAGTAAGAGCACACACACAGCCGAGAGCAATAATTGAACTAGATGGCTCCGGCTGGGGGGCCATGGAAGCTGGATATATAGCCCGCCCCTTTACTATAGGTTGGTGGCTCCCACCGGGACTAAATGACGACCTTTAGTCCTGGTTGGAGCCACCAAACGGAATAAAAGGACAGCGGGACCTTTAGTCTCAATTGATGACTCCAATAGACCTTTAGTCTCGGTTGGATCCAGCAACCTGGACTAAAGCCCCTCTTGCAAAAACCTGTAGCGCTAGCCATTGGGCCAAGGATTTTAGTCCTGGTTGGTGGCTCTAACTAGGACCAACGCTCCTATTAGTCCTGGACCCAAATTTGGCCTGGACTAAAGGTAAAAACCGAAGATCTGTTCTCTACTGGTGCAAGCTGACCCACCGGTGGGCACTTGGGCGGCGGTAGGTGACAACTTGGCTGAAATTGGTTGAAAAACACCGTTCTGGTTGAAATGTTGTGAGAGAACAATACTATTTCGGCTAAAAAAAAAAGCCGAATCAGCCGAATTTAAGGTCAGCCGAACGGGGCCTACATCACCCATTGGATCGGCATGCCACCATGCATGCAATTTTCTATCCCTCGTACGCGTAACTGGTCATGCGCAAAAAAGGTAACGGCATGTGCAGCTCTTTCCGGGAAACTATTAATTAGAGTGTTATATCACTCCACTGCTACCCATGTCTAAAGCTGTATAAAAAACTCAAAGCTCGTTAGCTCGCTCGGCTTGTGGCTGGCTCGACTCGGCTCGGTTCGGCTCGTTACGATAACGAGCTGAGCCGAGCCAAGATTTTAGCTCGTTAGCTATAATGAGCCAACTCGAGCCAGCTCGCGAGCTAAACGAGCCAAGCTTTCAGGAAAAAAGTATCAAAACTTATATTAGTTTTTGTATTACTTCATGTCTTGCACTTTACAATTGACTGGTAACATGGTCTAGATTCTATAAATTAACTGGTAACTGGTCTAGATGCATTTCTTTTATATTATTATTATTCTCAAATTTTAGATAAATACAAATATTATATTTTGTGTATTTTTTATACCTGGCTCGCGAGCCTAACGAGCCAGCTCGAGCTTTTAACGAGCCGAGCCGAGCTGGTTTTCTGGCTTATTAGGATAACGAGCCGAGCCGAGCCGAGCTAGCTCATTATCTTAACGAGCCAGAATGAGCCGAGCCGAGTCGAATCGAACCCGCTCGTTATCCAGCCTTACCCATGCCATCTAGGCTGTAAAGCATTTTCATAGCCTTTTTTCTATGCGAGAGTGGCTGACAACGCTTGACCTACCCTGTATTTAAAAGAGGCTGCTTGGGATCCTAATCGCCAAGGAGCAAACAACTGTTCTCCATTCGACCTTTCTCCAGGTTAGTGGCACATCTCTGTGGAACTGCATGTCATTTTAGAATCTTCAGCGTATCCACAGGGTCTAGATTCTACGCTTCCTGGAGAAACTCGCTGTAGTGGCTAATTGCCGCCACCGTCTGTCGTCAGCAACCTCCACCGGAGTGTTAGGGCGTCCCCAACGGCGTCCCAAGCGCTGGCTAGGAGGAACACTCGTCCAATCAAACAGAGAGAGAAGAAGAAAAATTTCCTCGCTAGCGCTTGCTCAAGAGGCTAGCTCGCACGTCTCTCAAAACTTTCTGGGTCACTGACATATTTTCTGCTGTGCTATGATATCTGAGTGTTCTTTTTTTTTAATTGTTTCTAGCATCCACCTCAGCTAGCTATTTTATAGAAGCTGTTGGGGACGCCCTTAGGGGATGGGGTTTGCCCCCTGGCCATAGATCCCTACTCCCTAGTGGCAGGGCTGCTCGGTGGATGAGGCGGCAAGGCAGAATAACGCTGCTGGCCGTGGTGGGTGGAGACAGCGATTGGGTGGAGCAGGGGCGGGGATGATGGTTGGTGTGATGATAGCTTTGCAGAGTGCGGTACATGGTGGATGGCGTGTGGTGCGGCGAGGCGGAGTGTCGCCAGCGGCTGCGGTTGGTAGTGGGAGGCGGTGGTGGGGTGGGAGGCTGCGGCCTGTTACGCTTTGTGAATCTATTTAGCATAGGCTGGATTGAAGTCTTGTGTGAAAAGGCCTTTTGTGTCTCAGGAACAAGAGATCCAAGATGGGCCTTGTGGGGGAGAACATGGACATTCAATTCCATATGCTTCAAGATATTACCAACAATTTTAGAATTGATCGGGTGATTGGTAGTGGGGGTTATGGAATTGTCTACAAGGTATATCTAATAATTTATTTACAACGTAATAATCCTATTTTGGCACCACTCCTTATGCATCTATACTAACTAGTTTGATCACAACAGGGCCTGTATAATGGCCAAGTGATTGCTGTGAAGAGGTTTGGTCAGCTGCAGGGACTTGATGATAAAGCGTTCGACAGTGAATTCCGTAACCTTTACAAGATACGGCATCCCAATATCGTTGGGTTAATTGGCTACTGCCATGAATCACAACGTAAGTTCATCCCTCATGAGGGGAAGCTAATTACTGCTCATGAAATTGAGAGAGTTCTCTGCTTCGAATATATGGAAGGTGGAAACCTTGAGAATCACATTTCAGGTATACTGTATTCTGGAATATGGCATGCGTGCGATTATAGGACTGAGGAGAAAATTAGTTTATTTAATTTATTGATGGTTTTGTACGTCGAATATGATAAAATTAGTTTAAATCGGTGTACGTATTCAAACTCGATAGACCTTATGTGTTTTTCATTTTCCCATTGCAGATGAATCTTGTGGTCTTAACTGGCCCACATGCTTCAAAATAATTAAAGGTACCTGTGAGGGTTTACACCACCTACATAGTGCACAGGGAAAACCTATTTACCACCTTAATTTGAAACCTGCTAATATTTTGCTGGACAAGATGATGACGGCAAAGATTGGAGATCCTGGTTTGTCTAGGCTTGTTTCTTCAACAATAACCCATCAAACTGAAATGCGCAAGGGAACACTGTAAGTTGGGCTATCATGTTCTGAGCTATTGATTCTTGTAACACTTTGCCAACAAAAAAGTGTGGTTATTTTTAATATCTTTTATGCTTCTTATGGTCCAGTGAGTACATGCCACCAGAATACATACTTGATGGCGCTATATCAAAGAAGTTTGACGTCTTCAGTTTGGGAGTAATCATGATAAAAATAATGGCTGGAAATAATGGCATCTACGACCGTAGTACAATGCCTCCCAAACAGTTTATTGAACTCGTAAGGAAAATTGTTCTCCGTATCATGAACAGAGATTTGTGAATATTATGTGTTTTATGTACTACTTAGATATATCTGAGTGTAACTGCCATCTAAGAGCAACTCCAACAGCTTGGCTAAAATTAGTAGCCAAATTTTTATTGTTTAGCCATTTTGTAAAATAGAAAACTCCTCAAAAAAGAAGAGCTCCACAACAATCTTGTTATTTTACAAAGTCAGGCAGCGAGCGCCCGTGGTTAGCTATATATGGCCACCGAAAATCAAGGGGTAGCCATCTTCCTATTTTACAAAATCAGATAGCACATCTGTTGGAATCTATTTTTTGCTATACAGATTTCAAAATAGCCTCCACAACCAGAATAGCCAAGCTGTTGGAGTTGCTCTAACTACATGATCCCATTTCGTAGGTAACTACAAACTGGAAAGGAAAGCTGCAGGGCACGTCGGGGCATTCATCACCACGGGAAATAGACATTTCACCAGTGAAGAGGTGCATCGACATAGCATTAAGATGTGTAGATGAAAATCGGGATAAAAGGCCAGAAATAAAGGACATTATCGATGAACTTGAAGAGCTAGAACCTAGGGTTGATGAAATGTCAATGTATTCTGATCTGCCAGAAGATCTAATTGGCCTGCAGGTACGTATATGATATGTTCATTATGGAAAGCATGGATGCTCTTCATATTACCAGCAACATATATACTATTTCCCTGGAAACTGAAAGATAAAAATGAAAGTGTGTGTGTTTATGTGTAGTGGGGGATGAGGGATTGACAATTAAAATGAAAACACATCCTAACAATTGATGTTTAACCCTAAGTGCACAGTAGGTGTAATACCTTCGCCCATTAGTGTCTTCTGGTCCGTCATGTTGTATCCATGTGTGTTGTGTTTTAGTGTCACCTTGGTTATTTAAAGAGGTTCGGGCTAGCATAGCTTATAATCATTATCATTCCAAAGAACTCTCCTCTGGATTAACCATTTCACATGAAGTGAGAATAAAAGTGAAATACATGTGCTTTGCGTATATAGGCCCATTCCACATGGGGAGGTAAGCAGTAGGAAGATTTTTGACGAGTGCATGCACATAAGACTATGGAACGGACATCATGGTATCGCTACTTCAAAAATAAATTAGGAGACAACCTCTCTTATTAATAGAGATGGACACATCTAAGGATTACCTCTATAAATGGTCATGCAGCCTCCAGGCAAATACCCACCTCTTAATTATTTTGAGAGCCAGGCATGCTAAGGTGACCGTATTTGTTAATTGACTATTAACAGAGCCACGATGTCCTAAGGCGACCACCTCTGTTAATCGATTAACATATGCCCATCTTTGAAAATGACAATTAACATAGACAGGCATACTAAGTGTCTGTCTCTAGAAATCGATCAATAAAGGCAGGCATATAAAGAAACCCGCGTCTACACATAGTTGCATAAAAAAAATATGTTGATGCCTAATTGAATCTCAGATCACACAATAGCAAGGCCTAGAATGCACCAGGTGGCCCAATGACCTATCACGCCGCTTGTAACTCTGAAATCAGCAAGTACTGACCAACAAGTCGGTAGAGCCTATTTCAAGCCCGTTCTTTGCCGAAAGAACTTGAGAACACCTCTCAGAAAGACCTGTCAGGGAGATGACCGCTAAGGTTTTGTCCTAGGGTCAGCAAGACCACCTAGAATGCCGTCGAATCTCGTTGAGAAACGCGCAGAACAATAGGAGGTTGGAAAAGTTAGGGTAAAAGGAGTAACAGATGTTATTTGAACGATTAGATGTTGAAGCTCTCAATCAACCGTGATCCTTCGATATATAAGGGGTTGGTCTTATCCGAGTAGGAAACATGTTTAAGACACTTCTTTAAGTTTCCCACGTGAAAACACGAGCCAAAACCAATCTGGACTCCAAACGGTCTCAGAATCTAGGAAAACTAGCTTATCTGGTTTGGGAAACCGCCGGTTTCGACATAATAGGTCCACACACTTCTTTCTTTGCACGGAGTCCAAATGCGATAACTCAAATGTTGTTTTTGATTATCCTGATGCCCGTAGCCTCATGGTGGGGTCCAAATCTTGATGCCCAAATGTTGTGGTACACTTTTTGCTGTTAAAAAGTTCATAACTTTTTCTATGAACTATGATGAAGACGAACTTTACAACATAATTGTAGCCCTCGATGTGATCTACAACTTTATTGTTGAGAAGTTTTTGATATGAAATTGGTTAGTTTCCCAAAATGTTGTTTTTAGTTTGTTGTAACATGGCTTTGGCGGGTGGCGAAGGCCTCCGACAGCGAGGTGTCGCCAAGGCGTCTTCGACCGTCTTAGGGCGGAGACCCGACGCTGACTAAAGGAACTTTCCCAGCTATACTTGAAGGCTGTTGAATCTCCTTTTCATCGCGGACTCCACCAAGGCCAGGCACGCACGCCTCCAACCTGTTAGGCGGACGCCGCCCCGTTTCGCATCAGTTGTGGGCGGACACGGCGCCTACAGCCTCCGACCACCGCCACCGCCGATCGTAGTCCCCGGAGCGCCACCAGCGGTGGAGGCACCAACCGCAGTCGCCGAGCGCGGAACCGACGGAGGCCTGCCCGCAAGACCCTTCTGCGCATCCTACAGCATAGGCTAGAATGTCAGGGGCAGAAGCAACGAAAGCCTTCGCAGCATCGTAAAAAAACAAAAAAAGGGGGCTACAAGGACTACAAATACCTTCGCCCTCTTGTCCTCCGCCAGTTTCCGGGCGGCAGATCTCCCAAATGGAGCCCAAAAGTGCCCGATGAAATTTCTTAAGGTTTTTCGCAAACCAAGAGAGGTCTCACCGAGCTCCTCCGGACCAGGCAGCACCCCCTCCGGAATACTTTTGGTATGCGTACACCCGTCGCGTGCCAAAAGTTTGGCATAGTTCGCCACTCCCGCTAGCGCCCCGTAGTCCGTGCAACCGTTGATCAGACCGGGGAGCTTCGCAAGGTGACGCTTTAGCCAGGAGGCGAGCGCGTACACGCTGCCTTCCTCCGGAGGGGTGGAGGTTTCGCCTCCGAGCTCAGCGACGGTGGTCCGGTAGTGGCCAATGGTTGCAGCAAGGACTCCTTTAACCGAGTCCAAACACCTCGTCGCCAGAGATAGCTGCTCCCTCACCGCTACTGCGGATTCCTTCTCGGAGGCAAGCTCTCGCCGAAGACCCTCGGTCACCTCATTCGCCCTACGGGCCTGCTCGACGGACAAAACCTCCGCTTCCCGGGCCTTGGCGAGATCGGCCCTCAAACCATCCTTTTCTCGCTCCTTCTCCGTCAGAGACAGGCGGAGAGTCGTAAGAGAGTCCGACAGACCCCCTTTTTCACCTTCCAGGCGCTCGATTTCTGCCTTGAGCGCTTCGATCGCGACGTCCCGGTCGGAGACCTCGCGGGTACAACGCTCTTCCATAACAACACCCGTGTGATACCCCTACGACCAGAGAAAAAACAAAAAAAATCAGCAACAGAATCAAGAACAAGTCTAGAAGCGAGCATAAAAAAAATGATAAAAGAAGGAAAGGGGCAAAACCGCCGGAGATGCACCAGGCTCTAGTGTTCCAGGTGAACGCGGAGGAGCTGGAAGAAATCCATATCCCTCAGACGCTGTTTGAAGCGATCCATTCAAAGAATAACAAACAAACATGAAACGATAAGGTGAGAAAAGCAAATCTCACATTAAACGCACCAACAGCCGAAGACCACCTCCGATGTCTCCAAGAACGGCAAGATAACAGTCCTCCCAACCTGAGATAGAAGTGTCGGAGGAGCCTACGTAAAAAACAGCAACAACAACAGCTCAAGTCAGAGGGTAGATCAGAAACAGGCCAGATAATGATCAAAATAGAAACATTTTATACTCACTCAGACCCGGCGCCGTCAGCCCCGGCTGCCCCGGACAGAACCTAGCGCCCGCAGCGGCTGCTCGCTCCTCCGGGGTGAGAAGTCCAGCCATGACATCACCTGCAAAGCAACAGATACACAGTATTAGCACTTGGCTCAATACGCAGAGGAATGAACGGGGCGAAGACAATGAACACAAAGATGTGCACCAGACAGACTCACTCATAAAAAGCCCAGGTTGGGCATCTAGCCGCGCCCTCTGAGCAGAAGTCTCCGCCATATCGTGTGGCGAAGGCCCAAAGGGCCAGCCTTCCTCAGCCAGCGGCCCGATGGGCGGAGGACTCGAAGAAGGCCGAGCCGCCGGGGCCTCCTCAGCAAATGCGGCCTCCAACCGCCCAATGTCGGCCGCAAGCACGGGCGAAGGCGCGACAACGGCAGGAGACGAAGGAACATGCCGCGGAATGGCCTCCGTGTCCTCTTCAGAGCTTGAGCACAGCCCGCCAAGAACGTCGGGCATAGGCTCGACGACGCTATCTTCCGGCTGTTCGCCGACGCTCATACCACCATGCGAGGAGCGCGCCGGGGCAACGCCGGTCTCCGGACGCCCGGCACCGCTCACAGCTCCGCTCGTCGGGCACACCAGAGCTACGAGAGAGCCGCGATCCCCTCCGCTCGCAACTCGCGCGTCCACTGACGGGACGGACGAGCTCTCAACGTCTTCGCTGCCGATGGAGGCAATGCCCGCACTGCCGGCAGAAGACAAGGCCGGCGCGATCAACGGAGCTCCGCTCTTCTTCTTCTTTTTCGCAGGCGCCCGAGAGCCGATGGCGCCCTTCCTCTTCTTAGACTCGGCCTCCGCCATAACATTCTTTGTGAAGGCCTTTTCCTTCTTCTTCTCAATCGAGGCCAGGACCTCAGCAGGAACCTCGCGCTCCCGGTAGACGATCCCGACCTCCTCAAAAACTCGATTAAGCCGCGGCATGGTGCCTGCCACGGCCATCCGAGACGTGTACTCATGCTCGGAAATCTTGCCAACCAACCCTATGGCGGCTTCCTCAACTTCAGAGACGAAACCGTCCTCCGTCACCCCCTCCCCCAAGGACCGATCGAAGCGGGGGAACGGAATCCCGGCCTCTGGCCCGAAAACGGGAACCTTGACCTGTTCCAACCGGAAGGCTGGGTTGTTTTTGCCCAAGGGCCAGTAGTTGGAGGCCATGATCTCCTCCACCAGATCGCGGCCACCAGAGTAGCGGCACGCTGCCGCAAAAGCCTGATCACAAGCCTCCCTTGTCGGAGACACCTCCTCCAGCGGATCCACGCGCGTGTGTGGCGCCATCTCCTCCATCCGAGAAGTCAATGGATACTCCGAGAGCTCCTTGCCATCCTCGGTTGTGCTGCGGACCCCGTAGGTCTTCACGTAGAACCATTGCTCGAGCCAGCTGCGGTCCCACTTACCCTTCTGGCAAAAAGAGATCTCCAGGCGGTCCACGCCTTGATTCCTCTTAGACATAAAAGTGCAACTACCGTACTGGTAGGTCACCTCCACCTCCTTGCCATCTCGCACCTCCTTCTTCTTCTTCGGCTGCTTCTGCAGTTCATAGTACGTGCAAAAGGTGTCCACATCCGGCTCGGCACCATAAGAGACGCACGCCCAGCAAAATTTGCTAAGCGTCAGGAAAGCAGTGGGAGTCAGATGATGGAGCTGGACATTGAAGGTCTCCAACACCCGGCGAAGGAAGGGAATGTAAGGAAGGTGGAGGCCGCAGGTGAAGAAGTCCCAAAAGACCACCGCATATCCTTCCTCCGGTTCTGGAACAGTCTGACCCGGCGGAGGGATTTTTACCCTAGAAGGAGGAAAACATGACTCTTTCAACATCTCCGCGATTGCCTCCTCAGTAATAGAGGAGGGGCCGAAGTCCCAAGACTTTATCGCCATATCTCCGGAGTCCGCGGCGACCAGGTCTCCGATAGACGCAGAGACACTACCCAAATCCTCCACTAGTTTTTCAAACTCCAACGCGGAGGCAGAGGAAAGCATGCACTCCTCCAAGCGCGCACCCCAGCCAACGGCCCTAACGCCGAGAAGGTGGCGGTAGGGTCCGGAGAAGGCGGGCCGGTGAGTTTGGGCGGAGGCGGAAAGGAAAGCCACCGCGACAGTAACCTAAGCGCGAGACGCAAGCAGAAAGACGGAACGCGCGAGGGCAGCAAAAGGCGAAAGCGAAGAGGGCAGAGAGCGATTCCTCGAATGCAATGAAAGCGAATGAGCGGTGCGGGGGGGGGGGACCCCGCCACCAAAGGCACCCTTATATAGGCAGCGGGCAGGCGGCCCGGCTCCCGCCACACAACGGTCGCCTCCGGAAGATTCGCCCGCTGCACAACGGTCACCTCCGAAAAGGTCGCAGGGAATGCAACGGGCACTGACACGGCAGAAACGGCCGCGCCGTAGGGCAACGGCTAGATTTGCCGCCCAACGGCTACTCTCAACGAGACCAACGGCCGCGCCAGAGCGGGCCAGGGGGGAAGTAGCGGGGCCTCGCTCGAAGACACCGATGAATTCGGCCTCCGCCCCCGCGGACGCCTTCGGCCAAGGCGTTTTGAGCTCACGGCGCGCTCCGGCGAACCATGGTCTCAAAAGGGGGGAACTGTTGTAACATGGCTTTGGCGGGTGGCGAAGGCCTCCGACAGCGAGGTGTCGCCAAGGCGTCTTCGACCGTCTTAGGGCGGAGACCCGGCGCTGACTAAAGGAACTTTCCCAGCTATGCTCGAAGGCTGCTGAATCTCCTTTTCATCGTGGACTCCGCCAAGGCCAGGCACGCACGCCTCCGACCTGTCAGGCGGACGCCGCCCCGTTTCGTCTTACGGGCGTCTCCGGTAATAAGGGCGGAGGCTGCCCTACCTCTGAACTAATCAAACAAACGATCTCGCCTAAGTGTGTGCAGGTACTCAAGCGCAGACGCTCGTGGTCCGCACAAACGCGCCAGCATGGCCCCTGCGCGGCCGGGCGGAGACCTACGGATGATGTCTCCGCCCGGACCGGTGGAGACTTTCCAAGGCGACGGTGCACCACGGAAGGCGGAGGCCAGCGTCGAGAACCATGACCCCCGCGCGGCCGGGCGGAGCGGAGACCCGCCGGGGATGTCTCCGACCGTCCGGCGGAGACCCGCCGCGACAGCGGCGCGCCCCTGGAGATGGAGGCCAGCGCCGGGGGCCCAGGCCTTTGGGCCGAAGATCGAGGAATGGTGGGCCGGCTGCTCTTGGAAGCCCATCACGTGAAGACGGTATGGCAGGATTGCCCCGCGAACAAGATGCTAGCGGCGGAATATTCCAGGAATGTACTGTAGCAGTTGAGGGGCATTGTAATAAATTCTGTTATGGAGTAGTTGAGTCCTATAAATACGGAACACTTGTAACCGTGCAAATGGTTGGTGGATGAATTAAGGAAGCCATAGCTTTCCGTGCCGTTCCCTTACTCACCGCTCTTACTCGTCGTCCTTCCCCTTGTCGCTCCTATCCCGAGCCTCCGCCCAAGGGCGGTCTCCGACGGGCGGAGGCCTCGGTCTCCCCCCGTTGTTTGAAACCGCCAGTTTCAACATAGTTCTAGAATGTTCAAATTTAAAATTTAAGATTTTTGAGCAACCTCGGATGTTAACATGGTCTGTACTAAAGCTATAGTTCTTAGTAGAATCTACAACTTTGTAGTTAAAAAGCTTTAAAGTCGGAGTTGTTTAAATTCAAAAAATCAAAATTTAAAATTTCCAAACGTCCTTAATTGTTCACATGGTAATTACAAAGTAGCAGTGGCCTACCTGATCTACAAGTTTCTTAATGATAATTTTTTTATTTAAAGTTATTTAAAGTCTTAGTTATTTAATTTAAATTCATATATTTTGATATTCAAATTACTAAAATTTCAAAACAATCTCGGATAGAGACATCTCATATACTAAAGTTGTAGTGCTTGACACGTTTTAAAGTTGTAATGCCCATATATGGCCATGGCATTGCGAAGACACTCGCATAAAAATAATTTTTGGAGACGGCCCCTTTTATTATAAAAGCGGTAGAAAAGTATTAGTGTCTCTCGTAATACTAGTCAATTTCAAACTTAGTCTATTAGGAGATACCCAAATATTGATCACCTCTGTAAATTGATTTAAAGAGGCAGACCTCTTCAGAGAACTACCTTGTGAAAATAGAGTCTATTTATAAAAGACAACTTTTAGCTAGATGTTTTCTGCCTAAGGTAACAATGGCAATCAATTCAATTCTAGTAAAGTAAACAAGAAGTGAAGTTCAACTGAGGGGCAAATTGATCGCAAAGTGGTCGTCTTCTGCAGAAATCGGGCCAAATGATTTGGCCAATTCTGGTGAAACCGAAATATCCAGAAGACATACAAATATCGTCATAGATATATTGATAAAAAAAATTAGACCAAAAGGGGAACCTTGGTAAGCTAGGACATGAATAACTAAAGTACCCCACCTCTTGATATACCACCATTAAAAAACCACTCAAAACATCAACAATTCCAGTTCCATATTCTCCACAGGATATAAGATATATGTATGACATCATAAAATTCCATTTCAGAGTTTAATGTTGGCACAGACACAGGCTCACACACACACACACACAGGCTCACACACACACACACACACACACACACACACACACACACACACACACACACACACACGCACACGCACACGCACACTCGCGCGTGCACAGCCAGCAGAGATAGAGCTTGTAAAGATAGAGCTTCAATTGTAGAACATTCCTAAACAGTGTACTCTAGAGTATTTTTTCTTAAAAGAATTATACAAATGAAGCTTGCCTTTGATAGTAAAAATTTAACATCTTCTTAGGCAATAAGTTGCATGATGAAATGCATGTTTATGCCATTCTACCTAGTATATGTGCATTCTAGGACCTAGCTATTCCATTGTACTACACTTCATAACCAGTGTACTCTAGGTTTTTTCTAAAAAAATTATATAATTGCATCCATACCTTTGATAGAGGAAATTTAACATCTTATTAGGCACTAAAGTGCATGCTTGCATATTTAAGCCGTTGTACCTAGTAAGAGTGCATTCAAGGACCTAAAATCTACGTTCCTAAGAAAATTCGATGAGAAGGTATAACAAGCACTAGGGGGGTTAACCTAATGTGCGGAGGAAAATCATTTTGATACAAATTGCTGCAAGTTTAAGTTTGAAATTTGGATCTAAAATATGGGTTGAGCTACAGCATGAGCTAATAACAAAATTTGATGTCGAGTATATAAACTAGCTATCAGTAGGATATGAGTATTGTGTATTACATAAAAACAGCAGATGAGAGCTTCAAATAAAGACATGCCAAACACAAATAGAGGTGGGATGAATTCAAAAACCTATGAATTAAGGCCCCGTTCGCTTGGATGATTCTGGATGAATCTGTGAGAGGAAACAATCCATAAATAGTAACATCCAGCGGGGAACAGTGGTCTTTTAAGACCAGCCGAACACAGCTTAAATATATTAAAGTTGATAGGAAAAAGGGATGATCCCATGCTATACTTGCCTTGAACAAAGTACTCCTGCTGATCCTGCTCGTCAAAGTAGTACTCTTGGTCACCCACGAATTGCTCACCGTCTATACTCGATAACCACAGCAACATACAAGCATCCAGAAGCAATCATGCATGGCAAACAAAAGCTATAAATTAGAACAGTACACCAATGAACATAAAAATCAAGATGAAAAGTTTGTAAAACGAATCTACGTCTCATTATGAACACACAGACGCGAAGATCACGAAAATCGGAGCTAAAACGAAGAAGTTATGAATTAAACAAGATTTTCTTTATTAAAGTAATAGATTAAATCTAACCTCAAATTTTAAAAGTTAAAAACATACCTAACAGTAGTATGAACATGTAGATTATGGAATTACGAACCTAACGCAAGTTGAACGGACCAAATCAGAGTTAAAACGAAGATTTTATGGCTTAAACAAGATTAGTGGCAAAACTGTAAATAGATGAAAACGTATTTTAAATCTAATCCGAAGGAAACTACGGTTTCTAAAGAAGAAAACGTATTCTGCATTCACACGTTGGACTGCGGGTTCTTTAATCAAAAACCTGAGGGGCTCTTTAGAAAAATACAAGGACGGCCGGTTGAGATCTATATAGTTGTAATGGCCTTTTTGCAAAAATGACCGGCGAAGGGGTATCGGGTGATACCGGCCGTTGGATTAGATTGGACGGTGCGGATTGGATCGGGCGGGGGAGAGATAACGCTGGCTGGCTGACGGCGAGCTCCGACGGCGGTGCCATGGCCGGAGGCGGGCGGCACGCATGAAACACGGCCTATGGAACACCACTGAGCGAATAAAGGGCACGGGGAGAGAGAAGATGACGGCGGACTCACCGAAGGGCTTTTCGTGAACGAAGGCGAGACTGCGGCGGCGTGGGGCTCGGCGAAGCGGACGGCAATGGCGGCGGTGCTAGGTTTGCGGCAGCTGCTGCTCAAACGACGGCGACGGCTAGCAAAAAGGGTTGGGAACAGGGTGGCACACCTGGGGCTGCTATTTATGGGCGGCTAGAGGCATGGGATGCATGCCAGGCGGCGTAGAGGAGGCGGACTCGGCGGCGCCGAGGCGGTGGCGGCAGTGTCCGTGCCAGTCACGAGCAGAGGAAGGAGACGCGGCTGACAAGGCGGGCCCTCCTATCGGCGAAAGAAAGCGCGGGACTGATGTGTCAGCGAGACAGGCGAGAGAGGAGAGGGCGCGGCGGCTGTGCTGGGCTGCATTGGGCTGGCCGCGGGGAAGCAACGGAAGCGGGGCGGCCCAAGAGCGGGGCGCATGCGAAGCTGAGCCGAGAGAGGAAGGACAAGAGCACTAGGCCGGGAACAGCATGCCCATGCGGGGAAGTGAGGGAGAGGAGAAGGCGGGCTGCGCCTTGGGCCAGCAGGCCGAATAGAGAAGGGAAGAGATTTTCCTTTTTTTTCTTTTCTAATTTTCCAAACCAATTTTGAAATGCAAATTCAAATCAATTTAAAGTTTGATTTCAAACCACACAATACAAAAATAATATGCAGTAGTATGAATGCACATACATGTTTGTAGACCTATATTTGATTTTATTTTTAACAAAGTTATGATTTTTCTAAATTGAAATGCTCACAGAATGCATAATTAAATTATTTTCTCCTATTTTAAAATATTGCAAATTTTTGGGTGTTACATAACCACTTTGGCCTGAGGTGCTAGACCCCAACTTGTGCTAATATCAAAGCCTTAGGGCAACTCCAAGAGACTCTCTATATCCCACCTAATTGTTAGTAATAGAGATTTTGGTGAAAAAAACCCTTCAATAGCTTCTCTAATTGATTATCCAAATATAGTCATTCTCAATTCCGTAATTATTGCTAGTCAAAGGTAGATAGTGAGAATGGCTCTCTATAGTGCACACAAGATATAGAAAAAATGTTCGAGAGTAGAAACATATAGAAAACGATTTTTATGCAAATGACTCTCCAAATTATGATTTAGTGAGTTTTAGAAAGACTCTTGGAGATGCTCTCATGTGTGTCTTGCCAAGTAGAAATTCCTATTTAATTAGAACCTTGTAGTCCATCTGTTTGAAAAGTGCAGCATATTGGCGGTTAGTTTTTTTTTTTTTTGCATCACAGTGTTTTTTCTTTGCTTATAGCATCTGTTCCAAAACAGATTTTGGTACAGGACACTAACATTTTGTGAAATTGCTGTGGGACACTATACTTTTTTTCTTTGCTCCAGGCACACTGGGCGGTGTGCTACAGCAAAGAAATTAGTGTCCCACAGCAAAGAAAAAATATTCCAGTGTCCCACAGCAAATTTTACATAAGTGGAGTGTGCCACAGCAAATTTTCCCTTTTTTTTACGTTGTCAACAACACTGAATTTGTATTTCATAAACAAAAAACGCACCTTTACCCTGAATTGGTACAGACGATGGAGCTCAACATACTAGAGCGTGTAGTAGCTGGAAGCGAGGAACCGAGCCATCTAGATTTGTCACTTCTACAAAGCATCACAGAAAATTTCTCTAAGCGGAGAAAAATTGGTGTTGGTGGATGTGGAGAGGTTTACAAGGTAACTGCTATTTTTATGGCAGCACAGCTTCATGTTTCCACCTCATTTCATAGCATAACTTGACATAATGGACATGGCCTTGCTCATAAGGATATTATAAACAGGGCATCCTTCGAAATGGAATTGTTGCTGTCAAAAGGCTTTTCAACAGCCGAACAATTAAAAACAAGATGTTTCATCGGGAGGTTCAAAGTTTGATCACGGTTAGGCATGAAAATATAATACGTTTTATGGGTTATTGTTCTTTTACAGAAGAACGCACATTTATATATGAAGGAAGAACAATTATGGCCGATATACGGGAAAGATTGCTCTGTTTTGAGTACATAAGCAACGGAAGCCTTGAGAACTATCTTACAGGTATGACCTTTTTTTTACATGATATCACTAGCTCTCTGATCCAGCTTAGAAGACAACAGTGCAAATAAACAGCAATCTAACAGAGTGCTTCCACCCAAAAGTATGCCAAACACCAAATTAAACTGGATCATCAACAGTGAAAACTAAATTAAAGAGCACAACAGAGAAATAATCTGATCAAGAGTCAAATTCCCTAATCATGACCACTTCCTGAATTTTAAAACAAATTTGTAAATACTCAAGTAAACTCTACCAATGTTCTTCTATTCATTTGCTTGCATACAGTCCAGTGACCAAGGATACAACTACCTTTTCATATGATCTGGTTACTTTCTTTATCGGACCATCTTCACTACATGTAATCCTAAATTTTAAATTGCATTTGATGAATAATCATGGACAGTCTGTACAGATAAAAAAAGGCCAACATTTTGTTCAATGCACACTTGCACATACACTGGGCACACTATTATTTTGTGATTTCCAGCTTCTAAAACACTCTTGATTCTTCATATACTTTTGAAGATGAATTGAGGGGACTTGAATGGCATACTCGTTATGAAATTATTGTGGGGATCTGCAAGGGTTTGCTCTATCTTCACAAGGACAAGAATATCGTCCACATGGATCTCAAACCAGCCAATATACTACTAGATGATCTCATGGTGCCCAAAATTACAGATTTTGGTCTATCTAGACTTGACAACAATTCACAAGCAGCGACCACATCACGTCTTTTTTCACCGTAAGTTACTAATCATACATTATTGTTCCTGGCACTTGTTTTCTTACAAGGTCATAGCGTGTTGATATGTGTGTTCTTATCATGCAGAGTATATTGTGCTCCAGAATACTTTCTCGAAGGCAAATCGTCCAGCAAGTCAGATATATATAGTTTGGGAGTACTGGTCATAGAGCTGGTGACAGGAAGTAAAAAGGAGCCTGATCTTACTAAAGTAAGAATTGTGATTATGTCGCTGTTGCACGGACATGCATGTCCTCTTTTCATCATGATGCTAATATTAAAAACCTATAATGAAATTAGTTGTGCTGGTTATTTCACTGGTAAGATCAATCTAGAATGGAAGTAGCACTTACGTTTCATTAGGGTAGGGATATTTCCAATATACAAAAAACAATAAAAGTTACTGTTTGATACTTTCCTTTCTTATATAATTGTCTACTTGTTGTGAGTCATTTTTTCTGTAGTTTTTTTATTTTCAAAACAACTACTCTGTTACACTTCATAAATTGATTGTGCATCATTTCATACAAGGATCACACAGGAATTCCACTAGAACTTTATAGGTCGTTTACAGGAAACAGTACAATTCTCAGTTGCAGGAATTAGAATACTTTGACATATTCCTGTGTTAGTATAGCCAACGTTGTCTCTGTAGTTGTATTCTTAAGCTGATATCAATATACATGTCATTTGCATTGAATATTTTGGTGCCATTTGAATGTAAATGCAGGTACTTCGAAGATGGAGGTACAGGTGGATTAAATCATCGAAGCATACACCCTTGGGTTATCAACAAGTGACAAAATGCCTCGAGCTGGCCCAAAGATGCATCCAAATTAACCTGACAGACAGACCTGACATAGTATACGTAGTGGATGAGCTCAACACAGTAGATAGTAAGGGTGGCCAATTCCAGGTATGCCCTATGTGCTCTGGTAAAGCTTTGACAGGCTCTGGTAAAGCTAATGCATCTTTAATTTCTCCATCACAGGAAATCCCTTGCCTGGAGGACATGCTTGGGATTGAGCCGCTGGAAATACACTTCCCCTTTAAACTTGACCCGCAGATATCACACTCAATTGAGCTGACCAACGATACGGATGATTACGTTGCCTTCATGACAGAGGCAAGGTCACGCCGCTTCCGCATAGAGCCAGACAAGGGCATTGTCCCACCAGGATCCAAGTGCAGTGTCACCGTAACAACGCAAGCACAGGTCAATGCACTGCCAAATAATCACCACAAGGAGGAGATCGCCGTGCTGAGCACCAGAGTAGATGGAGGTCTTGCTGGTATGGATATAACTAGAGACGTGTTCAATGAGAAGGAGGGTAATGTGGTTGATGAGGTGAATGTGATGGTTGTTTTTGACAGACCACCACTGGCTGATGAGGAATCCTGAGTGAGTGAGTGGCAGAATCAATTTCTTCTCTCTCTCTCTCTCTCTCTCTCTCTCTCTCTCTCTCTCTCTCTCTCTCTCTCTCTCTGTCTGGAGATTGGGAATTTCAAACACGTACTTTAGGCCCCATTTAAGAATGGAGGTGAAATGAGGGAAAAGTCTACATTATTTCAAACTCTTAATTACTATATCATTAAGTCCGCATATTATTAGAATATGAGTTTTACCTTATTCATCCATCATCTGGTTCATGTGTTCACATTCCTGTGTTTTTTTTATCCTCTGTTTTGTATTCCTTTGTTACAAACAGCCCCTTAATGAATATATCAAGAATTTAAGTTTACAACAAAGTTTCATTAGAACCTGAAAGGATGTGGTTTGCCGTGACTTCTGTCTTGTGAAAATATTCTTGAGTTATATAGTACATATACAGTCATGAGGCAGTAGAATCATCTTGTGAGGCGTACATTAGTAATAGTACACATATATCAGGATGTTTTGGCTGATACCTACGTGGCAAGTCACAGTACAATTGTCTAGTATGGTGATCGAATGAATTTTCTGATTTTACAAACGTGCGTTTGTGTCACTTCAAATGTTTTTTTTTACTGAATACATGAACAAATTAAGAGGTTGAATTTTCTGATTTTACAAACGTGCATTTGTGTCACTTCCAAAAAGCGTGACAGGCAGATCAAGTCAATTCTAGTAAAGTAAACAAGAAGTGAAGTTCAACTGAGGGGCAAGTTGATCGCAAAGTGGTCGTCTTCTGCAGAAATCGGGCCAAATGATTTTGCCAATTCTGGTGAAACCGAAATATCCAGAAGACATACAAATATCGTCATAGATATATTGATAAAAAAATTAGACCAAAAGGGGAACCTTGGTAAGCTAGGACATGAATAACTAAAGTACCCCACCTCTTGATATACCACCATTAAAAAAACACTCAAAACATCAACAATTGCAGTTCCATATTCTCCACAGGATATAAGATATATGTATGACATCATAAAATTCCATTTCAGAGTTTAATGTTGGCACAGACACACGCTCACACACACACACACACGCGCGCGCGCGCACGGACGCACGCACACGCACACGCACACGCACACGTGCTCGCACGTGCACAGCCAGCAGAGCTTGTAAAGATAGAGCTTCAATTGTAGAACATTCCTAAACAGTGTACTCTAGAGTATTTTTTCTTAAAAGAATTATACAAATGAAGCTTGCCTTTGATAGTAAAAATTTAACATCTTCTTAGGCAATAAGTTGCATGATGCAATGCATGTTTATGCCATTCTACCTAGTATACGTGCATTCTAGGACCTAGCTATTCCATTGTACTACACTTCATAACCAGTGTACTCTAGGTTTTTTCTAAAAAAAAATTATATAATTCCATTGTACTACACTTCATAACCAGAGATGTCTGGGTTTTAGGCATCGGACGTCGCAACTTGCTCGAAACCCACTCAATTTTTTATCACAGCCTATACATGCGATGAAATGACACCTCGACAAGTTTCGTGAATTTCGGACTTCGTTTCCATTTTATATAATTTAAAAATACTTTACACGCAAGTTCCTCGCCGTGTTCCGTGAAAACGATGCGCCAAATTTGGCATCTGTCACTGGATACGGTCTCACACCACATGCAATACCATGAATATGATTTTTTGAATCACTCAATTCCAATATTCGATGCACCTGCAGTTCAAATTTGAATTACCGGGAAGAATTCAAGTAAATGAAATAAACTTATTAAATATAGCTAATAAAATCAAAAAAGCTCCAAATTTTAAATATTATTGTTAGCCACCAGAAAAAATTTGGGAAAAAAACAAAAAAAAATTTGTATTAAGAGTTTTAAAAAAAATAAAAAAAAACTTTGCCGAGAGCCCGTATCTGGGCCCTCGGCAAAGGCCCAGTCCACATAGACCAGGCCACGGCCCACTCAGCCCTTCCTCTCGCCCGCGCGCTCCGCATCCCCTTCACCGCGCCGCCGTAGCCTCTCCCCCGCGCCGCCGCATCCCGCCGCCGCCGCCGGCCCCCCGCGCCGCCGCAGCCTCTCCCCCGCCCCCGCCCCGTCACTGCGCCGCCGTAGCCCGCCCCCGCCCCATCACCGCGCCGCCGGAGCAGCAGCCTGGCCCGCCGAGCGCCGTCGTCGTCGGGGCCGCGTCGTCCCCCGCCTCGCCCGGTGGTCGGGCACCGCCACCGCCCCCCGGCCACGCCCGCCGGTGGCCCACCCCCGCGGCCAGCGCGTCCCTGCCGGCCCCGTGCGCCCCTGGCCGGCCCCGCGCAACCCCGGTCGGCCCCGTGCGCCCCTGCCGGCCGTGCAGAGAGCTTTTGGAGGAGGAAGGGAGAAGAGAGGAGAAGGAGAAGGGGAGAAGAAGAGGAGAAGGGGAGAAGGGAAGAGGAGGGGAGAAGAGGAGGAGAAGGAGAGGGAGAGGAGAAGGAGAGCAGGGGAGAAGAGGAAGGGAGAAGAGAGGAGGGGAGAAGGAGAGGCCGACGACCGTCACGCCCCCCGCGTCGTCACGTCACGCCGAGCGGTCGTCGCCATTTTCCCCACGTCTAGCCGAAGACGAGGGTGATCCCGACTCCGCGTCGCCCGACTACACTGCCACCCAAGGTAAAGCCCCCTCCCACCTGTTGATGGCCTTCGTGCCATTTCTGGATTAGTGGGCCTTCGTGCCTTTTGTGGATGTGTTGGCCATCGTGCCATATGTCGTTGTGTCGGCCATCGTGCCGAAATTGTGGATGTCGGCCATCGTGCCGTCTTTTTCCTTGCAGGTTTTGGAAGCCTCCCCGTACAGGGGAGGTTCTGCCAAAATTTTGAACTTATAAATTGTGTTTCTTGTTTTGCAGAGAAGAGCCCAACGGAGGGGACCCGGAGTACCCCGAGCGTCTTCCTTTGGGTCTGCCTGCACCGCGTCACCTCTCCACTCCACCGCCACCCTAGGTATAAGCCCTTTGTCCGTAACCCTAGCTAGATCGCGTAAACCAGTTAGGCGTCTCCCGTCCGAAAGAGATACGGTCGTAGGTATGTGGATCTCTGCATATCTGCGACCGTATCTGTTTTGGATTATCCACGTTATTTGAACAGCCCACGGATGCGTAGATGGTTTAGTTTGTATGGTCCGGTCCGGTCCGAGATGGGGTTTCGGCAGCACCTCCCTGTTGTTCTCCGGATACACACTCTCCCTTCTAGGACGTGTATCTGGAGAACAGCGGGGATGTGCTGCCGAAATTCTATCTCGGATTGGAGCGGAGCATGGAAACTAACCTCATCTACGCATCCACGGGTGGGATTAGGACCTATCCCTACCTATTAGATAGTAGGCAAGCGGTGCATATGCTATTGATGGTTATATTACTCTGTTATATATATGGTAGATGATGGATAACCGTGATTGGATGTACACGGGCCGCCGTAGTCAGAATCAGGTCACTTGTGAATGGATACAGAAGACTGAGGATTTCTTGGACAAAGCATTTGGTGTGGGTGCTCAAGCAGCGATAGAGGTGTGGTGTCCCTGCAGCGAATGTGCAAACAGGAATAGGAAAACCAGGAAGGTCATTGAGGAACATCTTTGCAAGTTTGGGTTTACGCCAGACTATACCCGGTGGGTGTGCCATGGTGAAGGCCATCGTATTAGAGATGAGGCATTGAGGCCACGCTTGGAGGAGTTTGATAGTGATGGCGGGGTACCAGACATGATGGATGACTTCCACCAAGCACACTTCGGTGAACGATGTATAGACGAAACCGTGCAGCAGGAGCCAGAGGAAACCGCAAGGGCATTCTATCGCATGATGGAGTAGGCTAAGAGGCCCCTTCATGACAAGACAAATGTTTCTCAACTCGATGCCATTGGACGCTTAATGGGGTTAAAGTCCATGCATAACATGAGTCGAGACTGCTTCGATAGTATGCTGGCAGTTTTTGGGACCCTGCTTCCGGCAGATCACGCGCTGCCGAAGAACATGTACGAGTCAGTGAAGCTCCTCAAAGCTCTTAAGATGCCGTATGAGCAGATACACACTTGTGAGAACGGGTGCGTCCTCTTTAGGAAAGAACATGTGGAAGCAAAGTACTGTCCAAAGTGTAAGTCCTCTAAGTATGTGGAGGTAGAATCTAGTGATGGGCAGAAGAAGCAGCTTGGAATCCCCATGAAAGTCCAACGGTACCTTCCGTTCATACCGAGACTCCAACGGCTATTCATGAGCGAGGAGTCCGCGAAACAGATGACATGGCACAAAAATGGCATCCGATACAATCCTGACAAGATGGTGCATCCATCAGATGGTGAAGCATGGCAAACATTTGATGGCATTTATGCTGACAAAGCTCTAGAGGCTCGTAATGTGCGTGTTGCGTTTGCAACAGATGGGTTCAATCCTTTTGGAATGATGGCGACCCCATACACTTGTTGGCCAATCTTCGTTATCCCCCTCAATCTCCCCCCCCCCCCCCCGGCGTCCTTCTTCAACGTCAGAACATATTCTTGTCGCTGATAATTCCTGGTCACCTAGGGAAACATATGGGTGTGTTCATGGAGCCTTTGATTGATGAGTTGATCAGTGCATGGGATCACGGGGTACTGACATACGACCGTGCTACAAAGAGGAACTTCACAATGCACGTTTGGTACCACTACTCGATGCATGACTTTCTGGCGTATGGTCTATTTAGCGCCTGGTGTGTCCACGGGAAGTTCCCATGCCCGGTATGCAAGGCAGCTCTGTAGTTCATTAGGTTGAAGAGTGGTGGCAAGTTTTCCTCGTTCGACAAACATCGACAATTCCTCCATCTTGACCATGCATTCAGACGAGACATTAAGAACTTTACGAAAGGTGTCGTAGTGACAGACCCTGAACCACAGAAGATGACTGGCACCGAGGTTCTTGCTCAGATAGATGGTCTTGCCGCCAAGGAAGACGGAGTTGGTTTCATGGGGTATGGTGTTCAACATATGTGGACTCATAAGTCGGGCTTGGAGAGGCTTCCCTATTTTAACAACATGGCCCTGCCACATAACATTGATGTAATGCACACTGAGAAGAATGTCGCCGAAGCTCTCTGGGCAACACTCATGGACACTGACAAGTCAAAGGACAACCCTAAGGCTAGAGCGGACCTAGCAAGGCTATGTGATAGACCACACCTAGAGATGCGACCACCAAGAGCCGGCAAGACATGGAGAAGGCCTAGGGGCGATTACGTCTTGGAAAAGAAGCACAGGATGGTTGTAGTCCAATGGATCAAGGACTTAATGTTTCCTGATGGGTTTGCAGCGAATCTTAAGAGGGGGGCCAACCCATCTACTGGCCGAGTGTTAGGGATGAAGAGTCACGACTTCCACATATGGATTGAGTGCCTTCTTCCGTCGATGGTTCGAGGCTTCGTCCCTGAGCATGTCTGGGTCGTGCTGGCAGAGTTGAGCTATTTCTTTTGCCAGCTTTGTGCCAAGGAGTTATCTCGAAACGTGGTGGCTGACTTGGAAAAAAGAGCCCCTGAGTTGATCTGTAAGCTGGAGAAGATATTTCCACCTGGCTTCTTCCTGTCGATGCAGCATTTGATTGTGCACCTCCCGTACGAGGCATGAATGGGGGGGCCCATGCAGAACCGCTGGTGCTATCCAATCGAGAGATGTCTAAAGACTATTCGCAAGAAATGTGGAAATAAAGCCAGAATTGAGGCTTCCATGGCAGAGGCGTTCATTAACGAGGAGGTGTCAAACTTCACAACAACATACTATAAGGGCAACCTTCCTAGCGTGCATAATCGACCGGCTCGTTACAATGAGGACAAAAATAAATCTACCCTCAGCCTTTTGAAAGGGTCACTTGGAAGAGCGAGTGCATTGAGCCCAAAGACCTTGAGCAATGAAGAGTGGCGCAGTATCATGCTATATTTGTTGGCCAACCTAGATGAAGTGGCGCCGTATATCGAGTAAGTTCTCAACGAACTTATTACTTACACCGTCACTATTCTGCATCCAACCCCGTCATGTTTCTTGTCTACACAGGGAATTTGTTAATCTATTCTGGCATCAATCAAGGTGACCTCGCCCTCATGAAGTTGATACCATTCTTAAGGAGCAGGATTTCATTTCTTGGTTCCAAAAGAAGGTACCGTCCAACTTCCCCCTTGTTTCTTGATTTCAAGTTGGTCGTTTGTGTGAATAACATAACGCTCTAGCCTGACTTTGCAGTGCTACAGGGATGCGTCTATAAGTGCTGAATTGCGGCAGGTTGCCGATGGCTTCAACTTTAGGGTCATGTCATGTAACGTTTATGACGTCAATGGGTATCGCTTTCACACAACAAGCTACGAGCGGAGTCGGCCGCATCGAAGGACCACAAATACCGGAGTTATGACGCCCGGAACTGATGGCAAGGACTATTATGGGATACTTGAAGAAATATACGAACTCCAGTTTCGTGGAGCCGAACCTTTTAGTCCTGTCATATTCAAATGTCGGTGGTTTGATCCTGAGGTATCGAGATAGTACCCTCATCTTGGGCTAGTCGAAACTCAACAGGATTCCATCTATGAAGGTGATGATGTATGGATTGTGGCCACACAAGCCAAGCAAGTCTATTATAGTCCATATGCTTGCCAAACCAAGGAAAACCTTAAGGGTTGGTATGTTGTTCACACAATATCGCCGCACGGTAGACTACTTCTCCCAAACGATGAAGATTACAACTTGAACCTAGAAACACATGACGGAGAGTTCTATCAACACGAAGAGGGGCTACAAGGGAGCTTTGAGATAGACTTAACCGGACTAGTCGAAATGGAGACAGACATTGAAAGGGTTGTGGACGAGGACTCTAGAGATGAGGTGGAAAATCCAAAGGACATAGTGTTCCTTGACCGATTACACTTAGGTGTTGATAGTGATGATGAGGAGGCGGATGAAGATTTGGACATGGTTGATAGCGATGATGATATGTACAATCTAGCTAATCCCGATCGTGGAGATCGTTTCTAATACATGTAATATTATCTGTTTTTGTAATTATATTCATTTTGCATGTAATTATCTTCATTTTGCATCTCTTTCTAATTATGTATCGTTTATATATGCTAATTGTTTTGTTCTTTTTTAATGCAGGAGATGCCACCCAGGAGGTCCGTCCAGTCTCTTTACGCCAGCCAGGAGGAGCCGGAGGCGTCGGTTCAGCCTCCGGAGCCGGTGCCGAGGTGGAGGAGCCGCAGGCGTCCGAGCAGGACGCAGCCGACTACCCCTCCGGCCGTGGAGGAGCCTGCGGCTGTGGAGGAGCCTTCCGCCGCGATGGAGCATGCGGATGCAAGGGGGTCCTCCTCCACCTCAAGGGATGAGGCGACTGCAGGGGACGAGGCGACTGCAGGGGGATCCACTTCCTCTGGTGTGTCGACGGTGTACTTGTGTGGTCCCGTGAAGCTCCCGCGTCGACCAATACCTGAAGCGGCCCGCCCGCTGATCACACCCTATGGGGATAGGTAAGTAACTTAAGATGTGCTCGAAACTTCTTCATTTGAAATGTTGAAAATCAAAATACAAACTAATACTTTTTGTAATCACTTGTGCAGGAACTGGAAACTTGTGGAGACTGGAGCCAAAGCACGCAAAGTGAATGGCATCCTAGGAGGTCTGTGTAGGGAGCACTACCCTGGCCTGGTGGAGGTGAGCCTGGACATGTTTGAGCCGGCCACTCAGTTCGACCACTACGAATTGGCCGCCGATGCCATGGATCGTAGTGGCCACAGATATAGGAACAAGACGGAGCGGGTCGTCAGGGACTTGTCGGTAAGTCTTTTAGGCACACATTGTATTCTTTTAGCCATAGATACATCATATTCATTGGGCATTCTTCTAATAAGTAATTGATACCTCGCGCCTTTATGCAGGATTTCTTTAGAATCGAGGAGGGCAAGGAGCACAGGGCGTACCAGGTGGCGGTCGCTTCTTGTAAGAAGCGCGTCACGGACATGATTCACGACGCGCGTCATCAGGCACACATTTGGCACTACGCGAAGGTCAAAGGGCGTAGCATCAAAAAGGACGAGGCAAGACAGGTGGTGCTGACCAAGGAGGAGTACCTTGCAGTAAATACGGAACATTACTATTGATTTCTTCTGAGATTAAGTTTCCTTAATTTGATCTTCTGATATATCGTTTGCTTGATGGCCTGTAGGCGATTCCAAACTGGTGCAATCGGCATCCGGATGCCTGGGAGAGGATTGTGGACATGTGGCTCAGCCAGGACTAGAAGGAGCATGATGAAGCACGCGAGCGTCGTTTGCTGATGCAAGGAGTACCACACCATCAAGGCAGCCGCAACCTCTCCGAATTCTCAGAAGCTTGGGTAAGGCAAAACCATTTCTCTAACCTAACACTCAATTCTGCAACAACTCAAACAATGTTATTGTCTTTCTCGCAGTCGGCGTCACATGGTGGCCGCCCTTGTGGTCACCTCAAGGCATATGCCTTGTCCCACTTGGGCAAGGCGACGGCCGCCACCGACTGGACCCCGGAAGTCCCTGCCGAGTCGTTCACCAACGCCAGCATTGCCCCTCGCATCTCTGCATACACAGAGATGGCAAGGTCAGTCCATGGGCCAGACTACGACCCGACCACCAAGGAGCGGCTTGATCTAGAGCTCGTGACGAGGGTGGGGCAAGGCAAGAAGCACGGGCGGTTCTGGCTTGGCGACGGTGTCCTCGACACGACCTCTGTTCCTCCACTGCACCAGATCCGAGCAGCGAGCACGAGCTCAATGCCAGCCATACGCCAGCGCCCGACCGTGGTGTCAACACTCTAGGTAAGTGTTCTCTTCCATTCCTAGTTCTTTGACTTTTACATACCTTAGCTCCGCAATCTTGAAACATTGGCGTCAAATGTTGCAGGCACAGCTGCAGGCGATGGAGGCTGAGCGAGAGCAGCAGCGGCAGAGGCTGGTAGCTTTGGAGGCCGAGTAGGAGCTCGAGCGGCAGAGGCTGGCAGCTTTAGAGGCCAAGCAGGAGCAGGATCAGCGGCAGATGGCAGAGGTGCTCTCCTACGTGCGGGGTCTTGCAATGACCCAAGGTGGAACGGTCCCACAGTTCCTGCTCGGTCAGCTGCAGGCTACACCTCCACCTCAGCTTGATTCTACTCCGGTGAGTATGACAAATGTTTTAGTTTCTCTAAATGTCAAACCTAGTGAAACCTAGTAAAACCTAGTGAAACCTAGTGCTAGTGGTGATGGTGGTGGGTGGTGGTGGCGGCGTGGTTGGTGGTGGTGGTGGCGTGGTCGTGGTGGTGGTTGCATGGTTGGTGGAGGTGGTGGCGTGGTGGTGTGGTTGTTGTTGGTGGTAGTAGTGGTGTGGTTGTGGTGGCATGGTGGTGGTGTGGTGGTGGTGGTGGTGGCGTGGTGGTGGTGGTGGTGTGCTTGTTGGTGGTGGTAGTAGTAGTGTGGTGGTGGCGTGGTGGTGGTGGTGTGGTCGTGGTGGTGGTGTCGCGTGGTTGGTGGTGGTGTGGTCGTGGTGGTAAAAAGTACATGTAGTGCTTGGTTATCTATTTATGTTGTCTAACACGTTCTGCATCTTCTTTGTTTGTGTAGCGTCAGTCGGCGGCATCGAACGACCCTAACCTTCTCCTCCTCAACTCCCCAGGATCGCACGCGGCGCCTTCTCAGCCCGGACCATCGCCGTGACCAGTTTGGCGCCTCCTATGCCTCTTGTTTATGTTGCTTGTCGAACTTTACACTTGTGGTTGTCTATGTGTCGAGATTTGTTTGTGACTTCGAACTTCGAGACTTCTATGTGATGTGGATGTGAATTATGTGATATGGATGTGGTTATTGATATGTGGATGTGCTTATTGTGATGTGGATGTCATATATATGTTTACTTGTTGACTGGAAATGCAAAAAACAAAAAAAAAAATTAAAACTGGCTGTGGCTTTGCCGAGGGCTATGGTCATGCCCTCGGCAAAGCTAGGAATTCTGGAACACACAGAATCCCAGCTTTGCCGAGCGCATGACCATAGCGCTCGGCAAAGAGGAAGCCTTTGCCGAGAGCTGAGCCATAGCTCTCGGCAAAAAAATGTCTAAAAAAATTGTCAATATTATTTGCCGAGAGCTCTTCTGACAGACGCTCGGCAAAGTTTTTTGGAAAAAAAATTCAGAAATTCTTTGCCGAGAGCTTGCCGTCAAGGCGAAAATTTTTGCCGACGGCCGGCTAACCCTCGGCAAATCCTTTGCCGAGAGCCCGAGATGCGGCTCTCGGCAAAGTAGCCTTCGCCGTGAGGTACTGTGCCGACCGGCCTTTGCCGAGAGCAACTCTTGGCAAAGCCTTTGCCGAGGGCAAAGGCTTCTTTGCCGAGCGTATCCGGCCCTCGGCAAAGAACCTCATTCCAGTTGTGAACGTAGTTTTCCTTGACAAGATGATTTCAAATAAAAAAAGTTGTCAACTACAAAGTTTCATAACTTTTCGAGATCTACAAGTTTTATTTTGGTTGTTTCTCTATCCGAGGTCGTTTACAAAATTTGAATTTCAAATTTTAGAAATTCAAACGTAATTTTCTTTGACAAGATGATTTCAAATTAAAAAGTTGTCAACTACAGAGTTTCATAACTTTCTGAGATCTACAACTTCTATTTTGATCATTTATTTATCCAACATAGTGGTAGTAACATTGTTCACAAATGTTACATATCCCTCTTATTATTTATGAAACTACGAGAGAGATATGTAAATTTTGTGAACAATGTTATTACCACTTTATCGGATGAAGAAATGACCAAAATAAAACTTGTAGATCTTGATAAGTTCTGCAACTTCTATGTTCATGATTTTTTCATCTGAAATCAATTAGTGTTCCAAAATAACGTTTGAAGTTGTCATTTTTTTAAATTCAAAATTCAAATAGATAAAACACAGTCACATGAAAAGATGGATAAAATAATAGTGGTAAGAACACAATAAATTGATAAGGCATGATTTTAGAAATTTTTAGAAAAAAAATCATCAAATTTGAAGTTAGTACGAGGGAGAACGACTAGTTACAAGTTTTAGCCAGAGATTAAAAAGAGAAATAAGAGTTCTTCAATAATTTTAAATTTTAATTTCAAACAGTATTTCAAGTAGTAAATGATCTCAACTGAAAAGGTTGTCAACTACAAAGTTTCATAACTTTTTGAGATCTACAACTTTCATTTTGATTGTTTCTCTATCCGAGGTCGTTTACAAAATTTGAATTTTAGTGCTTAATTTTTAATACTCGGCGTCTATTTGTAGGGGCGGCTCTATATTGAGCCGCCCCTACAAATCCGATTTATAGAGGCGGTTGGATGTAGAGCCGCCCCTACAAATCGGGTTATTTGTAGGGGCGGCTAATAACACCGGCCGCCCCTACAAATCTATTTGTAAGGGCGGCTCATTTGGCAACCATTTGTAGGGGCGGCTCAATATAGAGCCGCCCCTAAAAAAAGCAAGACGTTGCTAGAAACCTTTTTTCACGTAGGGTGACTAACTTTATAGAAAAGAATAACAACATCTATGACATGAAATGAGCATATTATGAAAATATATTCTATGATACATCTAATGATACTAGTTTGATATCATAAATCTTGATGTTTTTTCTTATAAATTCGGTCAAAGTTTAAAAAGTTTGCCTTAGGACAACTCCAGGAATTGATTCTTTCAGGGACAGAGGGAGTATATCATATTGGTTCAATTAATGCTATGACAAAGTGTAGGTAAAAATAAACAAGTCAAGTTGTAGCAACCACAGCTAGGTTTACTTGCCTCAAGACGATGATGCAAAAACGTGAGCTAAGAACGATTCAAAGGTGCACTACCTGTTCAAACATCATCACCTCAGAAAATAAACTCATACATTCACAAATGACACATAAATCGCTTCTACGACCTGTCCTATCATTTCCCCAAAAACAACGACCGAACAATCAATCACTAAGATAGCCAAAAACAGATTAGATATAAAACTGTCCAGATTCACGTCACTGAAAAACAGTCATATTAGAACAACCATATCTCTCAACGTACAGGGACTAGGAGGCTGATCTTGGATTCAAAAGAAAGGTATTGGAGTCCTCTACAACTTTGATATTCATCATGGAATTTAATTCGGCCTTCTACTATTTTAAATTGGGCTGCAAAGTAAACCTGCAGGCTATCAGCTAGACTGCATCGACCTCAAAATAAGGGGGTGTTTGGTTACACCTCCTAAATTTTAGTCACTGTCCCATTGAATATTTAGACACATGCATAGAGTATTAAATATAGACTATTTACGAAACTAAATGCATAGTTTACGACTAATTTGCAAGACGAATCTTTTAAGCCTAATTAGTTCATGATTTGACAATGTGATGCTACAGTAAACATGTGCTAATGATAATTAATTAGGCTTAATAGATTCGTCTCGTGGATTACCGACGGATTATGTAATTTGTTTTTTTATTTTATTAGTATCCGAACACCCCATGCGACACCCCTATTTAACATCTCCTAAACTTTAGTGACAGGATCAAACACCCCCTAAATCTTAGCTCTGGATGTATCCATCCAAATTCAGTGCCATCACTCAATGGAAAGACATTGAAATTATCTACATCTCTGTAGAACATCATCTTTTTAATTCGGTCTCTAGGAACATTTAAACTTCGATTGTGTTAAAACTGCACAGACTGAAAAGTAACAGTGCTATCTCGATGACTAGTACGACCTATTTTCTACATATTCAAGAGAAAGCCCTAAACACGATTATACTAAACAGAAACAAGGACTCGATCATGCGTAAAGGATAAATTGATCCATTATTAAACTGAATAAAAAAAATATTAAAAAATCTACATACCGCTCTCTACTTTCTCCCTGCTGCCTTGATCTGATCTCCCAGCCAACAAGAAACCTGATCTCCCTCCCCTCCACGTCTAGCAGTTTGACCTTGGCAGCGATAAAGCAGCAGGTAGGAAGACCCAGAGAACCCATTCTCCTAGGGACGATACCCATTCTCCTAGGGACTATGATGATCTTCGAGTGGACTTCATCCAACAGCACTTGTTAGGGGGACGGCGAAAAGGCTAGGTGGCGCTCCCTTCAACTTCGGATCAGCACGTTTAGGAGGGGGGGAATTGGGCTGCTAGGGTTTTTTTTGTTGTGGCGGCTGCTACACATAACAGATTAAAGGGGCTGCTGGTGTTGCCTTGGTAAAGAAGAGGTAGAAAGGCCATTAGCCACATTAAAAGGCGACAGGAGACAAAGGGTCAGACGCGAGCACTGTACCATCGCGGTTACTGTAGCGTAGGATTACTGGAGCAGGCCTCCTTTTTCTTAAATTTAGCAACCAACAGAACACTATAATCCAAACCCCAAGCATTGCATATTAGTAATCAAACGGAATCAATTTGAGCTTTCTAAAATGCAAAAATGTACTTGCTACGAAATTTATACAAATAAAAAAAACATGAACGGCTAACAAAAAAACATATCTTTTTTAGTCAATACAAATGTGATAAACAAATTTCTAGGGTGTTACATTCTACCCACCCTAGAAAGAATTTGTCCCCGAATTCATCCACTTCAAAGCAAAACTAATGAATTAGGCACATATCAACCAATACACATATTGATTAGCAACACGACGTATCTAGCAAGGAACTACTACTATATGAATAAAACAATTCAATCATGGACTGACTTCTCCATGGAACTACTATTTGACCAATAAAGCATTCAACTACAAAAACAAGCCTGAAGAACGTCTATCTAGTCCCAACTCGGAAATCCAGATCTTCCATGGACAATCGAAGCTTGAACTCAAATTCGAGGTCTCTATATGGAAATCCCCATGGCAAAGAGGTCAGAGAAAACATAAGCATGGTATTCTTAAAGAACAACAAACTAGTCTATGAAACGATGAAGTAACACCTCAGTTTAACCTTCATCTCAACAATGAACTTGGAGCAGCTATTCAGACTCGCCTCAACTTGAATAATCTAGTTGATATCTACCCTTGTTATTTTAGCTATACTTGATGCTCATGCATACACTAAAGATAAAGAGGGCCCTGAATTAGAGAATAAAATGGACCTCCGAAGGAAAATCCATAGCAAAACCTACAATAGCGCCTTCCACTACTAAGCCAAAACCACCCAGAACTTCCAATTCGAGATTAACTTAGCAAGTGAGGCATGCTTCATCAATTACCAAACCCAAAAAAAACTTCGATTGACACAACATATATCGATTCAAACTACAAACAACCATGACCTAAAGGGCAAATACAACCTTAACTTCTCCTTTCAAGTAAACCAAAAACATGAAAGAGGAAATGGCTCATCTATTGACCATGGAAAACCCCGCCACGGATCAACCCGACTTAGTCGTATACGCACCATCTAACTGCAGTTCAAGCCTTGATCATCACAAAAACAGGTCAACAATGTGGCACTGTGCCAGTTTAACTAACAATGTCAACATGACTACTACATCTGTAGCCTGTTCACCACTCCACTTGGCTAACTCCAAAACTGCACAAAATCAAAAGGTAGCCTTTAAGGCCATTAGAACAAACAGGAACATTAAAGAAAACTTGGCCTCTTAGGGATTAAGAAAACACTTTAAACATCAGCCAACACACATCATACGCAGAGTGTTAGACACCATGTCTCAAACAACAATAGCTCACTCCACAACATGCCTACAACACTACTAGAAACTTCTCTTACACTTCCATTGTGTCCTACTCTATTCACACCTCTGTGGTCAGCATAAAGATGCCATTATTCTAGTGTAGAACCCTACATCATGTGTGCCAAGCAAAAAAAATGTGGTCACCCCACTCTGTAGAAAAAGGAGCACCATGGTTCGCCACTCCGGTATCAAAAGAAATTAGCTAAAAAACATGATAAGATGCCTATCCACCCATCGCTCAACCATTCGCACCATTATGCGTATATAGACCAGTGCTCTGGCTTCTCTAGTCCTCCATGTACTCTTGCACTTGTTGATGTCCCCAAGTGTCAGCCACCATGACCAGTGCTCTGGCTTCTCTAGTCCCTCAGTCCAAGCCTCTGTGTCCATCCTTCATCACTCCTAGTGCATCGGCATGAACCCGCTTAACCTTCACCTTCGCCATCGACCGTCTCTGAGCTCCACACCTACACACCACAAGCCAAGAGACATGTTGCACCACACACTCATGCAATGGTTAGTCTACAAACTCAACCAAAACCGATCACACCTTGACTATCACTCATCATCAACCGAACCAGATGGACACATATCAACCATGTGTTCGCAATCTCCCCCTTGATGAGTGCATTGTCAACACCAACACACAACGGTAGAGCAAAAGCAAAAAAGAAAAACAGAGAACTCACCCAAATGACCAAAAGCCAAAGAAAAGCCAAAACATGGTCATTTGAACTGAGCAAAACCTGGTCCCTAAAGACATGGGCAACGGTTCGACGCAACCAAGCAAAACATAGCTAGTCCTCATGAAGAGGCAGAAGGGGCTCAACACCACTAACTAAGAAAAATAGAGAACTCAAACACTCCAAAAACACTTCTAGTCCCTCCAGAAGAGGCAAAGGCTCAACACAGATAGCGAAAGTAGCTCAAAAGCCAAAACAAGCTCAAATGCAACTCCCCCTAAACAAATGCAATCTCCCAAACGAATGCATGCTCTCAACAAGTTCTCCCCCTTGGGTATTCTTTGTGTGTAACATTCTCCCCCATGTTGGCACATGCACACATGTCAAAAACTGAAACCCCCCTCTAAATATGCTTTGAATGTACAGGGATGTAGAAAATGTAGGAGCTTCAGGGGTATATCAATTAGAACGAAAATATGCTCTAAGCGGTGCTGTCATGTGAGTATATCAACAAATCCAAGTGCTGATCATATGATACAAATTGTGACTTTTAATCATTTTTAGCAGTTTTTAAACATTTTAAGAAGTTCACTGAAATAGCACATAGCAGGTATAAGCAAGAAATCAACCAAGTGCTAACAAGTGTATACAATGTGAACTACCCCAATAAGCGGTCACACAACATGCCAAAGACGAACCTAAGACTTGTGTTTGATCAAATTTTCAAATTTTCTCAATTTTCATCTTAACAGAAGAATTAGTCAAATATGTGTGTGTGCGAGAGGTTGTTAGCACTATCTTGCTTAACTTTTCAACCGGGCAAAGCCTATGCCAGAAAGGCAATTAGAAGATTAAAGCCATGGTTTCGGTCATCCACTTCACTGCTCAAGTTCATCTCAAGTGCAATGAGAAGCAGTCCTGATATTGTGATGTGGGACAGTGCAAACCCATCTCGATCTTCTCTTCACTTAACTTTTGGATTCAAATTTTAGCACAAGATTATTAGAGTTTGTCCAAAACAGTGAATGACTCAAAACAAGAGACATAACAACCTAGCATATAGATGATAGCACTAAGGATTTCAACACATCCTACACATGCTAGATGCCAATCTCAGTGATGAACAAGATTTTCAACTTTCAATAGTTATTAATCATGTTCACAAGTTATAAAACAATCTTATCTCATCAAAACATGTGTCAAAAGAGCAAAATGAGCCTAAACTTGCCTCAGCACTATCATGTGCTACACAAAATATACCATAAAGTGCATAATTTCATTCTAACTAACATACTCATGAAGCTTAGAAATGTCCTATGTTACAAGATGAGATGAAAATATGATACAAAAACCAAATAACAAAGCTAAACTACAAAGACAAAAATCAAAACTAGTGTACAACAAACAAAACTTCCCTCCTCTGAAAAGGGAAGCAGACACCCAACTCCCCCCGCAAGTGAGCAAACAAAGCTTGGTCTAGGGGTTTGGTAAGTATATCGGCTAGCTGGTTTTGGGTGTCAATGTGGCACAAGTCTATGTCCCCTTTCTTACAATGGTCTCTCAGGAAGTGAAAGCGGACATCTATGTGTTTTGTCTTTGAGTGGAGCACAAGATTCTTAGCCAAACTAATTGCACTTGTACTATCACAAAGCAGAGGCACTCTTGCAAACTATAAGGCAAAGTCTCTCAAAGTGGCTACCATCTAGAGGAGCTGGGAGCAGCAGCTAGCAGTGGCAATGTACTTGGCTTCGGTTGTGGACTGGGAGACATTCGACTGCTGGCGGGAAGACAAAGAGACCAAGGAGGATCCCAAGAACTGATAGGTACTTTGACATGGACTTACAATCCAAATGGCAGCCAGCAAAGTCCACATCAGAATACCCACACAAAGACAGCAAAGAAGCATAATACCACAAACCAAACTCGGGGGTGAATCAGAGATACTTCATGATTCTCTTCATCGCTTAGCGATGGCAGGTGCGCGGTGAAGCTTGGAAGAGGGCGCCGAGACACACTGCAAAGTGTATGTCCGGCCTTGTAGCAGTCACGTACAATAGGGACCCGATCATGCTGTGTTACTTCTTCTGATCCACAGCCTCACCTTCTACATCTGCATCCAAGGCTGTCGTCATTGACATGAGCGTCAAAAGAGGCTTGGCCTGACCCATATCAAAATTATTCGGCACGTCCTTGGTGTATTTGCCTTGGTGCACGAACGTCCCATATCAAGTTTGCTTGATTTGCAACCCAAGGAAAAATGTCAACTCGCCCATCATGCTCATCTCGAACTCCTAGCTCATAAGCTCTACCAACTTGGCAACAAGTGCATGAAACGAGCCACCAAAAATTATATCATCCACATAACTCTGAACTAAAATGGTTCTTTGCCTTGCTTGTGGAGAAACAAAGTTTTATCAACAGAACCCATTTTAAAACCCTTTACAAGCAGAAAAAACTTCGAATGCTCATACCAGGCTCGCGGGGCTTGTTTCAAATCATACAAAGCTTTTTGAAGTTTAAAGACATGGTTTGGAAACAAGATTCTCAAAACTGAGGGGTTGCCTAACATACACCTCTTCCTCTATATACCCGTTAAAGATAGCATTTTTACATCCATTTGAAAAAGTTTAAAACTCTTTGAAGCAGCAAAGGGTAGAAGGATTTTAATGTCTTCTAAACAAGAAAGAGGGGCAAAGTTCTCCTCATAGTTTATCCCCTCTTTCTAGCAAAACCCCTAGGCTACAAACCTAGCCTTGTTTCTAACCACCATCCATCCTCACACTGTTTTTTTTAAAACCCATTTGGTTCCTATGGGGTGGCAGTCTTGTGGAGGTGGTGCCAAAACCCAAACCTGGTTTCTTTCAAAGTTTTCAAGCTCCTCATGCATGGCATTAACCTAGTTTGGATCAAAAAGTGCATTTCCAACATCTCGGGGCTCAAAAGAAGCAACAAATGCAGAATGAGCAAAGTGGGAGATCTGATGTGACCTGGATTGTGTAGTCCGCTCATTAAGCTCACCAATCATCTATTGAGGTGGATGATAGTATTGAATGTGTCGTGGCACCTCTCTAGCTGAAATCACCTCCCCCTCAACAGCAGTTGATCTCCTCTAGGCTCAGCTAGCAACGGCTGAAGAAGTAGCTCGACCGGTCCCCAAGTAGTGGAAGTAGAGGGGTTAGGGCCATTAGTCAAAGTTGTGGAAGTAGGCTCAATAGGGGCAGCCAGTGGAGTGGGCTTGGGATCAACCCAATCGGCATCTTCTTGCACCTCCACGAAAATGCTCTCTCCCATCTCCTTATCACCAGCACACTCAAAGACAGGTGTTGTACAAGGCATTGTTTCATTAAATGTGACCTCACAGGTCTACACAATGTGGTTAGTTTTTAGGTTAAGTACACGATAAGCACGAGAATGTAATGCATAACCTAGAAAATACCGTCTGAAGACTGTGACTCAAACTTGTCCAGCTTACCCTCTTTGAGCACAAAGCACTTGCAGCCGAAGACTCAAAAATGGCTTACCTTGGGTGGTCATCCAAACTGTGACTCATAAGAGGTTTTGTTCAAAAATGCCCTAAGAAAAATGTGGTTGAAAAGATGGCAAGCAGTGTTGATTGCATCGGCCAAAAAATTCCTAGGACATCGAGCATCATCCTAGCCATCTCCTAGTAAATTGTCCTAGCCATCGTCCTAGCCATCGAGCAACTTCCTAGTAAATTCTGAAGGATACCAGTGTTGAGTCATTTGCCTTTGAAAAGTGTTAGGAAACACACCATACATCACATGTCCCCTTTAAGGGTAGCGATCACCACAAAAGGGAAAATGTGGTCTGCTAGAGCCATGGGACACAAAGCCACTGCCATGGGATCCATAGTCATGTTGACCACTACCGGAACCCCTCTGGGCATGACCACCATGTGGTCTCACAACATGAGGCCTATCACCTTGAGGCATTGCACCTCTTATCCTAGTAGTGTGATGGGGACAAGGGTTCTCGATCTTCCGATAGGTTCATGATAACTATCGTTTTGGTGGAACGCGACACACCGATCCAGCTTTAGATCAAAAGATCCAAACCCTGCAACCTTAGCACCACGAATCCTCTGGTTATCAACCATGTCACTAATCCGGTTGACCTCGCTAAGAAGGCTAATCCCTACCTGCGAAATGAGGAACACAAGCAAGAACTTGAAAGTACATAGCTCAATTAAAGTGACAACTGTAGATGTATGATTAAGATCACGAAGGTGGGATTCCACAACCGAAAACAACCACTTGATGGGGACGTGGGTTCCCAATCTTCTGACAGGTCCACGATAACTATCGTTTTGGTGGAATGCGACACACCAATCTGACTTCAGGTCAAAAGCCCTGAACCCCACAACCTTAGCACCATGAATTCTCTGGTTATCAACCGTGTCACTAATCTAGTTGACCTCGCCAAGAAGGCTAATCCCTGCCTATCAAACAAAGAACACAAGCAAGAACTGGAAAGTACGCAGCTCAATTAATGTGACACTGTATATGTATGATTAAGATCATCAAGGTGGGGTTCCACAATCGAAAATGGCGATTGTTCGAAAATAGATTGTTCTAAAGCAAAACCCAAACACTAACTTGGGGCGAAGACCAACAAATATATAGTCCAAGGGTCATCACATCCCCTGGACGCACCCCCAAATGGGCTCTAAGATGATACAAGGCCCAACGGTCTAAAAGACTTAGTTGCAGCACCTAAACAGATTCTGGACGCTGACTTGTTTTGATGATTTCCATTGACTCCGATAGAATTTGGACATCCAACCAAAGCCATTAGTTAGCTTATCAAATTATCTTTCCATCCATATGTGATTGTCGACAACAGAGTCCGGTTGCATCCTAGGCATCCGTTTTAGTGCAGACTGGTCCTGAAGTCCGAGGCAGACTCGAACTCGAGTTGGACTGGGCCTCCGGCATGTGTTGGGCGTCCTTGCTGGTCCTCTATGCCTTCACTCCTTTATCAAAGTACTTTATGTCCCTCTCCAATGTTCCTAAGCATGATAACATCACTAGGTAGCAATCTATCCTCAAAACTATGAAATGGATCACTTAAGAACGAGCTCACCTCTAAATTTAATTGTTGCAATCGAGCTCTAGTCATTGGACCTTGCATAATGGTTGGAGGATCAGCGGGTGCATCTGAAGGAGTGATGTCCTCATCACAATGTGCCTCTGAACAAGAGGTACATGTATGCCATGGGGCGGGCAGTACATGTTCCAGTTGTTCAACTCATAATCACGCCGCTCATCTCTCTTCCTCCAAAAGCAAAACTCAGCAAGTTGATCATTTCTTTGGCAATACTCACAGTGATACCTCACCTCTATCTTGGGTGGATGTTGGTTCACTCTTGTGGGTAGGGTTCACTATTGGTGGCTTTTGGGCTCTAGGAAGGGGATACTCCGAGATAGCAGGGAGTGTGTCAAGTGGATTCCTAAGATGGTTAGGTTTTGAAATCCACAACTGCTTTTGAGGTGGAGCTTTTGGAGGATCCTCAAACACTCCACATCCTTGGTGGTAGGCACATGGGCTTAGGCGGAGTGATTTTGGTCAATTTGGGAGTAGTGGTAGGTTTCTCATGAGGTTTTAGGCCACTACACTCAGCAGCCTTGCCATAGAGATTATCACCCTTCCCACCTATCACAAATCCTACTGCCGCGCTATTTTTTTGGAACAGAAAAAATTTGAGGATGGAATTGATGGGATTTGAAACTCCAACTTGCGGCCTCGCGTGTAGCACCCCCTAACCAATCCATCCCAAAGTCATTTCAGATTAAATAGATGATATTTTCCTTTAGTATTGCATTTTCTAGATATTGTTGATCTCATCGAGATATAGAACACCTGGTCGTTTCTCCATCCAAGGTACTTTGGACAATTAAAAAAATTGTAATTCAAAATATTATACTTGGAGTTGAGCTTGTCATATTAAAATTCAAATCATAAATTGTGATGATTGTATGTTAGCATGTCATGACAAATCGCAGCTCATTGTAATATGTAAATCCTTTTGTTTACGACGACTGCTTCTAGATCTTAGTGACGGACACATAATTTTCATCGTAAAGTCATACTCCCACCACATAACGTCGTAAAACAGAATGACTTAGCGACAAATTTAGCTGTTGTCATGGGGAAATCGTCGTAGAAGGTCATATTTCTTGTAGTGACACTGGCACACCACAAGCCAAGAGACATGTTCCACCACACACACTCACACAATGGTTAGTTCCCAAACTCAAGCAAAGCTGATCACACCTTGACAATCACACATCATCAACCCAACCACATGGGCACATATTAACCATGTGTTCGCATCTTCATCCTATCCGAAAACTATGGAAATAAAGATAAGAACGCGAGCTGCATGCTTCATATGAATGGTGTGGGTAAGAAATCCTCAGATCGGGAAACTTGCATACTTTCACGTTAACTAGATCAACAAACACAATGAAACCACTAAAAAAATTATGAGCACCGTACCTTGGTAATTTTTCTTAAGTACTAAATTGTCTTTAGTTTTCAATATTGGCATTTTCAAACAGATGGGTACACTGTAAATCATTGGTCAGGTAAATAGTTAAAGAAACAATCTAATTTGAAGATTACTCTCCAATAGGTAAAAGTTATCCTTCGATGGGTTGTACCTTTTGGAAATCTTGTGTGCTCTACCATAGTCAAGAGAAGGATAGTTAGGTTTGGGTTGGTGCATCACACTACAACAAAAACAATTTTCAGAAGAGTGCCAGCTTACCAACCGCCAATATAACTGCCCATTTTTACACGCAGTTCACACACCAAAAGTCCTTACAGCGTTATATTCTGCATTAAAAATCTAGTAGCACACAAGGCCTTGAAAATTTCAGGTGACAATTTCGTATGCCGTGCAGATGTGCATCATGGGTCCACCCTATCTCTCACCTTCCTCTCTAACACTCGCATATTTCTCTCACCTAATTATCTACATAGACCTCACTTTCACTCAGCCTTATCTCTTCCACCCGCCTCGTTTTCCCTGGCTCTCATAGAACTAGCTGCAGGCAGTGCCATTCTCGAGAGGCACACCATGGGAGTATCCAGCATAGAGAGTGGCGCGTGGATCCAGGAGGGGTCCTTGGCAGGCACACCTGTGCATGAGGCAGAGAATGAGGCCAGGTGAAAGGATCATGCAAGGCCTAGAGGGGCATAAACATGCCCATAAAAACTTATTCAATTCGATGCAATGGATTAGCAGTATGCGGAGCTTCCATGGCTTCCTGCAGAATTTCCACATTCAAGAAGTTCCGGACAAATCCACAGAATTTCCATGCGTCATCCTAGCTAAAAACTACAACTGCTAAGTTGAACATAGTTGAAAATTAAATCAAGTTAAATACCAAGATTTCGGTAATATGAGCTCTCCTTAGCACCATAGTGCTGCATGCAACTAAAAGAAACTATACAAGTAGATCAGGTGTAAACCCTATAAATTAAGATCAAACATGATAGAGATCACCAAATCAACAACCATAACAGGCAAGATACAAGAATTGGCCCAAGGTTTAGCGAGGCCATCAAGATTTGCATACGTCCATGTTGTCAAGGAAGACACAAAGGGTTTGGGTCTCTTCCAAGCCAATTCTTTTCTCAAGAAAATCAGAAAGCTCCAGTTTGAAGGAAGGGCAATACAAACTTTCTGGTTCTCAACCACAACTGTTGGGAACTCCCAAGCAACCTCTAACCATCTAGGAGCCCAAGCTCCATGAGTAACAAAAACAAACCAACAGCTAGGAGGTGAACCAAGTGCTCTAGGGATGGGTTTCTTTCTCACAAGCTCTCTAACTCACTTCAAGTCCCAATCTCTTAAGGGATTTCATCAAAAACACAAGTGGAGAGGTTGGGGAGCCTTTAATGGTGAGACTTGTCCATGTGCTAGTGAAGAGTAATGACAGAGATTACCCTAGAGAAGAAGGGGGGAGGGTATTTGTACCCCTCCCCTTTTCAAATAGTCAACTGTTCTAGTGTAGAAGTTCCACACTCGAACGTGAAACTTCCGTATATAACGCAGAACTTCCGTGCTCAGGTATGGACATTTCGCGTAGGCTAGAACATAATATGAATGAATGTATTTATCATTGGTTTGGCTTAGGGCTTAGCCGCTTGTTTTATTGGGTTTGAGCATTTGGTTCTAGCTCCTTAACTTACCAAATTTATATTGCCTTCAAAAAAAAACTTACCAAATTTATATCCCCTTGAAAGTACAATTTTTCCAAATACTAAATTCAAAATAAAAAAATAAATGTAAGCCTTCATTTATCCATGAGCTACATTCTTGAATTTGATGGGGTCTCCGTGTGTTGTCATGCACCCACTAACAATTACAACCAGTCCGCATCTCACAAATAACATTATAACCATAATTGCATTGTCATAAATGCACCGAAATGCTCTTTGACCAAGCTATGTGCCCCTATCTCTATAGAGGCGGCTCTACAAATGCCCCTATCTCTAGAGGCGGCTCTCAGGCACCTCTACAAATGGGTTTCTAGAGGCGACTAGATCTAGAACCGTCTCTCAAAATTGATTTGGTACAGGCTGCTAGATCTATAGTGGTCCCTAAAGATAGCTAGGCAGTCACTTCTCTAAATCGCTTATTTCTAGCAACCTAAGCTTAGAGGTGGTTGGTCCAGCAGCAGCCGCCTCTAATAATCATCTTGGTGGTAGTGTATATCTTTCTTTTTCTTGCGAAGAAGCCCACTTATATATCTATTTAATAGAAAATGGTCTCATGATCCACAATATATTATGACTACACGACTAGTGCTAGACTTGTACGAGTTCTAAACCATGCAACTCATAACAAAACACACGCCTAAATTACGGAATTTCAACTTGGTATGAGATACGAGAAGTTATCACATTTAAGTGTTGTTGTTAAATTGACTCAGAAATATGTGTTAATGTATGAGATGCCTTACAAAGTGGAACAAATATGTATATGACTTGTTTTCTCAATATATCTCATCAAGTGTCAAGCGGACCTGTTGTTGGTCATGGGACAATTATTAGTAGGATTTTAAATGACCAGTCTAGATTAGTAATGTTTACGTTTTTCATCTAAAATGAATGAGTCTTGCTTGTCCTATGTGTAGGTATTTAATCGTTATTGATGATTTATGGGATATTCCATCATGGAAAAAAATTAAACGTGCTTTGAGAGATGATGGCTGTGGAAGTAGAATAATCACGACGTCTCGGTATTCTCATGTTGCACGAGGGAGTGGCGAAGTTTGCGAGCTAGAACCACTTTCTAGTGATGACTCCAAGAAACTATTCAATGCCGAAATTTTGAGTCATAAAGGCACCTGCAATTTTGGTCAGCCGGAGGAGGAATCTACTAAATATATTTTGGAGAAATGTGGTGGTGTACCATTAGCTATAATCACAATCGCAAGTTTATTGTCTGCCAAAGAAGCGAAGGATTGGCCTAAGGTGTATAACTCCATTGGGTTTGGGAACGAACGTAATACAGACATTGACAACACAAGAAAGATATTATTGTACAGCTTCTATGACCTTCCTTCGCATCTAAAGACTTGCTTATTGCATTTAAGCACATTTCCAGAAGACCGTGAGATTGAGAAAAACACATTGGTATGGCGGTGGGTAGCCGAAGGTTTTGTGCATGCTCCGGAAAAAACACTATTTGAGGTTGGGGAGACGTACTTCAATGAGCTTGTTAATAGAAGCTTGCTCCAGCCAGTAGAAGGTACTGCTTACACCATACATGTTTGTCGTATTCACGACATGGTGCTTGATATGATTTGTTCTGTGGTAAAAGATTACAACTTTGTTAGCACTATATTGGACAGCGATGAGCAGCATTCATCTTCTTATCATAGTAATACTCGTAGACTGTCCGTCCGAAAAAAAATTGTGAAGCAGGGTGACCTGGGCAATACATGCAGAGAAAAAGTGAGGTCATTTAATGCTACCCCTGGGTGCCGTCTCTCTGATCTGATGTCATCACTCCCAAGTTATGAAGCTCTGCGTGTCCTATCTATAGATTACTGTTTGTTAATTGGAGACAAGCCTCACGAGAATCTTGCGGGTTTACATCACTTAAGATACCTTGGACTGTCTGGAACAAATATTGGTGAGCTGCCGGTGGAGCTGGGGAAGCTCAGGTTTTTGCTGACACTGGACTTGAGAGGCACCGCGGTGAAGGCACTGCCACAGAGTGTTACTTTGCTAATACGACTCAAGTGCTTGCTATCAGAGGGCAGCGAAATGAGATTACCAGAAGGGATGGGAAACCTAACATCCTTGGAAGAGCTGCGGTTGGACAATGTTTTCGATTCCCCCTACTTTGTTACAGTTACAGAGTTGGGCAAGCTGACAGAGCTAAGGAAGCTCCGTATTGGCACGTTTAAGTTCCGTCATAACTTGAACAAAGCCTTAGTGGAGTCTCTAAGCCGATTGGAGAAAATTGAAGAACTGGAGCTTTGTGATGATGGAAGGTGCAAAATGCCCAACTGGGAGGGTTTTACGCCCTCTCGGGAACTGCGCCATCTTCGCCTACATAACATCCGTTATTCCCGTGGACTGCCAGCGTGGATACACCCCGACTTTCTTCCGAGGCTATCCCATCTAAACGTGTCCATCAAGTCTGCAGAGGCGAAGGATCTAGACATTCTTGGGAACTTCCCAGAGCTCGGATCTCTCTGTCTGTTCATAGCTGGGCAAAGTATCTTCTTCCCTGATGCCATTGCCGCTGGTAAATTCCCCAAATTGCAGTACCACTACATGTTTTCCCCACTCAAGTATCAACCCGGAGCTATGCCGTGCCTTCAATCTGTTGCGTTTCACGTTGACGTCAAGGCCTTCAGGGATGCTAAAATGGGAATCAACTTGGATAGCTTGGAGTACCTCCCTTTGCTTGTGAGAGTCCATGCTACAATTATCCGTTGGGACGTAACGGTGCAAGAAGCGGAGGCGGCAGAGACAGCGGTGAGGCGCGCTGTCAACAAACATCTCAACTGTCCCATGCTTGTCCTCGAACATATGGGTTCCTGTACAGACGGATTTGAGGTCCACTACTCTGCCCTGCCAGTCAGATCAAGGCTGGCTAGTTTTCCTTTATTTTCATGTTCCTTACTAATAATAATAATCCTATAATGCTCTTTCCTTGACATTGTTTTGTCGCAGTTATACATCAGCACGCACTCCAATTTGGTGAATGCAATAACGTCTAAGCTGCGATCCCGTATCATCCCAGCACAAGGACAGGCAGAGGAATCAGATTCTGAACAGATAGACCCCACAGATGAAGAGGTGGTATTAACTACTCTTTCTGCTCATCAGAGGCTCACAAGCACAACAACCAGCTCTGCTTCTTTTTATGTCTACATAAGCTACTACTGTCGTGCCCATCAGATGCACTCCCCTAATCCTAGCCAATGCCCTTTCCTGGTCATTGTTTATCGCAGGTCATCAACCGCAACTCCAGTTTCGAGGAGCCACTACTGTCTATATTTGAATCCGTTTTTGACGAAATACCAAACCAACGCAGACAAAGAGAGGCAGAGGAATCGGATTCTGCGCAGATAGACTCCACAGATCAAGAGGTATTAACTAGTCTACTCTTTGCGTTCATCACAAGCACAACAACCAGCTCTGTTTCTTTATGTCTATACTTGTCCTCGAACGCATTGTTTCCTACCTTACTATTACTAATTAAAGGTAGGAATTCTCACAATAATAAGAAATATCCTGATTTTAACCTGATAGACTCTAATCATCATCCCTAATAATATCGGATCTATTATAATTTGAAAAAAAAAAAATCCAGCTCTGCCATTGTGAAAAATACTAATTTTGCATCTAAATTACACATCTCTATTATTATAAAAAATAATTCAAAATAACACCCTAAATTTGTATATAAATTACCCACCTCTCCTATTATGAAAAACAATTCAAAATAATTCCCTAAATTTGCATCCAAGTTATCAAAATTTACCATTATTAAAGATAACTCAAAATGACCCCTAGCATTGCTTCTAAATTACCCACCATTGCCAGTATGAAGATATTTCAAAAGAACCCTCTACCTTTGTATCTAAGTTACCCACATGCACCATTATGAAAGATAATTTAAAATACCCCCCGCAATTATTTTATAAACTACCCACCTCGGTCATTATGGAGGATAATGCAAAATAACTCCTAAGTTCACATTCAATCTACCCATATATGCCATTACGAAAGATAATAAAAAGTAACACCTTTATATTTGTACCTATATGCGCTATTGTAAAAAACAAACAAAACTACACGTAAATACTAATATATACTAGAAAACATAATTTAAAATATCCATAAAGTACACTATATATTTTTTAAATTATACACTTTTTTTACTAAACATGAGGGGCAAGAAGTGGAGGCTTCCTGTACAGACGAATTTGTCCTCGAACATCTGGGTTCCTGCCAGTCAGATCAAGGCTGGCTAGTTTTCCTTTATTTTCATGTTCCTTACTAATAATAATAATCCTATAATGCTCTTTCCTTGACATTGTTTTGTCGCAGTTATACAGCTGGTGCTCCAATTATGTGAATGCAATATTGTCTAAGATGCGATCTAGTGTCATCGAAGCACAACGACAGGCAGAGGAATCAGATTCTGAACAGATAGACCCCACAGATGAAGAGGTGGTATTAACTACTCTTTCTGCTTATCAGAGGCTCACAAGCACAACAACAAGCTCTGCTTCTTTTTATGTCTACATAAGCTACTACTGTCGTGCCCATCAGATGCACTCCCCTAATCCTAGCCAATGCCCTTTCCTGGTCATTGTTTATCGCAGGTCATCAACCGCAACTCCAGTTTCGAGGAGCCACTACTGTCTATATTTGAATCCGTTTTTGACGAAATACCAAACCAACGCAGACAAAGAGAGGCAGAGGAATCGGATTCTGCGCAGATAGACTCCACAGATCAAGAGGTATTAACTAGTCTACTCTTTGCGTTCATCACAAGCACAACAACCAGCTCTGTTTCTTTATGTCTATACTTGTCCTCGAACGCATTGTTTCCTACCTTACTATTACTAATTAAAGGTAGGAATTCTCACAATAATAAGAAATATCCTGATTTTAACCTGATAGACTCTAATCATCATCCCTAATAATATCGGATCTATTATAATTTGAAAAAAAAAAAAATCCAGCTCTGCCATTGTGAAAAATACTAATTTTGCATCTAAATTACACATCTCTATTATTATAAAAAATAATTCAAAATAACACCCTAAATTTGTATATAAATTACCCACCTCTCCTATTATGAAAAACAATTCAAAATAATTCCCTAAATTTGCATCCAAGTTATCAAAATTTACCATTATTAAAGATAACTCAAAATGACCCCTAGCATTGCTTCTAAATTACCCACCATTGCCAGTATGAAGATATTTCAAAAGAACCCTCTACCTTTGTATCTAAGTTACCCACATGCACCATTATGAAAGATAATTTAAAATACCCCCCGCAATTATTTTATAAACTACCCACCTCGGTCATTATGGAGGATAATGCAAAATAACTCCTAAGTTCACATTCAATCTACCCATATATGCCATTACGAAAGATAATAAAAAGTAACACCTTTATATTTGTACCTATATGCGCTATTGTAAAAAACAAACAAAACTACACGTAAATACTAATATATACTAGAAAACATAATTTAAAATATCCATAAAGTACACTATATATTTTTTAAATTATACACTTTTTTTACTAAACATGAGGGGCAAGAAGTGGAGGCTTCCTGTACAGACGAATTTGTCCTCGAACATCTGGGTTCCTGCCAGTCAGATCAAGGCTGGCTAGTTTTCCTTTATTTTCATGTTCCTTACTAATAATAATAATCCTATAATGCTCTTTCCTTGACATTGTTTTGTCGCAGTTATACAGCTGGTGCTCCAATTATGTGAATGCAATATTGTCTAAGATGCGATCTAGTGTCATCGAAGCACAACGACAGGCAGAGGAATCAGATTCTGAACAGATAGACCCCACAGATGAAGAGGTGGTATTAACTACTCTTTCTGCTTATCAGAGGCTCACAAGCACAACAACAAGCTCTGCTTCTTTTTATGTCTACATAAGCTACTACTGTCGTGCCCATCAGATGCACTCCCCTAATCCTAGCCAATGCCCTTTCCTGGTCATTGTTTATCGCAGGTCATCAACCGCAACTCCAGTTTCGAGGAGCCACTACTGTCTATATTTGAATCCGTTTTTGACGAAATACCAAACCAACGCAGACAAAGAGAGGCAGAGGAATCGGATTCTGCGCAGATAGACTCCACAGATCAAGAGGTATTAACTAGTCTACTCTTTGCGTTCATCACAAGCACAACAACCAGCTCTGTTTCTTTATGTCTATACTTGTCCTCGAACGCATTGTTTCCTACCTTACTATTACTAATTAAAGGTAGGAATTCTCACAATAATAAGAAATATCCTGATTTTAACCTGATAGACTCTAATCATCATCCCTAATAATATCGGATCTATTATAATTTGAAAAAAAAAATATCCAGCTCTGCCATTGTGAAAAATACTAATTTTGCATCTAAATTACACATCTCTATTATTATAAAAAATAATTCAAAATAACACCCTAAATTTGTATATAAATTACCCACCTCTCCTATTATGAAAAACAATTCAAAATAATTCCCTAAATTTGCATCCAAGTTATCAAAATTTACCATTATTAAAGATAACTCAAAATGACCCCTAGCATTGCTTCTAAATTACCCACCATTGCCAGTATGAAGATATTTCAAAAGAACCCTCTACCTTTGTATCTAAGTTACCCACATGCACCATTATGAAAGATAATTTAAAATACCCCCCGCAATTATTTTATAAACTACCCACCTCGGTCATTATGGAGGATAATGCAAAATAACTCCTAAGTTCACATTCAATCTACCCATATATGCCATTACGAAAGATAATAAAAAGTAACACCTTTATATTTGTACCTATATGCGCTATTGTAAAAAACAAACAAAACTACACGTAAATACTAATATATACTAGAAAACATAATTTAAAATATCCATAAAGTACACTATATATTTTTTAAATTATACACTTTTTTTACTAAACATGAGGGGCAAGAAGTGGAGGCTTCCTGTACAGACGAATTTGTCCTCGAACATCTGGGTTCCTGCCAGTCAGATCAAGGCTGGCTAGTTTTCCTTTATTTTCATGTTCCTTACTAATAATAATAATCCTATAATGCTCTTTCCTTGACATTGTTTTGTCGCAGTTATACAGCTGGTGCTCCAATTATGTGAATGCAATATTGTCTAAGATGCGATCTAGTGTCATCGAAGCACAACGACAGGCAGAGGAATCAGATTCTGAACAGATAGACCCCACAGATGAAGAGGTGGTATTAACTACTCTTTCTGCTTATCAGAGGCTCACAAGCACAACAACAAGCTCTGCTTCTTTTTATGTCTACATAAGCTACTACTGTCGTGCCCATCAGATGCACTCCCCTAATCCTAGCCAATGCCCTTTCCTGGTCATTGTTTATCGCAGGTCATCAACCGCGACTCCCGTTTCAAGGAGCCACTACTGTCTATATTTGAATCCGTTTTTGACGAAATACCAAACCAACGCAGACAAAGAGAGGCAGAGGAATCGGATTCTGCGCAGATAGACTCCACAGATCAAGAGGTATTAACTAGTCTACTCTTTGCGTTCATCACAAGCACAACAACCAGCTCTGTTTCTTTATGTCTATACTTGTCAAGGGCGAGGTGATCTAGGGTAGGCGGCCCTCGACTACGGAGTTCGTAGTCTACAGCCGTGTCTTCCAGTCGCGGAGGTTTTACCCCTCACAGTCGCCTGGGCTTAGTTGGAGAAGAGAGAGAGAGATTAGATTGGAATAATTCTTGCTTACCCTGTTGAGTGCCGGATTACAGGAATATATGGCCGATGGCCCAAACCAACTAGAGCTAATTGCTCCTAAAATTATGGAACTGAAAAATGGAAACTATCATATCCTTCCTCCTAGCCACGCGCGTCTGGCTCGCCATGCTCCTCCCTGGACGCGCTCGCCGCGCGTTCCGCTGCACGGCGTACGTCGCGGGCCCGCCTACGCCGATGGTAAGTGCGTCCCCACATGACATCTCCCCTCCCGTCGAGGCTCAGCTCGTCCTCGACCTGGAATGCGGGGTACTTGGCGCGGAACGTCTCAACGTCTTCCCAAGTTGACGAGGCCGGCGACTCGTCCTTCCACTGAATCAAAACTTGGGGCACTCCACGGGCCAGCCGGTAACGCGTCGCGCGTTCAGGCTCGGGGGCGACCGCGCCATGGTGCACGGGTGGTAGTGGTGGGGGTGTCTCCGGCGGCTGGCCCTGGAACTTCTTGAGGAGGCCCACATGGAACACATCGTGAAGGCGAGCTCGGGGCGGCAGGGCAAGGCGAACGGCGACCTCGTTGATCAGCTTGGTGACGCGGTAGGGGCCGAAGTAGCGCGGCTTGAGCTTCCCAGTTGTAGCCTGAGGCAGGGACGCCGCCGCGCGCTGCCGAAGACGGAGGAGGGCCCAGTCGCCCACCTGGTAAGCCACATGATGGTGGCCCGCGTCGTAGTGGCGCTTCTGGAGTGCTTGTGCCTGCTCTAGGCGGTAGCGGATGTCGGCGAGGAACTCTTCACGTTCCTCCATGGTCCGGGCGACGGCAGCCACCCTAGTCTCGCCGGGCTCATATGACCGAATGGACAGCGGGTCTCGGCCATAGACGACGCGGAACGGCGTGTCGCGGAGGGACGTCTGGTAAGTGGTGTTGAAGACGAATTCGGCCCACGGCAGCCAACGCAGCCATTGTCGAGGTCGATCACCTGTGAGGCACCTCAAATACATGATGATGACGCGGTTAGCAGACTCGGACTGACCATCCGATTGAGGGTGGAAGGCGGTGGTCATGTGCAGCTTCGTGCCCATCAAGCGCATAAGCTCGCGCCAGAACGTGGACGTGAAGGTAGGGTCGCGATCCGACACCATCGACTGAGGCATGCCGTGCAGGCGTACAATGTCGGTGAAGAACGCCTGGGCGACAGACTCGGCGGAGTATGGGTGCGCCAAGGGAATGAAGTGACAGTACTTGCTGAACCGGTCCACCACCATGAGAATGACGGACTTGCCGTGCACTCGGGGCAACGCTTCGACGAAATCCAGGGCGATGTCGGTCCAGACGCCCTGTGGCACGGGAAGAGGAAGAAGCAGTCCCGCCGGGTGCAAATGCTCGGACTTGTACCGTTGGCAGATGACGCACACACGAACGAGCTCCTGCACCAACTGTTTCATGTTAGGGAAGTGGAAGTCGCGGCGCAGCCGATGGAGAGTGCGCTGGACGCCTTCATGCCCGTCCTCGTGCACCGCCTTCATGATCTCCTGAACAAGCGGCGAGGCTGGAGGAATGTAGAGCCGTCCGTTGTACTGCACCATGCCGTCGCCCAGGGACCAGGGCGCGCCGCAGACACCGCCAGAGATCTCCTCTCGGAGCGTGACGAGGGCCGGGTCCGCGTCCTGGGCGTCGCGAAGGCGCGTGACGAAGTCGAAGCGAGGAGCTGGCAGTGCCAGAATGGCCCCATCCTCCGTGTCGCGGCGTGACAGGGCGTCGGCCACCGCGTTCGCCACGCCCGGCTTGTACTCCACAGAGAAATCAAAACCGAGCAGTTTCCCCACCCAATGATGTTGGGGAATCGTCGCAAGCCGCTGATCCAACAAGTATTTGAGACTATAGTGATCCGTCTTCACGAGAAAGCGGCGCCCCCACAGATAGGGCCTCCAGTGGCGCACGGCGTGGACGAGGCCGATTAGCTCCCGCTCATAGGCGGCGAGGGCGCGATGGCGTGGCGCGACCGGCCTGCTGAAGAAGGCGATCGGGTGGCCTTCCTGGATGAGGACCGCGCCGAACCCGTGGGAGGAAGCGTCGCACTCGACAGCGAACGGTTTAGCGAAGTCTGGCATGGCGAGGATGGGCGCCGAGGTGACCGCCGACTTGAGGGCGTCGAACGTCGCGGCCGCTGCGTCGTTCCAGGAGAACCCTTCTTTTTTGAGGAGGGCTGTCAGCGGAGCGGCGACGGTGCCATAGTTGTGGATGAATTTGCGGTAGTAGCCCGCCAGACCGAGGAAGCCGCGTACCGCCCGTGCGGAGCGAGGGACAGGCCAGTCGCGGATGGCCTGCACCATTGCCGGGTCCATGGCGACCCCTGTCTCGGAGATCACGTGGCCGAGGTAGGAGACAGAGGGCTCTCCGAAAGCACACTTGCTGCGCTTGGTGAAGAGCTGGTGTCGCCGGAGCTCAGAGAGCACGACGCGGAGGTGTCGAAGATGATCCGCCCACGTACGGCTGTATATAAGAATGTCATCGAAGAAAACAAGGACGAAACGACGTAAGAACGGCCGGAGGACATCGTTCATGAGCGCCTGGAACGTCGCCGGGGCGTTGCACAGCCCGAACGGCATCACCAGGAACTCGTAGAGCCCGTCGTGAGTCCGAAACGGCGTCTTGTGGACGTCGGAGGGCCGCATCCGGACCTGATGGTACCCTGACCGTAGTTCGAGCTTGGTGAAGAAACGGGCGTCGTGGAGCTCGTCGAGCAGCTCGTCGACGACGGGGATCGAGAACGCGTCCTTGACCGTGAGCGCGTTCAGAGCCCGGTAGTCAACGCAGAAACGCCATGTGCCATCCGCTTTCTTGACGAGGAGGACCGGCGAGGAGAAGGCCGAGTCGCTGCGTCGGACGATGCCTTGGTCGATCATGGCGGCGCACTGCCGCTCCAATTCATCCTTGTGGGCCGCTGGGTACCGGTAGGGGCGAACCGCGACCGGTTGCGCGCCTGGCTTGAGGACGATACTGTGGTCGCGGGCGCACGCGGGTGGAAGGCCCCGCGGTTCAGAGAAGACGTCGGCGAAGCCTGCCAGCAACTCGTCGAGGAGCGGCGCGCTGGCAGTAGTAGCGCAGGCCTCCGGTGCGCCGGCCGAAGGAGCGCCCGCCCAACAGACTGCGCGGCCCTTGTGCTGGAACGACACCGTGCCGGTGGTGAAGTCCCACACAAGCCGCCCAAGAGTGGCCATCCACCGAGTCCCCAGGACCACGTCATACCCTGCAAGTGGCATGACAAACAGGTCGACGCAGAAATCAACGCCGTCGATGGTGAGTGGCGCTTGGCGGAGCACGCCGGGGCAGGGAACCTTCTCGCCGTTTGCCACGGTCGCCGTGAGCCGCGGGCGCGGCTGGACGGGGAGCCCAGTGCGGCCGGTCGCGGCTTCGGCGATGAAGCTGTGGGTGGGATCCCGTATCCAAGAGAGCGACGAGGGTGATCCCGCCCAAGACGACCACGACCTGCACAGTGTTTCCCATGGCCACGCCGGTGACCGCGTGGAGAGAAAAAATCGGGGACTCCGTCTCCGGCGCGTCGTCACGCTCAGCGGTAGCGCCGTCGTCGTCGTCGACCACGCTGTCCAGGAGGAAGAGGCGCTTGCAGACGCGGTTGTGGCCCCGACCGTATTTCTCGTCGCAGTTGTAGCATAGGCCGAGGCGGCGGCGTTCCTCCTGTTCGGCTTGTGTCAGGCGCTTGACCGGCCTGCCTTCCACAGTGACCGTCGGCGCGGCAGGCTTCGTGGCCGGCTGGGGCGCCGGAAGAGCGCGCTGGTGTGGCGCAGGCAGGATACCCTGAGCCGGAGGCTTCGTCTGCGCGACAGAGTACTGCTCCATGAGCTCCATCTAGCGGGCGAGGCTCATGGCGGCGGCCAGGGATTGCGGATTCTGGACCTGCACGGCCATACTGAGCGGAGGCAGGAGCCCGCCCGTCAATAGCTGCACCCGCTGCGCGTCGTCGAGGTGGCCGACGCTGGGAAGTAGGGCCTGGAAACGGTCCTGGTATTCCTCCACCGTTCCCGTGCGGCGGTAGGACGCGAGCTCAAAGAGTGGCGCGGATCGGAGTGGGGGACCGTAGCGCAGATTGATTAGCACCTTGAAGCGAGGCCAGGAAGGGGTGCCCTCGTCCTGTTGGACTTGCATGTACCAGAGTTGCGCCCCGTCCTCGAGATTGTATGACGCCATCCACACCTTCTCCTCCGGCATGATCCGCTGCTGAAGGAAGAACGACTCGCATCTATTGATGAAAACGAGCGGGTCGGTCTTGCCATCATACCGCGGAAAATCGGGGCGCCAATGCTTCGGTGGCCGATCCTGGTGGTGCTCGCCGGAACTCGGTTTAGGGCCTGACGAGGATGAGCTGGCGGAGACGAGGGAGGCGATCGCCTTGGCGTTGGCATCGACCGAGGCTTGCAGCGCTGCCATGTTCTTGGCGAGGGTCGCTACGGTGGTCTTGAGGTCGGAGTCGTCACCCATGGCGGCAGCGACACAGGATGCAGCGGACGATGATGCAGATGACGGGGATGCAGCGGCGGCGGCTGGTGGTGGGGGCGAGGCGGCGCGCGGAGGAGACGAGGATCCTGACGATGAGGATCGCCGTGACCGTGATACCAGGTTGTCAAGGGCGAGGTGATCTAGGGTAGGCGGCCCTCGACTACGGAGTTCGTAGTCTCCAACCGTGTCTTCCAGTCGCGGAGGTTTTACCCCTCACAGTCGCCTGGGCTTAGTTGGAGAAGAGAGAGAGAGATTAGATTGGAATAATTCTTGCTTACCCTGTTGAGTGCCGGATTACAGGAATATATGGCCGATGGCCCAAACCAACTAGAGCTAATTGCTCCTAAAATTATGGAACTGAAAAAGGGAAACTATCCTATCCTTCCTCCTAGCCACGCGCATCTGGCTCGCCATGCCCCTCCCAGGACGCGCTCGCCGCGCGTTCCGCTGCACGGCGTACGTCGCGGGCCCGCCTACACCGATGGTAAGTGCGTCCCCACATGACAATACTTGTCCTCGAACGCATTGTTTCCTACCTTACTATTACTAATTAAAGGTAGGAATTCTCACAATAATCAGAAATATCTTGATTTTAACCTAATAGACTCTAATCATCATCCCCAATAATATCCATTGGATCTATTATAATTTGAAAAAAAAATCCACCTCTGCCATTGTGAAAAATACTAATTTTGCATCTAAATTACACATCTCTATTATTATAAAAAATAATTCAAAATAACACCCTAAATTTGTATATAAATTACCCACCTCTCCTATTATGAAAAACAATTCAAAATAATTCCCTAAATTTGCATCCAAGTTATCAAAATTTACCATTATTAAAGATAACTCAAAATGACCCCTAGCATTGCTTCTAAATTACCCACCATTGCCGGTATGAAGATATTTCAAAAGAACCCTCTACCTTTGTATCTAAGTTACCCACATCCACTATTATGAAAGATAATTTAAAATACCACCCGCAATTATTTTATAAACTCCCCACCTCTGTCATTATGGAGGATAATGCAAAATAACTCCTAAGTTCACATTCAATCTAGCCATATATGCCATTACGAAAGATAATAAAAAGTAACACCTTTATATTTGTACCTATATGCGCTATTGTAAAAAACAAACAAAATTACACGTAAATACTAATATATACTAGAAAACATAATTTAAAATATCCATAAAGTACACTATATATTTTTTAAATTATATATTTTTTTATGAAACGGGAGGGGCTGCCCCATACTGGAATTTATTAACGACATAAATAAAAAGGAGTTTACAGAGTTAAGAGCTCATGAAGCAAAGAAAGAGACAAAGAAAATCAACAAGATTAGACAAGGGTGCCTAGCCATAGATCAAACAAAGGTTAATACTTATCCTTAGCTCTTAGCTTAACTAGAGCTAGTTCATTTTGAAAGGTGGCTTTACTTGAGCCCACCGAGTGTTGAAGATTCCTGAAGATGAAGTCATTTCTGGCAGACTAGAGTGCCCAGCACATAGTCGCAATAATCTCCATAAAAAAGGTCGTTAAATTTGAGTCTTGACCAAAGGAAGTGTTTCCATAAGATCACCCTGAATGAATTGTGCGAGGCCCAAGATATTCCAACAAGACATGGCGTAGGGCCAATGCACAAAAAGATGACGTAGAGGTTCTTCAGTGTCCAAATGACAGCGCACAAAATTGTAATTTTCCAAAACCTTATTTTTCTTCCTCAGAAGCTTACGGGTACTATGCCTATCTTTGAGCAATAACCAAAAGAAAACTTTTCTTTTAGGCTGACAATAGGATTTCCAGAGCCAAGTGTATGTCAAATTTACTTCTCCGGTGCATATTAGATGCAAGCTCTGTTTGGGGCAAACAAAGTGGAACCCTAGATGTGTGACCAAATATCCTTGCCAACCTGCAAAAGAGAGTGTCTTCTAGAAGAGATGCCAGCTGTTGAAATTGATCAAAAGCTTCTATTGAAAAAGGTCAGTGAACACATACAAGTTTCCAGCCAGCCTTTGGAGGCTTTTTACAATTAGTATCTAATCCCCTCCATAAACAATGTTTCCTAAATTTGTCAATCTGTTTAATAACCATTTTCTGTAGGAGGTAGGTGCACATTGTGAAGGTAGGCAAGGCACTCAGCATTTGTCAACTGTAACCTGCCTGCTTGACTAAAAAAAGAGGAAACACTAACCAACCTTCTTTCACGCTTAGTGACAAGGGGCCAAAAATCTGCCACTGTTGGTTTTGTTAGACTCAAGGGGAGGCCAAGGTAGGCAAAAGGCAAGGACCCTTTGGAACAACTAGAAGTATTTGCCAAAATGTTGAAGTGTTCCTCATTGTTATTAATTGGCACCATCATAGAGTTTGCATAGTTCACCTTGAGACATGTGGACTCAGCAAAAGAGTTAAGGATAGCTTTCAGAAAAAAGCTGCCTTGCATCACCTTGCATAAAAATTAAGGTATCATCTGCATATTGGAGAATAGGGAAATCATGATCATGATCTAGGTCCACAAGTAGGGTAAGAAGGCCTTGCTGCTTTGCTGCATTAAGAATAGTTTGCAAGAAGTCAGCTACCAGAACAAAGAGGAGAGGGGACAATGGGTCACCTTATCTGACCCGATGTTTGCAGCGATACACTTTCAATTCCCTAGTACTCCATTAAGCAAAGCAGCTGAAATTATTGTCATCCAAGTAATCCATTTCTCAGGGAAGCCCTTAGTCTCCATAATCTAAGTCATCAACTCATGTTCAACTTCATCAAAGGCTTTTTCAAAATCTAGTTTGAGAATAATGATCTCTCTTCTAGATTTGTGACAAAATAGCTAAAATAGCTAGGGGCACAATGACAAAAAAGGTATACCACAGATAAACATAAACACATATATGTACAAGCAAAACAAGGAAGTAAACAGGGCATGTGAAAAAACCCAGCCCCCATCCTACAAGTGCAAGTGTGTCAAGTTTTAGTGAGTCAAATTTTAGCACAACAACATAAGCCTAGAACCTATAACCAAGGCTCTGATTACCAACTATAACACCCATGAAGAAAAACAAAATCTTCTAGAGAATTACCACACTTCAACACAAAAAAAACATAACAACAGAGTACACGAAAGCAACTAAGATCATATAGATTAACAATAAAGGAAGACTTACTGTTCACAAAACTAACATAACACAAACATTTGAATCCGTTTCCTGGTCATTGTTTATCGCAGGTCATCAACCGCAACTCCATTTGGAAGGAGGCACTACCGTCTATAATTGAATCCATTTTTGACGAAAAGCTAAACGAAGGCAGACAAAGAGAGGCAGAGGAATCGGAATCTGAGCAGATAGACTCCACAGATCAAGAGGTATTAACTAGTCTACTCTTTGCGTTCATCACAAGCACAACAACCAGCTCTGTTTCTTTATGTCTATACTTGTCCTCGAACGCATTGTTTCCTACCTTACTATTACTAATTAAAGGTAGGAATTCTCACAATAATCAGAAATATCTTGATTTTAACCTAATAGACTCTAATCATCATCCCTAATAATATCCATTGGATCTATTATAATTTGGAAAAAAAAATGTCCAGCTCTGTCATTGTGAAAAATACTAATTTTACATCTAAATTACACATCTCTATTATTATAAAAAATAATTCAAAATAACACCCTAAATTTGTATATAAATTACCCACCTCTCCTATTATGAAAAACAATTCAAAATAATTCCCTAAATTTGCATCCAAGTTATCAAAATTTACCATTATTAAAGATAACTCAAAATGAACCCTAGCATTGCTTCTAAATTACCCACCATTGCCGGTATGAAGATATTTCAAAAGAACCCTCTACCTTTGTATCTAAGTTACCCACATCCACCATTATGAAAGATAATTTAAAATACCCCCCGCAATTATTTTATAAACTCCCCACCTCTGTCATTATGGAGGATAATGCAAAATAACTCCTAAGTTCACATTCAATCTACCCATATATGCCATTACGAAAGATAATAAAAAGTAACACCTTTATATTTGTACCTATATGTGCTATTGTAAAAAACAAACAAAATTACACGTAAATACTAATATATACTAGAAAACATAATTTAAAATATCCAGAAAGTACACTATATATTTTTTAAATTATATACTTTTTTACGAAACAGGAGGGCTGCCCCATACTGGAATTTATTAACGACATAAATAAAAAGGAGTTTACAGAGTTAAGAGCTCATGAAGCAAAGAAAGAGACAAAGAAAATCAACAAGATTAGACAAGGGTGCCTAGCCATAGATCAAACAAAGGTTAATACTTATCCTTAGCTCTTAGCTTAACTAGAGCTAGTTCATTTTGAAAGGTGGCTTTACTTGAGCCCACCGAGTGTTGAAGATTCCTGAAGATGAAGTCATTTCTGGCAGACTAGAGTGCCCAGCACATAGTCGCAATAATCTCCATAAAAAAGGTCGTTAAATTTGAGTCTTGACCAAAGGAAGTGTTTCCATAAGATCACCCTGAATGAATTGTGCGAGGCCCAAGATATTCCAACAAGACATGGCGTAGGGCCAATGCACAAAAAGATGACGCAGAGGTTCTTCAGTGTCCAAATGACAGTGCACAAAATTGTAATTTTCCAAAACCTTATTTTTCTTCCTCAGAAGCTTACGGGTACTAAGCCTATCTTTGAGCAATAACCAAAAGAAAACTTTTCTTTTAGGCTGACAATAGGATTTCCAGAGCCAAGTGTATGTCAAATTTACTTCTCCGGTGCCTATTAGATGCAAGCTCTGTTTGGGGCAAACAAAGTGGAACCCTAGATGTGTGACCAAATATCCTTGCCAACCTGCAAAAGAGAGTGTCTTCTGGAAGAGATGCCAGCTGTTGAAATTGATCAAAAGCTTCTATTGAAAAAGGTCGGTGAACACATACAAGTTTCCAGCCAGCCTTTGGAGGCTTTTTACAATTAGTATCTAATCCCCTCCATAAACAATGTTTCCTAAATTTGTCAACCTGTTTAATAACCATTTTCTGTATGAGGTAGGTGCACATTGTGAAGGTAGGCAAGGCACTCAGCATTTGTCAACTGTAACCTGCCTGCTTGACTAAAAAAAGAGGAAACACTAACCAACCTTCTTTCACGCTTAGTGACAAGGGGCCAAAAATCTGCCACTGTTGGTTTTGTTAGACTCAAGGGGAGGCCAAGGTAGGTAAAAGGCAAGGACCCTTTGGAACAACTAGAAGTATTTGCCAAAATGTTGAAGTGTTCCTCATTGTTATTAATTGGCACCATCATAGACTTTGCATAGTTCACCTTGAGACACGTGGACTCAGCAAAAGAGTTAAGGATAGCTTTCAGAAAAAAGCTGCCTTGCATCACCTTGCATAAAAATTAAGGTATCATCTGCATATTGGAGAATAGGGAAATCATGATCATGATCTAGGTCCACAAGTAGGGTAAGAAGGCCTTGCTGCTTTGCTGCATTAAGAATAGTTTGCAAGAAGTCAGCTACCAGAACAAAGAGGAGAGGGGACAGTGGGTCACCTTGTCTGACCCGATGTTTGCAGCGATACACTTTCAATTCCCTAGTACTCCATTAAGCAAAGCAGCTGAAATTATTGTCATCCAAGTAATCCATTTCTCAGGGAAGCCCTTAGTCTCCATAATCTAAGTCATCAACTCATGTTCAACTTCATCAAAGGCTTTTTCAAAATCTAGTTTGAGAATAATGATCTCTCTTCTAGATTTGTGACAAAATAGCTAAAATAGCTAGGAGCACAATGACAAAAAAGTTATACCACAGATAAACATAAACACATATATGTACAAGCAAAACAAGGAAGTAAACAGGGCATGTGAAAAAACCCAACCCCCATCCTACAAGTGCAAGTGTGTCAAGTTTTAGTGAGTCAAATTTTAGCACAACAACTTAAGCCTAGAACCTATAACCAAGGCTCTGATTACCAACTGTAACACCCAGAAGAAAAACAGAATCTTCTAGAGAATTAGCACACTTCAACACAAAAAAAAGAACATAGCAACAGAGTACATGAAAGCAACTAAGATCATATAGATTAACAATAAAGGAAGACTTACTGTTCACAAAACTAACATAACACAAACAAACCATAACCAAGCTTCAACATAAAAGCATAACAAACGATCCAACTAAACCATGATCAAAATTATTATATTACAGCACATGTGTTCCATAGATATGTATGATCCCATAAGTGATGTGCAGATGTGCCGATACACCTGTCCCAAGCATACATCTTCCATGTTCGAACACTTGAGGGGGAAAATAACATGTGTAGTTTATGGAAACCCTAGCAAGCAAACTGCCTTAACTGGGTTATTTAAATCACACTTTGATTAGGCATCAAATTTAAGTAGCATAATAAATTGCTTCATAGAAATGTAAATATACTACAAAGTGCAGATGCGAATGATGCAATGCAATGCATGACTTGTCTTCTACCCACACATCTCAAGGAGAGGGAGTGAGGGCTGCAACCACATTGCTTATCAATGTGCATTGTTGTATCGGTACTTAAACGCACCAATTCAATTACGGTTTCTTCAAATGCTTATCAACAGGAAGAGTGCAAAAATGTGAAGGTTGCAATGTATGCACTTCGCATACTTCATAATTCAATAGTAGTACGACAAGATATACAATCATATACTTCAAAGTAAAGCAAATAACATCAAATTTTGGATTATATGGCTAGTGTAAGATACTAAAAATTTAGTGGATGCAATTCAAACAACAAAGCCAAAGCATGTGGACCACAGCGCCATGTTTACTTGCCTTCACCAAAGCTCAAGAGTAAGAGCCAAGCATGTTTCGAAAGTGTACCACCTGATCACAGTAAATTCTCATTACCAACACTGTCATTCAAACAAAACAAATAACATATTACACACTAGAGAGTCCCAAACCCGCCGTTCAAGCGTCTACCGTTTCGCTATAGTTCGTGACAGCAGCACTGTTTGTTCTTATTTTCATAGACATTCAACCATACATTTAAAAATTCGCAAAATTTTACAGGTTATAGAAAACTCCATTATCTATAACTTTGGTATAATAAGCTTCAGCATAAGAGATTTCCATGGTAACATAAACATCCTCTTAACTTAACTGAACTTTTCTGATGGTCAAAACAGGACAGCAGTCTTATAAAATTCATAACTCGAGATATATTAATCCAAAAAACATGTTATATAACAATCTGGAAATCTTGAGAAAATCCCTACAATGTTTGTTTAGATGAAAAGTTCAAATTATTCCATTGAGATAGCCAAAAACTGAATAGATATGAAACTGTCCAAAAACTCGTGACTGAAAAATAATCTATTTTAAACGATCATATCTTCCTAAATACAGAGACTATGAGGGTGACATTGGTGTAGAAAGAAGGATGTTGAAGTCTTATACAACTTTGTCCATAGTGACAAAATTTATTAAGGCCATTATGATGCCATAAAATGGCGATGAACAGAAACTGCTCAGTCTAATGGAATTTCAGAACATCGACGAAAATTAATTTCGAGAATTTTGAGAATTACTCCAACTAAACCTCCTCTAAACAAGCAATTTAATCCATGAAACTTGATCAAAAGAATTGGATCATGATTTGGCGTCTCACCTAGGGCAACCATAGCAAGCACATCGATGAAACTCCCGACGTCTACTCCTTCCTTCTCTTCTCTTCTTCTTCCCTCCTCCACCGCACGACGATTCTTGCCGTTTCAACCCTCTCGCCGTCACAATCTACTCGAAACATGTCAAATCCATCATGGACAGCGAGGGGAACGAGAGATTGATAGGGAAACAGAGACATGAGATGGTGCCTAACCGATTTTTGAAAGAGGAAGAGCAGACACGGTGACGATAGCGGCAGCGGAACCCTAGTTCCTCTCCCCTCTCCTCTTTCTTCTTCTCCCCTGTGTTGTCTTTTTTCCTCTTGCGTGGAACAGAGATGGGGACAAAGGGGGGGATGACGGCCAGGATTTGGAAAGGGTACAATTGACATGGCTAATCTTGGATAGAGACCACGGTGGGAAAAAGGAAGGAAAAGAACCCACACGCCATAAAAAAAGTCACGAGCGCTAGGAGCATTATCCATGTTACTGCAGCTCCACGGCACTGTAGATTCGTGTTACTGTAGCGCTGCATATTTGTTTTGTGTTAAAACTATCGACAAATGTAAATCCAAAATCCGATTAGTGCATATGAGTAGTCAAATGGAAAGCATTTGACGAGCTCTACGCATCGGTGGTCTCTATTCATTCATGTGAGCATCATCAAAATGCCTCTCTTTACTACGTCGGTACAACCTTATATAATTAAATTACTTAATCCATATTAAAAATCTGTCATGGATTCTCGGATGTTACAAATATTTGGAAATCAAAATTTAGATTCATAACGTCATAATGTATGGGTTACAATAAGAGTCACCATAGTCTAAGCTAAGGGTTCAAGTAAATACATATTAAAGATACATATATAGGTGCAATGCAAATAAAAGACTATGAGTATAGATGAAAACGTATAGATCAGTAATTTATTAGTTTATCACAGCTAGATGGAGACTACTAGGTATCTATTCTGCCTATTATATATAAAAAATGAATGAAGCAGAAAAACATACAATTTAATATAAATTTTTTTAGTAAAAGATAGTAAAAAAGTAATGCGTATGTCTCATAAGAACTAGCCCGTGCGAGAGCACAGGTTGATAGCCCAGTGCATACAAATCTAAGCGGCCACTCCTTTAGTTGCCAGCTAGTTTTCTTATTCACTGTCCCCCAAATCCTGAGCAACACGTTTTCCTTGCCGTTGTCCCTTCTCGCAGATCAACAGAAGCAGACCCATTTTTGAACAAATAGCAATATGGGGAAAAAAAATTCAATTATTAGCGCTAAACGAAGGCAGGCAAGACGAGGCAGAGGCATCCAATTCTAAGCAGATAGACTCTACGGATAAAGAGGTATATTAACTACTCTTTCTGCTCGTCATAGGCACAACCAGCTCCGTTTATTTCTATACATGTCCATCTGTCCCCCCCCCCCCCCCCCCCCCCCCCCATTGACCCGGCCAGTTCCTCCCGCCCTTCAAATCCAGTGAATGAGCTAAGCTACTCAGGTGCTGATGCAGCTAGTGTTTTCTTTCAAGTCCCCCAATCCTAACCAACCCTTCGCTTGTTATTGTCTGTCGCAGCTTCTACAGCAGCAGCAGCTCCAATTCCAAGCAGACACACCAACAGGTACGTATTATTTATTACTGCAAAGCAATACTTCCCTTCTCATTCACACGGATGACAATTCTCAGTAAATCCCCCGATCGATCCCGTTGTTCTTTTCTTCTTTTTTCTTTTTCTTTTTCCATCATCTAGTCCAACGATTGGTGCACAGTAACAAATTAAAGGTGCTACTACTATGTGTCCTTCCCGATCAGATGCAGGCCAGTATTATTTTCAAAGTCCCCTAATCGTAACCATCCCGCTTACGTTGTCATTGTCTTTCGCAGTGGTCCGTCAGCAACAGTACCGATTCCCAGCAGTCCAACCAATAATGCTGCCCAATTTGCCCCGTTCGTGGAAAAAACAAGTCGAAACATTGATCCAGCGGTTTGAAAAGTACAGATTATAAGACAAGCGAACAAGACCAGGGGAGTGTTCGGCTATACTGCTACACTGCTATACTACTGGCGATGTGTATTCAAACTCTTCTCAATCGCATGCATGACAATTCTCACCGTCCCAGGGGAGTGTTCCGCTGCACTTAAAAGCTAGCTTATAAGCCATGGTACAGTATTTTTCTTTCCCAAAAATTCAACCATACAAATCAGCACAAGCGGCTTTACGACCAGCCAAACCGGCGATATTGAGGTTGCGTCCCCGGCCGATTTTTTTCCTGCACGCAGTTGAGACGGTCCCGACCAATATTTCCGTGCAGAAGTGGCCATCGCAGGCCAGTTTTTTATGTCAGTGATTTGAGACCACTTTTTTTCGTGCAGTTTTTTTTTACATCCGTGATTTGAGCAAATAATCCTGTGTGGAACAGATTGCTTGCCATGTGTTAGTTAAGTTTTTTTTATTCTTCATTCACCAAGGATTAGGAAATGAGTAAACCTTTTATAGTTGCAGCAAATTGTGCATCCAAAATTTGATATTGAAAAACGACTTTCCATTTGTCGGCACATGATTCTATTAAATCGATGGAATTTGTAATCAGCACAAAATTACTGCAAGAAAGTCATCAAAACACAGTAGAACTCAATATATTTTAATAAAATTATGATTCAGTTGGAACAGGATGGTGGGGCTTACGTCGCTTAAAATTAATGCGAGAACACAAAATAATCAATCCAAAGGTAGAAAAGTAGCTAGGCCATGCCTACTTATTTAAATTACTTTTTTATGCTCTTAATTTCCATAATTGACCATACGGGGAAGACATTGTGCATTACATTTGGGTAGTAAGAAGGCTAAAAAAACCAGAATCATTTGCACATGCCAAAACTGGCCACATGGATCCTAAAGCTAGTAAAATGAAGCGCCCTCTCTGTGGACACCGGAGTACACGATCATTCAAATCCACCAGAGATGGCAAACACCAGCTTGTAAAATGTAGCTGATACTCCAATTCTGGACAACTAAAAAATTTAGAAAAATTAGGAAAAAAACAAAGAAACCAAAAATCTTGTTGCCATCTAGAAAATAAGTACCATGGCTAGTGTTTTGCTCGTAGACTCAAACATGCATCAAGTCATCTACTAATTCAAAGCTCAAGCACTCTACTGATGCTACATTGGAGGGCATAATTCAAATTGATTGTAGTTGACTTATTCATACATCTAACTAAATACTCCAAAGTACAAGAAACAATTGAATTAGAGTATCAGCTAATTATAGCCCAGAGCCGAAACTGTAAGCTGACTGCTGAGATATTGAATTGTGAAACTGACATAATGGGAAACAATCAAAGCCAAAGAATCTAAACTATTATAATTTCTTTGACATTCAAAGCCTCCCTAGGTTTTTTATAGAAGGGTTAAGTCCAATTTACAACCTCCAACTTGCACCAAAGTTCGGATTTCAACCTCGAACTTCAAAACCGGACAACTTTGGCCCTCCAACTCTCGAAAAAGTTCAACTACCAACCTTCTGAGCGGTTTCGCGGGTGAACAGTAACTTTTGATATTTTGGGGAGCGCCGAAATTTTATATTATTTTTTCGAGCATCTTAACGTCCTCAAATGAAAAAACTCAAAACTACAAAGTTGTAGATCTCATCGAGGTCTATAATTTACATATAAAAATTATCTTCATCCGACATCGTATTGAAAGGTTTTCTATTTTTTGAAATTTGAGTCTCATCATACGATAAAATATGGTGCTGAAATTTTATATTATTTTTTCGAGCATCTTACTGTCCTCAAATGAAAAAACTCAAAACTACAAAGTTGTAGATCTCATCGAGGTCTACAATTTACATATAAAAATTATCTTCATCCGACATCATATTGAAGGGTTTCTTTTTTTTTGAAATTTGAGTCTCATCACGCGACAAAATTGTTTCACGCGTGATAAGACTCAAATTTCAAAAAATAGAAAACCCTTTAATACGATGTCGGATGAAGATAATTTTTATATGTAAATTGTAGACCTCGATGATATCTACAACTTTATAGTTTTGAGTTTTTTCATTTGAGGATAGTAAGATGCTCGAAAAAATAATATAAAATTTCAGCACCATATTTTATCGCGTGATGAGACTCAAATTTCAAAAAATAAAAAACCCTTCAATACTATATCGGATGAAGATAATTTTTATATGTAAATTGTAGACCTCGATGAGATCTACAACTTTGTAGTTTTGAGTTTTTTCATTTGAGGAAATTAAGATGCTCGAAAAAATAATATAAAATTTCGGCGCTCCCAAAAATATCAAAAGTTACTGTTCACTCGCAAAACTGCTCAGAAGGTTAAAGTTGAACTTTTTCGAGAGTTGGAGGACCAAAGTTGTCCGGTTTTAAAGTTCGAGGTTGAAATCCGAACTTTGGTGCAAGTTAGAGGGTGTAAATTGGACTTAACCCTTTATAGAACTGTAGCCCAGCTCAAGGTGACCAAACTAAACCTGTAAAGAAATCAACAATCAACATAAACAAGATGAGAAGAACAATTAAATAACTTGTGTGGCACATCGTATTTGATAACTGGTATAGGATGTAACATAAGTATCACCAGAACACTTAACAGCCATAAGGTGAACCAATAGTTACCACCTCTGACTCCAAAGCCTAAATATGAAGTTGCTGGCATTTTTAACTTTGGAATGCCAGCCAAAACTGACTTTTATTATTTGCTTATGCCCAGAAAGTAATACCATGCATGGTTAGAAGATTTCCCAAATTAACAACAAACCTACCACAAGATTCAGGTAGCCAGCATGCGTACACACAAAACTAGCACTAATTTTATCCTATTTAACAAGTACTAACATTTGGAATGGCACACCACTTTGGAATCAAGTATTTTAATTTTCAAAATAGCAGCAACAAAATTTTGGAAAGAATATTGGTACTCTGCAAAGACCAAGTATGTCTAACAAGATTGTCGTCTTTTCATCAAAACTGAGATAAACGTAAAATTGTCATCCGAGAGGCCAAGACACAATCTTATACTACACTGCCTCTGGGGTTTCTCTGTAGCCATGACAATGAAATACCGAATAAGGCAATTACTAATAGCTCCCTGCCCCCTCTGTTTTTTGGTTTGTAAAGTCAGGTGCCATCAAGCTATGTCTCCATATAAGAGTGTGCAGGTTTATGCTTCATAATTGCAATTATCAATGCTAGTAACCCTACTTGCCACACAACAAGACAGTCCACTAGAAAACAGGCTTCTAATCCCATCTATTGAACCCTTCTAAAAATGCAAATTTACAGTACCAATGTAAAGAGTGACAAACAATTAAAAATCCAGTTGAGGATGGTAGTAACACAAGGCCATCACTACTACGGACTGAGCTATCACCGCCCCCATTTTCACAACTGGTTACTACACCGACGGTTACATTGACGGCGAGGTCTAGAGTGCAAATAAACCGGTGTAGAATATATCTATCGCCGATGGTTGACTTTTGGATCCGGCGGTGAGGCTGGGGTTTCTTTTCACCACCGTATTATACGATGAGCCGCCTATCACTACCGGACAGAGCATCTTTGCCGAGGGCCCAGGGCACTCGGCAAAGGCTTTGTCGAGCGCCGCCCTCGGCAAAGAGCCCTCGGAAAAAAATTTAACGGCAAAGAGGCTCTTTGCCGAGGGCCATTTGTCGAGCACTCGGCAAAGCATTTGCCGATGGCCAACGGCGGCGCTCGGCAAAGAAAAGCAGCCGTCAACGGCGCTGCTCTGTTGACGGCGTCTTTGCCGAGTGCCGACAGTTAGGACACTCGGCAAAGACATTTTTTTTTCAAAAACTCTTTGCCGAGTGCCACGGCGGCAAGGCGCTCGGCAAAGACATTTTTTATTTTTTTTTAAAAACTCTTTGCCGAGTGCCTCCCCAGCTTAGCACTCGGCAAAGATTTTTTGTTTTTTTTTAAAAAAAAATCTTTGCCGAGTGCAATGTGCTGGCACTCGGCAAAGTTTCCCAGCTTTGCCGAGTGTCATGACCATTGCACTCGGCAAATCAACCGAAACTGCAATTTTTGTTTTTGTTTTTTGCATTTCACTGACACAAACAGTTCAAATATATATCACATGTCACATATATATCACAAACATCACAATAATCACATATATATCACAACGAAACCATTTTCACACATTATATCACAACCATAACTCAAATAACAACATATCGCAACCACAAGTCAAATATCACAACCACAAGTCACAAATTCACAAACACAGTCCATCAAGTCAAAGCACAAGTCACAACCACAAGTGAAGCTCAAGTCCAAGCACATGACGAAGCACAACTCCTCAAAAAAGCGGCCTATGACACGATGGTTCATTCGGTGACGCATGAGCGGGGTTATTCGAACCCGCCGACAGAAGCTGCAAAAAGGATAAGAGGTTGCATGTGTGAGATTCATCTAGTAAGTTTCTATGTGAAGCATTAGTGTATGTCATAGCTAGTTCAAGCATGTAGTAAGTTTCTATGTCAAGCATCTAGTAAGTTTCTATGTCAAGCATCTAGTAAGTTTGTATGTCAACCATGGTTGTATGTCAAGGAAGCATCTAGTAAGAGTGAATTTTCATACTTACAGGAGTGGATGTAGGAGTAGGCGGTGGAGGTGCTGCCAACGGCAAAGGTACACCCCCTTGCTGGACACTCCGCATGAAGGCCTCCATTTCTTGCATCCTCCTCTCCTGGGCCGCGAACGCTTCCCTCTGGGCCTGCAGCTACGCGCTCTGAGCCTCGACCACGAGCTTCTGGGCCTGCAGCTCGGCCTGCAATACAAACTTCAATGTTTCAGTAATGCAAATGTAACTTAGGTGTGCAAAGATGAACGTACGACGAGTAAAACAGGACGTACCTTGAGAGCGTCGACCCGCTGCAGTGACGGACTAGGCCGTGGGCGTATGGGCTGGCTGGAGCTCGTGCTCCGTGCTCGGAGCACGTCGAGAGAGGGAACAGTGGTGGAGTCGATGGCGCCGTCTGCAATCCACAGCCGCCCATGCTTCTTGCCTCCTCCTAGCCTCATGATGGTTTCTGCATCAATGGGCTCAGTGCGCACATCGTAATCTTCCCCATGGACCTCCCTCACCTTTGAGGTGTACTCTTGGACCTTAGTGTGCATGGTCGGGTCAGAGTACACCTCGCGCGGGGTAGATGGGTCGAAGGAGACAGAGGAAGACGCCCTGCCCATGTGGGACATAGCCCACGCAGAGAACTCCGAGACCTCCACGCCCGGGTGTGCAGCCTCCTGCGAGTAAGACGGCAAGATGGTGAGAAATAAGGCAGAACTCAGCGTCAAATAAGATAAAAGAAATCACTTACATATGCTTGTTTGTAGGCCGGGAGGCTGTGGCTGCCTTAATGGTGAGTAGCACCTCGCCTTAGCAGACGCTGGTCCCGCTGCCTCGCGTGGTTCTCAGCAAAGTCGTTGGACAACCACCTGTCCACGATCATCTCCCAGCACACGGAGTGGGATCGGCACCACCAGGGAATCACCTACAAGTCATCGATTATTTGACATAGAAAAAGATAAAATTAAACCGACTTAATCTCAAAACGAATCATTATTAATGTTTTTCGTCTACCTCAAGGTACTGGGCCCGGGACAGCTCCACCTGTCTTGCATCAGGCTTGCTGATGGACTACTTCAACACCACGGCGTAGTAGTCTCTATGGGCCTGCACGCGCGCCTCGTGATGCATGTCGGTGACGTACTTCCTACAGGCGACGGCAGCCGCCTGATCCGCCCGGGCCTCAAGTCCTTCTTCCGGCTTGAAATACATCTGCATACAAAACCGATGTATCCATTCATTATTTCAATAAAAGACTTGCCCAATGAAAATGTTGTGCGAGAGAGACTTACCCAAAACTCTGCCAGTACCCGCTCCTGCTTGTTGCGGTACATGCCGTCAGGGGCCAACTGGTACCTGTCCCACGTGTAGGCCGGCTCCCGCATGTCCTCGGACACGTTCACAAGGCCGGGGTACCATTTCCTGCACAAAACACCAAGGATGCTCGCGGGGGAGCGTGCAGAAGTACCCGACAAAACCAACTAGGCCCTGCACAAGTGATTAAGAAAATTTATCAGTTCCTCTTTTGATTTCCAACATTATCATATGAAGTAGTTGTGATAACATCTATAGTTACTTACCTCTTTGCCATAGGGCGAATCAGTGCCCGGTTGTGAGGAAGCGGAGGCTGAGGGAGGCTCGCGGGACCTCGCTGGTAGACAGTCGGGGTAGCGGAACTGTCGCCCTCGGCGGCCTCACCCTCGGCGGCCTCGTCCTCGGCCGCCTCGTCCTAGGTCTGTCGGACGTCCTCGTCCTCGACCTTGTCCTCGGGCGTGGCCGTCACGTGCTCCTCCTCCATCACCTCGTCTGAAGGTGGCGGGGAAGGAGTCCGCTGCCTCCTGCTGACCCTGGTCCTCCTCCTCTGACCTCCTGTGGACGCTACCCCTAACCCCGACCCCTCGTCTAAAACGGGAGGGCGTGGTCTCCCATAAAGGGAGGCCGTCTCACGTCGTGGACGGCTGCTCGCCATCACCTTCAATCACAAAGAATGAACAAGACTTATTAGTATATATATTAGAAATAGATTCAAAATAAATAAAGAAAACACAAACTAAAACAAACGTAGTATTACATGTATTAGGAATAATCTTCATGATTAGGATCATAGGTGTCGTCATCACTGTCAAAATTGTCCAAATGGGCAACACTATCTGAAGGTTCTATGTTGTCTTCGTTGTCATTGCCTAGCCTTAATCGGTCAAGCATTTCTATGTCCTTGGCGTTTTGCACCACATCTCCATCAACCTCGTCATCCTCCGTTTCGTTGTCTACTTCCATTTCGATCGCTTCAGGTAAGACTATCTCAAACGTGCTTGGTAGCCCATCTTCTTGATAGAACTGTCCATCATATGTGTTTGCGTTGAAGTTGTAATCGTCATCGTTTGGGGCAGGTAGTTTACCGTGTGGAGACACCTGGTGCACAATAGCCCAACCCTTAAGATCCGCTTTGTCTTGGTTGGCATATCGCGTATAGTACACCTGCACGGCCTGTTGAGCCATAATGTAGACATCTTTTCCTGGATAGACGGAATCTTCTCGAATCTCGACTAGCCCAAGATGAGGGGCCCGTCTCATTTCTCGAGGATTAAACCAGTGGCATTTGAACACGACAGGTTTATGTTTGTGACCATGAAATGAGAGTTCATATATTTCCTCAACTCTACCATGATAGTCGAGGCCATCAGTGCCGGGCATGCAAACTCCGCTATTTGTGGTTTTCTGTTTGGGCCGAGTCTACTCATATCTTGTTGTGTGGAAGCGATATCCGTTCACGTCATAACCGGTAAATGACTGCACCCTAACGTCATAGCCGCCTGCAACCTGTCTCAACTCCTCACTCATGGACGAGTCAGTCTGGGCCTGCAAGCTCAAGCATGATAGGTCGTTATATTAATCGAACGAACGAGAAACTTGGAATATGGAACGTGGGAGCTAAATTGGACATTACCTTTTGTTTGAACCAAGAAATGAAATCAGGCCTCCCCGCACCCGCACCTCGAGAAAGAAGGGTGTCATGTTCCTACGAGGTAGGATCCCTTGATTGATGCCAGGACTCACGAACAAATTCCCTGTCCGAACGAGAATCAGTGGGGTTGCATGAAGAATATTCAGGGCGTATTGAAACAAATTCGTTGAGAACTTACTCGACGAACGGCTGCACCTCGGGAAGGTTGGTCAACACATATAGCATGACACTTCGCCACTCTTCATTTCCCAATATCTTATTGGTCGATCCACTTGCGCTGCCGAGTTGGCCTTGGAACAGGCTGTGGGTCCATTCATTTTCGCCAACATTGTAACGAGGGAGTGGATTATGATTGCTAGGAAGTTTCGGCTTGTAGTATAGTGTTGTGAAGTTTGCCACCTCCTCCCTTAGACTTGCCTCTGCAATGGAAGCCTCAATTCTGGCTTTATTTGTACATTTCTTGCGAAGAGTCTTTAGACATCTCTCGATTGGATAGCACCACCGGGCTTGCACGGGCCCCCCCAAACGTGCCTCGGACGGGAGGTGCACAATCAGATGCTGCATGGGCAAGAAGAAGCCGGTGGAAAGATCTTCTCCAGTTTATAGAGCAACACAGGTGCCTCTTTTTCCAAGTCCTGAGCAACGGTCCGAGATATCTCCTTGGCACAAAGCTGACGGAAGAAAAAGCTCAACTCTGCCAGCACTTGCCAGACATGGTCAGGGACATAGCCTCGGACCATCGCCGGAAGAAGCCGCTCAATCCATATGTGGTAGTCATGACTCTTCATCCCGTTGACTCGTAAAGTGCCTAAGTTCACTCCCCTGCTCAGATTCGCTGCATATCCATCTGGGAACATTAACGTCTTGATCCATTTTAGTACTTCCCTCCTTTGATCGGGTTCCAAGACGAAATCGACCTTAGGTCTTTTCCATTGTTTGTTTCGGCCACTAGGAGGCCACATCTCTTGCTTCGGTCTATCACATAATGTCGCTAGGTCCACTCTAGCCTTAACGTTGTCCTTAGACTTGTCAGTGTTCATGAGAGTTCCCCAAAGTGCCTCGGCGATATTCTTTTCGGTGTGCATTACATCAATGTTATGTGGCAGAAGAAGGTCATCGAAATAGGGGAGCCTCGTCAAGCCGGACTTATGAGTCCACATATGTTCCTCACCATATCCCACAAAACCACCTCCTTCATTGGGCACGAGAGCATCTATCTGAGCACACACCTCAGCACCACTCTTCATGCGCGGTTTAGGGTCTATCACTGCAACACGTTTCGTAAAGTTCTTGATGTCTTGTCTGAATGGATGGTTAGAAGGGAGGAATTGACGATGCCTGTCGAACGACGAATACTTGCCACCCTTCTTCAACCAAATGAACCTCACAGCTTCCTTGCATATTGGGCACGGGAATTTCCCGTGGACACACCAGGCGGCGAATATCCCATACGCGAGGAAGTCATGCAGGGAGTAGTGGTACCAAACATGCATCTTGAAGGATGATTTTGTAGCTTGGTCGTATGTCCATACCCCCTTTTCCCAAGCATCGATCAATTCATCAATCACAGGCTCCATGTACACACCCATATTACTCCCCGGGTGTCCAGGAATTATCAACGACAAGAAGACGTTATGCCGTTGAAAGGAGATGCCGGGGGGGAGATTTAGGGGGATAACAAACACGGGCCAACATGTGTATGGGGCAGACAACTGTCCATAAGGATTGAACACATCTGTTGCCAGCGCGACACGTACATTACGAGCCTCAGCTGCTTTGTCAGGATGTTTGTCATTAAAGTACGTCCATGCTTCGGCATCGGACGGATGCACCATCGTCCATGGCTTGTACCGTACACCTTCTTTATGCCATGTCATCTATTTCGTGGATTCCTCGGTCATGAAAAGCCGTTGGATCCTCGGCACAAACGGAAGGTGACGTAGGACTTTCGCGGGGATCGTAAGCAGCCTCTTCTGGCCATCTCCAGAGTCTACCTCTAGGTACCTTGAAGATTTACACTTCGGACAGTACTTTGCATCCTTGTGATCTTTCCTAAATAAGACGCACCCCTTCGGACAAACATGTATCTTGTCATATGGCATCTTAAGCATACGAAGTAGTTTCTGTGACTCATGCAAGTTCTTCGGCAGAATGTGCTTCTCCGGTAGCATGCTGCCAAACACGGCCAACATCTTATCAAAGCCTTCGCGACTCAGATTTAACTCGGCCTTCAACCCCATAACACGTCCAATGTCATCCAGCTGAGAAACCGTTGTACTCTCATGAAGGGGTTTCTGTGCCGAGTCCAACATTTCGTACAAGGCCTTAGCGGCTTCCTCCATCTCCTCCTTCTCACGTCCTTCTGCGAAGTGAGCTTGGTGAGTGTCATCTAGCATGTCTGCTACTCCAGCATCATCATCAAAAGCCTCGAGGTGTGGTCTCACCACCTCCGCTCTTATACGATCTGCTTCACCATGGTGGATCCACCGGTGGTAGCCAGCCGTATAACCATTGTACACAAGATGTTTACCCATGGTCACCTTGTCTACCCTTCTGTTGTTGTCACATTTGCTACAGGGACACCAAAGTTTAGAATGTCCTTTAGCTACACCCGAGCTCCATGCATGTTTCAAGAAAGCATCTGTCCCATTCACCCACTCAATGTCAAAGTCACTCCTACTTCTCCGGCCCGTGTACATCCACTGACGGTCTTCCATCCTTCCACATATACAGCACATAGTAATGTAACCATCAATTGCATCTACGCGGTGTTCCTACTCTCTAATAGGTGAGGATAGGTCCTAATCCCACCCGTGGATGCGTAGATGAGGTTAGTTTCCATGCTCCGCTCCCTATCCGAGATAGAATTTCGGCAGCACCTCCCCGCTGTTCTCCCAATGCACGTCCTGCAAGGGAGAGTGTGTATCCAGAGAACAACAGGGGGTGATGCCGAAACACCATCTCGGACCGGAGCGGACCATGGAAACTAACCCATCTACGCATCCGCGGGCTGTCCAAAAAACGTGGACAATCCGAAACAGATACGGTCGCAGATATACAAAGATCTGTATACCTCCAACTGTATCTCTTTCGGACGGGAGACACCTAACTAGGTTACGCGACCAAAGACCACATACGGATAGAGGGGTTATACCTAGGGTGCCGGTGAGGTCAGGGTAGCGGGGCGGTGGAGAGTCGGTGCAGTGGCGAGTCGACGCGGTGCAGGAAGACCCGCAGCACCGACGAAGACGATCGGGGTCGCCGAGTCCCTCCCACAGGTCCTCCTGCAAAAAATGGCAAAAATGGTTAGTGTCGACTCAAAATTTCGGCAGCACCTCCCCTGCACGGGGAGGTTCCCAAAACCTGCAAAAAACATGGCACAAAGGCCAACAACCACATATATATACCAAACATGGACACGAAGGCCAACAACCACCAATATATCAAGAGGAGCCATGTATTTTAGTTCTATTTCCATTCAGATGAAAGTATTGAAGTAGTACAACTACAATTACTACTAGCCCTACAACTACTACTAAAACTACTACTAACAACTACTTAACTACTAACAGTACTAATACTAAGAACTACTTAACTATTAACAACTACTACTACTAACCACTACTACTTACTAACTACTACTACTACTAACCCTACAACTAACACTACTAACTAATACTACTAACCACTACTACTTACTAACTACTACTATTTACTAACTACTACTACTACTAACCCTACAACTAACACTACTAACTACTACTACTAACACTACAACTAACTACTACTTGGTTCATCTCCTGGCGCACACATAAGATAATTGAAACAATATTTAAGCAAACGACATGCATGATAATTAACCATAGCCTCAGTCTCATAATAATTAGGCAAACATAAGAAAATTACATGTCCTCTACTCAGGCTCATCGTCGGTATCACTATCCTCGTCAGCAATGAGGAGGTTGGCCACCACCGCTGAGCATCGGCGAGAACCATCTTGCGCCAGTGATCCTCATCCCTATCACCGGCGGTGCTGATTCCCTTCTTCGCGGCGTTGGGGTCGAAGCCATCAATCTGACTCCGGTAGTAGGCGATGATATACTCCACAGTGTCCTTGCAGCACTCCTTCTTGCGGGCCTTGAGGTCTGCTGGCAGTTTCTTCATGGCATCAGCAAGATGGTGCACTAGGGTGACGCAAAGATCCCGCAGCCCGCGGTGCCTAGGGTGATCACGGTGGGCGAGGGTTAACCTGAGGTTTCTGAGCGAGGGTCCCCGCGCGGGTAGCGCAATGGGAGAAGCCAGCTCTGGCTACGCTTTGAGCCGGGGCGAGGGTGGGGAGGAAGTAACGACAGCATCCCCAACAATTAGTAATAAAAAAAAATGCCATTTGGAGACTGAACGCCTCGGTAATAACTATCGCAACCAACTTTACTACACATGGCTCCGGGCGAAATTATTTGTTGAATCAAATGATACTTTTAGTAATAAAAAATACTTTGGCCAGAGACCGGATGCCTCGGTAACTATCAGAGCCCATTTCATTGCGCACAAGTCTCGATGGAATTACTGTATTTATAGGCTCAAATATAATGATACTATTAGTAATAATAATAGTATTCTCTTATCGAGGATCGTTGTTTCCTACACGGACACGGGCTCGTGGCACCTCTTCAGAGCGAGCGGATAAGGAAGAACGAAAAGAGAAATAGGGGATTTGCTAAAATTTAGGTGTCTGAATTTTAGTTTTTTTAAGCGACCATTATTACATATATTTTATACTAAAATTGTAGATTTGGTTCATTGCAATTTGTGTAAGCATATATAATCTGCAATTTTCGGTTTCGAGAATAAAAAAACCCAGTAGAATCATAAACCCGACAAAATCTGATCCATATTGGCACAAAGACAATTAACAATTATTTCTATATATAGTTAGATAAGGACAAAAATTTGATTTGTTAGGATACAAAGACAAGTCACAAATCATAAAAGTAAAAATTTACTTACACTAGTTGCTTGTTAATACTGTTGCCTGAAATCATTTAAAAATTCAGGCACCTGAAATATAGGAGAAGTCTATATAGAGGGGGAGAGAAAAAAAGAAAAAAAGAGTATTATGGTCATTTTTATTCTTTTTTATCTAGATTGTTAAACTGTTTTATCAAACATTCTACTAAAACAGCTTTAGTTCTACCCGAAGCTAAAAAAAATATAAGAAAAACTGCTTCACCAATTAAGCAGAGCTGTACCAAACACACGCTAAATTTCCCGTAGGTTTGTGATTATAAGTGTGTGCTGGCGTACTGTTGTAAAAAAAAGGTATGGGATCTGAACACACAGCCAAAGGCGAGAAAAGAATAAACAAAGAGCTAAAGTAAGGAAGCAAGGAACATGATACTAACACAATTGACACACTCAAAGCGCAAAGACAAAAGCGGTAAAATGGAGCTAAAGCAATATTAGTGTCTTATATATTGATTAAAGAATAAGGACCCACGCGACGCGGCTATTAAATAAACAACCAAAAAAACACATACACACATCCCGTCTGGCCGTCCCTGGTGATTAAAGAATATTAGTGTCCGCACGTGGATGAAGCAGGTGCGGGACCTCGCCCCCGACTGCAGCAACTGCGTCGACAACTACCTGCGCAGCGGTGACCGGGCGGTCCACCTCGCAAGAGGCGGCTTCCGACGGTACGTCCTGATTTTTTACTATTTAACTCTTTTTTTTTCGAATAAAATTTACATTTGATCCCTTGAGAGACTTAAATTCATCTTTGATCCTGGGAGTCGGCGCCATGAGTCCTAGTACCGAGCTAACACGTCTTAGCGCCACAGATCTTGACGCCGAGATACCTAGCCGTGCACAGAATAAAATCCTACGTGGTCGATACCTCCGCGCCATAATACATGTATGCTGGCGCCGACCTCGGGCACACTGATGGCCACGCCGCGGTCAGTTCTACAGTGTTCGCTACTTTTTCTGTACAGTGGTTGGCTGCTTTTCCTGCGCAGCGTTCGCGACAGTGTTCGTTGCTTTTTCCTGCACAGTATTCGCTACAGTGTTTAGCTGCTTTTTCCGGTTTCGGTACCCGGTTTCTCTATTCGTTAAGCGCTGCATGCACTGCCCGGCCTCAGGCTGGACGGGAACGAGAGATCTTGCTCGCCCACGCCCCTGAGCAGTAGCAGGCACAGTGACGACGACCCTGTTGATTCGTGAAGCCTGTCCACCGTCTTTACGACGATTGACTACAAACCGGTACTAGCAGCAAGCAACGTCTCTCTAGCTAGAGAAGCATTGACTTGAAATTTGCTAACAAAATCTAAAAAATGTTGCATAGCTCTACTAAAGCCTGGTTTAGTTTTCAAAAATTTTCACCCCAAACTATCACATCGAAACTTACGACACATGCATGGAGTATTAAATATAGACGAAAATAAAAATTATTGCACAGTTTGGTTGGAAATCGCGAGACGAATGTTTTAAGACTAATTAGTCCATGATTAGCCATAACTGCTACAGTACTACCATGCGCTAATGATGAATTAATTAGACTTAATAAATTTGTCTCGCAGTTTCTAGGCGAGCTATGTGATTAGTTTTTTTATTAGTATCAAAAACCCTTCTGACATCCCAAAACATCCGATATGACATCCAAAAAAATTTATTTCGTGAACTAAACACACCCTAATACTCATTAGTTTCAGTAATCCTAAAGATCGGATGTTTAGCCCTCACAGCGACCACTGCGCACCTGCTACGCCACTGCGCACCTACACTAAGGCTACGGCTCTGCCGCTCACTGTGCAGGTGGGGGCTTGCACTGTGGGCCAAAAGGGATTCCGTCGTCCCGGCAGCCCACGGGACTGTTTCTCCACAGGACCTCGCCGAACAAGAGCAGGCCCGAACAAGGTAACATTTAAAATGACATATTAAAATTATTGATGGTCATTAAAGAATATTTGATTGTCCACTAATAATGTCTTTATCCGAATATTAATATTGCTATCTTCATTCAGGGGCGGTGTTGGAGTTTGATCTGGTACAATGATGCAGTGCGTGTAGAATGATGGACAAATTAAGCTAAACTGAAGAAAAAAGTTTTGAGGACTAAAATGCACTTTGATAGCTCATATATGAAACTGAGTCTAAATGTAAAGTTTAAGGACTAGAATTGTCACTTTGATAGTTATAAAATTATACTTAGCCCAAAAGTAAATTTTAAGGATTGAAATAGCAATTTTAAAAGCTTAGAGGCACAGTTGGGTCCCAAATAGCAATAAAGGGACTAAAAATACATTTCACAATAAAAGCATGGTTTCGTAAAAAAATGCAATTTGGTTGTTCATTCATGGACGAAATGAGCAAAAAAAAAAAAGAGCAAAGCTTAAGAACTGAAATAGTCGCTTTGGTAATCCTAGGATGAAACTTAGCCTAAAAATAAATTTAAAAAATTGAACAGTGGTGCCTTTTTCCTTCACGGGAAGGAGAGAAAAAAGGGAGATAGCGTGAGAAAAGTTTTGTTATTACTTGTTGTTACCAACACCAAGATGATATACAAATAACACTGCAGCGGTTCAGATGCGTACTTTTGAGTGTGGTCACCAAACTATCGTGTGCATAACTAATAACAGAACAGATCAACACAAGGCAGGTCCGCGTGAGCTCAGGGACCGCGTGAGCGACGTCGGCAAGCGGCGGTTGAGGTACGGCGTGGAGGTCCCAGAGAAGGACAGGTCTTATTCATGGGGATCCACATCTGCCTCCACCTCTGCTGCAGCAGCGCAACCACTGCTGCCGCCGGCCTCGTCGTCATCCCTTAAAGGTGCTGCAGCGGCAGCGCCGACGGCGCCTATGGTCGCAGCTGCAGCAGAAGATGAGGAGTAGGAGGACGACGACATCAGAAGCCAAGAGGAGGCGGCGGGCGGCGGTCCTGATCCTCGTCGAAGGGCACTACAGCCTCGCACTCTGGAGGACTACTGTGCCGAGAAGCTGCTCAGGTGGCTAAGCTTGATACAACTTTGCCTAAAAATTCAGGACAGTAATGCTTCAACAACCAGCATCTAGCAATAAGGAGGACCGCATTAAAGAAATCCTCCACAATCACAAGATTGCACTAGACAACCACAAGATTGCACTAGACATGATATGGGAGTTGCTTTCCAGGATCCAGCTTCCGCAAGTCAACTCTGTCGTCGAGGAACAAGCCACTGGTTGATCCATCCTGCAGCAGGTTGGTCATGATCAAAGCAGCATTGTTACTGACCCTGCTGTTATCAAGGAAACCAAGGAGAAGAAGATGAATGAGAGCTCACCGACTGTCCATGAAACCGAGAACAAGGTCCAGGAGATGATGTGGGAGATTAAGCGACAGCTGTTGATAAAAGGGATAGCGGACAAGATTACGGTGCTGAAGGATCGTAAGACCCTGATTAGCAACATCGATGATGGAGGCTACATATCCCAGTGGGATAGCATAAGAAATGCTTTGCCTGTTGGGCTGTGGAGATGGCAGTGCAGTGACAGTGATCACAAAAAACAGCCAGAGGGCCAAGGAATTTTGCTGTCCACCGGGGGAGCCTATAACCTGTTCCCTTGTTGGTCTGTACCATGATATTTTGCTCAAGGTTACAAGCCAAATGGGGACTGAAGGTGGCAACAACAACTCCCAGATCTTCCATGACATCTTGGTCAAGTGTGATCCCAATGAATCCTGCATGAGGATGTTCGCTCATGCTTTGTACGCAAATTCTAACAGGACTGGTGAAGAGCTGAGTAGGCTGAATGACAGCCTGACCCTACAGGCTGCAGAGAACTCAATGGCCACCAACCTTACTAATGCTGAGATGATATTCAAGTTCTCCTACAGAGACCTGCCAAGAGAACACAAGGCATGACTGTTGTACCTAACTATCTTCCCTCAAGGTTACAACATCAAACGATCAAAAGCAATTGAGCGATGGGCTATAGAAGAGCTAATAACAAAGGAATACTGGCACATGGTAGTGCATCACGCAAAGCGATGTTTCAATGCTTTGATCGACCGGTGCCTTGTTGTGCCTTGTGATCTGAGTGCATCAGGAAAGGTCAAGAGCTGCATGGTAGGCTGTCCATGAGTTCATCACCAGAATTGCCACTAAAGAGCACATTTTGGATGCACGCCTATCACATCTCCGAGCTCGCCACTTCTCCACCTTGAGTGGTCTTCAACTTCGTGCCTCTGATACCATCGACAAGTTTGTGCAGAGCCTCCCAGATTATTCACATCAATTACGGCTGCTCAAGTTGCTAGATCTGTAAGGCTGTCAATGCTTGAACAAGAACTACCTCAAGGACATCTGCAGCATGATGTTACGTCTTAAGTATCTGAGCCTAAGGAAAACAAATGTTGATGATCTTCCAAGTGAAATCAACAACCTTCATGAGCTGGAGGTATTGGACATTGCGTCAGAGTGCAACAAGAGGTATCCTACTCCTAAAGCTGAGGAGGTTGCTAGCTGGTCGGATTGATCCAAGTACAGCAGATCATGAAATGGGTGCACTCGACAGGGATCACAAGTCAATGTGCCTCAGTGTCGACATCCCTCGCAAGATCCACAAAATGGAAAATATGGAGGTACTGTCCAATGTCAAGGCTTCTTCAAGGGATGGAGCTGAGTTAAAAGAAATTAGAAAGAGATAGAAACCTATGGCAGCTCAGCAAGCTTGGTGTGGTTATCGATGACAACAAAGCACACCTTGGGAATCTACTTTGGGCAATCAGTGACATGAAAGAGTGCCTCCGGTCTCTATCTATCACTATATCTGAAACCAAAAGAGGGAGTGTGGGCACTACATCTAAAACCAGAAGTGAGAAGGGCCCTACTGATTCTATTGAGGATCAACTACTACCAAGAGAATTGTACCTTCGCTTGATAGAACCACCCAAGGTTCTTGAGAGCCTGAGCATCGATGGATTCAAAAATGTTGTGCAGCTCCTCTCATTGTTCGCTAAAGGTAGCGAAGAACTTGCCAAGGTAACTCTGAGTCGCACCTTGTTGGCAAAGAAAACATTGATGCACGTCGGAGAGCTTCCCAAAGTACGCTGCATCAGGCTCCGTTACGATGCGTACGGAGACAGCACCCTCACCTTTGAGAAGCAATATTTCCCGCATCTCAAGTATTTTCTTGCTGAGTGGCTCAACGGGACTGACACCATTTACTTCAAGGAACATGCAGCTCTTGAGCTCGAGAAGATTGTAGTGGTCCGCACCAACATTAAGCATCTTTGTGGGGTCGGTGCCCTTCCAAACCTGAAGGAGCTCGAGTTGAAGCACGAGCGCCTTGTGTTTTTACCTAAAGATGGCATTGCTTCTGGTGAGCCCGTTATACATGAAGATGGAACAGCTAGGAAGCCAGACATACATGAAGATGGAGCGACAGCTTGTGTTGACCCAGAGCCAGCAATTGTACCTGAAGACGGGACAACAGCTTCTGCTCAGTCAATTAGGGACGGGGACAGCACGCTCACCTTCAGGAAAGGAGAATTTAAGCATCTCAAATACTTTCTTTTTGAGGGCTCAAACATGCAGACTGACATCACATTTGAAGGTGGAGCAACTCCTGAGCTTGAGAAGATTGTCTTGTCATGTACAAATATAAAGTATCTTCATGGGGTCGGCGGCCTTGCAAAGCTCAGGGAAATTGAGTTCACTACAAGAATCCTGTTAATCCATCATGGATCACCAAAAAACCGTCACAATACAGTATCTGTGATGGCTTCAGATATCGTCATGGATTGAGCGTCATCAATTGACCTCCGTGACGATTTTTCAAAAACCATCACAGATTGACAGAATTCGTGACGATCTTAGACCGTCACAGTAGAGCCCAAGACTTATTTAGCCCAACCCAAGCCCATTTTCTATGACAAAAAATAACTGTCATGGATTAATTGCCACACCATCATGAATGCTTAAATCAGTGGGCCAAAATCAGATGTAATTGTGTAAAGACAAATGAGACAAAACTTATTTAATCAAGCATGTCGATACATACAATATCTCATGTTTTTGTCTAGCATCAAATCAGATACTAAGTATCAAGTTACATACAAGTTTTCGTCTAGCATCAACAACAAAATATAGGTTCCAACAAATGATAAATGCATTTGCCCTCTTCCCTGCTTCTAGTTCTGCTTGCAGTTTCACGTGCTCTAAGTTTGGTAGCCTGAAAAATCAAAAGACCAAACACAGAATTTAGAAGCATGTTTATGGCGCTTAATAGACTTGAGCAGAATTCAGATAGCTTGCAAAAGATGCTGCATGAGGAAGAACACCCTACACAGGGAAGCTTCTTTGTGATCTGAACTGAAATTCAGATTATTTACTAAACTGAAACTCTAAATGTCTGCTCTCATGAACAACACACTAAACTGCATATTTACTAAACTGCATATTTGACAAGTTTTTGAAACTGAGTAACCTGACAGCTGAGGGAGAGAGCAGATAGCAGCAATAGCAGCTATCACTGATGAAGATTTACTGACCACACAAAACTGCAGTTCCTGGACAACACAAAATAACCTGTAGTTCCTGGAGGCAGTACATACCTTTCGATTATGTAGGCTGCATCTTGGACCTTTATGTGCAATGTCTCTTCCTTTCTAGAGAGGAAAAATTATAAATAAAATAATTGCATATTAATATGCATGTAATATACAAACAGTACACAAAAATAATTCTACTGCGAAGAGAGTAATAATTGTTGCATATCAGAAGCTATTTTTCAATAAGCCAACTACACATATGTAGAAAATTTGGTTGTCTAATGTATAACCATTTTCCAGATTAAACATTTGGAATAAATAAGAAATAATTATACTTCAGGTGTTATAAATATGAAAATTCTAATAATCAGAGGACATGTAATACTCATTTGGCATTCTATTCCATCGCAGATACCTGTACAGAAATCTTCAAGACTCTATTGCTGCTGCCACCAAGTTTAACTTAACATAAATCATCTCTGAGAGAAAGTACCTGTACAGAATTTATCCAAATTAGCCAATAAATCTGAAATTTACCTACAGCCGAACTGCACTACTGCTACTGTACTGAACCAAGGCAAGAAACAACTAAGCTGAAGTTAAAGGTTTTAAACTAACTAAACTTATAGCTAAAAGAACATGGTAAAACTATTACTAAGGTACCAGCATGCAACCGAGTGTGCCTGCAAGTGACAATTACCTTCACTATTGCATTCCAAATAAGATAATCGAGTTGCTGAAAGTAACATAAACAGATCCAAACTCTGTAGTTGTAGAGCTGATCAAGGTCGAGAAAGTAGATAGCTACAGCTATTGTTGTTAAAGAATAGCTTATGTTGTTGATATGAAAATCAAGGCTGCCAGCTGCCAGAACAAATTGTTGCTCGCTAACGATAGGCTGACTTGCTGCACTAGAACAAATTCAGAGCAAAAGCCAGGCACGCACTAGAGAAGAAACTACAGAGCTGTCGACAGAGACCCAGCACAACCAAGAAATCAAGAGCAGCTAAAGCTGCAGGTGCTGGTTTGCACCGAACAGCAGCTTTGAGAGAGCACGCCCAGACGCCCAACACCAGAACATACACCGGTCAGAAGCACAGAGCAAAGACAGCAGCTTGAGTGCTAGAGAAAATTGACAAACTGACCAAATCAATTCCAATTTCTCTTCTACTTAAGCTAAATTGGCACAATAAATTATGTAACAAAGAAGAAAGCATCCTCAAGCAATGCTTTTTATATACATGCCAATCATAGACTGATAATATTATGTTAGTCATTTATATTTATCTGGCAGGATTGTTTATCAAATATTCCCTTAGCATATGTGTTAAAAATAAAAGTGCAAAGGAAAACACAAGCTGCAGACATGAAGCAAACAATTGCTTTTCATAGATAAATTACTTGCTGCCTTAACTCAAACAATAGTAGCCTAAGTTCATCACTCCAATACACTAAGTCCCTACAGTTAAGAGCCATGAAAAAATGCTAACTACCTTTTCTAATGTAAAACACACGGGCTCTAACCAGATTACTTCAAACCTAGTACCATTTTCATATAAAATAAAACTTCTATGCTGAAATCTGTCTCATGTAACCTCAACTCTTCCTGGAAACAAAAGAGCAAGTTGGATAAATACTAAATAACAGACCCTACTTAAGGTCATATAGACTATAGATGACATTATTCTTCAAATCATAAAGAAATCAACAAATTACTACTTGGAACTCCTAAGTAGCCCTACACAATTGTTACCCAATCTTTTAGGTGCCAGACAGATTAGATGGAGGAAAGTGCCTGTGCACAACAGCAATATATCCACGCCATTGCCATGAGCGCACGTAACAGCCAGCACCAACATGCCTTTTCGATTCCCCCTCCTAAGGTGCACCTGCAACAAATCCAACCCGGCCCCAAGCACCACCGCTCAAATCTGACCCAAAAATCGATTGCAAGAGAACGAAGTGCTGCTCACCTGGGAGCTGATGGCCAAGAGGAGAGACGCAGGGGCCAGCCAAGGCCAAAGTAGATCAGAGCCACCACTGTCACCAGAATCCCCATGGTCGTTCCACTCAGATCCACCTGCGCGTGTTGCTGCTGCACTTCCATACGCTCTCGCCTAGGGTTTCGGTGTAGCGACCTCGGGCATGGGTGTGCGGGCGCGCAGGCGCACAACGGCAGGCCTCCGCCGCTCCGAGGGCCGGGGTGGGGCGCCGCCGCCCTCGGCCTCCTCCATGCTGGGATGGTCGTTGTGCCAGGGGATGGCTGTGCCCGGGGAAGAGAAGGGAGGCAGCCTAGATGGGAGAGGGTTGGGAGCGGCGGCTGGCGGAGAGGAGGGGCAGCTGTTGTTAGGTGGGCCTCTGTATATGCAAGCGGGTTTTGGATATGGACTGGATATCCTAGGTTGCAAATCCTGTTAGTGACGTTTCCAGAATCCGTCACAGTGAATCCGTCACGGAAAGGATTTCTTGTAGTGGTTGGAGGCTGATAGGACCCTTTCGTCATTTGTTGATGCCCAATATATTGCCAAGGTAACTCTTTCTGAAACCTTCCTCGAGCAAAATGATATAGAAATCCTCGAAACAAAACCAAAACTGTAGTGCTGGCTACTGCTCTTGGAAAATTCTTATGACGACAGTAATCTTCAATTCAAAAAAGCTCAGTTCCCAGAGTTCAAACATCTTACTGTCAAGTGCTCCAAGATCTCCAACATCAGCTTTGACAAGGATTCTGCTCCCAAGCTTGAGAAAATTATCTGGTCCTTCACTGAGATAACATCTCTCTCTGGCATTGGCCACCTTCCCGAACTGAAGGAGTTTGAGTTCAACGGTGACTCTGTCCCTGTTCACGTGAGAAAAGACATCCATACACATATTAAGAAACCCCTTCTTAAACACAACAAGCAGCAGCATCAGGAGAACAAAGCAAGATAAGAAACAAAGGGATCGGCACTGTCTAAGAAAAAGTCTGCATTTATTCTCCATCCTTGGACCCATTCATCGCTTATTTGCCAGGACCCAGAACTGCTATCTCTTGTGTGTGCAAGGTGCAAGCTCGGTTGTTTTTTTTTTTTTTGGATTGTGTGCAAGCTCGGTTTTTTGCATGTGTTATTCGTCCATAATTCATTGTGAATGTGTGACCTTTGTGTTCTATGCATCTGTGTGTTTACTTTATTTGTTCCACCTGGAGCGTGGTGTGCTTGCAAAATGACTGGATTCTTATTATTGTCGTGTGTCTGAATGTGTGTGTGCTTTGAACATATGGGCATATATGGTTGTGCCCACGCTCAATATCTGCCATATAAGGAAGGAGTATGTATGGTTCCATGTAATAAGTGCGACACTTCACATCTCATTGTAATTGTTGTGTGTAATCACCTTTGATTTATGATTTTCATGCATTTCCGTGTCAATATGAAGGGGCCATATTACGTAGTTTAGCCGAACTTGTTTTTGTCTGACGAGATTTTGTACAAAGTTTTTCTCACACGCGCATCTCTTTATAGGTGCTATCAAGAAGCATTTTGTACTTAAAGAGAAGAAAATAAATAAGTGACAAATGGTGAAAGAAGAAAGACTAAAATATTTCGATTAGAGCAATAAGAGGGGATAATCGAGGGAGAGGAAATATGAAAAAAATACATCACAAATTATGGGCTATTTGGCTCATCACAAAGTATTTGTTTTCTCTAGATGTCAGGTAGATGATATTACTTAGGTAATAGAAGCAGAAAATAAGATCCTAATTGAATAATTCACTGATAAGGAAGTGAGAAATTCCATTTGCAGATGAAATACAGTAAAGCCCCTGGCCTGGTGCATTAACAGTGTTTTTGGAGTCTACTTAAAGATTACCTCATGGCCATGTTTAAGGACTTCCATAATGGTGCTCTTCCTCTTCAAGGTGGACAGGAGAAAACTTGTATGCGATGCATGTGAATATGGAAAGCAAACAAGATCAACATATGTAAGCAAAGGACTAAGGAGCTTATCTCCATTTATGCTTGTTCACTCTGATGTGTGGACATGCTCGATCACCTCAATTAGTGGAATAAAGTATTTTGTTACTTTTATTAACTGTTGTTCGCGTGTGACTTGGATATATCTCATGAAGCACAAAAGTGAAGTACTTAAATGATTTCAGGATTTCTGTTCATTTATTAGGAATCAATATGATGCTCAGGTTAAAGTATTGAGGACAGACAATGGAATAAAATATGTGAACACTGAGTTTGGCAATTTTCTATCAGCCAAGGGAATATTGCACCATATGCTGAAAGAAAAAAACGTCATAACTTGGATGTTGCACATTCACTTATGTTTACCATGAATGTGCCAAAGTTTCAATGGAGTGAAGCCGTGATGACGACAGTATATTTGATTAATAGTACGCCTTCAAGATTGCTTGGTTGAAAAAACTCCTTTTTGAGATGTTGCAAGGAAAGATTGAGTTTATTGTTCCACCAAAGGTACTTGGATGCACTTGCTTTGTCAGGGATCATAGGCCTTCATAGGAAAAGTTAGATCCTCGAGCAGTTAAGTGTATATTTGTGGGGTACTCATCAAGTAAAAAGGGCTATACTTGTTGGTGTCCCATTGAACGATGACTCTTTGTAAGTATGGACATGATATTTCGAGATTCAGAACCCTATTATGGAAAGAAGACTGATTTGAGTTTCTTGTTTGAGCTTGATGATCAAAGTACAAGTGAGGATGTCAAGAGGAGGAGAATAGCATAGATGTGGCATAAGAGAAGGAAGAAAATCAATCAAGGGCAACCGGATCTATCACAGGATTGATTCCATACAATGTGGATAATGCCCAAGTGAATGAGAGGCAGGAAAATCGAGACAATGTAAATATACATGCAAGACAAGAACAAGGTACTCTTCAAGTTTATACTAAAAGAAAGAAGACTATTGATGTGCAGCCTGTACAACAACAAGTTGAGCAACCAGGGTTGGTAGAGCAGCAGGAGGAGCAACCACAGCCTTTAGATGTTGGTGTTGATGTTACTGGAACTGAGGAAAGAGGGGGAGAAGAGGTCAAACCTTCCATTGACCTGCCTAAGCTTTAAGAAAGGAAACAAGGAGTACAGCTGGAAAACCTACAACATACTTGTTGGAAGTTTGGAAATGTTGCATTCCCCTCAAAGTCAAAATGTTTTTCTGGATGGCCTTCCATGATAGCATCTAATTTGGAGTCCAGTTAAAGAAATGCTAATGGTCGGTTCCAGAGGATCGAAGTGTGAAGTGTGTGACAACCTAGAGACAAGTGACCATATTCTTTTTCACTGCCCTATTACAGTATATTTGTGGTCGTTTATGAGAGAATCTCTAGAGTGGGCTAAATCCCCAACTTCTTGCGATGACTTGTTTGTTGAATTATTGAAAGGAAGTCAAGAAAAAAGACACTTAACTCTCTTCTTTTGTACAGGAGCATTATGGACTATTTGGAAGACTAGGACCAACGCTGATTTTAACAACAAATGGTTGTCATTGCCCAAGACAATTGTTCGCAAGATGTTGATGCTGGTGAAGACTTGGCACCCTCTTCCCAAGACCAAGCTGGCGGAGTCTGCAGATGAGATGTTTGGCAAGTTGGCTAATGGGGCTATGTGATCTGAGTTTAGGTCGTGTAGAGGTTGTAGTCTTTGGGGTGTTAGTAGTGTTGAAGTATGTTGAGAGTTTCTTAGTGGGTTGATATATTCTTTGAGTTGAACACTTGGAAAAAATTTGAAAAATATTCTAGAGATTGATTAGGATACTAAGAATCTAAATAAAATATTTGGAGCTCGTGCAAATATCTTTAGAAGTTTCCAAAAAATAGATTTAGCTCTACGAAAATGAAAAAAAAAACAAAACAAAAAAGAATTTCCCAAAACGTTCTAATAGATGTCTAAACGTGTTTTGAAAACTTTCAACAACAAGAACATAAGACACAACTAACATGATTGCGTTCAATATTAATGTATGTTGCATTCTTGCTGGGTGCATCTTATATTTTTGTAGTGCAAAGTTTTTAAAACATGTTTAGAAATTGATTAGAATGTTTTGAAAATTTTCTAGATTTTTTGGATATTTTTCTCATTTTTCTAGAGCTAAATCTAAGTTTTCAAGCGTCTAAATATATTTTAGCAAGCTCTAAATATTTTACTTGCATTCTTCATATCCCAGTCTATCTCTATGATTTTTCAGAATTCTTAAAAAGTTAGAGATATTTTCTGTGGTTCAAAAATTTTGTCCAGGACTTATCTGAAGTCATATGCTTCTGTAGTCCTGTTCTTTTTTTTTATATGCTTTCTGTAATTATGTTCTTGATGCTATTATTATACGAGATATATGCATTGTATTAGCGTGCCAGAGATCGGCAGTTTTGGACTACATGCGTAGGTTATCGCGTATTGGGCCCAGCCTATATTTTCCGTATGGGCCTATAGGAATAATTTGGTTGGTTAGTGCATGAATTCTTTTAAGTTAGTAGTAGTAAATCTTAAGCTTGAACAAATATCACAAAAAATGTTAATTTTCATAATACGTAATAAGTATAATAAGATGAATCATAGATATATTTTACTAATATAAATAATAAACCTATTCAGAGGCATAAATATTGATAACATTTTTTTTATAAACATAGTCAGAGTTTAACTCTGTTAACCGAGGGAGTATCCATGCATGCACGAGTGCAATTGCAGTCTCCCTCCCTGCCGCATTGATTTTGACTCCACCCATGTGTGTGTGTTTTTTTCCTTTTTCGGATGGATTCGGTGTACCTGCAGTGGCCTGCATACGTACAGTTAGTAGCCAATAATCAACCCACCTCTTATCTCTAGTCATCAGTATCTCTTTCAGTCAGCTCACTCATCTGTTGTTTCTTGCAAATTGCATTGGTGCCGGTGCCGACTGGACGCGAACCAGAAAGCACGACGCCGCGGATATATCCTCCTCTCCTCACGAATGGCAGACACCCCCGTCGCCGCTGCCGCCACCACCTGCCGCTGCCTCTGCCTGCCCGCCCGTGTGGACCCACCGATTTGACGCCTGCAACTCGATCCATCTTCTTCAGAGATTGCAAAACTACGTACGGAGTACACGCACCACGCTCTCTATGCACGTTACAACAGGCTGTTGCGAGGTCGGTCTCTGACGGTTTTTAATTTCGACCGTCTCTTCAGACAGAGTTCAGAAAATCCATACTGCTGTGCTGCTCTTCTTCGTTCCAGATCGCTGCTGCCTGCTGCACTCGTGTGCCGGATGCTGGATCTCATCTGTCGAGCATTATATTCATCCGTACTACATACAAGTCAGAGGAAGAGGGCCATTTCATTTCCATGTCAGTGTCCTGTCCAACCAAGTCTGCGGCGCTTGCAGCCATGCGAGCTGGCCGACAGGAAGACGAGGGCCGGGGCTTCAATGGCATAACTCCTTCACGTGCAAAAGGGTGTAGGCCTCAGCCACCCAGCCAAAGCCAATTCAGCCGATGGATGCGCCAACCACTGTTCCGATTCCGATCCCCCACGCCCACATGACCTCACCTTTGCATTGCAGCTAGCCTCGATCCCTGCCTGCCAAAGTGCCAAGCAGAAACAGTGCTCCATTTGTTTCATTGTTTGCTTCAAGCAACTGAAACACTGTGCGTGTGGTGGTCTTCCATGCCAGTGGCATTGGCCGGGGAAGTGAAGTAGTAACAGACATTCTGACGCCCAGATTTGGAGAGGGCGGAGGGAGATGGCAGCGTTAGCTAGCTGATCAGGGTTCAGTGACAGACAGTGTGTCCCATCCCATGTTGGCGTCTTGTTTGCAGCATGCATGATGATTTGATATGATTGGAATGATAGGTGTGCCTGCAGACTGACATTCTGCACTACTAGGGCCCCTTTTATTTCCTACCTGCTCAGGGTCAAACAAATTTAGCCCCTACAATTATAGAGACGAGCTAGTACACGAAAAGAAATTATATTATATATATGTGCATGGCCAATTGTACTTGCAGAACTTTTTCCACGATTTGGTTCTCTGCAGCTCGTGTGGAGTAGGACAGTAGGAGTACCAATCAATAAGGTACTAGTGGTAATATAATATACCATTGTTCATGTTGATGCTTGTGATGATGAAAAGCTAGCAGCTAGCATTGTTTGTTAGTACTTACTTGCATGGATATTATTTAAGGCTACTGTTTGGACCGAACTCCATTTTGACATAAGTTGGCCAACCAACGTCCATCAACTTGCCAAGTGGATATGGGGTCTTAACTCTGATCCTAAGTACCTCACTGTATGTCCGTCCTAAAAGATTAGTTCACAACCGCCAATGCTTATTTTAAAACATAAAGTTGACCTGCATATTCAAGTCAAGGAAGGAAAAAAAACATAAAGCCAATAAGAAAGATTATATATGGAACAGTGATTATGACATATAGCAAACAATTTTAGTTTACAGTTACAACGCTGTGATAATGAGATGGCAAGCAATGGCATCTTCCTACCTAAAATATGTTCCCTTTCTTCCACTTATTGGGAAGTTGTCAAGCTGAGTAGGAATACCGAATACGTACATACCCTTTTTTTTCTCCAGTACAGCAGCAGTGATGTGCGTGATCATGCCGAATACAGTCTTTCTTTCCTTTCCTTTTTCTTTTTGATAAAAAAAACATGAACACTGTTTGGATCCACCACGCAGAAGACAAATTTGGCTACTGAAAACGACCATTCTGTATCGTTGTCGCTACTGTTGGAGTCTACTCTACTGCCCTAGTCGATTCTACCACAGTACTATGAATCCTTTCTCCTGTTTCCCGAAGAGATCACTCGACCTTGACAGGCAGATATGGATGGTATCTTCCATAGTTCCATGCATGTATGCAGCCAGCATCTATCAACCTCTGAGATATGACCACCACCCTACATTGCGTTTGGTACATCTTTCATTTGCCCAGTATATATGGAAGATTCTTCCTAGCTACATTAGCTTATGTTTTGACAAAACCTGACACTCATATCATAGGTTCAAATGTGGCCAAATAGGTACAAGATCTGAACTTTGAACTAATTATATTAATGGTGTCTTATTACCCACAATGCACTGATGCAGTATAGCTACTACACCTCCAGGAAATGCTCTGGTTTATTGCATTTAAGTAAGCTGTTCATATCACACAGCTAGACCTATACAAACATCATTCACCAATAATGGTGACCTGATGAATAAGAGCACATGATTCATATTGTTCAGACAGCTAGATGTCTATCAGAAGGAAAGAAAAAAAACAGAGGGAAGGTGGCAGAAGCAAGTTGCACACATCAGGACGAAGAGTCAATTGGAGAGGAGTGCTTCTCTGTCCAACCTCATATCCTATATGCATCCAAAGAATAAGCTTCTTTTCATGCCTAATTTCCTTCTTCTACGCCCGTGTTCCTAGTTGGTACACAAGTCGCTGCAACTCCCAAAAATCTGAGCCAATTGGGCGTGCATTTTCCCTCTTCTGTTCAGGGTTCTCTGTCAAGATGTCAGTGTCAGAAAATAAACGAAAACCTTCTCGGCGTATAAGTCCCAATCCAAACTGAGACCCATTAGACGTTTTGTCAAGTCAATTCAGATCTAATCTTGTCCACAAATGGACCTACTACTACTAAAAATGTTGGGTTAGTTGGTAATACTAGTCACCTTTAGTGGCTCTCTAGTAGCAACACTACAAGATAGGATGTGGCCTTTTGTTAGTTGAAATGAATTAGCACTGCCAACAGAAACAACGACCAGACTAGTTCATGATAATAATGTGCCAATGTACTCCCCTCACTCATCAGAAACATTAATTCAAAATAAATAGACAGGCATAATAATGAATATTGTAAGAATGAAGTGTAAGACAAGTATGCACTAATGCTGTGAAAAAACAAATAGTCTCACTAATATAAACTACTGCACTAACATGTGACTCATAAATTAGTATATTGGATTACAACCTCTGATCAGAATCCATCTGAAAAAAATGAAATAAATAAAGAGTTCATGTATTATTATTTTGTAAACAAATATCCGTGCCAAGACATGGTAAAGAATTGACGTAGTGTGGTGATTCCAAGAGTAGTATCCAATCATGCTTCATGACGCATGGACGCATGGTCCACTTGAAAACTAAAATTCTTGTAAATTAAATATGGCTAAATCACACAAATTGCTATATCAAAATAAGCATGTAAAGAAACAATATAATACATCAATGCAAGTTTCAGATTGTTTCTAAGAATAAAACCCAAGACTAAGATGAGTATGCATTGTGGAAATGGTCTCACTATACTATAAAAATGTGATTCATGAAGTAGTATTGGATTACTACTTGACTGATCATGATCCACCTAAAAAAGGTATAGTAAAATAAGCTCATGCATTGCTAACAATTTTGGAAATGACCATGCCAAGACGAGGTAATCAAAGAATTGTCGTAGTGCGGTGATTCATAAAAGTCGTATCCGATCACGCTTCATGACTCATGGTCCACTTGGAAAGTAAAATTCTCGTAAATGAAAGATGACTAAAAAAATACATCACCATAACACGAAACATGAACCACCACTACGATAGCAAACTATATGTCAGGAATGTTCGTGAAGAAACAAACCACCGTCCAACACGCGAGTCTTAGGAGTCATATTGGATTGCTATATGACTCACTATACATATCTTTCTTTTATAAAGAGAAAGAAATTACGTGTAAATTAACGAGATACCTGAAACGACAAAATGAACAAGACAGGAGTGGATACACATACACATTGGCATTTGGGTATTTTGCCAAACAGAAAGCCGCAGCAAGGGCAGCTGGTTGCTCTAAGCGAACTAGCTAAGGTTGGTTCTCAACCCGTGATCCCCATATAAAAAAAGTCGTCCACCCTCCTCCAAAGCCGTGATAGATAGCAATAGAGCCTTTCGTTCCCACTACTCCTTCCATCTCCAGCGTTCAAGTCTCCACACCAGGCCATCTTCCCCATCGCATAGCTAGCTAGCATCAAGAACAAGAAGGAGGGGACCGGAGGTACGTACGCATCGCCAGCGTTCATCAGTTCCCTATGGGGCCTCAGCAAGACCGGTATTCGTCCATGGCGAACGGCACGGCGGCGGCGAGGAGCAAGGAGGCGAAGGTGGTGCACTACCGGGAGTGCAAGCGCAACTACGCGGCGTCCATCGGCGGGCACGCCGTGGACGGGTGCCGGGAGTTCATGGCGTCGGGCGCGGTGGGCACGTCGGCGGCGCTGGCGTGCGCGGCCTGCGGGTGCCACCGCAGCTTCCACAGGCGCGAGGTGGAGGCCGGCCACGACCGCGACTGCTCCTGCTCCTCCACCTCCACCTCCACCTCCACCACCTCCGGTTGATGAGCCGTCAGCAGCAGCTAGCAGATGGGTGTCGTCATGGCTCGTGGGGGCATTGAAATGGTTTGGTAGCTGCATTATATTCAGCCGTATATATATGGACAAATATTTCTTTTAATTTCTTCCCTTTTTCCTTTTCGGGTCCCTCTCTTGTTCCTGGATGATATTCAGTGAAATTTATGTGTGATGTAACATATGTTTTGATCGTTGGTATATGGTGCTTGTAACTGATGTGTACATGTTTTCCCTGTTATTTACTTATGAAACAGACATCTTACATATTTGGTAGATATGTATACATGTGCTTCTTTGTTTCGAATTTGTGTGTTTGTTCTTGATGCTTTTTTTCTCCTCAACTCTGGTATCTCTGATCTTAATGGAGAACGATCCATCAGTTAAACTCGTTTTGTTTTGTTCAAGTGAAAATAGGATCGATTCTCCATTACACAGTAAGTATATGTTGTCCTCCCACTCAGGATGATGCATGGTTCATCATGTTCATCGTCTTCAATGATAAAAAAAAACGTATTTGTTATAAAAATGTTTTATTCAAGACTCTCTAGCCCATGGTTTAGTCATCTGTCAACGCATTGCTGCTATATATGATGAGTAACCTTAAGTCAGAAATTTACCGTGCATTAATTCAGATATCCAGATTCAAGAAATGCAATCCTACATGACGTGGCAAAATTTAAACTATTTTTTAGTGGAAAAGTTAAAGTTAGAAACGTAGCTCAATTGGTAGAGCATTAATGTAAACTTGGTAGGAAAGGGTTCAGTTCCTTGCATCAACACAAAAATATTTTTTTTATTTTGTTCCCTTCAATGAAAAAATACTACAATTTGGGATGTAGCTCATTTGATAGAAACATTATTCTCCCTTATTTTTTTCTCTTCATTGTTAAAATCTATAAATTAGTTTGTAGTCCAAAGTAAACTAAAGTTGGGGATATGTAGCTCAACTAGTAGACAATTAATTAATCTATATGCATAATAAAGGCATGTGATTCGATTCCTCGCATCTCCAATAATAAATATTTTTTTGTTTTATTTCTCATTAATAGCAAAAGTTATAAATTATTTTTAGTGCAAAAAAAATTAAATTTAGGGATGTAGCTCAATTGGTTGATTGTTAGTCTAAGCATGATAAAGTTAGAGGGTTTGATTCCTTGGATCTCCAAAATATTCTTTTTTTATTTTGTTTTCCTTTGATGAAAAAAACAAATTAATTTTCGTAGTGCAAAAATATACCACAGTTGCGGATGTAGCTGAATTTACCAACCAGCAGCATTGTTCGTGCACAAACTTTACTATCATCATCGCAGCAGAGAACAAAAGAAGGTAGATCTTCTGCGGGCAATGTAATTGCGAATGTATACTGAACCTATTTTGACTTCTTGTGTGTTCGGTTTGGTCTCTGTACAAGCAGGGTAACAATGGTGGCAAGGGAAACCTCGCAAGCCCTCACGTAAACCATGCTTCTATTCTTCCTGTTATTGTTGTACCGTCAGAGATAATACTACAAACAGTTCAGTAATTTTTGGCAAATGCTGAACTGAAACAATTGCAGAGTGCGGTGAGCGCAGCTCGCCGACGTAGCAGATCATTATATTATATTATTATCTATAATGATATCTCAGGAGCGTCCGTCCTATGACTCCTGTCCGGACGTCATCCTCATCCACAGACACATCCTCATCTACTCATACACAAACCTCGCCCGCGTTGCACGCCCGCTCTACGCTGCGCGCCCCCGCTCGCAGGACAGACTCCACTCGCCTACGCCGTCTCCGCCCGCGAGACGAACTCCGCCGGCGCCGCCCCTACCCGGAGCACCCACCAGCCGTCCGGACTCGCGCCTCCCGTCGCGGCCGCGCTCCATCCACCTGTTGCAGCCACTGCCGAGGTTCGTGCCGCCAACGAGCTCTGCACCGACGATCTCCGCGCACTCCGTGGCATCAAGCTCCGTGCCAGAGTCAATCTCCACAAGGACGAGCTCCGATCCATTCGTTCAAGCAAGGTGACATTGCGCTGAAAGCACATGATGCAAGCGCATGTTGCAAGGTTTTATATAGATGTTGCAAAAGTAGATCAGGATGTTGCATATGTTGCAATGGTTATACACTTATGTTTCAAACGTCTGTCCCTAATGTTTCATCTGTTTTTTCAGACATATGTTGCAAGTGTGTTTCATCCGAATATTGCATATGTTTCACACATATGTTGCAAGTATTTCATTTGGATATTGTGTATATTTTGCAATGGCTACACACGTCTTTTTCTTGGTGTTTCATACATATATGTTGCAAGTTCAATTGTTTCGGACGTATGTTGCAAATGTTTCATCCAGATGATGCAAAAGTAGATATGGTGTTGCACATGTTGTAGTGGGAACCATCTGCATCAGCCACCTGCTGCAGCTGCTCGGCCCGCCTGCATACGCGTCGGTGTGGAGGGGCGCCATGGTGCCGGTGCGGGCCACAGAGCGATGCGGGCCACGATGCGGATGCGGGACACGATGCGGTGCGAGCTCCTACGTGAAGTAGGCGCGGGCGTCCGAACGACCGGGCGTTAGACTTTCCGTATTATTATCGAATTAGAGACCGATAGTATATTACTAGTAGTTTAGGTGTAGGTTATCGTGTATTGGGCCCACTTATTTTCCAATTGGGCCTGTAGGAATAATTTGGTTGGTTAGTGCTTGAATTGGGCCGTCTCTTGGTGGCTGGATAGGTTTGGGCCAATCAATACGTTCTCGCATTTTAGAAGTCGCAGGGACGTGTTGCTCAAAAAAAAAGTCGCAGAGACATTAATTAACCTCGATTCATGGAAGTATTTTTTCCTTACATTTTTTGTTTGGGGGGATGTAGCTCAATTAGTAGATCCTTAATCTAAGCATGCTAAAGGTACACTGTTCACTTCATCGCATCTCCAACAATATTTTTTATTTTGTTTCTTTTCATACATAAACTAATTTGTATTACAGCAAAAAGTTGGGGGCGCAACTAAGTTGGTAGGGTTTTAATCTAAGAAATACATTTGTTCAATTCCTCATGTCTCCAATATTTTTTATTTTGTTTTTCTTTGATGAAAAAATAATAAATTATTTTATAGCTCAATTAGTAGAGTGTTAATCTATGCATGATGCATGATAAAGGTCCGTGTTTGATTCCTTGCATCTCCAAAAGAATTCTTTTTTTTGTTATACTTCAATGACAAAAGAAAACAACAATTTGTAGTGCAAAAATATTCCACAGGTGGGGATGTAGCTCAATTAGTAGCTGGTTAATCTGTGCATGATAAGGCGTGGGTGTTCAATTCCTCAGATCTCTAATAAATATTTTCTCTGGTATTTTCAGTGACAAAAGTTATACTTTTTAGTGCAAAAAAAATGAGCTCCTTAAAACAACTCCTTAATTGTTTTGTTTAAAGAAGAAAAAAATTCTTCTGATAATTTATATCTAAAGTCCCTATAAATAAGCATTTGATAAATCTTCCTCTCAACTCACAAATATGTGTGTGCATTATTTTTCTTTTTGAGGTGTCAACAGGAGAGCCCCCTACTTAATTTTTTTATTATATATGAAACTGTACAAGGGCTTGCAAAGCCCAAAAGAGAAAAGGAAGCATTATAAAAGACTCTCTCTCCACAAAATAAGGGGAACACTAATAGAATGCTTAACCTTGGTACAAGCCAAGCCAAGCTCTCTCTTAAAATCTTCTAGCCAATAACCTAAGCTAAAAGAAGCATTATCGAGAATAACTCTATTTCTTGTAGTCCGGATCGAGGATCCAATATGATGTAATGATCACTTCTCTAAAAATGGGGATTCCAAAAGACATTCTAGCATCAATTACCATATCCAACGGCTCTAGGTTCAGATTCTAGTTGATGGAGAATGTCTGCCAACATGAAGCACTGAAGGGGCACTCAAAGAAAAGGTGGAAACATGTTTCCTCAGTCGAACCATTGCAGAAAAACACAACTGTAGTCATCAAGGTGCTTGTTTTTCCTCTTAGCATGTTTCTGGTATTCAGTCTGTCCCTAATGACCAACCAAAAGAAGAATTTATGTTTACCAAGGCTGTCTGGAGCCCAGAGCCAAGAGAAAAGAGGGGAGGCATGTGTGTGCATTATGTTCTTGCTATACGTTCAGGTGCCCTCCCCAACAATTTTTGCACTATTTTCCCTCTCTCCCACCTAGTTTTTGAGTTTTAGAAAAGATTACTATTAGAGAAAGGCAAAAATAGAGCTCAATATTCAATTTATTCACTTAGCATGATTAAGGAGCTTTTGTAGATGTCCTAAGCATGATAAAGGCATGGGTTTGATTCCTCGCATCTCCTAAAAGTTTTTTATTTTGTTTTCCTTCAATGACAAAAGTAACAAATTAATATGTTGTACACAAATAAACTAAAGTGGGGAATGCAGCTCAATCGGTAGAGTGTTATCCTTAGCATATTAAAGGTACGGGGTCAATCCTTGAATCTCCAAATAATAAACATCCTTTTTTTATTTTGTTTCTGTTTATTAGTACAAAAATAGAATAAAGCAAGTGGATGTAGCTTAGTTGGTGCAGCGTTAATCTAAGCATGATAAAGGTACATCAATTCCTCACGTCTCGAATAAGTATTCTTTTTAATTTTGCTTTACTTCAATGACAAAAGAATAAATTACTTTATAGTGTAAAATAAGCAAAAATTGGAGATTTAACTCAATTGATAGAGCATTAATCTATGCTCGAATAAATAGTCTTTTTAATTTCACCTTACTTCAATGACAAAAGAATAAATTACTTTATAGTGTAAAATAAGCAAAAATTGGAGATTTAGCTCAATTGATAGAGCGTAAATCTATGCAGATAAAGGTATGGGTTTAACTCCGGGCATGTACAATAAATATTCTTATTAATTTTGTTATTATTCTCTTCCATGACAAAATAATAAATTACTTGCTTGCTACGCATCTACTTAAAATTACATGCACAAATCATGCGGTTAATAAATCTATCAATTACATGCACAAATCTGGTCCTACAAAACACTTGAAACATGCGCTTGAAACATGTGTGTATAGCCATAACAACATATGTAACACCAGATCTACTTTTGAAATATCCAAATGAAACATTTGCAACATATGTCTAAAACAGATAAAACACTTAAAGCATGCGCTTAAAACATGTGTGTATAACCACAGCAACATGTGCAACACCAGATCTACTTTTGAAGCATCCAGATGAAACATTTGCAACGTACGCCTGAAACACTTGAAATATAGGCTTGCAACATGCGTATTTTGTCATTACAACATGTGCAACATCCCGATCTACTTTTACAATATCGATACAAAATACTTGCAACATACATCTAAAACACCTAAAACACTTGAAACATATGGTTGCAACATGCTCTTTCAGCACATCTCCTTGCTGTTCACAAATGGAGGCTAATCAACGCGTAGAGGTTACATGCGTGCTCGCCGGTGGCGTGGAGCTCGCCGGCAACACGAAGCTGGGTGGTGGTACAAAAAGGGCGGGTGTGGGGGCAGCACGGGCGGCAATGCGCGCAGAGGGTGGGTGGGTGGCACGTGGAGGTCACTGGTGATCTTGCCAACGGCGCGGAGCTCGGTGGTGCAGAGGCCGGGCGGGGTGGGGACGACGCATTGAAGCCGCGATGGACGAGGCGATGTTGGGAGTCGCGGGGTGTAGACTCGTCCATACGTATGGACGCCTTCCATGGGAGGAAATGGAGGTTGGTGGGGATCACCTAGGAGCAAAGCACGGCGGCGAGGAAGACATGTGGGTGGATGCAGCGGTGCAGGGAGCGAGCAGGGGAAGCAGGAAGGTGGGTGCGCCTGGCGACGCAGAGATGCTGCAGCAACACAGGGAGTCTATTCGGTCCGTAGCGTTAAGAGTGGATGCGGTGTCCGACGGAAAGTGAACCGTCCGAACGCCCTAATCCCGCCCCAAAACGAGTGTCACTATGAGTTGGTATGAGTGAAACTTTATTTTAAGTTTGATTAGGTTTTAAATTTTTTTTGCAACATCTACATCTCTAAGTAAGTTTATTATAAATCATCCATTCATCTAATAATATTAATTAATACTAATATTATATATATATATTTTTTAGTTCAAGTTAAAAATGTTCGATTTTTTACTTTATGTGGTGGAGAGAGAGAGAGAGAGAGAGAGAGAGAGAGCACTACTGTTCGCCTAATCTTTATTCCTACTTTCCCAGACGAGTTGCTTTCTCGTAGTCATTTGCTTTCCTAGACACGAGTCGCTTTGTCGTAGTCATTTAATAAAAAAATAAACACCCGTTCGGTAGGACTCATCTCAAAGCCGTGCACACCATCATAATCAGTGATCGATCGATCGAGCGCTACCACCGATCAGGACTACATGATGAACGAACGAAATCAGGAACGATCGATCAGATGCCACGCTGACATAATGCCAATGCAAGAACGTAGTTCCATATGCAGACCGGGCAGGGACTAGCCTTCTGTCCTTCATGGAGTACAACGTACAACTATACTCCCTCCTTGGTCCAAAATTGCACATATAGGTTTAGTCATCACTACCAGTTCAAGCACTAGTACTGTAGCGTGTTAACACCTTACATAATGATTCAATCGGTCTCATTGACATCGACGTACATGAAATCCTCTTCTACTGCACACATGCGCTCGACAGCGAAGTTGTTCTTGCAGATAAGCCACGAACAGTGGCGGATGCACGATGCGGGATAAGGGGGGGCTAAAACAATGGAGATGTTGATTTGTATGAAGATTTAATGGTGAAATCAAGCTTTTGCTACAGTGATTAGGCTTGAAATCAAGAAATTAGGGGGGGCTGGAGCCCCCCCCAGCCCCCCCTGTGGATCCGCCGCTGGCCACGAATTGCTCGGAGATTGTTCTCCACGGATCACCTTCTCAAACTCTTCGCCTCCACCATGGAATTCCATCGAAGTTGGATGCACAACCCTTGCTCCTGCAGCTTCACAGAACAGGCACCGGACATGCTCTGCTGTCATACAAAGATGATTAGAAATATGAAATGATAAGAATAATATGGTAAGTATTACATTAGGTTACAATTTGTTGTCACAGTAACATCTAATGAGCGATATTAATTACAAGCAACTCAAAGGCTAGGTGCTACTTGGAAGGGGAAAAAAAGCCCAACTGTTTTCTTAAGCCTTAGCTATCTCTTCTCACCCCCAAACACACGGCCACAACTGTTTTCTTCTTAAGCCTTAGCTATCTCTTCTCATCCACAAACACAGGGCCACCTTCACAGGACAAACAACCTAAAATGCTCCCCTGTGGTATGAATGAAATTGGTTCCCCCTTGTTGTGTATATGCTGACAGATTTTATAGTAGTAGTTCAACAATAAGACCTTGCACATAACCACATCCTTATATGACCAGCAAGAAAGAACAGAAGAGATCACTAGCTAGTTCTCAGCAACGGATTTCATTGAGTTCTTTAGCCCCAGCTAGATTTTATAAAACCTATAGTCGAGACAATTTTTGTTACTATAAGAAATTAAAAGATGCAGATTTTCAGTAGTATACAATGAATTACCACCTACTTGTGTCGCCACAAGGTAGTTGTAAATACTACTGATTCGCCAATGTGCATTGTTTGTAAGGGCAGTTTGGGCCAAAGCTGTAGGGTGACCTTGTTTATTTATTCTTGGCTTCCAGTTCTTAGTATGGCTATGATGAATTCCTATGTTTCAAATTATTTCTTGCACTGTTATAATGTTATCTTTCGCTACGTTTAGACCTCAGCAATCTAAAAAATAATTCTACTATATGATCCCCCACTCTATTTATTTTAGTTTCTTTGTATGCTATTGCCAAGGCTGTAACACTAAACATGTTTGTTCAAAGAAAGCTTGATTGGAGAAGTCATGTGGAAAGAACGCATGTACGTACCTGCAAAGGCTATTGGCTCATGCACAGGGCAGCACACAAGGGGTGCCCCATCCTTCTTTTTATTTTCAAATTCATCAAAGAAGAGTGTCGGATAGGAGGTATTGGACAGAGAATCCTTCCGAGTGGCCAAGAAGTTGACATGAGTGTGTAAAGGTAGCGACAGGGAGCAAAAGACAGGCAATCCTCAGCAATCTCCTCGCAATACTCCGGGCCACCTACATTCTCATTCACACAGGACACAGGAGATGATATGAAGATCATATGCAGGTTTCTACAAAACAAAACGGGATCAGTTAGCAAAACTTTTTATTGCACGCAACAACAATAACACAAACAAAATCATCAATTCAATGAAGATCAGATGTACTCAACAAACCCCATCCTGCAGTAGGTGCTTGCGCAATGCAGCTTTGACCTTTCTGGATACCCTTCTCTGCTGAGCCTCAGAGCGCATCTTTCCAGCTACGACAGGATAGCCGGACTTGCATACTCGTTCAGGAGTTGGTGGCTGTTGTGGAGACATTAACTTAGACCAACGGTGCACATCTTCAGATGTGAGCTGGTTCATAGCCACCGGATTTCCCTTCCAAGAAGCAAGGAATGTAGTTTGCTTGTCAGGGTTGGGATGCCATGCGTGCAGCCATGTAAGCCTCTTGGACGCCAGCACATGGGCTTTGCTGCTCCACGTTTCTCATGGCTTCATCATAGTTGATCCACAAGCAGTGATGACGTTGTTCCCCCTTACCCTGCTCTGCAGAAGACATGAGTTTAGGATCGGCGAGGGACAGCTGACCGCAGGCAGCAATCAGACACTGCACGGCTTGGTGCTCAGACAGATATGGTAGCGAGTCTGGATGAAGGAGACAAGCCCATAGAAGGAGCGACTTTCTAGGCGGGCGAGGCTGTCTGGGCCGATAACATCAAGCACCGGGGTCCCTCCTGCCGGGAAGTTGGCATGGTAGCAGATGGTGTTGTAGATGATGTTTGAGACAGGGTCCATGGGTCCGTAGCAGTGACCAGCCCTGAGCAGGCTGCGGTGGAGGTGACAGCGTAGCTCGCCGCGCGGTAGCCTGGCCAGCGCCTGCAGGTAGAATCCGTGGATCGTGTCGAGGAGCACCATTCGCAGAGATCGGGTGTGCTGATATGGCATCTTGGCAATGGCGTTGCTGTACGGAGGCCGCGAAGCAGCAAAATCCCATGGTATGGCCAGGTTGGGAGCCGCGGGGTCATCGAGCATCGTTTTCAGGTGCTCGAGTTCCCGGAGCGGAGAGTGGGAGTCCAACTCCAAGAGGAGGGAGATCGCTTGGTGCAGACGGGACGACAGAAGCATACAGACACGGACGTGGTGGTTGGGTTCCGGGTGCTTGGCGACCTGCGCAGCCAGCGCAAGCGCCGCCTCGATCTCTGCTGGGGCGGACGCGGGGGAGTTGAACTTGAGGGAGAAGCGCAGCAACATGCCGCGGTCGGCGACGATGATGCGGGCGGCGCAGAGCAGGTCGGCGTCGGCGAGCAGCAGGTAGTGCACGGCCTCCCACTCGGCGAGGTAGGGGAAGAAGTAGAGACTAGGAAGGCGATGAGGCCCTGCAGCGAGCGGCAGCCCATCTCGGCGAGCTTCTCATCGTCATCGACGACGGAGCCGCCGGCCAAGACCTTTTCTTGGAGGTCCGGCAACCTGTCGGAGGTGCAGATGGTGTTAACCATGATGTTGGAGACGGGGTCGAGGAGGCCGATGCAGACGCCGGCGTTGAGGAAGCGCGAGAGCGTGACGGGCCTCCCCCGCACCGCGAGACGGTGCTGCGCCTCCGTGTAGGAAGACTCGATCTTGGAGAGGAGGTCAGACCGTGCTTCGCAGTGCTCCTTTGAGGAAGGCGTGTACCGATGCCGTGGAGGCCGAGCCACGCGCCGGGGGCAGCACCCCGCGCCATCATCGGCCATGGCCGCCTCCTTCCTGCGACGGCGATGGCCGATGGGGTTAGGGTTTGGGAGCGGAACGATCGAGAAGAGCGAGCGAGAAACGGGTGCAGGCGTGCAGCACGGCGAGAGAAGGGAGACACGATGACGTCGACGCTTGGAGCGAGCATGTCGGTCAGCCCAACAAAGAAAAAACCCCCATAAAATCAGGACCGTGAGAATCCGCCTCTGTTTTGGGATGGCGTTTGGCCCGTTTCGGCCGTGCAATGCAGGTGTGTCATACCACGCTCCACGGCCACCGACACGAGTGATTTCTATCTGAGCACCGGTTGATGGAGAGTATTGGCAAGCATGTATGAATCCGTTGGAATTTAAATCATGCACGCACATCGAGCATGCATGAACCAATAGAGCAAATTAATAAAAGTCTGCGTGCCGGTACGTGTTGCTAGTGTGCTGTATATATTGTCATTAATTAATACAACAAGTACCTATCTTGCCAAAGTAAAGAATCTATGGAACATCATAACACATATCATCCTAATATGCATGCCATTGAGTACTATTTAGACAGTTCCCACGATGATTCTAATGAATGTTATCTTGCTAAGTTTGCATGGCCACCTACTTTCTTAAAATGTTACATGTCCATCTCTTAAGCCGATTCAAAAGGATTAGAAAGATGATATGAAGTTTACTTTTGACCCGGCTAGGTGTGATCGTATTTTTGATGAATTTCTTAGACACGGGTATATTAAATTGACTCATCCTTTACCGTCACCCGAGGAGTGAAATGCAAATTGATAAGACTCCTTTCCTAGTGAATGTGCTTGAGTGCAATAACCCGGCCGTCTTGGTTTTCCAGCCAGAATAAGCTATAAGTTTACCATAGGGAAGAATGTTGTTATCAGTGAACCAAGAAATGATGAGCAAAAGATTGTGGGCTGCAAAGTCGCACTTGAAAAAGATGAAGCTGGCAAGAACAAGCTCAAGATCACTGTTTGATCCTTCACACGAAAGGGACCAGCATGGGCATCAACTCAGCAACGAGCAAGTGACAAAGCATCGGGGGCTCTGCCGAAACCGGCTATGCCAGTTCTAGAAACTAGCCAAGCCGGTTCTAACCCACTGGCAGCAGGCAAATTGGCTGGGCCGGTTTCTTGAACCGGCCAGGCTGGTTCTTGCAGTGCTAGTAGCTCTGGGGGGCATGTTGTGCACACTTTTAGACCACATCGTCCGGAGATTGGTACCTAAAAGTCTAATGAGGTGAAGAACACAGAGAAGGTGGTGAGATATCAATGCACCTTTGATAAGATTATGCCCTAGTACAAGAAAGAAAAAAGGTCGATTCTATGAATTGTGCATTAAAAAAGAGAGAGTGTTCACCTCCAAAGCAAGATGAATCATCAAAGCAAATTGTGCAAGCTTCAGTTCGTGCTTGGCAGTACCAGAGGGTACATGTGTCTTGTTGGGGGTCCTCCAGTGCAACCTCCAACCCATCTTATGTGGGGGTCCTATTGTGTGTGGTTACCATATCCTCTTTCGGCACCTGTACCTCATCAAAGGTCTGGTTGGCATTGATTTGCGTCCTTTGGTGTTTTGCCTATTGAACTTGGTTAATCGATCTCTGATAATATGGGTCAAAAGCAACTAGCCACATCGAGGACTTTGGCAGCCCAAGAGAAGGGAAGGCACCAGTCAAGCAAGTCTATGTGCCTAAGAAGAGGGGGGAAATTCCCACTGCTCCTACACAAGAAGCCGACCCTCTGACATCTATTACAATAGGCTTGTGATTGAGGGTTCGACTCGGCGTATTCTGACCTTTATAATTTTCACTCACTGCTTTCTCCAATTCAAAAGGGTCCTTAACCTCTACAATTTTTTTCTCATTATTCAAACTCTTGTTTTAATGTGTTGTGTGTCTTCTGCAATGTCAGTCTGGCAATTCAGCGTACGTGTTGTGTAGATTTGGCGGCTGCTCCCCATCCCCGTGCCGTACGGTGGGTCTGTGCGTGGCATGGACAGCCCAGCAGGCCGCGGCCAGTTCAGACTTTAGAGGTACCTCGCCAGACGCCACGACCTGCCCTGCCCACCATAACACGGGACGTACGACGTATTTTTCTTTAAATAATATTTTTTAATGATTAATTGCAACTTTAGAAGCTGTTATAAAAAAAACTTGATACGTAGCGTCCTGTCGATAGCCCATAAGCCGATAGGTCTACGTAAGCAGCCCAGGCTCGCAAAAACCAGATCCAGTCGGCAACTCGGTTGCCGATAGGTGCCAACGGCAGCAGCGGCTAAGGCCTGCGGCCACTTTTTTTGCTGAGCTAACCTGTCGGCAGCCCACGGGCCGACTAGGCCGTTTTAGCTGAGCTAACCTGTCGGCAGCCCACGGCCGACTAGGCCTGTCGGCCCTCCAGACGCCGATGGGATGGTTTTTTCCACCTGCCACGCATGCCTATCGGCTGGTGAGCCGCGAACAGGTTTGTGTCCGGTTTTCTCTCGGTGGTACATCTGATCTTCATTGAACTGATGATTTTGTTTGTGTTATTTGTTGCTGCGTACAATGAAAAGTTTTGCTAATTATTTATCCTGTTTTGTTTTGTAGAAACTTGCATATGTTCTTCATATCATCTCCTGTGTGAATGAGAATGTAGGTGGCCCGGAGTATTGTGATGATATTGCTAAGGACGGCCTGTCTTTTGCCCACTGTCGCTACCTTTACACTCATGTCAACCTCTTGGCCACTCGGAAGGATTCTCTGCCAGTGCCTCCTATCCGACACTCTTCTTTGCTGATGAAAAGAAGGATGGGGCACCCCTTTTGTGCTGCCCTGTGCATGCCGGTAAGTACATGCATTCTTGTTTCCACATGACTTGTCAGTTTTCACTTTGGCAGCTACTAACATCAAGCTTTCTTTGAACAAACATGTTTGGTGTTACAGCCTTGGCAATATCATACAAATAAACTAAAATAGGTAGAGTGGAGGATCATAGTAGAATTAATTTTTAGATTGCTGAGGTCTATGCATAGCGAAAGGTAACAATATAACAGTGCAAAGAATAATTTCAAACATAGGAATTCATCATAGACATACTAAGAACTAAAAGCCAACAAAAAATAAACAAAGTCACCCTACATCTTTGGCCCAAACTGTCCTTACAAACAATGCACATTGGAGAATCAGTATTATTTACAACAACCTTGTGGTGACACAGGTAGGAGGGTAATTCCTTGTATATATACTACTGAAAATTTGCTGGCTCATGTAATGACAAAAAATTGTCTCGACTATACTTTGTACAAAAAATCTAGCAGGGGCTAAAGAAGAACTCGATAAAATCCTATGCTGACAACTAGTGATCTCTTCTCTCCTTTCTTGCTGGGCATATAAGGATGTGATTATGTACAAGGTTTTATTGTTGAACTTCTACTATAAAATCTTTCAGCGTAAATACAAGGGGGAACCAATTTCATTCACACCACCACAGGGGGTTGTTTGTCCTGTGAAGGTGGCCCTGTGTCTGGGGATGAGAAGAGACAGCTAAGGCTTAAGGCAACAGTTGGGCAGTTTTTCTTTTCTTCCAAGTAGCACCTAACCCTTTTGAGTTGCTTGTAGTATCGCTCATTTTATGATACTGTGACAACAAATTTTAACTGAATGGCTGTAATATTTACCATATTATTCTTATCATTTCACATTTGTAATCATCTTTGTATGACAGCAGAGCATGTCCGAAGCCTGTACTGTGAGGCTGCAGGAGCAAGGGTTGTGCATCCAACTTTGACGGAATTCAATGGTGGAGGCGACGAGTTTGAGAGGATGATCCGCGGAGAACATTCTCTGACCAATGCGTTAAATATGGGGGCCCCTACTTGAGCCCCCATAGTTAAATATGGGGGCTCAGGCAAAAAACCGCTCCAGCAGGGCCCTAGTAGAGCCCCCGGTTTGGGGTGGGCACCCAAATCTCTACCCTAGACCCAATTCCTGTTGGCCCAACACTCCGGCCCCCATCCGTGACGGCGCTGCTCCTTCCCTCCCTCCGCGTGCGTGCGCTGCTCCAGCTCGGCGTTTCCTCCCCTGCCTCCGGCGTTACCTCTCCTACTTCCGGCGACCCCTGCCCTCGCCTCCCCTCGGTCGTCGAGATCTAGCTCCCTCCGGTGGACTGCTCGTGGAGGTGGAGATGGAGGTGGCCATGGCGCACCGCTCGCGAAGGTGGAGACGGAGGCGGCCATGGCGCACTCCACCCGGCGCAATTCCCTCACGGCCATGGCCGCGCCTCCCTCCGTCGCGCCGGCGCACCCTCCTCTCCGGCAGCTCTGGCCCCGGCCCGGAGCTCCTCCCTGCTCCCTGGCTATATCGCCCTCCTCTCCGGCAGCTCTTGCCCCGGCCCGGAGCTCCTCCCCGCTCGTCGGCTATATCTTCTCCCCGCCCAGATCTCCCTCCCGTGACGCCTCCGCCCGTACGCACTCCCCGGTGCAGAGTCGGCTCCTTCCCCTTGCCGACGCTGCTGGCCGCTTCCCCAGGGTGGTTGCGTTAGGATAGCTTAGTGGTCAGAGCAGAGGATGACAAGTGGACTCCAATTGTCATTGTCTATTAAAAAGGATTTGGGGCTTTAGTTTTGGGGCTTCTGCCGGAGGAAATTGCAAAATAGAGGGCCAATAAAAGTAGGGAGAGCACCCAAATCAGATATGGGGGCCCTGATTTGGGTGCTCCTGCTAGAGTTGCTCTTAGCTAGCTAAGCCAAAATTTGTAGCACAATGCATATAAATAGGGTCATTTATTTATCGGAACAGAATTTGGTTACTCCCAGAGTTAGGCCATGGAGAGATCTTTCGTCATTAACTGACACAATCGTAACAAAATAGAGAACACAGTTTTAAATCTGAAGCCACATGAAGACAACTCTGAGTTCACACAAAATCATCTATGAAATAACGCTCAGTCAGAGAAACATTGCAAATAAGTACTATTTTTGTACAGAGGTGCTAGCGTCCGGACGGATGCATGCGCCCGACGCCCGCGTAGCCTGTCCCTGTTCGCTGATTTTTCCCGCCCTGCACGCGCATCCTGTCCACGCCATGCCACCATCACTCCACGCGCCCCCTGACTCTCCGAAACACTTGAATGGAACATACGTATGCAACAGATAAAACATATGGAACATACACTTGCAACATATGTGTAACATATGCAACATCCAGATAAAACATTTGCAGTTTGCAACATAAAAACACTTACTGCAAACATACGACCGAAATAGCTAAAATACTTGGAACATATTGTTGCAACATATGTGTGAAACATGTGCAACATCCAGATCAAAACGATTGCAATATACGTCTGGAACAGATGAAACATTTTGAACAACCCTCTAAAACACTTGCAACATGCCTCTGAAACACTTGCAACATGTGAAACATCCCCGGATCTACTTTGGCAACATCCATATGAAACAATTGCAACATACCTCTGAAATGTAACAATTGAAACAAACGGTTGCAACATGTGCTTTTATCGCAACATCTCCTTGTTGAGGTTGCGCATCACGGCGGCCATGGCGTCGACAGCGGACATGACCTTCTGGTGGGGAACGGCGACGGCGCGGGACGGGGCACGGTGCGCCTCAGCGGGGGTGCAACGTGCAGTGAGCTAGAGCGGGCACGGCGGGGGATGCAGGACAACACGGCGATGGAGGGGCATGGCGCGGGATGGAGCGCAGCACTGGATGGGGGAGCCACGCGACGCGAGATGAGGTGCGCAACGGGGAAGACAACAACAGCGAGTGCATGACACAAAGCAGCACGCTATGGCGAGAGCGATGAGAAGATATTTTTGAGAGAAGAGATGAGAGACACAAAGGCCAGTACACGCAGGCCCAGAATGCAGCGTCCGGATGGACGGACATCCGCTACCGAGCATTACCGATTTTTATAAGAAAAGTAAATTGCACGGCTGGTCCTTAAAGTATTGAGTGGTTTTCATTTAGGTCACCAAACTATGAAATCGTACGTTTGGCTGCCTAATGTATTTAAGTGATCTCATCCATGTCCAAAATAGACATGAGAAGAGTTAAAAGCTGACGTAATCGTACACGTGGACATGATTTGAACATAAAAACCCGAGCCGAGGGTCCACGGTACCCAGTGTCCACTTCCTCCTCCGCCGCCGACGGGGACGCCGCCATCACCACGTACCGCCACACCATGCGTTCCTCGGTCGCCGCTGCTGCAATAGTGAATTACTAGCTAGATGGCGTCGTCATCGCCGCTGCTGCAGCTGCCGACGCTCGTGGAGGCTCTGAGCGGCCTCTCCGCCATCCCGCTCGAGTACGTCCGCCCCGCCGACAAGCGAACCGGCCTCGGGGACGCCTTCGACCTAGCGCGCACCCATGCCAATGACCACACCGCGCCGCGGATCCCCGTCGTCAACATCTCCCCCTTCCTAGATGCCACCAGCAGCCAGCAGCAACGGGACGCGTGCGTGGAGGCCATGCGCGTGCGTGGAGGCCGTGCGCGCCGCCGCCGCCGACTGTGGCGTCATGCACATCGCCGGCCATGGCATCCCCGCCGAGCTCATGGACCGCCTCCGCACCGCCAGAGCTGTCTTCTTCGCCCTCCCCATCCAGGACAAGGAGGCCTACGCCAACGACCCCGCGGATGGCCGCCTGTAGGGCTACGGTAGCCGCCTCGCCGCCAACACCTCCGGGCAGTGCGAGTGGGAGGACTACCTCTTCCACCTGGTGCAACCCGACGGGCTCGCCGACCACTCGCTCTGGCCCACGCACCCGCCCGACTACGTCCCCGCCACCCGCGACTTCGGTCGCCGAACACGGGAGCTGACCTCCACGTTGCTCGCTATCCTCTCCATGGGGCTCCTCAGCCCAGACCGCGGCGACGCGCTAGAAAAGGCGCTCATCACCCACTCCAAGGCAGAGGCAGGAGACGAACATGAACAGAAGCAGCAGGACCTCGACCTCCTCCTGCAGTTCAAGATCATCTACTACTCGAGGTGCCCACAGCCGGAGGTGGCCATCGGCGTCGAGGCCCACACGGACGTCAAATAGCTTGCGCTCGTAGCTCATCCACATCCTTGCGCTTCTCCCTGACTCGGTCGTGTCGTCTCTAGCCGCCGAAATCGACCGTACGCCGGAGTTTCGCTGCCCGTGGCGATGTGCAAATGCCTCGACAGCTTCGAGCCGGCGAGCCAAGCGAAGTGGAGCGGCGGCGTCTTCTCGGCGGGCTGCCGCCAGAGTCAGGCGCCGGCACCGTGCGGCGATGAGGGGGATGCGTTCTTGGCGATGCCCAACATGAAGGTGCCGGACAAGTTCGCGCTCCTGGGGAACATGAGCTCCGGCAACGAGTGCGCGGCGGAGTGCTCGGCTCGTTGGTTGCGACGAGGACACACAGGACGTGCCAGAACGCCGATTCAACCGCCGGTTCACGCCGCCGTCTACGTCCTCGACGCCGGCAGCGCCTTCTGCTCCGCCTTTGCTTCAATCAGTTGGCCGACCAAGTCTCGATCAGCACCTTGGAGACGTCCCGTCCCTTGCGTGTGTCCGTGAGGCCAAGAGGGACGTGTGGATGCAGATCTTGTCGCCGGCGAGAACCCGTCGGTCAACGCCGTTTTATGTTCAAATCATGTTCACGTCAGCTTCTAACCCTCCTCGTGTCTATTTTAAACTTGGATGAGATCACTTAAGTACATTAGGTGGCCAAACGTGCGATTTTATAGTTTAGGGATTCAAATGAGAATCGCCAAATACTTTAAGGACCGGCTGTGCAATTTACTCGAAACAACATTGAGTTTACCATCTTTCAGCGCGGTCGGGCTGCCACTGCCCGCTCGGCAGCCGCCGCCGCTACCCAGGGGCGGATATGGGCCCTCGGGAACGGGGTCTTCGATTGAGCCCACGAAGAGCCCATAGGAAAGGCAGTCGAGACTCGAAATTCTCGAGCGGCGGCGGCCACTCCTCTGTTCTCCTTCGCCGCCTCGGCGCTCCCGCCTCCGGCCTCCCATCGAGGCATCAGCGGCGTGCCGCCTGCGGCGACCTGCCGGCCTGGGCTAGCGGCGCGCCAATAGATCTCGTGCCCCGGCCTCCCGCGCCCTGCTGCCGTGCTGCTTGCTGTCTGCTGGCGCTGGGCGCTGCCCGGGCCCACGTGGCCAGGTCGCCCCCAACGGGCCAGCACCCGCCGCCCTGCTCGTCTGCTCGCGGCTCGCGGCTCGCCTGCTCCTGCTGTATTTTGCCTACTCGGCTGCTCCTGCAGGGTGCAGGGTGCAGGCTGCAGTATTGGTGTGCTGGCTGGCGGTTGCTGTCTTGCTGCATAGTCGCAGAGAGTTCAGAGGCACAGACAGTGGCCAGAGCCACAGGCAAGAGAGGAAATACCCAAGATCAACAGAGGCCAGACCCAAGATCATTGTGAGTAACCGGGTATCAATTTCTGACTTTCATTCATATGAATGCCATTGTCTAGTTTCTAATAATTGCATTGCAATTTGCAATATTTGATTTCTTATTAGGGCATAGGAAACTAAGATGGAATAATAGCATGATATGCTATACTGAGTGGAATTTGTTTGCATCGGTGAAAGATGAAAAAAAAATTCTAAAGCGCTTTGCCTCCACAGAGTGCTGACTGCTGCTCTGCATCTCTGATGAGTAATTGGTGATGGTGAAATGTGAATTTGTTTTTCAGCATATGAATACCACCCACGTAGAAGAGTTTCTAATATGCTGTTAGGAATAGTGTGCTCCGGGACAGAAAACAACGTTTCTTGTACCTGTCTTTTGCAAAGTACTCTGTGAATTGTGATTTTAGTAGAGACATAGGATGCCGGCCAGTTTCATGGCATTTATTGAATTGTATGGTGACAGTGATTACTATGACCAGTGACCCTTTATGGTTTCGGTCTCGAGAGTGACAAGAAATGGTAAGATTTTTGAAGAATACATTGCAAACACATCATATCTCATTGGCTAAAAAGATGCACGTAAAGAAAAAGCCTTAGACTAGCATTGAAATCTTCTATTTATGTAAGATTGTATCTTATGTTTGAACAATTTATATTGTCATTTACGCACGTTTCGAACTTATTTGTAGAGTTTAAGGCATTATGAGACCTTCTAGATACTATAATTGTCACTTATTATTATGCAGTCAGCAATCAACTACCAACGGCTTAATCAATCTCGGCCATCCAAAGGCACCATCGGACGGCTCAACGAGACACTGGCACTCCAAAATGGACCCACATGTGCACCACCACCACCTGCGTCAGCTCCAAGCCGTCCTCCTCCGCCGCAGCCACCCCATCCCTACGCCGCCGTCGACCCACCCGGACCCTGACCGGGCCTACCTCGCCACCATCCGTGCAGCCGCCTCCATCCCACGCCTCGTGCTCGCTGCCTGCGCCTGCCTCCGCCGCGCCGGCCTGCCCCCACCGGGGCCCCGGGCGCTTCCTGCCCTACTCCGCTCCGCTGCTCGCTGCGAGGGTGCTGGCGCGTACGTCGGAGGGCGCGCACGCGCTGGCAGTCAGGGTTGGGTCACTGGAGGATGGGTTCATCGGAACCGCGCTGGTCGGGGCGTATGCGGTGTGCGGATGTGTGGGGGACGCGCGGAAAGTGTTTGATGGAATGGCCGTGCGGGACGTCGTCTCCTGGGGCGTCATGCTTGATAGGTATACTCGCTTGAGCGAACTTGTTCGTTTCTTCCATTGTTTGTCAAAATTGGAACAAGTAGATGTTGCGTGCCAAGTTAATTAGGTTCACATTCAATCAGATGATTCAGATCAGCTCTGCCCAGTTTGTGAAGTATAGTAATTCTGTCTTCAAATTTGGAAGGCATTAAGTATTATCTCAAACCTTTAGAAAAACTGTGTTTCTTGTCAGATTTCTCCATTTTTAACATAACTTGGCAATTTGCAAGGTGGTGCAATCAAGGAACCTTAAAGAAAGTAGAATATACTCTGCATTATCCATGATTCATATACTTGACAAATGGCATATTGATTCCCAGTATTTTGTTTTTTCAAAGATCTTTGTTTACCATGCTGAGAAGGGCGAGCCTGGTGCAAGCGGTAGAGTCTTACCGCCTGTGACCAGAAGGTCCCGGGTTCGAGTCGCGGTCTCCTCGCATTGCACAGGCGAGGGTAAGGCTTGCCACTGACACCCTTCCCCAGACTCCGCACAGAGCGGGAGCTCTCTACACTGGGTACGCCCTCTGTTTACCATGCTGAAAGTCTATGAATAGCAAAATTCCATCTAATGCAGCCATCTTTACAAATAATTTGTTTGCTGCTAGTCTGTATTCTCCATTCTACATGCTACTTGGCAGTTCCATTTTTCATACAAACTGTTATAGACCTCTTTGATATCAATTGGCAGTTATTGTCAGACTCGGAACTACAAAGAAGCTTTGCTTCTATTTGCTAAGATGAAGAATTCTGGAGTTCTTCCAGACCAGTTGATCCTTGCTACTGTTCTATCAGCTTGTGGGCATATAAGGCATTTGAGAACTGGGAGAGCCATCCACTCATACATGTTGGTGTCAGACATTCTTATCAGTGCTCACCTCAGTAGTGCTCTCATAAATTTGTATGCTACTTGTGCGAACATGGAGATGGCAGAAAAGCTATATAATGGGATGCCAAGGAAGGACTTGGTATCAAGGTTTTTAATTTCGGTATCGCCAAAATTTCGGCCACCACCGAAATTACCGAATTTCGCGAAATTCGGCCGAAATTTCGCCGAAATTTTTTTAGAGATTAGCACATAAAGTATGTTTTTTTCTAAAAAATTTGGATCTAAACAAATATTAGTATGATTTATGACTACATATCTATTAAATAGAAGAATATGCAATATAAACAATAGAAAAATATAAGATTAGAGTTATATAGCACATGTATTAGTGTATTAAAAAATTTCGGAGTTTTCTTTCGGCCACCACCGAAATTACCGAATTTCGTGAAATTCGGCCGAAATTTCGCCGAAATTTTGAACCCTGCTTGGTATCATCAACTGCCATGGTTTTTGGGTACGCCAGGAACAGAAAAGTTGAGATTGCTCGCTCTATATTTGATGGAATGCCAGAGAAGGATGTGGTATCTTGGAGTGCTATGGTATCTGGATATGCTGATAGTAACCAACCTAATGAAGCATTGAGTCTGTTCAATGATATGCAGGAGTGTGGTATCAGGCCTGATGAAGTTACCATGTTAAGTGTCATATCTGCATGTGCTAGTTTAGGTTCCCTCGATAAAGCCAAATGGATCCATGCCTTCATTAAGAATAATGGGTTGAATAAGATATTGAACATTTACAATACTCTTATTGATATGTTCGCCAAATGTGGGGGTATTAACCTTGCATTTAATATCTTCAATGAAATGCCTCAGAAGAATGTCATCACCTGGACAAGTATGATTACTGCTTTTGCTATGCATGGCGATGGAAAATCTGCCTTATGTCTGTTTGAGCAGATGAAAAATGAAGGCGTTGAACCCAATGAAGTGACATTTCTTAATTTACTTTATGCTTGCTGTCATGCTGGTCTAGTTCATGAAGGCCGTTCATTGTTTAGCTCTATGGTTCAACAATACGGGATTGAACCCAAGCATGAGCACTATGGTTGTATGGTGGATCTTCTAGGAAGGGCTAAACTTATGCAAGAAGCAGTTAATCTCAATATCTCATAGAGTCAATGCACTTAGGGCCTAATGTGCCTATCTGGGGATCTCTTTTAGCAGCATGCTGGATGCATGGTGATCTCAAGCTCGGCGCATTTGCTGCCAAGAAAATTTTGCAGTTGGATCCTAATCATGACGGAGCATCTGTGCTTTTATCAAAGATATACATGAAATCTGATAACTTGAATGATGCTCAGGAGGTGAGGGAAGTAATGAAACTCCACGGAGTCTCAAAAGAAACAGGCTTGAGTTGGATGAGCTGAATGAGCCTTTTCATGAGTTTGCAGCTGGAGGTGAAAAATATCCAGAAAGTGACAAGATCTTTCAAAAGTTGTGAACTAAAGATGCACGGCTGCCCTGAATGTTGAGATTGTTTAAGTAGACATGTGAAACGAGGATATGAGAGAATCTGTTCTGCTGCATAGTGGGAAACTTGTTATTTCTTCTGCCTAGTAATTTAAGGTAGGGGATACCACATCTTGCCAAAGATTAGCCAACTTTTTTGAGAATCGCCACTCATTTCTAGATTGCATAGTGTGAATGCAGGTCTTTCTTATCAGTTTTTATTCATTATGCAGTATTGTGATATCCAACAATTTTTCTTTGCTCTCCACTTAACAGAGCATCCTGTTATTAGTATATATTTTATAACTTGTTTACTGCAATAGGATGACCCTCATTTATCAGTTTAGAAATTGTTTGGCAATTGTTTTGACAAACACATGATTGCTCATCTGATAAACTTGTTGGCTTGTAGCAAAGTTCTTTTGCCCTGCCATATAACTCTTTGAGCCACATCTCAGTGACATAATTCAGTGGCAAAACAATTTGGAGACTTGACCTCAGAATTGTCATTTAGTTTTCTATAGAAATAGAAACAAGAAGATTATTAGATTGCTTACCGTGATGAACTTTGAGAAAATAGAAACCAATGGCTTTTGGTGCCTTGTGACAATAAAGGGACCAATGGTGTGTTTGGTTTGCTCCTGCACGGAGCTGCCTGGTGCAGGCAGCGTCCCCAGCCGTTCAATTTCGAGCGCCTGGGGCTCAGTCACTGCCTGTGAGGCGCTCAACCAAACACGCATGTGTGTAGTAGAGGAGGATTTTATGAATGTCAATGTCAATTAGGCGATTGAATCGTCATGTAAAGCTGTTAACACTACTTAAGGGTCAACTTAGATATCAATGCCTAATTGTTAGAGCAACTCCAGTAGGGTCCCTACTTGAGCCCTCATAGTTAAATATGGGGGCTCAAGCAAAAAAACATTTCAGCAAGGCCCCTAGTAGAGCCGTTTGGGGTGGACACCCAAATCTCTCCCCTAGACCCAATTCCTGTTGGCCCAACATCTCGGCCCCCATCCGTGCCGGCGCTGCTCCTTCCCTCCCTCCGCGTGCGCGCGCTGCTCCAGCTCGGCGTTTCCTCCCCTGCCTGTGGCGTTCCCTCTCCTACTTCCGGCGACCCCTGCCCTCGCCTCCCCTCCGGTCGTCGAGATCTAGCTCCCTCCGGTGGACTGCTCGCGGAGGTAGAGATGGAGGTGGCCATGGCGCACTGCTCGCGAAGGTGGAGACGGAGGCGGCCATGGCGCAGTCCACCCGGCGCGATTCCCTCATGGCCATGGCCGCGCCTCCCTCCGTCGCGCCAGCTAGCCCAACAAAGTCACCCTACAGCTTTGGCCCAAACTGTCCTTACAAACAATGCACATTGGAGAATCAGTATTATTTACAATATTTACAACAACCTTGTGGCGACACAAGTAGGAGGTAATTCCTTGTGTATATACTACTGAAAAATTTGCGGCCACTTTTTTGCTGAGCTAACCTGTCGGCAGCCCACGGCCCGACTAGGCCTGTAGGCAGCCCATAAGCCGATAGGCCTACATAAGCAGCCGACGCTCGCCAAAACCAGATCCAGTCGGCAACTTGGTTGCCGATAGGTGCCAACGGCAGCGGCGGCTAAGGCCTGCGGCCACTTTTTTGCTGAGCTAACCTGTCGGCAGCCCACGGGCCGACTAGGTCTATCGGCCATCAAGTTGCCGACGGGATGGTTTTCCCACCTGACACGCACGCCTTTCGGCTGGTGAGCTGCAGATAGGTTTGTGTACATCAATTTTTTCTATAACAGCTTCTAATTTTGTATTTAATCATAAAAAATATTATTTAAAAAATCGGCGCAGACCACGAGCTTGCATTGGGTCCCGTCGGTCCCATGCACGTCTGCGCTGCGGCCTGCGGCCACTTTTTTTGTCTAGCTTTTTCCTCTCGGGCGAGCACGCACGTTATTAGAATGCAGCGCAGCGCGGCCCCCTCTCGTTCGGCCGTCCGTGCTTGTGCGCTGCGCCTGCGTCGCATGTGCATGCATCTGTGTGCTGGTGCTGGTGCGTGCAGCTGCATGCAGCCTTTGAATTTGATGAAACAGCTAAACCGGGCTGGACCCCTAGCCGCGACATGCACTATCTAGTACACATTCTACACGTACGACAGGTGTTCGAGAAATGTGTGGTGCGCCGGTACGTGGCATCCATATCCGTGTTACGTGTCACGCCGCCGAACATGCACACACGCCACGGCAGCAGCGCACGGGCCGGGGCATGCACAGAATGCAGGTTAGCTACGAGCGAGTCACCGGGTGCAGTCCGAGGGAACGCATTTCTTTCCATGTAGGAGTACGTACACGTAGCATAGCATGGATCACCCACCGACCGCAATAAGTACGGAGTACGTACTGCTTCCCAGTTGACAACAGACCCAAAGAAGGCCCCCCGGGACCGGGACCGAGACACGCTGGTTCACACAATTGGTCAGCTCCCATCCCAGTTCCCAACCCCAACCACGACCACGTGTGAGTGCACCATCATCTGCTACTGCCTGCCTACTGCTAGTGAGAGAAACAATTAATCTCTAGGATCTTTTTCTCTCTTTTTGCTAATAGGAAAATATCTACACCCGTTTTACGATTATTACATGCATAGTTCTAGCTTTGCCTTACATATACATCAGTTTTACAATGTAATTTAATAAAATAGCTTATTAATAGAAAAAAAAAGTGGACCAGCGCCATAACACATCTATCCAAAATTAGCTTCGTTATATTTTTCCTTGGAATATATTTCTATATTGTATTTCTCGCTTAATTTGTCTAGTCGCTGGTGTGGCCTTTTGCTCGTGCTGGCTTACGCAAGGCCGTGGACGTGGTGGGCCTACCGTGGCAGTGTACACAGTGCTCATGTGGGACTGGGACCTAATTAAAGGTCATCTTATAGTCAACATCACTGGCAGACCAGATAATTAAGTAAGCTTTAATGCCTACACGGAAAATCAAAGAATTTTGTTATGCATATTTGCCTAGATTTATGGTTTAAAAACAAAGTTCGTTATGCATACTTGATAGATATATCGTTCAAAAGCAGTAGGACGATGCATTCTTCTATCATTTCGTCTGTCTTGCGGACACAGGTTAGCAAAAGTACATAGGCGTATTCGGACCTTTATAATTTTCACTCTCTGCTTTCTCCAATTCAAAAGGGTCCTTAACATCTACAATTTTTTCTCATTATTCAAAATCTTGTTTTAATGTGCTGCGTGTCTTCTGCAATGTCAGTCTGGCAGTTCAGCGTGTTGTGTAGATTTGGTGGCTGCTCCCCATCCCCGTGCCGAACGGTGGGTCTGTGCGTGGCATGGACAGCCCAGCAGGCCACGGACAGTTCAGACTTTAGAGGTACATCGCCAGACGCCACGACCTGCCCTGCCCACCACGCCACCACAACACGGAACGGACGACGTATTTTTCTTTAAATCATATTTTTTTAATGATTAATTGCAACTTTAGAAGCTGTTATAAAAAAACTTGACATGTAGCGGCCTGTCAGCAGCCCATAAGCCGATAGGTCTACGTAAGCAGCTCACGCTCGCAAAAACCAGATGCAGTCGGCAGCTTGGTTGCCGATAGGTGCCAACGGCAGCAGCGCCTAAGGCTTGCGGCCACTTTTTTTGTTGAGCTAACCTGTCGGCAGCCCATGGGCCGACTAGGCCTGTCGGCCCTCCACGCGCCGACAGGCTGGTTTTTTCCACCTGCCACGCATGCCTATCGGCTGTTGAGCTGCGGACAGGTTTGTGTCCGGTTTTCTCTCGGTGGTACATCTGATGTTCATTGAACTGATGATTTTGTTTGTGTTATTTGCTGCTGCGTACAATGAGAAGTTTTGCTAATTATTTATCCTGTTTTGTTTTGTAGAAACTTGCATATGTTCTTCAAATCATCTCCTGTGTGACCGAGAATGTAGGTGGCCCGGAGTATTGAGATGATATTGCTAAGGACGGCCTGTCTTTTGCCCACTGTCGCTACCTTTACACTCATGTCAACTTCTTGGCCACTCGGAAGGATTCTCTGCCGGTGCCTCCTATCCGACACTCTTCTTTGCTGAATTTGATAAGGAAAAGAAGGATGGGGCACCCCTTTTGTGCTGCCCTGTGCATGCCGGTAAGTACATGCATTCTTGTTTCCACATGACTTGTCAGTTTTCACTTTGGCAGCTACTAACATCTAGCTTTCTTTGAACAAACATGTTTGGTGTTACAGCCTTGGCAATATCATACAAGTAAACTAAAATAAGTAGAGTGGAGGATCATAGTAGAATTAATTCTTAGATTGTTGAGGTCTATGCATAGCGAAAGGTAACAATATAACAGTGCAAAGAATAATTTCAAACATAGGAATTCATCATAGACATACTAAGAACTAAAAGCCAACAAAAAATAAACAAAGTCACCCTACAGCTTTGGCCCAAACTGTCCTTACAAACAATGCACATTGGAGAATCAGCATTATTTACAATATTTACAACAACCTTGTGGCGACACAGGTAGGAGGTAATTCCTTGTGTATATACTACTCAAAATTTGCGGCCACTTTTTTGCTGAGCTAACCTGTCGGCAGCCCATAAGCCGATAGGTCTACGTAAGCAGATGACGCTCGCCAAAACCAGATCCAGTCGGCAACTTGGTTGCCGATAGGTGCCAACGGGCAGCGGCGGCTAAGGCCTGCGGTCACTTTTTTGCTGAGCTAACCTGTCGGCAGCCCACGGGCCGACTAGGCCTGTCAGCCCTCAAGTTGCCGACAGGATGGTTTTTCCACCCGCCACGCATGCCTATCAGCTGGTGAGCTGCAGATAGGTTTGTGTATGTCAATTTTTTCTATAACAGCTTCCAATTTTGTATTTAATCATAAAAAAATATTATTTAAAAAAATCGGTATTATTTACAATATTTACAACAACCTTGTGGCGACACAGGTAGGAGGGTAATTCCTTGTATATATACTACCGAAAATTTGCTGGCTCATGTAATGACAAAAAATTGTCTCGACTATACTTTCTACAAAAAATCTAGCAGGGGCTAAAGAAGAACTCGATAAAATCCTATGCTGACAACTAGTGATCTCTTCTCTCCTTTCTTGCTGGGCATATAAGGATGTGATTATGTGCAAGGTCTTATTGTTGAACTTCTACTATAAAATCTTTCAGCGTAAATACAAGGGGGAACCAATTTCATTCATACCACCACAGGGGGTTGTTTGTCCTGTGAAGGTGGCCCTGTGTCTGGGGATGAGAAGAGACAGCTAAGGTTTAAGGCAACAGTTGGGCAGTTTTTTTTTTCTTCCAAGTAGCACCTAACCCTTTTGAGTTGCTTGTAGTATCGCTCATTTTATGATACTGTGACAACAAATTTTAACTGAATGGCTGTAATATTTACCATATTATTCTTATCATTTCACATTTGTAATCATCTTTGTATGACAGCAGAGCATGTCCGAAGCCTGTACTGTGAGGCTGCAGGAGCAAGGGTTGTGCATCCAACTTTGACGGAATTCAATGGTGGAGGCGACGAGTTTGAGAGGATGATCCACGGAGAACATTCTCTGACCAATGCGTTAAATATGGTGGCCCCTACTTGAGCCCCCATAGTTAAATATGGGGGCTCAGGCAAAAAACAGCTCCAGCAGGGCCCTCGTAGAGCCCCCAGTTTGGGGTGGGCACCCAAATCTCTCCCCTAGACCCAATTCCTGTTGGCCCAACACTCCGGCCCCCATCCGTGACGGCGCTGCTCCTTCCCTCCCTCCGCGTGCGTGCGCTGCTCCAGCTCGGCGTTTCCTCCCCTGCCTCCGGCGTTACCTCTCCTACTTCTGGCGACCCCTGTCCTCGCCTCCCCTCCGGTCGTCGAGATCTAGCTCCCTCCGGTGGACTGCTCGCGGAGGTGGAGATGGAGGCGGCCATGGCGCACTGCTCGCGAAGGTGGAGACGGAGGCGGCCATGGCGCACTCCACCCGGCGCAATTCCCTCACGGCCATGGCCGCGCCTCCCTCTGTCGCGCCGGCACGCCCTCCTCTCCGGTAGCTCTGGCCCTGGCCCGGAGCTCCTCCCTGCTCCCCGGCTATATCGCCCTCCTCTCCGGCGGCTCTGGCCCCGGCCCGGAGCTCCTCCCCGCTCGTCGGCTATATCTTCTCCCCGCCCAGATCTCCCTCCCGCGACACCTCCGCCCGTATGCGCTCCCCGGTGCAGAGCTGGCTCCTTCCCCTTGCCGACGCTGTCGGACGCTTCCCCAGGGTGGTTGCGTTAGGATAGCTTAGTGGTCAGAGCAGAGGATGACAAGTGGACTCCAATTGTCATTGTCTATTAAAAAGGATTTGGGGGCTTTAGTTTTGGGGCTTCTGCCGGAGGAAATTGCAAAATAGAGGGCCAACAAAAGTAGGAAGAGCACCCAAATCAGATATGGGGGCTCTGATTTGGGTGCTCCTGCTGGAGTTGCTCTTAGCTAGCTAAGTCAAAATTTGTAGCACAATGCATATAAATAGGGTCATTTATTTATCGGAACAGAATTTGGTTACTCCCAGAGTTAGGCCTTGGAAAGATCTTTCGTCATTAACTGACACAATCGTAACAAAATAGAGAACACAGTTTTAAATCTGAAGCCACATGAAGACAACTCTGAGTTCACACAAAATCATCTATGAAATAACGCTCAGTCAGAGAAACATTGCAAATAAGTACTATTTTTGTACAGAGGTGCCAGCGTCCGGACGGATGCATGCGCCCGACGCCCGCGTAGCCTGTCCCTGTTCGCTGATTTTTCCCGCCCTGCACGCACATCCTGTCCACGCCGTGCCACCATCACTCCACGCGCCCCCTGACTCTCCGAAACACTTGAATGGAACATACGTATGCAATAGATAAAACATATGGAACATACACTTGCAACATATGTGTAATATATGCAATATCCAGATAAAACATTTGCAGTTTGCAACATAAAAACACTTACTGCAAACATACGACCGAAATAGCTGAAACATTTGGAACATATTGTTGCAACATATGTGTGAAACATGTGCAACATCCAGATCAAAACGATTGCAATATACGTCTGGAACAGATGAAACATTTTGAACAACCCTCTAAAACACTTGCAACATGCCTCTGAAACACTTGCAATATATGCAACATGTGCAACATCTCCGGATCTACTTTGGCAACATCCATATGAAACAATTGCAACATACCTCTGAAATGTAACAATTGAAACATACGCTTGCAACATGTGCTTTTATCACAACATCTCCTTGTTGAGGTCGCGCATCACGGCGGCCATGGCGTCGACGGCGGCCATGGCGTCGACAGCGGCCATGACCTTCTGGTGGGGAACGGCGACGGCGCGGGACGGGGCACGGTGCGCCTCAGCGGGGGTGCGACGCGCAGTGAGCTAGAGCGAGCACGGCGGGGGATGCAGGACGACACGGTGATGGAGGGGCATGGCGCGGGATGGAGCGCAGCGCTAGACGGGGGAGCCACGCGACGCGAGATGAGGTGCGCAATGGGGAAGACGACAACAGCGAGTGCATGACACAAAGCAGCACGCTATGGGCGAGAGTGATGAGAAGATATTTTTGAGAGAAGAGATGAGAGACACAGAGGCCAGTACACGCAGGCCTAGAATGCGGCGTCCGAATGGACGGACATCCGCTATCGAGCATTACCGATTTTTATAAGAAGAGTAAATTGCACGTCCGGTCCTTAAAGTATTGAGTGGTTTTCATCTGGGTCATCAAACTATGAAATCGTACGTTTGGCTGCCTAATGTATTTAAGTGATCTCATCCAGATCCAAAATAGACACGAGGAGAGTTAAAAGCTGACGTAATCGTACACGTGGACATGATTTGAACATAAAAACCCGAGCCGAGGGTCCACGGTACCCAGTGTCCACTTCCTCCTCCGTCGCCGACGGGGACACCGCCATCACCATGTACTGCCACACCATGCGTTCCTCGGTCGCCGCTGCTGCAATAGTGAATTACTAGCTAGATGGTGTCGCCGTCGCCGCTGCTGCAGCTGCCGACACGCCTGGAGGCTCTGAGCGGCCTCTCCGCCATCCCGCTCGAGTACGTCCGCCCCGCCGACAAGCGAGCTGGCCTCGGGGATGCCTTCGACCTGGCGTGCACCCATGCCAACGACCACACCGCGCCGCGGATCCCCGTCGTCGACATCTCCCCCTACCTAGATGCCACCAGCAGCCACCAGCAGCGGGACGCGTGCGTGGAGGCCATGCGCATCGCCGCCGCCGACTAGGGCGTCATGCACATCGCCGGCCATGGCATCCCCGCCGAGCTCATGGATCGCCTCCGCGCCGCTGGAGCCGTCTTCTTCGCCCTCCCCATCCAGGACAAGGAGGCCTACGCCAACGACCCCGCCGCCGGCCGCCTGCCGGGCTACGGTAGCCGCCTCGCCTCCAACACCTCTGGGCAGTGCAAGCGGGAGGACTACCTCTTCCACCTGGTGCAACCCGACGGGCTCGCCGACCACTCGCTCTGGCCCGCGCACCCGCCCGACTACGTCCCCGCCACCCGCGACTTCGGTCGCCGAACACGGGAGCTGACCTCCACGCTGCTCGACATCCTCTCCTTGGGGCTCCTCGGCCCAGACCGCGGCGACGCGCTAGAAAAGGCGCTCATCACCCACTCCTATGCAAAGGTAGGAGACGAACATGAATAGAAGCAGCAGGACCTCGACCTCCTCCTGTAATTCAAGATCAACTACTACCCGAGGTGCCCACAGCCGGAGCTAGCCATCGGCGTCGAGGCCCACACGGACGTCAAATAGCTTGCGCTCGTAGCTCATCCACATCCTTGCGCTTCTCCCTGACCTGGTCGCGTCGTCTCTAGTCGCCAAAATCGACCGTACGCTGGAGTTTCACCGCTGTTGTCCGTCATCGCCACCACAAGCATCTTCGTCGTGGCCAGCCCGCTACGATGAGGCTCTCCTCCTCTCGTCTTTTGTTTTAGCTGTGTCGGTCTTCCGCAACGACGGCGCGCCGCCCACGCGGTACGTGGTCACCGGCGCCGGTAGGTCACCCACGCGGTATGCGGTACACTGTGTCGTGCTTCCTGAGCTGGAACCGCAATGCGTCTATGTGGACCACGCTCGAGTCCTGGCCGTCGCGCTCTTGCAGCCCCTACGGCAGCTGCGGCGCCTACGGCTACTGCGACAACACGCTGCCCGTGGCGATGTGCAAATGCCTCGACGGCTTTGAGCCGGCGAGCCAAGCGGAGTGGAGCGACAGCATCTTCTCGGTGGGCTGTCGCCGGAGTCCGGCGCTGGCACCGTGCGGTGATGAGGGGGATGCGTTCTTGGCGATGCCCAACATGAAGGTGCCGGACAAGTTTGTGCTCCTAGGGAACATGAGCTCCGGCGACGAGTGCGCGGCGGAGTGCTCGGCTCGTTGGTTGCGACGAGGACACACAGGACACGAGGAGAACACCGATTCGACCACCGGTTCACGCCGCCGTCTACGTCCTCGACGCCGGCAGCGCCTTCTGCTCCGCCTCTGCTTTAATCGGTTGGTCGATCAAGTCTCGATGAGCACCTCAGAGCCGTCTCGTCCCTTGCGCGTGTCCATGAGGCCAAGAGGGACGTGTGGATGCAGGTCTTGTCAGCGAGAACCCATCAGTCAATGCCATTTTCTGTTCAAATCATGTCCACGTCAGCTTCTAACCCTCCTCGTGTCTATTTTAGACCTGGATGAGATCACTTAAATACATTAGGTAGCCAAACGTGTGATTTCATAGTTTGGGGACCCAAATGAGAATCACCAAATACTTTAAGGACTGGCTGTGCAATTTACTCTTATAAGAAACAACATTGAGTTTACCACCATTTGTCCCATCTTTCAGCGCGGTCGAGCTGCCATTGCCCGCTGGGCAGCCGCCGCCGCTATCCAGGGGCGGATATGGGCCCTCGGGAACGGGGTCTTCGATTGAGCCCACGAAGAGCCCATAGGAAAGGCAGTCAAGACTCGAAATTCTCGAGCGGTGGCGGCCACTCCTCTGTTCTCCTTCGCCCCCTCGGTGCTCCCGCCTTCGGCCTCCCATCGAGGCATCAGCGGCGTGCCGCGTGCGGCGACCTGCCGGCCTGGGCTAGCGGCGCGCCGATAGATCTTGTTGTTAGGATCGATGATTACCTCTGTGTGTAACCGTAGATCCAGGGACGACCTCTTCCTTTTGGGTTCTTCTAGTCGCCCTAGGACAGTGGCGTCGTGACCTCGTGGACACCGGTGCCGAGGTAGCTCTGGCTCGGTGGTGAGGTATAGTGGTGGCGGTGATGACCTCTAGTGTTGCTGCAGTGGCGACCCAGTCCAGTGGCACCGGCGGTGTCCCTGCAGAGGCAGCGGCGGTGGTGGGGCACATCCCGTCGCTGGCAGCATGGCCTTTAGATCGGATTAGGGTTTTCTTTGGGTGGGTGTGGCGGCTCTTGTCAACCTCATCATCCGAGCCCTCATCCCCACCTTCCTTTTATGTGTGCTGTGTGATAGGGGTCCACCAACTGGATTAGGACATCTTTTGGGATTCAGAATCCCTTTCTTTAGTTGCCCAAGTGGCATTATTCTCTTTTGTCTCCCTCACCGATGCCACAAACTCAGTGGAACACGGTGAGGTGACTACACAGTCCACCTTAGACAAGATGAAAACCAGGTCAAAACTTTTCTTAATATAAAAATAACACCATTTGCATGCCTTGATTCCAACGTTGGTCAAAATCAAAACATACAATTATTCTTATATACTAATTCTACATCACCGTTGGGCCTATTGGTGGAGATCAACTAACATTCTCCCCCTTGATCTCATTCCATCTTTCACTTTCATATCATTTACTTTTGTTCATTCCATTATAGATTAGCGCATAGAGCATGTCTCATCGTCACGGTCCATTACCGATAGACTTAACAGCTACAACACACTACTCTGTTCTGAAATAGATACTTATCTTTGGGCCTTCTTTTGTCCAGGAATTTTATAGGCTTTCCCTTAAACCCATGCTAGCTACATGTTCTCTGAACACCATGTTGAAAGGTCCTAATATGGCTAGAGGGGGGGTGAATAGCCTATTTAAAAATCTACAAATCAACTAGAGCAATTTGATTAGTATGACAAATAGCGTAATGCAAACTTGCTCTAGCTCTACAAAGGTTGCAAGCCACCTATCCAACAATTCTAGTTGCAATGAATACTTAGGCACACAAACTAGCTATGTAATTACTCACTAAGAGCTCTCAACCTTGCTACTCTAAAGAGCTCAACTAGATGAATGTAAATAATAAAGCAAGCTCTCAATTCTAATTACACTAAAGAGCTTGTATCAACTAGTTTGCAAGAATGTAAATGAGTGAGTAGAGTGATTATACCGACGTGTAGGGGATGAACCAATCACAAGATGAATATATAGCCAATCACCGGGAGAATGACAAAGAAGAGAGACAATCGATTTTCTCCCGAGGTTCACGTGCTTGCCAACACGCTACGTCCCCGTTGTGTCGACCAACACTTGGTGGTTCGGCGGCTAAGAGGTGTTTCACAAACCTCGTCCACACGATTGGACACCGCAAGAACCGACCCACAAGTGAGGTAACTCAATGATACGAGCAATTTACTAGAGTTACCTTTCGGCGCTCCGCCGGGGAAGGTACAACTCCCCTCACAATCACCGAAGGCGGCCACGAACAATCACCAACTCATGCCGATCCTTCACCGCTGCTCCAACCGTCTAGGTGGTGGCAACCACCAAGAGAAACAAGCGAAATCCGCAGCGCAACACGAATACCAAGTGCCACTAGATGCAATCACTCAAGCAATGTACTTGGATTCTCTCCCAATCTCACAATGATGATGGATCAATGATGGAGATGAGTGGAAGGACTTTGGCTAAGCTCACAAGGTTGCTATGTCAATGAAAATGTGCAAGAAGTATCCCTTGAGCCGGCCATGGGGCTATAAATAGAGCCCCCATCAAATAGAGCCATTGTACCCCTTCACTGGGCAAAACACGCTCTGACCGGACGCTCCGGTCATACCGACCGGACGCTGGCCCTCAGCGTCCGGTCGCCCGATGAACGCCACGCGTCACCAGCTTCAAACGTTGTTCGTCAGATTTCAACGGCTACGAAGCTGACCGGACGCTCCAGTCAAAACTGACCGGACGCTGAAGCCCCAGCGTCCGGTCGTTTCCAGTAAGCTCCCCGAGGCATGTTTTTTCGACCGGACGCGTCCGGTCCACCTTGACCGGACGTAGACCAGCGTCCGGTGCTCAACCCTACCCACTGTGCCGTCTGACAGCTCGACCGGACGCAGCCTTTCAGCGTCCGATCGCTGAGTGACCCAGCGTCCGGTCAGTAGACCGACGCCAGCATCATTTCGACCAAGTCCATTTCAACTCTAACTTTTTCACCCTTGCTCAAATGTGCCAACCACCAAGAATTTTGCATCCGGCGCAATAGAAAATAGACATTTCATTTTTCCAAAAGCGCCGAATTCACCTTGTGCACATGTGTTAGCATATTTTCACAAATATTTTCAAGGGTGTTAGCACTCCACTAGATCCTAAATGCATATGCAATGAGTTAGAGCATCTAGTGGCACTTTGATAACTGCATTCCGATACGAGTTTCACTCCTCTTAATAGTACGGCTATCTATCCTAAATGTGATCACACTCACTAAGTGTCTTGATCACTAAAACAAAATGGCTCCTACATTTTATACCTTTGCCTTGAGCCTTTTGTTTTTCTCTTTCTTCTTTTCCAAGTTCAAGCATTTGATCATCACCATGCTATCACCATTGTCATGATCTTCGTCATTGCTTCATCACTTGAGTAGTGCTACCTATCTCATAATCATCTTGATAAACTAGGTTAGCACTTAGGATTTCATCAATTAACCAAAACCAAACTAGAGATTTCACATGTCCTCTGAACATGTTGGGTGGTAAGCCTTTTGTAAGCGGATCCGCGAGCATCATTTCTGTACTTATATGCTCAAGACTTATGACTTGATCTCGGACTTTATCTTTCACAACATAATACTCTATGTCAATGTGTTTGGCAGCACCACTTGACTTATGTTGTGAGCATCCTGTACTGTCAGATTATAATCGCGGTATTACTTTAGTGGTCTATAGATGTCGTCAACCACTTTCAAACCGGGTATGAACTTCGTTAGTTAGTTCACCTGCCCGTTGCCTCATAACACGCTACAAAACTGTCATACATTGTGGATGATGTAGTGACGGTTTGCATTGAGCTTTTCCATGAAATAGCTCCTCTTTGCGAGATGATAGAAAATCCACGTCTGGATATGCATTCACTCTCGCTTAATCAGAATCTAAACATCCCACCATGTGGAGTGAATCAGATCTTCTATATGTCATCATGAGGCCTTTCGTTCCTTGCAAATAATGCAAGACTTTCTTTACTAATTTCAGTGTTCTATTCCAGAATTGCTCTGGAATCTGCCAAGTAAAACTCAGTAACAAATACCAAGTCAGGGCGCGTACATGCTTGAGCATGTTGCAAGCTTCCGACAGCTGAAGCATATGGAACCACTTTCACTTTATCAATTGAGCTCATATTGGTTCCTGGGGCATTGAAAATCTCCATATCTATCGCCCTTGACTATAGAAGCATGTGAGGGACTACATTTGTGCATACTGAATTTCTTTAAGATCTTTTCCATGTATGCCTTTTGTGACAGTCCTTATACCCTTTTTTCTTCTATCTCGGTGAATCTCGATCCCTAGAACGAATGAGGTTTCGCCAAGATCTTTCATATTAAGTTTTGAGGACAAAACTTATTTGTCTCTAGTTGTAGACTGACATCATTACCAGCAAGTAAGATATCATCCACATACAGGACAAGGAAGATAAACTTCCCATTCTTAAACTTTGTATAGACACAATTGTCCTCTACATTCTCTTTAAAACCCAAAATTCTTTATTGACTGATCAAACTTCAAGTACCACTGTCTTGAAGCTTGCTTTAATCCATAAATGGATTTCTTTAGGTGGCATCCCATTCGTTCTTTTTCTTCCATGACAAAACCTTTCGGTTGTGCCATGTAAACATTTTCCTCCAAGTCTCCGTTGAGAAATGCCGTCTTTACATCCATCTGATGTAATTCTAAATCGTAATGTGCCACTAATGCCATTATGATTCTGAAGGAAAACTTTACATGAGACTAGAGAAAATGTCTCATTGTAATCAATTCCTTCTCTTTGTATAAAGCCTTTTGCCATGAGTCGCGCTTTATATCTTTCTATATTCCCTTGAGAGTCAAGTTTTGTTCTGTAGACCCATTTACAGCCTACTGTTTTGGCTCCTTTAGGAATTATTTCTAAGTCCCAAACTTTATTGGCATTCATTGATTTCATTTCATCTTCCATGACCTCAAGCCACTTTGATGAATGATCACTTCTCATGGCTTCTTCAAATGAGGTGGGATCATCCTCCATTTGAAATTCATCAGCGGTGTACACTTCATAATCAACATGAATATCTGATTTACTAACTCTTTGAGACCTTATAGGGGCCTCTACATTTGGCACACCTTCTGTTTGAGGCTATTGTTGCTCCCCCTCATGTGTGGCAATAGGTTCTATAGGATCCTGAAGAACAGGTTCCTCATCGTCATTCATTGTTGCCACAGGTGGGATAACAACAGGTGCTGGCACCACAGTATCTAGCACTGTCGGTGCAGCTACAGCAGGTAGTGAGAAAATTGGCTCATGAATCATTAGAGTGGGCGCTTACACCCGCTTCACTTCAAGGTCAATTTCTCGAGCTACCATGCTACCCCTCATCAATTCGTCCTCTAGGAAGACAGTGTGTCTCGTTTCCACAAACTTTGTATGTCTCTCTGGACAGTAGAAAACAAAAACCTTTTGACTTTTCTGGGTAGCCAAACAAATGGCAACTTACTATTTTTGGGATATAACTTCCCAATGTTTGGGTTAAACACTTTAGCCTCAGCAGGGCTCCCACACACACACTCAAGTGGTTAAGTGTGGGTAATCTTTCTATCCACAACTCATACGGTGTTTTGGGCACCGACTTTCTTGATACTCTATTGAGAATATGAATGGCGGTTTTAACGCCTTCATTCACAGGTTCAACTGTAAGGTGGAGTAATTTATCATATTGCCCACCATATCCATCAGGGTACGATTGATTCTTTTAGCTACTCTATTCTGCTGAGGTTCGTCCGGTGTAGAATACTGGGCTACTATGCCATTCTTTTAGGGTATGCTGACCGTAGTACTCCTCCATGGTCAGACCTGACTATCTCAATCTTTAATATCTTAAATTTATCCAATACATCTTTTCTTTCTTTGATTGGATAAATATAGCCATAATGGGAGTAATCATCTGTGAATGTTATGAATGAATCATAACCATCCACACTCTTTACAGGAAAGCTGACCACAGATGTCAGTGTGAATATTCTGTAAAATTCCTGTGCTTCGTTTATCATCTTTCTTTACACACTTTCCTTTTATGCATTCTCTGCATTGTTCTTAATCTGAGAGCTCTAATGGAGGAAGAATATCATTCTTAACTTGTCTTTCTATTCTCCCCCTCAAAATATGGCCTGAACGATAGTGTCATAATTTCGACAACGCATCGTGAGCTCTCTTATGCCACCATTTCCAGAGTAACACTCTGTCACTAGCTGCTTTATCAGCTGGGTAGTATATGTCTTTGAAGAGCCAGTAAACTGACTCTTTATCCTATCGAGGTACTCGGTGACCGTGTCACATTCTGGGATTGAGCCCACAATTGCATGTTCAATCATATTCTTTATCACAGCCAAAACATTTCTTGTTGGCAGTGACACACTTCCTATGCCTTAAAAGTCATAGGACATCTTTTGGGTTTCAGAATCCCTTTCTTTAGTTGCCCAAGTGGCATTATTCTCTTTTGTCTCCCTCACCAGTGCCACAAACTCAGTGGAACACGGTGAGGTGACTACACAGTCCACCTTAGACAAGATGAAAACCAGGTCAAAACTTTTCTTAATATAAAAATAACACCATTTGCATGTCTTGATTCCAACGTTGGTCAAAATCAAAACATACAATTATTCTTATACACTAATTCTACATCACCGTTGGGCAGAAATAGAATTAATGCATAAATCATTAACTTTCACAACTGTTCTTACACACTAATTCTACATCACCGTTGGGCAGAAGTAGAATTAATGCATAAATCATTAAAATTATCAACTTTTCTTATACACTAATTCTACATCACCGTTGGGCAGAAGTAGAATCAATGCATAAATCATTAAAATTATGATATTGTTATTAACAACGTTGGTCAGAAAATAACAACATCATAATCGTGTCAAAACTCTTTTTCTCCAATTAAATACCACTTTGGTTCAAAATAACTGGAGAATCAACAATTTCTTTAGCAGCGGAATAACTTTTTTTTTCTCCAATTAAATACCATGTTGGTACAAATTAACTGGAGAATAAACAATTTCTTTGGCTGTGGAAAACTTTATTTTTTCTTGAATTTTACCCACAGGGGAAAATTGCTTTTTCTATTTTCTTTAGAGCCAATTTGCATTTTCAATTTTCTAGAAAATAAACATTTACTGGAAAAAGGAAAAGCATGAAAAAAATTCATTATCTATTTTTCAGAAGCTTTTCTGGTTCATATCTATTTTCTGGAAAAATAATACGTTGGTGTAATTTTACCAGAAATTTTAAACCATTGGAATTCCTTCAAGTCAGCTTCTGAAATTAAATAAAACCTTTCTATACTCTTCTATTCATTTTTGGCCTGGCCTGTAGGAACAGTGCACAGCCTATTAGCTACAGTACACAGCCCCCGCCTGCTAAATAGCCTGGCCCAGCTCTGTGCGCGACGCCCGGCCGCACCCAGGCCTTAACCTGGGCCTGGGCCGGCAAAGTGCCGCGCGGTGCGCTCGCCCGCCTGGGCAGAGTTTGGCCCAATCGCGCTCCGCCGTCGGATCACATCCGATGGTCGCCCGGCCGTCTCGCTCGATCAAAAGCAACCCGACCGGCCGCGTCGGCCGATACCCTAGCCCATTCTGTCTTCTGCCTCTCTCTCTTCGCTGCTCTTCTTTCTTTCTCCTTAGCACAACAGCGCCGCCACAGCGAGACACCGAGAGCCAGCGAAGGCAGTGGAGCGGGTAGACACGGCGCCGTCGCCGGCCCCCTCGCTGACGTGCGTGCTCCTCGACGGGTGAGCACGCCGCCGTCGAGCGGCCTGGCCGCGGCGCCCCCTTGGCCGAATCCCGGCGAGCAGTGCCCCCGGCCAGCCCTTTCTTTTCCCCGCGCGCCGGCGTGACAGCAACGCTGCACGGCGGCGAGGTAAGCCATCACCTTCCCCTTCTTTCCCCTGCGGTTTTGCTTCTCTTTTTTTTTGTTCTCGGATTCGACCGATTGGGGATAGTTAGGGTTAGGGTTTCTTTGATTCCTTTTCTTTCTTTTGATTCGACCGATTCGGTTTTTCCCTTTGGAGTTCATCCGAATCGGGATCTAGGGTTAGGGTTCGTGTGCCGACCCCTGTTCTTTTCTCTTCTTTTGAATTTCCTTTCTTTTCTTTTCCCTTGTTTAACCGAAAAGGGGATCTAGGGTTAGGGTTCGGTTGAACCCGATTCAAGATTTGCGAGATTATCCCCTTCCCCTTTTAGGGTTAGGGTTAGAGTTCTTGAGATTTCTTTTCCCCTTTCTTTTCTCTGATCCGAACACGGATCTTTTCTGTTCTTGCCGTGCGCCGGTGTAGAACAGCGGTGTGGCCATCTTTTCCCGCGTGGTGGCGGTGGTGACCGGGGTTCCAGTGACCTCCGCCACCCCCGGTCCCTTTTCCGTTTCTTTTACCCGATTAGGGTTAGAGTCACACAGAGACAACCTGCTCTGGTACCATTGTTAGGATCGATGATTACCTCTGTGTGTAACCGTAGATCCAGGGACGACCTCTTCCTTTTGGGTTCTTCTAGTCACCCTGGGATAGTGGCGTCGTGACCTCGCAGACACCGGTGCCGAGGCAGCTCCGGCTCGGTGGCGAGGTACAGTGGTGGCGGTGATGACCTCTAGTGTTGCTGCAGTGGCGACCCAGTCCAGTGGCGCCGGCGGTGTCCCTGCAGAGGCAGCGGCGGTGGTGGGGCACATCCCGTTGCTGGCAGCACGGCCTTTAGATCGGATTAGGGTTTTCTTTAGGTGGGTGTGGCGGCTCTTGTCAACCTCATCATCCGAGCCCTCATCTCCACCTTCCTTTTATACGTGCTGTGTGATAGGGGCCCACCAATCGGATTAGAGTTGGGCTCCCCCGATCAGGGAGCAGAGATAAGGGCCCAACACTCGTGCCCCGGCCTCCTGCGCCCTGCTGCCGTGCTGCTTGCTGTCTGCTGGCGCTGGGCGCTGCCCGGGCCCACGTGGCCAGGTCGCCCCCAACGGGCCAGCACCCGCCGCCCTGCTCGTCTGCTCGCGGCTCGCGGCTCGCCTGCTCCTGCTGTATTTTGCCTACTCGGCTGCTCCTGCAGGGTGCAGGGTGCAGGCTGCAGTATTGGTGTGCTGGCTGGCGGTTGCTGTCTTGCTGCATAGTCGCAGAGAGTTCAGAGGCACAGACAGTGGCCAGAGCCACAGGCAAGAGAGGAAATACCCAAGATCAACAGAGGCCAGACCCAAGATCATTGTGAGTAACCGGGTATCAATTTCTGACTTTCATTCATATGAATGCCATTGTCTAGTTTCTAATAATTGCATTGCAATTTGCAATATTTGATTTCTTATTAGGGCATAGGAAACTAAGATGGAATAATAGCATGATATGCTATACTGAGTGGAATTTGTTTGCATCGGTGAAAGATGAAAAAAAAAATCTAAAGCGCTTTGCCTCCGCAGAGTGCTGACTTCTGCTCTGCATCTCTGATGAGTAATTGGTGATGGTGAAATGTGAATTTGTTTTTCAGCATATGAATACCACCCACGTAGAAGAGTTTCTGATATGCTGTTAGGAATAGTGTGCTCCGGGACAGAAAATGACGTTTCTTGTACCTGTCTTTTGCAAAGTATTCTGTGAATTGTGATTTTAGTAGAGACATAGGATGCCGCCCAGTTTCATGGCATTTATTGAATTGTATGGTGACAGTGATTACTATGACCAGTGACCCTTTAGGGCTACTTTGGCAGCAGGGGATCCCGGAGGGTTCCCGGTCGTTTCCCCGTGGAGGAAGCCCCCGCGGATAATTTCCACGCGCCGCCACTCCGACCTGTTTGGAAGCACGCGATGTTGGGGTCTCCGCCCCGCAAGACCCGGGTTTCTACGGGGAAACCTGTCCGGCCTCGTCACACCGGGCGGCATTCCCCGCCGCGATTCGCCTCTCCTCTCGACGTCTCACGAGTCGCGACTCGCCTCGACTCACTTCTCCTCCGTCGCCGCCCCTCCGCCCTCGCCCCGACTCTCATCCGTCGCCGCCCCTCCGCCCTCGCCTGGACTCTCCTCTTGCCATCCCCGTCACCGTCCCACCCACCATCCCCTTCCGAACCGTCGTCGTCCCCGCCTCCACATCGGCTTCGTCCCCTCGCTGGAGAAACGTGACCGCCGCAGCTGCTGAAAGGTCCCGGCTCCAAGATCCACTCCAGTTCTTCTCGGATTTGTCTTCCCTCCGAACGAAGGAAGGCGATCTCGATCTGGAATGCACCCGCTCGATTCGTCCCCCTTCTCAATGGTTCTGTTGTATAGTGTCGAATTCAAGTGAGCATCTGCCTAGATTGTTGTCATCATCTATGACGTGCTTGTTTCATGGTTGATCCACTTTGCTTGCCCCGATCCGGTTGATCTAGGGTTCACTAAATTGTTGATTCACAGGTGCCCAAATATAGTTGATCTAGGGTTTCGGTAGATTATTGATTCTCTGGTTTACTGGTTCTGGTAGTGTTCTCAATTGTCTTATTTCTTGGATTTCTTGTTTCTAGCACTAACTGGTTCTGGTAGATCCAGTTTACTGGTTCATGAATGCACTTGTTGCTACTAGCTTCGGAATTATAATGTAGAGGCCAAGTGATGCTCTTGAGCTGACAATTGACTGTACATAATAATTGTAATTTTATATGTTGGTATCTTCACACAACTCAGCGACACTGATTTTACACACTTCGTGGAGGTTGCTGAGAAGCTGAGGTCTGACTGTGACTTTAGTTCCTGATTTGTGCATTGCTTTAGCACCATCTGACTATGACTTTAGTTCCTGATATGCTAGGGGTTTCACCCAGATTTCTGTTGTTCTTGTAGATCTTGGAGGTACCGGTCTATGAGCCAAGACACCGCTTCTGCTCCCATTGTCCCATCTAGGAGCAACACGACGCCGCGGAGCTACAGGTTACTTCTCCGCATGCTATCAATTCGTTGCATTCTGTTTCAATGGTCGGACATGGATTCATGGCGGTCTGATATGCTGCTATAGTTTTCTGTGTTGTAGCTTCATGTGCAGTGTAGGAGATGCTCAATTTGTTTGTAGATGGTCGAAATTGATGCATGTAAAAGCAACGTTAAGTAGTCATTTGGATATGTTTTTGTTTATTTGGGAGTCGAGCATCAATCCTTTTACAAGATGGGACAGAGATCCATCACATGCATAATTCACCGCCACTTGATTATTACATAATAATTTTAACACAACTTGGAGCGTTTAATTATAGCTATGAAAAGTATGAGCTTTACTGGACAAATTAATGCACAGCTCGCCTTTAATAAACCTTTAAGAAGGCTGAACTTTGAATGATCGGTCCTCATTCTCCCAAATAATGTTGATGGGCTGTCCAACAATAATTTTCTTTTTTAAGAGGAAGCAATAATTTCTTTACATCTTATGTAGGGACAATTATGAAAAGGGGTTGTTGTTTGAGTTCAGTGTATGCCCTGGTTCTAGCTAGCTGCTTGCTACTGCTAGGATGACCAGAACTCTAGAATCATATTGATTTGTGTGGCAGGCATATATATATATACAAAACTATGTCCAAATTTGTGTGTGCAGTACTGCGCTGTCTGAATGAAGATTGACAGCATGCATGTGCAGTTGAGTTGGGTCATCTGGCCTTGTTAAGCATAGTTGGTCATATTCCTTTGGCTTTACTTTAGACAATTTGGCTGTAGTTTTTCTTGTCAGTCCTGTTCTAACAAAACGAATGCATACACTTGTGATTTAATCCAGATATATGAACACACAAAATTTCTTCCAATCCTATATGCACGTGGTCCATACAACTTTAAGCAAAACTGCTCTATTCCTGATCTGTATCTCTACCTTACTTGTTAAAGCACATATATGAATTAGTCTTTGAATTGGTAGATCAAGGAGGTCAAAGGTTACTTGCGAAAAATTGTTTTCAGATATAAACTTCATAGTTCAGAGCTAAGTTTCAGAGATATATCAAACAACTTTCTCTATCATTTTTGTTTGGTTCAAATTATTACTAATATTAGATCTTTGATCAGCAAGGAATACATTATTTGATAGCGCCATACACAGTTCCAATTTAGGGTGAACTATTGACATGTAAGTTCATAAATAAAATTTCTTTACAATGAACACCAAACCTTGAACATTTTAACTGTTTTCAAGCTTGTCAAATTGGAACTAACTCTTACATCTTCTCAAACATTCAAATTTAAATATCACATAGAAATAGGATTTTCACCAAACGTTTATCTGAGCTTTATTTTAAGTTGGAACACATCTTATAGTCAACAACTTTTGTTTCGGCAATTTGCTAAGTATTTAAGAAAAACTTATTTGGTTGTCCTCCAAATATAGTCAAAACATCTTGATTACAAAGTAAAAAGAATTGCTGACTATTCTGTAATTTGGAACCCAGGAGCCGCCAATGCCATCTACCTGCTGCAATCTAATCTGCCACATGTGCCCCGATCCCTGTGTGAAGCTGCACCGGACGGCCATCATCAAGTGCGGATTCAAGAAGGTGTGCCTCCTAGATAGCAGACAACAAGTGTCCAGGAGTTGGAGCAGCCAAAGACGCCCAAGAGAACAGCTTTCGAGCAGAGGTGGTTTGATAAGCAGGTGTTTCTCCTTTTCATCTAATTTCTGTTAACAATTCCATGATTTCATAATGATAACCCTGTTTAGATTAGCATCCAGATAGCAACTCAGCCCTTATAATCAATCCATTGATAAACATTCAGTACGGCATTCTTGCTACATTCTTGTTGTGCAAATAATTCAGCAATTCTTTTCCATTGAGCTTTTCTGAAAACAATCTAAGGTTAGTAACCTGGAGCTTTTGAATTGCAATGTGCGATAGCTTAAATCATCATGGTTTTTTAAGCACATTGACTGTTGTGTGGTGTGCACTTGGTTTTCCTTTGAATTCTGAAAGTAAAAGTCAATTACACAATTACAAAGGATGTTGCAAGCTAATTCTAGTTCTATATGCCTATGTGATTAGGATGTTAGTTCCGAACATTCTTACACTTTTTTCTTCGTTGAGGCTTTCCATTCCAACATATGGTTATCATGATATGATTTTGCAACCTTACTATTCTTTTTTTTTTGAACTCGCAACCTTACTATTCTGTAGTCTCAACTCTAATTTTTACTCAATGTATCTGCAGGAGTTTAGCAGAAACAAGGTTTACATCAAGATGTTGATCCAAAGAAATTGTCTGCAGGATTGAGGAAGCTACAAAAGTGTCAAATTTTTAATTGATTATGGCAGATAGTCTTAGATTATATCATATTTTAATTATCTATGTATTTGTATCGAGAGACCTGTGACATATTTTGTCTAGTAGAATTTTCATAAAGTCTAGAGAAATGTTGTCAAATGCTTTTTTTTTGTTAAATTTGAGTTTTGCATGTTTCAGTTTTTTGTTTGTGTAAGAGTAAACTTTTCGTTTGGACGGCATGAGTAGTTTTGAATGTGACAAAAAAAATTGATTTTTTGAGATATTTCATTTGTTATATCCTGGGATTTCTGCCCTTGTTCAGCATGTTTTCTTATGTTACTCACCTTTCTTAATTCACTTGCATTTTATGTAACATATGTATCATCGGATAATCCTTCATACATACATACTGCTGATTTGTCAGCCAGCAGTTATAAAACACGTGATTATCTCCCTGGGAAAACTTCCAAATAGCAACAGGGAAGTTACCCCATGCGGGGATATCCCTCAAGCAGGTGGATGGGGATTGTCTTGTCCAGAAAATTCTCTCCCACCCGATCACTTCCCTGGGTTAATCACCCTGTGGCTGCCAAAGCAGCCCTTATGGTTTGGGTCTCGAGAGTGACAAGAAATGGTAAGATTTTTTAAGAATACATTGCAAACACATCATATCTCATTGGCTAAAAAGATGCACGTAAAGAAAAAGCCTTAGACTAGCATTGAAATCTTCTATTTATGTAAGATTGTATCTTATGTTTGAACAATTTATATTGTCATTTACGCACATTTCGAACTTATTTGTAGAGTTTAAGGCATTATGAGACCTTCTAGATACTATAATTGTCACTTATTATTATGCAGTCAGCAATCAATTACCAACGGCTTAATCAATCTCGGCCATCCAAAGGCACCATCGGACGGCTCAACGAGACACTGGCACTCCAAAATGGACCCGCATGTGCACCACCACCACCTGCGTCAGCTCCAAGCCGTCCTCCTCCGCCGCGGCCACCCCATCCCCACGCCGCCGGCGACCCACCTGGACCCCGACCGGGCCTACCTCGCCACCATCCGTGCAGCCGCCTCCATCCCACGCCTCGTGCTCGCTGCCTGCGCCTGCCTCCACCGCGCCGGCCTGCCCCCACCGGGGCCCCGGGCGCTTCCTGCCCTACTCCGCTCCGCTGCTCGCTGCGAGGGTGCTGGCGCGTACGTCGGAGGCGCGCACGCGCTGGCAGTCAGGGTTGGGTCACTGGAGGATGGGTTCGTCGGAACCGCGCTGGTCGGGGCGTATGCGGTGTGCGGATGTGTGGGGGACGCGCGGAAAGTGTTTGATGGAATGGCCGTGCGGGACGTCGTCTCCTGGGGCGTCATGCTTGATAGGTATACTCGCTTGAGCGAAGTTGTTTGTTTCTGCAATTGTTTGTCAAAATTGGAACAAGTAGATGTTGTGTGCCAAGTTAATTAGGTTCACATTCAATCAGAGGATTCAGATCAGCTCTGCCCAGTTTGTGAAGTATAGTAATTCTGTCTTCAAATTTGGAAGGCATTAAGTATTATCTCAAACCTTTAGAAAAACTGTGTTTCTTGTCAGATTTCTCCATTTTTAACATAACTTGGTAATTTGCAAGGTGGTGCAATCAAGGAACCTTAAAGAAAGTAGAATATACTCTGTGCATTATCCATGATTCATATACTTGACAAATGGCATATTGATTCCCAGTATTTTGTTTTTTCAAAGATCTCTGTTTACCATGCTGAAAGTCTATGAATAGCAAAATTCCGTCTAATGCAGCCATCTTTACAAATAATTTGTTTGCTGCTAGTATGTATTCTCCATTCTACATGCTACTTGGCAGTTGCATTTTTCATACAAACTGTTATAGACCTCTTTGATATCAATTGGCAGTTATTGTCAGACTCGGAACTACAAAGAAGCTTTGCTTCTATTTGCTAAGATGAAGAATTCTGGAGTTCTTCCAGACCAATTGATCCTTGCTACTGTTCTATCAGCTTGTGGGCATATAAGGCATTTGAGAACTGGGAGAGCCATCCACTCATACATGTTGGTGTCAGACATTCTTATCAGTGCTCACCTCAGTAGTGCTCTCATAAATTTGTATGCTACTTGTGCGAACATGGAGATGGCAGAAAAGCTATATAATGGGATGCCAAGGAAGGACTTGGTATCATCAACTGCCATGGTTTTTGGGTACTCCAGGAACAGAAAAGTTGAGATTGCTCGCTCTATATTTGATGGAATGCCAGAGAAGGATGTGGTATCTTGGAGTGCTATGGTATCAGGATATGCTGATAGTAACCAACCTAATGAAGCATTGAGTCTGTTCAATGATATGCAGGAGTGTGGTATCAGGCCTGATGAAGTTACCATGTTAAGTGTCATATCTGCATGTGCTAGTTTAGGTTCCCTCGATAAAGCCAAATGGATCCATGCCTTCATTAAGAATAATGGGTTGAATAAGATATTGAACATTTACAATACTCTTATTGGTATGTTCGCCAAATGTGGGGGTATTAACCTTGCATTTAATATCTTCAATGAAATGCCTCAGAAGAATGTCATCGCCTGGACAAGTATGATTACTGCTTTTGCTATGCATGGCGATGGAAAATCTGCCTTATGTCTGTTTGAGCAGATGAAAAATGAAGGCGTTGAACCCAATGAAGTGACATTTCTTAATTTACTTTATGCTTGCTGTCATGCTGGTCTAGTTCATGAAGGCCGTTCATTGTTTAGCTCTATGGTTCAACAATACGGGATTGAACCCAAGCATGAGCACTATGGTTGTATGGTGGATCTTCTAGGAAGGGCTAAACTTATGCAAGAAGCAGTTAATCTCATAGAGTCAATGCACTTAGGGCCTAATGTGCCTATCTGGGGATCTCTTTTAGCAGCATGCTGGATGCATGGTGATCTCAAGCTTGGCGCATTTGCTGCCAAGAAAATTTTGCAGTTGGATCCTAATCATGACGGAGCATCTGTGCTTTTATCAAAGATATACATGAAATCTGATAACTTGAATGATGCTCAGGAGGTGAGGGAAGTAATGAAACTCCACGGAGTCTCAAAAGAAACAGGCTTGAGTTGGATGAGCTGAATGAGCCTTTTCATGAGTTTGCAGCTGGAGGTGAAAAATATCCAGAAAGTGACAAGATCTTTCAAAAGTTGTGAACTAAAGATGCACGGCTGCCCTGAATGTTGAGATTGTTTAAGTAGACATGTGAAACGAGGATATGAGAGAATCTGTTCTGCTGCATAGTGGGAAACTTGTTATTTCTTCTGCCTAGTAATTTAAGGTAGGGGATACCACATCTTGCCAAAGATTAGCCAACTTTTTTGAGAATCGCCACTCATTTCTAGATTGCATAGTGTGAATGCAGGTCTTTCTTATCAGTTTTTATTCATTATGCAGTATTGTGATATCCAACAATTTTTCTTTGCTCTCCACTTAACAGAGCATCCTGTTATTAGTATATATTTTATAACTTGTTTACTGCAATAGGATGACCCTCATTTATCAGTTTAGAAATTGTTTGGCAATTGTTTTGACAAACACATGATTGCTCATCTGATAAACTTGTTGGCTTGTAGCAAAGTTCTTTTGCCCTGCCATATAACTCTTTGAGCCACATCTCAGTGACATAATTCAGTGGCAAAACAATTTGGAGACTTGACCTCAGAATTGTCATTTAGTTTTCTATAGAAATAGAAACAAGAAGATTATTAGATTGCTTACCGTGATGAACTTTGAGAAAATAGAAACCAATGGCTTTTGGTGCCTTGTGACAATAAAGGGACCAATGGTGTGTTTGGTTTGCTCCTGCACGGAGCTGCCTGGTGCAGGCAGCGTCCCCAGCCGTTCAATTTCGAGCGCCTGGGGCTCAGTCGCTGCTTGTGAGGCGCTCAACCAAACACGCCCAAGTTAATGGTGATTTTCATGTGAGATGAAAATTTCAATCAACAAAATCAGTATGGTGTACAGCTTTGCTCAAATAGCCAAATAACTCAACCATTCCTGTATGTCTGCAATTGACAATTATACTGCACATGTTATGTTTATATGTGTTCTGTACCTGCCATACTAAGTTTACCTTGAGAGCAATGCTTTATGATTTTTTTTTAGAATGTTAAGTTTTCCTTAGAGCGATCATTCTCTTTATCTTGACACTAGATAGAGAACCAGTAGATCTGATTATTCAAGCTAAGCCTGAACTGTATTGTCATTTATCCTTTTTGTCCATAGTTGAATTTTTCTATTGGTTCCAGTTGTGCTCTGTTTCTGACCTAGGCTGCTTGTACAAAAAAAATTGCACTTTCCTGTACACAAATGCTCATGTCGAGACACATGTTGAAAGCACAGAATATTGCACTTGTACTGCAAGGTCATAATGAACTGCCTGTCATCTTATTCTCCATGATCATGAACAGATTAGAAAATGAACATCTTGGTGTCTGTCATCTTATTTGCAAAACATCTCTTGTGCAGTACATAGATTGACAATATCTCTTGCATGATCAGAGACTATGGAAGGCAATGGTTATTTTTCAATCTGATGAGCAAGTCATTCAACCCACTGCTTGACCTTGAACTGAATACCAACCTTAAGAGCAACTGTCACAATCTGGGAGCAGCACCCACTGAGAGACCAAATCAGACAAGATCAAAGAATTTCAGCAGGCAGGAAGATGCACTATTGGTGTCAGCATGACTCAATCAATGTCAGCATGGATCTTGTCAAGAACCAACCAAACTAGGAGCAACTATTGGGAACGAATTTATGATTACTTCCATTCCAATGAGGATTTCTCCTCAACCTGCAACCAAAATTCTCTGATGCATCATTGGGGCACAATGTAAGAGAATGTCAACTAGTTAGTTGGATGTAGACACAAATTAATGGTAGAGGGGAAAGTGGTATGACAATACAAGACAGGTACGGATTCCATATATTCTGTAATTTCATTGTGCATATTTATGCATGCAATTCATGCTGTACTAACTTTAATTTGGGTGTCGATGTCTTGTACAGATTGTTGAAATCTCTTGCGCACACAGCCAAGTTGGAAACAGAGCACTGAGCGCATGCCTGCGTGGGCAGCCGTGCGGTGAGCCACTCCACTACCACCAATGTGCAGGTGGTGTCAACACGCCCCGTCGCCCTCCTTGGTTTAGCTGTCCATGGAATAGGTCACAGCTAATATTAGCTAGTTTTTTTTTTGTGACAAACAATATACACTAATATTAACTAGTTAACTATTAGCTGATTAACTATTAGCCAAATGTTATTTGGATCCATTAGATAAAAGGTGGATGCATGGGTAGTTTTATCTAAAATGTCTTTTCTTTCTTATCTACTATCAGAGAGGCATATGGATAGAGATAGGTGGGAGGGCAAAAGTGTATTTTTACAATCGGTAGCTGTGTTGAGATTAGCTAACTTATTAGATAGATCTGTTTGGATGTATCCTAGCTAACTTTTATCACCTAGCTTTGGTAAATCTAAATATATATTCCATATTAAAAAGACTATTTTGCCCCTGCTTAGCCAAGTCCCACGGGGGAAACCAAAATGGTATTCTGCCCGTGGCATATATTAGTTCATGTGCCTGATGTACGACGAATTGTTCCGTGAGGGTGTGACTGGATATGGCTCTGCAGCAAGTGCTCTGCCCACATCCCAAGTTGAAGTACAGCTGCCACTTACCCAACATTTTGTAGCTATGGACATGGACAACAGGAAATGAACAAGGATAGGGTGGATGCGTAGTCAGGTTACGGAGGTTTATATCTTGTGTTCATTCTGGAGGCATAGTGACCGAGTGTCCCCCCCTACTGAATCTTTGGGCAAGAACGCTTATGTAAAATTATGTGCACTCATGAACGGAGTTGTTAAGAGCATGATGAAGGCGTTGCAATCTTCATGTGCAATATTTGCTTCAGCTGGGAGAATGGGCGTTTCACAATGTTTTGGTGCCTGATGACGTTCGGTTGCTAGCTTAAACTTATCAGCCTGGCTTATCAGTCATGGTACAAAGTTTTTCTCTCACAATAAATCAGCGAACAATACTATTCAGCCTGGCTTATCAGCGAAACGAACAAGGCCGATAGTCTGTACCGTATCCATGTGAAATTTTATACTAGAAACCAAAATGAGTACTGTAGAAGTGGACGTGTCGGTGCCAGACGTCCGACGGGATAAGATTACGTCGGACGGCCGTTTTCCGCGCACGCTTGCATAACCTGCCTCCTGAACGCTAATTCGCCCTGCTCGCATGCGCATCGCGCCGTCGTCGTGTCCGTATGACTCGCTCGCAATCTGCCCCATCTGTCTCGATTTGACCCGCCCCATCCGTTCGCCCCACCCTGCAGGCGCATCCTACCCTGTCATGCCCCTGACCGCCGGCGCCAGCGCGCCGCACGCCACGTTCACCAGCCACCAGCTCGTCATGCCACATTCCCCGGCACCTGCACCATCACTCTCCCCACGCCCCCTGACTCTCCGAACAACATGAAATACATGCAATATAAAACACTTGAATGCAACATACGTCTGAAAAATAGATGAAACATCTTGAACATACACTCGCAAATATATGTGTGAAAACATATGCAACATCTAGATAGAACATTTGCAACTTGCAACATGAAAACACTTGCTGCAACGGAAGACTGGAACAGATGAAACATTTAGAAAATACTGTTGCAACATATGTGTGAAACATATACAACATCTAGATCAAAACGCTTGCAACATATGTCTAGAACAGATGAAACATTTTGAACAAACTCTTACAACATGTCTCTGAAACATTTGCAACATATGCTATATCCCCGATCTACTTTTGCAACATCCATATAAAACAACTGCAACATATCTCTGAAACGTCTGAAACACTTGAAACATATATTTGCAACATAGGGGAGAGAGAGCGCCTGTGTCGGTCAATTCCGGCCGTTGGAGTGGGAGTCGGTGCCGAGTGGCGGCGCGCGAGCAGCACCGCCACCAGCATCGGGCTTGGGTTGGCCGGGTGGGCGGCACGCGACGGGGCGGAGCGAGCACCACCAGCACCAGCGCGTGCGACGGGAGGGAGCGGGTGGCACACGTGACGGGGCGCGAGCGAGCGACGGCGGATGGGGCGCGCGGCAGCAGCGAGGGGAGTGCGCGTCCACGTCCAGGATGGGGCAGCCGCGAGGTGTTGCGACAGAGGAGGAAGCGGAAATAAACTCACAGACAGAGCGAGAGACATGGTAAAAGCGCAAGCAACGAGACGGTGGGCCTACGGAAGCGGCTGACGATTTGCTCGTGTAGAACGTATGACGCGTAGCATTACCTTATCCACATTTTACCACAGTTTTATGCAATTGCTGGCAGTGACATAAACTTTCCAAGCCCATCTGTTCTGTTCTGTTTGAACCTGTACTGGTTTTTAGGCGATAAAGTTGGATGGCGAGGGGTGAATCTGCAAGGGATGTAGGAGCTGCAAGCTGCGGTGGGAAAGAGAGATGCATTCCGACGGCGGCGGCGTGCATTATTATGGTGAGCTAAGGGGGTTTTTTTTTGAACGGAAAAACATCTCTGCTTTTCAGAAAGCTATTACGGGTGGCAATTAGCTAAGGATCGGGTGGCAACTGGCAATTAGCTTGTTAAAGCTAGGGCCTAGGGAGCAAGTGAGAAACTTTGTGGTCGGATGGGCCAAACTAGTCGGTGGACTTTTCACTCTGCTTCGCCCAAAATCGTAAAAGGCTACAACCTACAGGCCCAGATTCAAAAGACCCTCCGATTGTATCCGGTATCCCGGTGGAGACGAAAGGGAATTTCGTAGGAGGAATCAGACAACTAGACCGGTGTCAGTGTCACCAGAGTTTTCGAGGATTTACTGAGCGTAATATAGCACCATAACGATGTTGATATATAAGATCAGACAGTACCACATACTGGTTGTACTATTTCATTCACCGAAGGCAGATCTCCCAAGCACAAAAAAAAAAGGTACATACATTACAACTCAAACTACGACCATATATACACCATGTTCGCTTGATCGGCCATGCTTATCAGTCATGATACAGTGGTTTTCTCTCACAACAAAACAGTATCAGCCGACTTATAAACCACAGAAACGATCAAGCGAACAGGTGTATAGTGTTCTATGTAAAACAATGATGTTATCCATGGGTGCCATCCTTGCTATAGTCCTTGCTTGGTTATGGCATTGCATCGTCCCGCATCTGCAATCACGATAGCATTGCAATTGCGAGGAACAGTAGGGAAATGCCATCAAAATGTAACTGTACTTTTACTGATCAACAAAGAAACAATAAGAAACTCAGTAAATGTTTCTTCGTTCTTACATACCAGACAACAAACATGACTAGTATGTGCCGAGGTAAAACATGACCAGTATGTGAACCTACTGTACAAATACAATAACGAATGTCCAGAGATAGAGACGCTGTGAGAGGAAAACACTGTTTCGGATGAAAAAAGAAGCGGATCAAGCCGGGTTTGAGGGCATGAGCCCCGTTCGCGTGCTCTCAAACCCGGCTTGATCCGCTTCTTTTTTCATCTGAAACAATGTTTTCCTCTTACAAATTCCTCCAGATTCATCCAGAATTCCTCCGAGCGAACGAGGCCAAAAAGAAAAATCATGTACTAGTCACGGCTATGGTATCAGTATTTCGATGGACCAGAAAAGACATACAGCTATATATATTTTCCACTAACCTTGGAAGAAGGAACGGAAGACTCATGCAATATGCTGGTCATTGCATTCAGGGCTTTGTACCGGATCAGGCAGCACTCCTCGAGCCCCTGAGGCTCTGACAAGCTGAAGGTAACAAGCTTGTTCTCTCTCTTCATCCAATCACATATCATTTCTGCCTCATTTGCCATACCCTTGACATCCATCATTTTGCAACCAGCAGTGCCAACATGAGTAGGTGATTTACAGAACAGAAATGGATCGATACTTGTTAAAATTTAGCACATTTTGACAGGAGGCAGGTAGGCAGTAGGCACTAACCATCATTGCAGCGGCAGAAGCAATAGATTGGTTCCCTTTGAGGTTCACAAGGCCCAAGGCGCACATGTGGATCACGCTGCTCAGCTGGATGTATTCATAAGAAGGCTTAGCACCATGTTTCAGCATCTCACACATCAGTTCAGCCTCCCTGGTAATACACTTGAAACCAATGCTAGGCATTAGTCAAAAACAATACCATACCCTGATTATAAAAATTTGCACCAGTTTGTGCAGCTGCCAAATCCAAACACCGTTCAGGACTCCAGGTAGTATTATTTCAAGATTACATGAAAGACACAAGATGATTGCACTTAATTTGTGACAATGAGTAGCTTCAGCGAGACAAAGGTTTTTCGTTTCCTGCTCTTCAAGCATGATTTCCAGCCCTCACCTACTCATTTTAGCTATTTTTTTCTTAACAGCAGCACAAATTCAGTCACTAGAATTCAAAAGAGAATAGCATTACAATGGTAAATTTTTTTTAAAAAAAAACATGTTTTATTTGGTCTGTTCAGGCAAGGTAGGCGCACATACCACAAAAGCAATGGCAGAAGGAAGATACAATTCAACCCCTGTGCCACAAATCGAAAGTGCATGCTCCTTGATCAGGCAACTCTCAATGATAGTGTTGACTGCAAGGTGGTCATCGAACCTACGGAACACTCGAGTATTCCACGCGGACACGAGTTCCTCCTCCATCTTGAGACACTAATTGAAAAAATTGCGAGTTTGAAATATGTTACACAAACAGCTTCAGTAAGATCATTGGTGGTTTAGTAAAGATGCAAGAGGGTTACTAACAAATTTGGCAACAGCAGCACCCATGTCAGTAATAGTGGCATTTTGCGGATTTTTTTTGCAGCAGCAGCAACGAACCCAGAAGCATTGCGTTCATAATACTCCTCAAGATAGCTGCTATAATCAGACCATTTAACAGAACTGTCTGGTAACATCACTAGCCTTTCCCAACACCATATTTTACCCAAAAGATCTTCTGAAAACAACATTACATATGAAGTGTAATGCAAGGGAATTAAGAAAGCTCATAGGAATCATAAGTTTTGTGATTAGCTTATTTCTTACCTTCTGTCCTCTTCCTCTTATTACTCTTCTCACCACCTTTCTTATATTGAGAATTCAATACATCTGAAATGTTGCCCCTGGTAATAATGAAGTGAAATGGCATAGTATCACAATGCTTATCACCAAGAAGTAACAAACTAATTCTCTTAGACCACGTAGAGCTGCATCAAGAAGGAATTAAAAACAAGTCGACCATCCATACCCTGTGGTGTTTGCTGCTCCATCAGCAGCAATATCATCCCCATCACCACCAGGACCCCTTCTACTAGCGGGTTCTTCCTTAACAGTCTTGTGCTCGGCAGCAGAAGTCTTTTCTAGTATGTTGACCATAAAATTCAGGGTATCGCACCGGACATTGCGGCTGTCCCAGATATTAGGCGAGGGATAAACATAGAAATCAACCTGCTTGTTATTTATATGCATCCACGAACACATCATTTCAGCCTCCTTCGCCATACCCTTAAATTGAAGCCACCCGTCAGTATACGATTAGTGCCGATAAGCTAGTAGTAAAAAAAATTGTGCAAAGTGCAGTTCATAAGGCTCAATAATGGATGGATGCATGATATTATAAAGTTTGACAGATGGCCCATAAGGCTCATAGGTGATGATCATCAGTTCGACAGATGGATGGATGATAATATTAATTAGGTGGGTTTTTGAAGGCAGGCACGTACCAACATAACAGCGGATGCAGAAACAGAATTGTCCCTAGTGCAGTTCGTAAGGCTCAAGGCACACATGCGTATCGTTGTTCCCTGGCTGATTAACTCATCATCAATGGGATGAGCATCACGCCTCAGCAACTCACGTGTCAGTTCAGCCTCCTTAGCAATACACTTGAAACCATGGTTTTGCATTAGTATAATGACCATAAAAATTCGAGCAAAATAATCCATAAACCATCCAACTCGTCAAGGCGAATTTGGATGCTAATGTATCCTTTACAAACAAGGAAGCCACCAATTTCTTCCAGGTTGGCCTACATTTCTATATATAACTATAATGTACCTAAATATTTCAGCTATTTTACCTACAGTGTATACACCAAGTTGGATAGTGCTAGACTGCCAGTTCAAGCTACCCATATGGATGGCAAATAAACGATAAAAATTGAAGAGCCAGGACATAATCTAGCACACACCAGTTCAAGCTACCCTTGCATCTACTCTGTACTCCCACAGGGGTACACACACTAAACAAATGTGTAACACGTCTGATGAGAGCCCCCAACCCAGAGCTAATGGGCCTAGCGAGGTCTAAAGGAGGGTGTTGGCTGGCCTCAACCGGTTCCGGCGCGCCCCTAGAGGGTCGCGCGTGTCCGAGGGAAGGGCGCCGACGCCCCCGCTACCTCTGTCTCCCGAAGGGAATTAGATTAGGAAGATTATTATGTTAAGAGTTTGGTTTGTTAAGAAAGGAGAATCCAATCTATAAGGACATCTCTCATAATTTGCTCGGAACACAAGTCCTATAGAGACTAAATATAGAAAGGATGTAATCAATCTAATCAAGCAAGAAAAGAGCTATTGCTCCTTCCTCTATCCCTCCCTCCTCCTCTCTGTTGCCACCGCCCCTTCCCTTCCCTGTCCCTGCGCTGCCCCCTCTCCTTGCACCCTAAACCCTAGCCGCCCTCCACCATAGCCGCAGCCTCCCCTGCTCCATAGACGCCACCCCCTGCCCCCAAGTGACGTGTTACAAAATGCTTTAGCAATGTTTTACTAAAATAAAACCAAGTTGACGCGTGTCCTCTGTGGCCTGCCATTTTGTTTTTCTCGTGCGGGAACCAAGCCGATGTCCTCCATGTGTCGCATAGAATTCCTTTCCGTGTTAACATGGATTTGGATCAATTTTGGATCCACCCATTTATGGACTACTTTAAATGGGTTACGTTGGGTTGGGTTGGGTGGGTTAGTCGGTTCCATGGTATACAAATGGAAGCAGCATATTCATCATAGTGTGTTATTCGTCTCAAGATCTGTTGTTGCTGCCGGGCAAATCGGCTGACTGCAATTCGACGTTGACTACGTCGGGCGCCCACATGTCAAGAGGATCCTAGAGCCCTGCCACTGATGGTGGCATCGGTGGAGGCAGTGGCACCTCGAGCGGGACGTAGTCAATATAGAGGATACGTGCGAGGTCCGCGGAGACCAGGAATTCGGTGTAGAGCGCGCAGGGCGCCGGGCGTGGCATTTGGCATCGCACCCTATGGTGCGTGTGCACGGCACACATAGGAAGGTCCGCGCACGCTGCTCCACTACGCCCAGCACGGAACGTGCCTGTGCCTGCCCTACGACATCCCCGTGCATCCCCAGTGCGCAGCAGCCCTCGCAGAGCGGGGCACGCTCGCGGGCACGCGCTGTGGGGGTATTAACCCCTATACCCTTACGGCTAAGCTTGGACCGGCCCGGATCGATGGGTCCGGTCCATCCGAAAGACGGCGGGCGGCCCAGCCAACCTGGTTGGAGTCCCGCGTAGGGAGTCAAGGCGGATTTGGCGATCAAGCAGGATCCTGGTCGGTTAGAATAGGAATCCTTGTCCGGCCATATATGGCAATTGTAACTGACTAGGATTAGTTTCCGATCTGTAACCCTGCCCCCCGGACTATATAAGGCGGGCAGGGGATCCCTCTAAAAAACATCTCTCATTGACATACAACAATACCAATCAGACGCAGGACGTAGGTATTACGCCTTCTTGGCGGCCGAACCTGGATAAAACCTCGTGTCTGTCTTGCGTCACCGTCTTGTTTGTGACTTGCGCATCTGTCTGCCGACAATCTACTACCTTGGGCATACCCCTAGGTAGACTGCCGACCGTATTTTGTCGACAGTGGCGCGCCAGGTAGGGGGTGTGCGTATTGCTCTCCAAGCAAACAAGACGGTCATTACCTCCGGCTCCATGGCTACTCCCAACGGCCTCACGTTCACCGTCGGCCAGATCACTTGGACCACCGGCTCCAACGACGCCATCGCCATGACCACGGGGGAGGCGTGGATTCATTCTGCGCCGACCACTACTTCACTTGCGTCGGCTACGGCTTCGACCACTACGGATACGGCTCCGACCACTATGGCTACGGCTCCGACCATGATGGATCTGACTCCGACCACGGTACATCTGGCTCCGACCACGCCTACGTCACCTTCAGCCACGCCGACGACCCGTCATCCGCTTCCCCGCTACAAAGGGAAGCAGATCGACAACACCGACCTGCTCGACTCCATCGATCGGGTCGGCACCAAACTCGCTGAAACCCTAGCTCTGGTAAGTACGATTCAAAGTCAACCTAATGAGCAGGTAACCGCTCCCCACAATAGATCTATCCGACCAGCTCGAACCAGTCGTCCTACGCGACTTGGAACAGATCTCGTGGTCATATCTACTCCTGAGGGGCGCTCCGCTCGTCGCCAGCCGACCTTCACAACAGGTCTCCGACTCTCCGAGTACGAAGCCTCGACGGAGAACCACTAGGTCCAACCCTACGTCCTGCAAAACGCTGCTTCCAGCTACGCATACAACATACAACGCCGCCCGCATCTGTGTTCTATGCGCCGACCTCGTCAGAAGCCACGCAACTTCGTCAACATGGTCCGGATTGAAGATCATCGTGAAGGATCCGTCCACACGATCCAAGAGGGTGACTCCAGCTTCTCGTCTGGCACCGCATCTGATGCCTCCGTCCACACCAAGCTCCAGCATCACGAGGATGAAGGCGTCGAGTACGATCTGAATATCCCAGATCATGCCCTGGGATTCCCGCAATTCCCGCCTTTCCCGCCAAGGCGAGGGGGTTTGATCAACGTAGTCAGCAATGACGAACCACCGGCAGTTGGCGAAACAGAACAAGAAAGGACTGCACGCGAAGCACGCAATATTGACTGGTTTAATCGCCGGCAAATTGAAGCCGAAGCAGACCAGGAGGCACGGCGCATAAGGGTCCAGCCATGTGACCTCAACGACGCTTTCGACAGGGTGGGAGACAAACAAGTCTTCAGGACTCCAAGTGCTAACATAGCCGTCGCCATGGCGACAATGCAACGGCTACCGAACACCCCGGAAACCCAAGCAGTTCACGACGAAATACAAGCCTATCTGACGGCTGCTATGGCCCAGACCGCGGAGATTGCAAACCAAGCTCGAGCTCCATCCGTGTCAGTCGAGTCAAGCCACAGCCGCCAGCACCCAAGTCGTTCACAGCCACTCAACCAATGTGGCTCGCGCAACAACGATGGCCATGATGGTGGCCAGAATGACAACCGTCGTTGGGACAACGACCACCGGGACAACCGCGACAATCGCCGCGATAACCACGATCGCAGAGCTAATCCAGATGGCAATCGGGATCGCCGCGATGGCAATAACGATCTCCGCCATTACCTCGGTGGACGGGATCTGCGCGCTCGCATCAACCAGAGAGCCGACGATCGAGCATCCTATGAAAGCCACCGCCGTATGGAGTATGACACTACCCACGGTCCGCCGGGTCTGAAGCAGTTTACTCCGCACCTTCGCCAGATCATATGGCCCAAGAATTTCAAGCTCAAGAAACTTCAGAAATACGACGGCAAGGAAAACCCCGAATTATGGGTCATGCTCTACGAAACTGCGTGCCGATCAGCCATGGCTGACGAGCATGTCATGTCTAACTACTTCCCAGTCGCTGTTGGTCATGCAGGTCACCAATGGCTGGTTAGCTTGCCGGCGAACTGTTTTGACTCTTGGCAGGAGCTCAAGTAGGCCTTCATCGACAATTTCATCGCTACTTGTGAACAACCCGGCAACAAGTACGATCTGCAACGGATCCGAGATCGGAAAGATGAACCACTGCGCGAGTATGTTCGGCGTTTCTCGGAGATGTGCATCAAGGTCCCATCAATCTCTGACAACGAGGCAATCGAGGCTTTCGTCATTGGTCTCCGCTTCCACGACGCCCTAAGAGACAAGCTCCTCCGGAAGAGACCCGAATCAGTCACATCGCTCTTGGCCACCGCTAAGAAATATGCGGACACCGACGATGCTAAAAAGATAATTGTTGAAGAAGCAGCAAGGGTTCCACGCTCCGACCACCCTCCACGCCACGACGATTACCGCGGTAGTCGTGGTCGGAACGACAATTTTGACCGCCGCAACCGGCGCAATGACTCCCGCGACCACCGCGACCAACGTAATCAGCGGCGCAACCGCCGTGACGATTACAGGAGCAAGCGTGCTCGGGAAGACGACGGTGAGGTCAATACCGTTAAAAAGGGGGGCGGACGTCGTAACTACGAAGACGACTACGCCAAAGCATTGAAGGGGCCCTGCCAGCTCCATCCTAAGTCGAACCATACCATGGAGAATTGCCGCGTCCTCAAGACTATCTACACGCGTCAACAGGCTCCGGATACGTCCGACAAGCCTAACGACGCAGGGGAATAGCGCAACGAGGATAATGACGACGACGATGCAGACCCTCATCACAAATACGTCAAGCCAACCGATCGCGTGCACACCATCATCGGCGGCAAGGTGTCCATTGAGACCAAACGAGAACACAAGCTGCTCGCCCACGCTTGCTTGAACGTGGCAAACACCGACAACCTTCTCACCGATCCGCGGCTCCCACCGTGGTCTCACCGTGAAATCTACTTCAGCAGGAAGGACCAATGGGCCGCCATACCTGAGCCAGGGCGTTTTCCCCTGGTCCTCGACCCTTGTATCAACAAGGTTCAGTTCGACAGGGTACTAATCGACGGCGGCAGCTCCATTGATATACTATTCAAGAACAGTCTGCCCGCCTTGAAAATAGCCCAGGCGGACTTGAAGCCGTACGAAGCACAGTTCTGGGGCGTTCTCCCCGGACAGAGCTCTACACCTCTCGGGCAGATCACGCTACCTGTGCAATTTGGGACTCCGGACCACTTCCGCACCGACTACGTCAACTTCGTGGTCGCTGACTTCGACGGCACCTACCATGCTATTCTTGGTCAACCGTCGCTCACCAAGTTCATGGCCATACCTCATTACAGGTATTTGGTGCTCAAGATGCCTACTGAGAAGGGAGTTCTAACCCTCAGGGGCAACGTATACGCAGCTTATACCTGCGAGGATGACAGCTTCAAAATAGTAGAGGCCCACGACCTCTCTATTCGCATGGCCGAGACCGTGCTCGACGCTAAGGAGACCTCAGCCGACCACCTGAAGATCCCAGACCTCGAGACTCCACGCAAGAACATCAAGTCAAAGGAGCACAAGGTGATCCAGCTGGTTGATGGCGACTCCAGCAAAACGGCCCTTATCGGGGCCAACCTAGATCCCAAATAGGAAGACGCGCTCGTCGGGTTCTTGAGGAGCAACATGGATGTGTTCGCATGGAAACCTGCCGACATGCCCGGTGTACCTCGGAACTTGATCGAGCACTCCTTAAATGTCAACAGCAAGGCCAAACCAATCAAGCAAAAGCTACGACGGTTCGCTCGCGATAAAAAGGAGGCGATTAGGGTAGAAGTCACACGGCTTTTGGCAGCCGGATTTATTAAAGAAGTTTATCATCCAGAGTGGTTAGCCAACCCGGTTCTTGTACGCAAAAAGAATAATGAATGGAGAATGTGCGTTGATTATACTGATCTCAACAAACACTGCCCTAAGGACCCCTTTGGCTTACCTCGCATAGACGAGGTCGTAGATTCAACCGCCGGTTGCGAGCTGCTTTCCTTTCTCGATTGCTACTCTGGTTATCACCAGATCGCTCTCAAAAAGGATGATCAGATCAAGATGTCTTTCATCACGCCTTTCGGCGCCTACTGCTACACGACTATGTCGTTCGGGCTCAAGAACGCCGGGGCTACATACCAACGCGCCATTCAGGCCTGCCTCGCAGACGAGATAAAAGATGACCTAGTAGAGGCCTATGTGGATGATGTAGTTGTCAAAACCAAGGAAGCATATACCCTTGTTGACAACCTAAAACGTACCTTTGCGGCCCTCAATACATTCCAATGGAAGTTAAACCCAAAGAAGTGCATCTTTGGTGTTCCTTCTGGCATATTGCTAGGCAACATCGTCAGTTACGATGGCATACGCCCTAATCCGGAGAAAGTCAAAGCTGTCTTAGACATGAAGCCCCCCAAGAAGGTGAAGGATGTCCAGAAGCTTACCGGATGCATGGCCGCCCTAAGCCGTTTCATATCAAGATTAGGAGAAAAAGGGCTACCGTTTTTCAAACTGCTCAAAGCATCCGAGAAGTTTGAGTGGTCGAAGAAGCAGACGCTGCCTTTACGCAGCTAAAACATTACCTTACATCACCTCCAGTCCTCACTGCTCCTAGAGAAGACGAAACCCTCCTACTTTACATTGCAGCAACCAATCGGGTGGTCTCCACTACCATGGTGGTCGAGCGCGACGAGCCGGGCCACGCCTATAAGGTACAGCGGCCAATTTATTTCGTCAGCGAGGTACTCAACGAATCTAAGACCAAGGTACCCACAGATTCAGAAACTGCTCTACGCCATACTGATAACATCCCGAAAGTTGAGACATTACTTCGACGGATATCGTGTGGTGGTCATGACCGAGTACCCTTTGGGGGACATCATTCGCAATAAGGATGCGAACGGGCGCATCGTCAAATGGGCAATGGAGCTATGCCCCTTCTCCTTGGAATTTGCAAGCCGTACTACAATCAAGTCTCAGGCACTCGTCGATTTCATCATCGAGTGGACAGACTTAAGCACCCCTGCCTCTCCGGGATCCGACGAATATTGGACGATGTACTTCGACGGCTCTCTCAACATTGACGGTGCGGGAGCAGGGGTTCTTTTCGTGTCACCATCCAAGGAGCAGCTCCGGTACGTGCTCAGGATTTATTTCCCAGCATCTAATAACGCCGCCGAGTATGAAGCATGCTTGCATGGTTTACGCATTGCGGTTGAGCTTGGTGTTAAACGTCTCTATGTCTACGGAGACTCGGCTCTGGTCATCAACCAACTCAACAAGGACTGGGACACGACCAACGAAAAGATGGACGCATACTGCAAATCGATAAGAAAGCTGGAAGGCAGGTTCTATGGCATCGAGTACATACACGTGGTCCGGGACAAGAACCGAGCAGTGGACGCGCTGTCAAAGTTAGGACCATCCCGAGCCAAAATCCCACATGGGGTATTCGTCCAAGACCTGCTCACGCCTTCCATCGAAGAGGAAGATTCCACGGTCGACAAAGCTCCAGACCAGCAATTGGTGGCTACGGTTCCGGCGCCAAGCACAACCGAGCCGCCTCCGACCACTCATGAGCCAGACTGGAGAGTACCTTTCATCAAGTACTTAATAGATGGCAGCGGTTATACTGATCGGACAGAAAACGAGCGCCTGATGCGTCGCAGTAAGCAGTATCTGCTCGTCGATGGCAAGTTATGGCGAAAAAACGCAAAGGAAGAAATCCTGATGAAGTGTATAACCCAGGAAGAAGGCGAACATCTCCTGGACCAAATCCACTCTGGCTCCTGCGGCAACCACGCGGCCTCAAGAACACTGGTCGGTAAGGCTTTCCGAGCAGGGTTTTATTGGCCGTCAGCAGTAGCCGACGCAGAGAAGCTAGTCCGCCACTGTGAGGGTTGTCAGTTCTTCGCTAAAAGAATCCACGTACCAGCACACGAGATCCAGACGATACTAGCCTCTTGGCCCTTTGCGTGCTGGGGACTGGATATGATCGGGCCCTTCAAACCGGCTCCTGAGAAATTTACATGTGTTTTTGTGCTGATTGACAAATTTTCTAAGTGGATAGAATACATGTCTTTGGTACAGGCATCTTCGGAAAAGGCTGTCATGTTCCTCGACCAGGTCATCCACCGTTTCGGCATATCCAACAGCATCATCACCGATCTAGGTACTCAGTTCACCGGGAATGTTTTTTGGGACTTCTGCGATGAAAGGAGCATAGTAGTAAAATACGTCTCGGTGGCGCACCCTAGAGCTAATGGACAAGTCGAGCGGGCAAATGGCATGATCTTGGACGCATTGAAGAAGAGGATGTACAGAGAAAACGACAAAGCTCTCGGAAGATGGCTCAAGGAGTTACCAGCCGTGGTCTGGGGCCTCCGAACTCAGCCCAGTCGTAACACCGGTGTTTCACCATACTTCATGGTTTACGGTGCTGAGGCAGTCCTCCCACCAGATATAGCTTTCAGACCAGCAAGGGTAGAGAACTTCGACGAGGGCAAGGTCAATGAAGTACGGGAGCTAGAAGTAAACAGCGCAGAAGAGAAAAGGCTCGATTCTTGTGTACGTACGGCCAAATACCTTGCTGTTTTGCGCAGGTACTACAACAAAAATGTTAAAGAGCGGTTCTTCGTGGTCGGGGATTTGGTCCTGAAGTGGAAGACAAACCAGGCTGGTGTCCACAAACTTGCAACCCCATGGGAGGGACCATTCATGATCAAGGAAGTCACACGACCAACGTCTTACAGGTTGGCTCGCCTGGACGGTACAGATGTACCAAACTCGTGGCACATCGACAAGCTTAGACGTTTCTATGCTTAACTACTGAGATATGTACTCCTTTTGTACTTTCGATTTACTTCAATAAAGCAATTATGATTTCTCTGACCACTCTAATGTGTCATTTCGAATTTTATGGTTATTCTAACTTAGCCAGTAAAAACCGACCACCACTCCTTCTACGGTTTTCAGAGCAGGCCCTGTCTCCGGTTCCTCCCAATACGTGCATGGGATCTGCTCTCTATGTTATGGGTGATCGGCAGGTCCCCCTTGGTTTAACTTGTCTGCGTCTACGTGTGAACAGGTCACCGGACCACACACTCCGACCACATGGAAAACTAGGGCCACACAAACTTTTCGGGATGATGTGTCGAGCACGATGGTACAACTAAACAGAATGTTAATACGTTCTTACTTAGTTACACCAACATAAAGTATCAAGCTTAAATACGCTTTATACAAAGCAAACAAGCTTATAATAATATATAGTTACGTTATTACAAGCTTGCCTGAAGAGGCTCAAGTTCACAATAACACAACTATGTCCTCTTTCTACAGCTCTAAGCCTATTACATTGGCTGGTCGGGGCGCATGGCACTTACTGCTCGCCGCTTCCGATACCTTACTCGAGTCTCGGGGACTCTTGTGCTAGTTGAGCTGAAGGGGATGGCCCCGCCGGTGCCTGGCTGGTCGAGACCGTAGGCTTCGTTGGTTGGCTTGCAGCTGATGGTATTTCCAGCTGACTCGTCGATGGCGTACCCTGTACAGGTGCTGTCCCACCTCCACATAGGTTAATATCGCCAATTATCTTTGACGACAAGTCTAGCTGGGCCATCCGAAGCTCCTCTGCCTTGTCTGGGTCTACCTCCTTCGGGTACCCAGCCTCCAGGCGCTTGAGATCGATCAGGGGGTAGTGGGCACGCACCATGCTTAGTACATGGGCACCCGTGTACTCACCAGTCTCCTTCACAAACTCCTGGAACCATCCCCACGCTTGTCTGCATCTCTCGACCAGCCCAAGCTGGGGCGTCTTCGGCTCTTCCTCTGTGAGCGCCGGGTCGATAAGGTCGAGGACGGGCACAATGCTAGTTGCCACTTCTTGGCACTGGTTCTTCCACGTGTCCCGCTCCTCGGTAGCCTTGAGGCATCGTGCTTTCCAGTCATCACGCTTTCTGATCACGGCCTCTAGGTGTTTCTTGGCATTGACTTTCAAAACTGAACACAGTACAAGACATCAAATTTGAAAATACGACAAGGCAAGGTGGACAACAGAATGAGAAAGGTGATCTGGAATACTTACTTTTTAGTTTCTCCTTCATTTTGTTGGTGTGGTCTTGGAGTTGAGACTGGCTGCATGCTAGCTTCACGTTGTCCTCCTTCAGGCGACCACACTCTGCGGTCACACGGCTGTTTTCCCCTTGAAGGCGGGCCACTTCAGCTTCTAAACCTACATTACAGCTGTTACTACCAAGAATACAACAACACAAGTCCTGCACTTGCTATGATAAGATGAAACTTTACTTGTTTTCTCCAGCTCTTTGTTATTGAGCTAGCCGACCAGGTTTTGGTTCTGTGTTTCTCGATCTATCCTCTCCTGGTCGGCGGCTTCAAGTTGGCGCCGCAAGCGTTCCACTTCGGCCGCCAGTTCTTTATTGGTCGCCGTGATTCCTTCAATCTGGTCGAAGCACCTCTTTCGGTATTTTGCGGTTTTCATCAGGTCCTGCATACAGACAAGCTAAGTTAGACAGTTAGACTACATAACAGGGTCAAGGATTCAAGCCAAACGTACCTGGACTTCTGTCACCAGACGCTTGGCCGCCCGTTCGACTCTTAGGGTCTCTTCGACCTCTGGGATTTCTTCGTGCATAACCCTTTCGTCGTTCCGATAGCGCGACACATATACATGTTGTCGCCTATCTTGGGGACGGCCCAGGACCTCTTCTACTTCTTCCTCTTTAGCCTCCTGTTTGGGAGGCAGCGCTGGTCTGGAAACTGCAGACTCCACAACCACCAGGGCTTTTCCACGAGCTGTCGCGTCGGCAAGAAGGCTCTGGGCCACTTCTGGCTGCCGCTCCTCGGCTAGATCCGGCTCCCTTGGTGCCATGGTATCCACCTCAGCAGGGTTCGTGCTCGGAGCACTTGTACTCTGCTCGGCTGTCTTCTCGACCAGCCGCTCGGGGACTGGCGTCTGGTCGTCCGCCTGCTGAGGTCCAGGCGGAGTTCCTACTACAGGCTCCTCCAAGGCTGGCTGTTGGGCAGTTTGTCCCGCCGTTGCTGGTGAAGTTGTGCCGCACCCGGCTAGCTGGTCGGGGTTCTCGGTGGACGCCGACCTAATATATCAGAGACAAGTTCAGAGGATAATAGTATCCAATGCAAACTACAAGCTTACATCAAAGATATAGATACTTACAGCTTCGATTTGTGGAATGATGTTGCGAAGGAGCGTCTCCTCGACCGCCCCTGCTCCGCGTGCTCGATAGGTTTCACCGGGTCTCTTTCCACCTCCGGTACAGGCGTCGGGGTTTGATGCTCGACGTTTCCCTCGTTTGTCCTCTGTGTTGCAGTGGTCGGTGATGCGACCACTGCTGGCACAGAGGAGCCACCTTGCTCCGACGATCCCATCTGTCTTCTCCTCTTTCGAGGGACGAGCCGGAAGATGTCCGCATCCTCTGCTTCGTCGTCTGACAGGGGGAAGATGGCTTGGCATCGTTTGCTGGCCGCTGGACACTTGCTAGTGGCTCTGGTCGATGCATCCTCCATAGTCTCGAGTGCCGCCCAGTGGACGTCGTCGGTCCTGGTGCTGGTCTGGGCGGCTGGGCCGACAGCTTGAGGCCAATCTACACTGGGGGGAGGCGACACGAACACTGCTGCCCGGTCACGACCATTACACTGAGGCACAAAGCGGGGACAATAGTCAATTTATGGTTACAATATGACTCTACAATTAAAAGGAGGCATCATTTACCTTTGGGGGAGGTCGAGCCAGCTTGAAGGCGTGCTCGATGTCGTTCAGCCTGACGTAATTGGGATCGGCCAGGTTGAAGAGCTCCCCAATCCTGGCCTTGATTTCCACCTTGTCGAGCGGCTCCTTCCTGGTCCTTGTTGGATCGGCACTCCCCTGGTACTCGAAGCCTGGATGAACCCTCTTCTGGCAGGGCTGGATCCTTCGGCTGATGAAGTTCCCGACCACACTTGGTCCATCTAGCTTTCCCCATGGGATCATCCCGAGCAGTTCGGTGACCTGCTCTAGGCTCTCGGGCTTCTCTGTCCAGCTATTCTTCTTCTCTGGAATCAGCCCCACGTCGCACAAGGTGATGGTGTTCGGTTCTTCACGGATGTAGAACCACTTCTTGTACCACTCATCCAGCGAGGTGTTCCAGGGGCAGTGCAAGTATTGTGCTTTCATGCCGTCGCGAAGATTTAGGTAGACGCCTCCGGCTATCTTTGAGCCACCGCTCCCTTTCTTCCGAAGACAGAACAGGTGGCGAAAGAGGTCGAAATGGGGCTGAAAGCCACCATAAGACTCGCAGAGATGGATGAAGGTGGAGATAAGGAGAATCGAGTTGGGATGCAGATTGCAAATCCCAATCTCGTAGTACAAGCAGAGACCCTGAAGGAAAGGGTGCACTGGAATCCCGAAACCCCGTTTGAAGAAGTCTTCAAAAACCACAATCTCACCTGGTTGTGGATCGGGGAAGCTTTCTCCTTCCGGCGCACGCCATCCCGCGAGTGCCTTGTTGTGGAGCACTCCCATGGCGACGAGGTCCTCGATGGTTTGCTCATTGCTCCGCGACTTCCACCATTTCTTCTCCATGACCCCGCCTTTCTTCTGGGCGTCTCTCTTTGCCATTAGTTTGTCCTTACTAAGGGGGTGGATGCGGTGGCGAGGGGATTGGCGATGATTTTCGGAGGAATAGGGTTCGGCAGGAGGAAGAAGAAGGTTGCGGCGGCGGATGACAATGGGGAATGGTGTGAGTAACTTACCAGATCTACATTATATAAAACAAAGAGCTCTGTCGTTTCGTTCGCCCGAGATTATTGGGAGTCGTGCGCACGCGCCGCAGACGGTTGTTCACACAACCTCGAAATCTACGCCAATAAATGCGCTCCTTCGTTACCAGTGTATGCGCCTCTTCGTGGATAGTGTAAGAGGGCCCACACTGACGCACCTCCATACAAGTGCCAAGCGAGTGTTTGCCAGAAAAGAGTAAGAAGACAGAATGACGTACTATACCCATTTGCTTTTTTGACCAGGCGTGTCAGACTGGACTTGGCAGAGAATAGAGATAAATAAATACAACGAATAAATACATTTATGGCGTTTGAGTTTTTGATGCCTGTTTCGCGCTCAAGGATGGATCAGACTCTTACAATGCTCTGGGACCGCTCAGACCACTGAAGTGCTCGGGGACTGCCCAGACCACTGCTGTGCTCGGGGACTGCCCAGACCACTGCCATGCTCGTGGACCGCCTAGAACACTGAAGTGCTCGGGGACTGCCCAGACCACTGCCCTGCTCGTGGACCGCCCAGACCACTGAAGTGCTCGGGGACTGTCCAGACCACTAACGTGCTCGGGGACTACTCCGACCACTATCATGCTCGGGGACTGTTCCGACAACTGATGTGCTCGGGGGCTATCCCGACCACTGATCGGAGAATCGTTCTTCTCGGCTACATGTGATTTGTACTCACATACAGTGGAGAGATATTTATTTAGACCTTGCTACAAGGCTCATACTTCGCCTTCCAGCAAGCTCGGGGACTACATCGGTACGATGCACCTGCCGGTGCATCTCGTATTGCTTGTTCGACAATTGGGTTCTTAACTTAACTGGGAATTCTTTTTAGACCCTGGCACCACGTGCCTACTTCACCTACTACCAGGCTCGGGGACTAAGTGGGCACACTTCACCTTGCGGTGAATGTGTTTGTTTTTCGACCACTACGCCTCTGATGATCAAAGATGCTACGCTCCAAGACGCACTTACATTTCTTTTCAGAAATACAAGTGGGCACACTTTTCGGGACGGAAATCTTTTTCTTTTTTCTTAAGAGCACCATACATTCTTCGGACAACCTATTTCTCTGGCGACAACGGTGGTCGAAAGATGTCAAGGACTCGGGCATAACTTGTCGGAGAAGGTCGAAATGGCGTGTCGCAGCATAATACATGGTGCTCGGGGACTAGCTGTGGGGGTATTAACCCCTATACCCTTACGGCTAAGCTTGGACCGGCCCGGATCGATGGGTCCGGTCCATCCGAAAGACGGCGGGCGGCCCAGCCAACCTGGTTGGAGTCCCGCGCAGGGAGTCAAGGCGGATTTGACGATCAAGCAGGATCCTGGTCGGTTAGAATAGGAATTCTTGTCCGGCCACATATAGCAATTGTAACTGACTAGGATTAGTTTCCAGATATGTAACCCTGCCCCCCGGACTATATAAGGCGGGCAGGGGATCCCTCTAAAAAACATCTCTCATTGACATACAGCAATACCAATCAGACGCATGACGTAGGTATTACGCCTTCTTGGCGGCCGAACCTGGATAAAACCTCGTGTCTGTCTTGCGTCACCGTCTTGTTTGTGACTTGCGCATCTGTCTACCGACAATCTACTACCTTGGGCATACCCCTAAGTAGACTGTCGACCGTATTTCGTTGACACGCGCGGTGGTAGGTGTGCACGGGTATGTCGCAGGGCAGGCACAGGCGCGTGCCGTGCTAGGCGTAGTGGAGCAGCGTGCAAGGTGGCTATAGTGCACTGCGCCGTCCACCAGGCCTCCCTATGCACGCCATGCGCACGCGCCGCCAGGTGCGACGCCAAACGCCACGTCCGGCACCCGACGCGCTCTAAACCGAGTTCCCGGTCCTCGCGTATCCTCTATATTGACTACGTCCCGCCCGAGGTGGGCGGCCGCAGGACTCTAGATCCTCCTGACACGTGGGTGCCCAGCGTAGTCAACATCCAACTGCACTCAGCCAATTTGCCCGGCAGCAACAACAGATCTAGAGACGAACAACACACTGATAACATGAGGTATCTACATGCTGCTTGCATTTGTATACCCATGGACGGATGGAACCGAGACCCACCCAACCCAATCCATTTAAACTAGTCCCCAAAAGTGATCCAGACTCATGTTAACCCACGCATGCACGGGCTATGCGCGACCACGACAAGTCCCCTTCGGTTGAAGTTTGTCCCATTCACATATTTTCTCCACGAAATCTTAATTTGGAAACAAGTAAATAAAATTAAAATTACACACAAAAAAAGAGGCGACAAGAAATCATCAAGCAGAAATAATCTAGCACACACCAGCACGCAAAACGCAAGTAACAATTAAGATTCCCCTTCAGTAATAACGAATGAACAAAGGAATGACATAACAAGCTAGGGCCCAGTTTAGTTCCCAAAAATTTTGCAAAATTTTTCACATTCCCCATCACATCGAATCTTTGGACGCATGCATGAAGCATTAAATATAAATAAAAAATAAAACTAATTACACAGTTTAGACGAAATCCACGAGACGAATCTTTTAAGCCTAATTAGACTATGATTGGACACTATTTGCCAAATAACAACGAAAACGCTACGGTAGCCATTTTGCAAAATTTTTTGCATCTAAACAAGGCCTAGCTATGGATAGATTACCATGGTACTTGGCAATGGTTGGCCTCGTGATATCCACTCTACATGTCACACCTGCTAATTAACTCTCTTGCACAAATGGTTTGAACCAGAGTTAATTCCCTCCGAGGCTCAGGCTTTTAAGCTGGTTCGGCACCTCCTCTGGTTCCGATTTGGGACTAAAGTCCCGTAGATACAGTATTCCACTGCTACAGTACCGGCAATTGGAGCTACAGTGCTCGCCATTCGACCCGACCCATCAGACCGGTCCAACTTGGCCCATTTAGCGGGGGCTCACATACACCCGAGAGCCGAACCAACCTACCCAAACGGGACAAATGTCGCTATAAAACAAGCTCGTATTTTATCTTTCTTACCATTTCGTAACTATGAGAATGAGAAGCAATTTCAAACCCAGGCAATTTCAATAATTACTGGTCCTAGACACAGAAAAAATAGACATATTCCTCAATTAACACAAAAGTTCAATTCCAATCGAAACTTAAGAACTCCAACCAGAATTTAAGAAACAACGATCGAAATCGACTCTCTTAGCCCACGTCCATATTCCCAGCAACCCGGTTCAAGTGCCATGCTCTTGCAGAGCCATGTGCAACCTGTCCGAGCTCTCGAGCCATATGTCCGTGAAACTGCGAGATGACGCCCCAGCCGTGGTGAATACTATTTGTAACGCCCCAGCCCGTGGCTCTGAATGCTATTTGTAACGCCCCAGTCTGTGGTGAATACTATTTGTAACGCCCCAGCCCGTGGCTCTGAATACTATCTGTAACGCTCCAGCCCAGGAAGACGGCTAAGATCTATTCTACACATTGAATGGTCTACACCTGCTAATTAACTTTCTTACGTTTTCGTTCTCGCTTCACGCAAAAAATTCAAACCGGAGTTAATTCCCTCCCAGGCTCAGACTTTTAAGCTGGTTCAGCACCTCCTCTGTTTTCCATGGACTAAAGTTCCGTAACTACAGTGGTCCACAACCGGAGCTAAGTACTCGTCCATTGGGCCCAGCAGACTGGTACAACTTGACCCATTTAGTGGGGTCTCACACCTCGGCAACTCCTTTGTGATCGATTACACCGCGCTCCTCTCTTCCTCCGTCTCTTCGATGAGATCATCTCTTTCAAACTAACTCTTCGACGTGCCACGTCGCGAGGTCCTCTGTAATTATGCCGTCCTCCTCCTCCACCGTAGAACACTTTCTTCGTCGTGACTCTTCTTTGCTGCGCTTTGCCTCGGCCGGCTTCTTCTTCGCGAGGTCGCCGGGACGCCCCGCTGGATACGAGCCGTGGTGCTCCATGATTGCGCTTGTTGCTGGCCGGGTCCAAATTTGCGGTGGCGGCGCCCGGCCGCAAGCAAAGAGACTGTAAGAGAATGTAGAACTGGAGAAAAACAGCGCAAGTTCCATTCAACAGTGAGGTGTTACATATACAAGAGCAAGGCTCTGGCCAGCGCCACTCATCCCCTAACTACCGATCATCCTATTTACCAGCGAGAGTGGGAGCGGGGCTGGCCACATATATACACCAGCTATTCTAGCCTAGCCTATGCATGTCCGTTGACAGCAGAGACAAAGACGACCCCGATCTGATCTAGGGTTTGCGACCCGTCTGCATGCAGGAATGGAAGGACGGAGAGGGGAGGGTGACCTGATGAGCATATAATGCGGCCGGAGCCTGGTTTTGAATTTTGATCGAGGTGGGAGCGACATTATCGGGCGTCCTATGCATGCGTCGAACGGGCAATCGGGATGTGCTATGCAAATTATTCCTTTAATGCCATTATTATTATTATAGAAACAGAAATTTATTTTCGGCCAGTGAAAAAGGGGAAAAATCCATTTATGTCCTGAACTAAAGCAAATCCGTTTGATGCATGCCATTGCAAATTATATGGATTCTGTTAGTGCTATCCAAATTGTTCGCTTTTCCTTAATTGCTGCTATTGAAGAATTATTTGTGTTACCTTGGATGTCATTTCCTTCACAAAGCTGGGTTAGGGCGTTCGTTCGCCCAGACGCTTGCTTACTAGGCCTGAGGACCGGCCCACACAACCTGCCTATGGCAAATGTCACACGTGGTCGTGTCTCCACCGCGCACCGCTCCTCCCTTATAGCCTTACAGTCACAGGCTCCCAGTCTCCCGCGTCGGGACCTGCACTTAGAAGCCTCTCGTGTGCCCGCGTCCGCCCACCTCCTCCTACTCGTCCCGCTTCCTTCTCCTCCTTGCACCATGCCATCCGCCCCCTGCGGACGCTCCACCGAGCCAGCGCCACTATCGCACCGGCGAGCTGCCCGCGCCACTATCGCACCGGCGAGCTCCATGCGCTGCAACCGACCTCCACGTTGGTGTTGAGCTACACAACGACGAGCCTCCATTCATCCAAGCAGCAAGGTGACATTGCACTGAAAGCGCATGTTGCAAGCATATGTTTCAAGTATTTCAGATGTTTCAGAGGTATGTTACAAGTGTTTTATATCGATGTTACAAAAGTAGATTTGGATGTTGCACATGTTGCAATTGCTATACACGTTTGTTTCAAGTGAATGTTCCAAATGTTGTTTGTTGTTTTAGATATATGTTGCAAGTGTTTTATTTGGATGTTGCAAAACTAGATCGGGATGCTGCATATATATGCAAGTGTTTCAGGTGTTTTTATACGTATGTTGCAAATGTTTCATCTTGATATTTGCATATGTTTGCAATGGCTACACACGTGTTTTCATGTGTGTTTTTTTTGTGTTTTATAAGTGTTTCAGACGTATGGTGAAAGTGTTTCAGCTGTTTTTTCAGACGTATGTTGAAAATATTTTATTTGTATGTTGTAAAAGTAGATTGGGTGTTGCATATGTTGCAATGCACGTGAAAAGCGGGGGAGGGGGCGCGAGCGGTCCCCACACATGGTCTGGTGGCATGGGCCCCGCGTGGGCGCACGAAATACAGGCATGGGCGGGTGCGTGCTAGCACGAGCGTGGTCGTAAAGTGCAAGCACGCACACGGCAGAGTGCAGCGTGGACGTTCGAACGCGGCGTCTGTCCGGACGTAGTTATTGGGTTCTAGCGAAGAAACGCATGTCCACACCGACGACCCCCAACCACGTGCTCAAGTGGTAGCTAGCGCCGGTTCGTTACCCATAACTTTCGTCCTATTCGTTTGGGCTTGTTTGGCTTATAAGCTGTACTTTTTTAGCCAACGAACAATATTTTTCTCTCACACCAAATCAGCCAACAACACTTTCAGCCATGGCTTATCAGCCAAACAAACCCAAATGAACAGGGCGTTTGTCTAGAAAAAGACCAATCTACACTGCACCCTCGATTTCATGCGTTTGATGGTCTAAATTTGTTGTTTGGCACACACTTAACTTGCCTGCTAGGATAGCAACAACCAAAAGGCCCTCTCGATCTCGGAATCTTTATTTAGCACACATGCGCTGTTTCATGTTCCTAACGCATGATTTCTAACTATGACTTTTATAACTGATTAGTTTCCTCACATAGCCGATTGAACTTTCCTTACACGTCAGTTGTTTAATCTCTCTCTTTCCTTACATGGATATCTATAAATATCTCTGGTTAGGTTATTATTCTCTTAATTAATTTCCTTATATAACCGACAGACAGTGGCGGAGCCACCGCCCGGCCACCCCGGGCGGCCGGCCGGGCTCCTCGGCTAACTTCAATGAAAAAATTCCTATATATCAAAGAAAAATATTATAATTTGCTAGTTAAATATCTTTGCGCAATGAAATTGTCTGGGCTCTGAAAAACTTTTGGCTCCGCCAACGCCGACGGACTTCGATCACTGTTAACCTTAGCAGCCAATAAGCGAGCACATAGTTGCCAGTTTTTTTTTTTTTTTTTTTTTTGGTTGAGAAAAACATACTTGCCAGTTGCCACCGAAAGAGTGAAAGGCCCTCTCCAAGCTGGCCACGTGCCCAACCGGCAACCGCAGCTAACTCGTGAGTGCATGGATCTAGCGGGCCAAAAGGCCAAAGGGACTGCAGCCCAAATTGACTTGGCTCAACTCGGCCAGCCCAAGGATTTGGATGGAGGAAGCCGACGAACTCTTCGCTCGCCCGCGGAAAGTGGCTTCCCTTCCCTCCCAAACCCGAAACAAATTCAAATCCCAATTTTCCAAATCAATCTCCGCCCCCGCCTCGCCTCGCACGCCATTTTGCGTCCTTGGAATGCTTATCCTGTTGGAGGCTATTTTTTGCGCTAAAGTAAGGGCGTAGCACTTTCGTTTGTATTTGGTAATTAGTGTCTAATTATGGACTAATTAGGTTCGAAAGTTTCGTCTCGCGATTTCTCACCCAACTGTACAATTAGTTTTTTTTTCGTCTACATTTAGTACTCCATGCATGTGCCGTAAAATTCGATGTGGTGAGTAGTACGCAAAATTTTTTGAAAACTAAACAGGCCCTAGGGTGAAGCACGCATTTTGGGTTTAGGTATTGTTACGGGTAGGTCGTTGGAGGGCCGCGCATCTCCATCAGTGAGCCAGATCTCTCTCCACCTCCATTCCCTGATCCCCGTTCCCCAATCCCGACCTCGGTTGGTTGACGCGGCGGCGATGGTGCGCGAGCTACGCGTCGACGCCTTCTACGTGCGCCTCCGGGCGGCCGCGGCTGCGGCGGGCTCCTCCTCGTCGCCGCTCCTGATCCTCCCGTCGGCCGCCGACGCCGACTCGCTCTGCGCGGTGCGGGCGCTCGCGCACGTCCTCGCCGCTGACTCCGTCCGTTTCTCCGTCTACCCCGTCGCCTCCGCCGCCGCCAGGGCCCTCCTCGCCTCCTTCTCCGCCTCGGCCTCCGCGCCGCTCTGCCTCGTCCTCGTCAACTGGGGCGCGCACCGGGACCTGGTGAGCGCCGTCCTGCCAGACACCGCCACCGCCTTCGTCGTGGACTCCCACCGCCCCGTCCACCTCCACAACCTCTGCGCGCGGAATGGTCGCGTCGTCGTCCTCTTCACCGCTGACGACAAACGCGCCGCGGACCTCTCCTACGACTTCGACATCGCCGACGCCTCCGACCTCACCGCCCAGGGCGACGCCGACGCCGACCCCCTCCGCGCGGCTTCTGGCTCCGACGCCTCCGAATCCGACTCGGAGGACTCCTCTGGCTCGCCTGCGTCGCGCTCACCGACCAGTTCGTCCACAACCGCATCACCAACGAGCGGTACCAGGCGGCGGTCATGGAGCTGGAGCAGCACGTCAACGGCTCCGGCAACCTCGACCCGTCGGGCGCCGGCGCGGTCGTCACGCTCAAGGACGGCACCAAGGTCCGCGCGCCCGAGGCGTCCCGCATCGCTTACGAGGACGAGCCGCGGCTCATGCTGCTGCGGGAGTGGAGCCTCTTCGACTCCATGCTCTGCTCCTCCTACGTCGCCACCAAGCTCAGGACGTGGACCGACAACGGCCTCAAGAAGCTCAAGCTGCTGCTCGCCAGGATGGGGTTCCCGCTCGCCGACTGCCAGAAGAGCTTCCAGTACATGAGCATGGAGGTCAAGCGCAAGATCCGGACGGGTTTGACCGCTTGCTGCCTGAGTACGGGCTCACCGAGTTCTACTACCGGAGCTTCTTGAGGGTACAGGGCCAAGGTATCGGCTGCAGACGTTGTGTATGGTGTCACGGCGTTGCTTGAATCGCTGAATGCCGAGTCCAAGGGCTCAAAGGAGTCCTCTGCTGCCGAGCAGTTTTGGGCTGCATACTCAGCATTGTCGCTGAGCAATGTTGATCAGTTGCAGAAAGGGATGCAGTCTGCAATTGAGATTCAGAGGGCGATTTTGAGGCAAGGAAGCTCGGCCATTACTAAGACAGGGTTTATACGGAGTGCCAAGAAGTTCCGGTGGGTCAAGCTTGATGACCCTGTGGACACTATCAAGCTTTGCCACCCACATGCGCTTACCAAGTTCTGCTTCTTTCTGATGGATGCGCTGAAGGAAAGAGGTGCAAGGATGAAGCCGCTAATCTGTGCTTGCTTAGCAAAGGAGCCTGAGAAGGTACTGGTTGTTAGTATGTGGAAAACCAAGGCTTGGGGCTGCTCAGGGTAATGCCTTTGGTAACGCATTCAGATCAGCGGCAGAGGAGATCGGTGCAGACTATTTCCATGACATGTTTGAGTCATCATGGATTGTTCTGGATGTTGTTGCTGTCAGTTCTTTCATGATTCGGTTAACGGACAAGCTGTGATCAGACTATCAGATGGAATGATCTTGTATTACGTGGATGGTTCTTTCAGGTCTCAAGATGGGAGACTCAGCACCATTCTCTCAGAATAAAGTTGCTTGAGGCCAGGTGCTACATGACATGTATTTTCCTAAGTACCATTCCACCTCCCATTTCACTAATGTAGGGAAAGCAGCCTGATAAGCATCCTGCTTTGCCAAGTTTGAGCTGCCTAGGGATCATGACTTCAGAAATTGAGAAGAGGGTTTTCCTCTGTTTTAACTCCCCCATTAGCAAATGATAGATCTGTAGATTCAAATGCAAACCTGGCTCTAGCGTAGAGGGGGCAAGGTATATTTCTTTACTTTCTTTTTATCTGATACAATGGATGTTTGTATCTGTATCTGCTTAAACATGCTTGAGAACATTTGTTGTATTCAGTTCTGTACCACCAAGTGTCTTGAAATTCTATGAGTTTATAACAAGTACCTTTCTAGTATGTGAACCTGCTCATATTTTTATGAACTATAAAACCATCTTAAGAGCAGATTGCTCTTTTCTGTTAAAGTAATGTTGAAACAAGGAAACAGGCATTTTATTTTTGTCAATGTTGAAGGCTGTAAACCTGTGACATGCTGTTCAATGTTCATAACTTAGACAGTTGATCTTTTTTACAAAGAAATATCAGGTATGTTCCTGGCCTGGATAGTTCAGGTACCTGAGCTGCTCTAGAGTTTTAATTCCTCAATGCACTGGACAAGTGCTCTCGAGCACTGTATATGTTTTGTGCAGAGAATATAGGTCCTATGAATTGCTGTGTTCATCCACTAGGCTACAAACCAACCTTTCAACGTTCAAACAGTGTTGTATCCTGATATTTGACAGTACAACCTTGTATAATGTAGTTTTAGACTTCTGGTGATGTTATACATTGTAGATAAGAACTTGAAGTTCTTAACCAGTCTTCACAATTCATGTTTTTGTGATGTCATAGAAATGTAGAGCAGATTTCCATTTCATATTGTTAACTGGATTTTCTTAAGCAGTTAACGCCAATTGATTATATGTGGCAGATATGATAAAATCTGGAGCAGACTTTATTCATTTAACTGGAATGCTAATGTCATCCTTTTTACTACTAAGTGTATACTGTATCTGCAAGAAATGTTGATCATCTGAATTTGATTGTAAATATTGAAAGTTATATACAATAGTAAATGGATTTTTTGTTTGAAATGTCTGTTGCATTCTATGAAAGCAGTGTTTGCAAACTGGAGAAGTTTGTCTCTTACACAACTGAACACTTTCCAACTTAATTAACTGATAATTTCATACAACTAATAACAACTGAAAATTTTCCCTTTTTTTTCTCCTTCCTCATTCCATATTATATGCATGCAGTTTCCTAAATTAGTTCTATTGCACCTTGACATGTAAAATTACAAGAGACTTAAATTATATATCTATTTATATTGAGGATGATTGATATACTTTACGTTAAAAAAAAAGGATGATTGATATACTTTCTGTTGCCTGATGAACATTGTTGAGATAATAAACTGACAAGTCCAAAAACATTGAAATGATTGCAGTAGCACCACAACCTTATGACATGTTGAGTTTCCCTCTTGTTTGCTTGTAAGTTGAAAGCTTTTGCTTAGTTGCAGCGAT